>NC_071394.1:11925986-12525986 GCF_022682495.2 Desmodus rotundus
TGATTTTCAATGGGTGTGCTACTAGAATTTTTAAAACATGCAATACCTGACTATATACTCAGGGGCAGAGACCTCATTTCCCTTAGATTGTCAAATAAAAAAAATGACAACAGCCAACACAACAATAGCCATCCAGTATGAATGAATGAAAATTATATCTTTTTTTTAATTTGTCAGATAAGCAACAAAAAATTTATGGTGTGCTGCAGAAGTTTGGTAATTAGTTTACATGTGCCATGAAATGGAAAAGGTTGAAAATCATCACCTTATAGTCCTTGAGCAATTGGGTTGTTGACCTGGAGCAGGAGCAGTGCTGTCTGAGAAGCACCGTGCTGTGCGGTGCAGGGGGAGAGAGGGGTAAGGGCTGGGTGGATTGCTGTGTGAGGCACGAGAAATGAGCTGTGTGATAGGCACCGAGCACCCAGCCTGACAGCTTGGCATTTATAGTCACTGTTGTGGTATATGATATTTGTGTGCATTGTGTGCATGTGCATGTGAATTGCGTGCATGTGTGTATGTGAATGTGTCTTGGGAGAATCTGAGGGTGTATACTGGGGAGGAGCTGCTCTGTTCTTTTGCTTTATGTAACCTGGCAGAATTTCTCTTGCAAATGCAGTTCCTTAGAGAGTATTTTGCACAGCCCAGTGGTTTATTACCTGCTGTCAGGACATAACAGGAAGAAATTGTCCTAAATGACAGCGAGCAGAGTTTAGTTTAGACATAAGGGATGGCTTTTAATAACTTGTAGTATCGGATTCCCACTCGACTGTAGAGAGACTTCGTTGTTCTCTTCAATCCTGAATTACATCACATATCCAAACAGCAAGAACTTCACATTTTAAGTTATACTGAAAGGGCATATATTATTGGTACATATATTAAAATGTATATATGTACCAATTTCTTAAAAGTTATGACTGAATATCCAGGTTGTCTGTATTCTGATTATTGAGGCATGTTTTTCTAGTTCCCTGCTCTGTCTCTTTGCTGACACGGTACAGAGAGCAGAGGTGAAAGTCACGCCCTCAGGGGCAGAGAGTTCAGGAAGACTCAGCCATCATCTGTTCTACTTCAACTGACCCTTAGCCATCCCTCTGGTTTTTTTCTCCCTTCTCCCTCTAGATCAATGAGCTCCAGACACACTGGCCTCCTAGCTGTCCCCCCAGGTGCTTGTCTCAGCCCCTGTGCTGGCTTTGCCTTCTTCCTGGAAGGCTCTTCTTCCAGGGGTCTGTGTGTGTTCATGGCTGGACACTGCCACCTCCTCAGTAGGGCCTTCTCTGACCAACCTATCTACAAGGCAGCCCTGTTTCTCCCTGCGCCTGGAACTGGTCACCACATGTCAGCTTATTAATCTTCTAATTGTCTATTTGTCTGTTTCTCTGACAAGAGTACAAGATTGACAAAAGCAAAAACTTTGTCCATGATGCTTGTTGTTATATCCCCAACACTTAGACCAGGGCCCAGGAAACAGTGGGTACTCAACAGAAATCTGTGAGATCAATGCGTCCATGCACAAGGATATTTTGACTACTTCAGTCCTTCCTCCTTTTCATTGTTTTAGGTAACGAGATGTGTACTTCTTGTCATTATTGTGCACAAGTACCCTGGAGATGTAAGGCTCTCTCTTGGATTTCTCCATGGGGTTCCAATTCTCAGCATGTTAAGTCTTGCTATTTTATTGTCCAAACATGAGTTTTTGAGTTTGAGAAACTTTTTGTGTGAAAGGGAGAAGCCTTAAGCCTCGTGTGTTCTCCTAGCTATCTCTCCGCCTCCTTACCACAAGTTTACGCTAAATATAACCACAGGTTATAAACCATCACCTTTGGCAGCCTCACAACACAGGAAATCCCACTCCTCTCTTCCCACTTGCTTTCTCTCCCTTTTTTCCCCACATCTCTGGTATTTTAATAGGAAAAAACATCAAACACACATAATAAAGGAACTGAAGTGGCTAGAGAACTATTACACAAAAGACCTCTTTAAATATACACTTGAAGACTACGAAAGAATATAATATTTTTTCTTCAGTGAAGTCTGTAAATGAACCAAGTTCTTATAGATCATGGGATTTTGTTTGATTCTCTTTCCCAGGATCAGAAATTCTAAAATTTGAGGGGAAAAATTGGAAAAAATAATACTGTATGACAATGGACACTAAGTTCATAAAGAACCTGTTTTTAAAAATGGGGTCAAGCATTTTGTAGAATACCCCTCAATTTGGATTTGTCTTTTGTCTTTCTCATGACAAAACTGGATCTCCGGGTTTCTGGGCTGGTGCACTGGTTTAAAATTCTACCGTGAATAAGCTGCAGAGGGGAGGGTGTCTTTGCCCGGTGAGGTGACCTGGTGGGTGAAGTCCAGGTGGCACTGGATCCTGGAGGGCTTGCTTTCTTCCATGCTGACCTTCTGTGTTGACACAATACCTCTATGGCTAGCTGTCACACAGGGTAGGTGTGAAGTCACTGACAGGCTGGCACAGAGCCAGCTGTGCTTCTGGATAAAGCAGCCAACTGGTGAACCTCTCTCATAGTGCCTGGCCCACAGCAGACCTTTGATTCATGGTGGCTCTTGCCACGACATGTCCAGAGAGCTGTCTTACTTTATGAAAAATGACCTTATAATGACCACCTTGAGAAAACCTGGAATTACACAACAGCCTTCAGTGATTTCCTTAGCTAAGAGAGCCTCTCTGCAAGTATTTCTGAGGAGGAACCAAGGTCTTTGGGATAGAAAGAGAGGGAGGGGAGAAATAAGAATCAGTTCTATCTTTTTTGAAACTCTTTGAAGCTTATTGTCCCAAAGGCTTCCTATATCCCTCTCTTTTGCTGTCTTCAGGAATATTTAATATTTAGCTTCTTGAGTTATTTTTCCTTAAGGAGTTGAGTTCCTGCTTGCTCAATTGCTTTCACAACCAAATGGAATCATGGTGATCTCAGTAGAGAGGCCCTGGGATATCAGAAAGGGAGTGTAAAGTTTGAAGTTCAGGGATTTGAATGCTGTATTACCCATTAATAGTATCACCTTGACTAAGTCCATATTCTCTCCAAGCCTCAGGTCTTTATCTATAAAATGAGATGAATAAAACTGACCCTACAGAGTGCTGAAAGGACCAAAGGAGTCTCTGGTAGATGATGGACTCCTACTGAAACACTTGTTGCTACTTTCAGAATTTCCTTCTTTTCCCTTAGTCAGAGCAGTTGAAATCATATGGAAAAGAAACACCATAATCAAATCATTCAAGTCTTCTGCCTGGATAATTTGCGGATGGAGCAGACGGAGGGTGGAGGAGACAGAGAGGAGAATGAATATTGCATTCAAACCTTTCCTCCTCTTGGCCTGCGGTAGTTTAGGCTTCTATCCAGGGCTTGCTGGTGTCATTGAATGCCAACTTGAAACTCACTGCCTTGGTGTCTTCAGGTCTCTGAGATCTTTGGGACTTGAGGTGAAGGAGACACATAGTGGATAGAATGGTGGTTAATGCACATGGCTCTTGAGATGCTCCAACCCTGGGGTGAAGAGGTAGAGCCTACTGGAGCTTGGATTTCATTGTACACCCTTCCTTCCTATTATATGAGTTGCAGGTTACAAGATGTGGTCGTGTTTTAAATCCTGGGCCTCCAACCAAAACACAAAGACCCCTACACTACCTTCATAAATGGATGATGTTCCCCTATTAAACCTTCTGATTGCCTAGGCATCTCCCACTGAGTTCTTACCTGAATTGAAGGTCAATTTCTACAAGACAGGTTCTTTCAGACTGATTGTTCCAGAGTAAGGAGAGAAGTGAGGGCAGGAAAAATTGCAATTTGTAGGAAACAATAAGCTTTTTCAACAAATCACAACTAGATGGATGAATTTTAGAAAATTATGTTTCAAATGGCTTCTTGAAATCTTGCCACTCCCACTGCCATTGGGTTATGGTGCTTATATCTGGTATTGCATGTTATTCTCTGACTTCTCATAGCATTTAATTTTACAGATATTATCTCATTTAATCAACACAACACCAAGGTTTGATTGCCTCACCCATTGGCACTTTGTACTCCAAGTTATAGCGACGAGTTGTACTAAAGAGCCTTGTTTCTTTCTCAAGATAGAGTTTTTCATGAAGGGATCATATCTTGCTCATCTTCATTATTTCCACAACATCATGCCCGGTGCACAGCACATGTGTTCCTTAGCTTTTCTGTTGAGTAAATACAGCTTCAATGATACTCTTCCATATTTTTTAATGGCAATATTTTGCTCTAAAAACAATGAATGCTTTCAGAGAATAAATGTATCCCATGAAACCTTCTCAAAGATAAGCCTTCAATTCAAGAGCCGCAGATGCAAGAAACATGTTTTGTTCTACCTGTTGTATTTATTGTCTTCTTCTGGGTTCATAAGGCCCTTGGAGTTCTGCAGTTCTTTCAGATATGAGAGAAGAGAAATCAGTCAGCCATCAAAGTTACTAAGAAATCAAGAATAGAAAGAAGCATGAGAAGATTGAGAGGCGAAGCATGGCCCTGAGCTAACTCATCAACAGAGGGAAGGAAGGAAGTAGAAAGAGCCATTGTCCAAGACTAGAGTGTAAGCACAGGCATATGCCTTGAGAAAACTTAGTCCCTCAAAGGGACTTTGGGCCACAGGACTTCTAGATTCCTTCTCAAGGCAGCCTTACAGATAAAGTAAGTGAAAGATGGTGTAATTTTCAGAAATCTTGGGCTATGGTGATTTGAAAACCAGATCCCACCTACAGCCTGAGCCAATCATATTGACTCATATCTCCATTTGGCCTTGGGCAACTCTGACTTTTTGTTCCTGAGTTATGAGAACTACTCTGTGCTCTGGATGCATGAGGTAGTGTTCCATCTCTTACAAGGGGTAAGGTGTGGGAGGGCATAGCGAACTCTTCACTGATTACTGTCATAGGTTATCGCTGTGCTCCAGCATGCCAAATTTTCTTGATAATCTATGTGAAATATAAGTAGATTTCAACTCTTCCTGTAGTGACTTGATATTTCCGACTAAACCATTTTTTTGGAGTTAACAAGGCTCATGATTTTTACTGCCTGCTATATAAAAATTCCCCTTTATTTGCTCGAAATAAAATAACTGTGGTTTATAGGAAATATCATAGACTTGGATTCAGAAGACTTGAATTTTAATCGCAGGGTTTCCCCTTACTAAGTGTGCATTTCTATAATCAAATCTTTGTTGGGATACATGCATGCATGTGTATACACTGAAGTAAAATGGTGTAGGGATTGTGCAATTGGTTGGCCTGATCAGCGTGAATATTGGAATCACATGACCTGGTTTACAAAATCCCTTCCATTACATACTGGCCATGTAATCCTGAGGTGTTTACATGGTGACTTAAAGAGTATAAGCTTCCTTACTGTATAAGGTAGACAATAGCAGTACTTAATTCAAATCATGTTTCTAAGACATTTTCATGGCGACTTCAAGAGTTTAAGCTTCCCCACTGTATACAGTTGTTGTGATGATTAAAAGGGCATGATGGTACATGAAAATGCTTGTTGGCACATTAGTCAGCACATAGTAAAAACCTAAAAAAGTTAGGGATTATTATTATTGTTATCATTTATACTCATATATACGAGCTATGTAAACTTGGGTAAGTCACTTCAAGTCTTAGCTTCAAGTTTCTTGTTTGTTACTAAAACTTAGTTTCTGGATTACTGTTCTGTATATCAGAAATCACTATCCAATTCATTATAGAAATTTATTCTTTAGGGATTCAAGGTGGGTATTCTCTAGTCTCTAGTATTGGTACTTGGGATCTGCTGGACCAATATAGAGTTATTTTGTCCACATCTGTAATGGTTTAATATATTGCAACCATATCCATCTTCAGCCTGTAGGTTTTTTGGACTCTCTGTTTTCATATGGCAGCTTGCCAAATCTTTTGGTCATTGATTTACTTTTTTCTGGACCTTCTCCATTTCTGTTGTGTCATTCTTATGAAGCAATGACCAGAGCTATCCTGGAATATACCAGATGTCAAAAGTAGAATAAAGACAATAGAGAATTAAAGTGTGTATTGGTGATTTCAACTTTATTTTCATGACTTGGTCCTGTTCAATCTAGGAACTGGAAAAAAGACAGGTATAATTAAACAAGCTTGCTAAGTAGTATCCCAACATGAAGAAAGTTTCCTCAGGTCCAAGCCAATGGTCTTACACTGGCCGAGCATTTGTTACTGATGAGCCACAACCCAGTTTATGGGCTAGTTGTTATTTACAAGGCTGACATACATCCGACTGTGGTTGTAAGAAATAGAAGGAAGGATTTTTATTTTGAAGATACAAAATGCTTTATTCTGTGAGCTCCACTCCATCGCTAATTTTCTGACAGACAGGAGGAAACAATATGTAAAAAAACCACCACCTACTCCTCTGAATTGGCCCATATTGCTAAAGAGGCATTGATTCCTAGAATTGTCAACAAATCACAACTAGAAAAACATCATTCCTGACAATGAGAACTGGAATAAAATTGCTCATTTCCTGGCACATGGGAAAAACTATCTTAATTGCTTTCCAAGAAGCCTACCCTCCATACTGTTTGGGGGAAAAAAACAAGGCCAATAATATAACTTTAATAACATTTGGAAAAATTTGGACATAATGAAAAGATTTCTGGGTCTTCCATGTTGAAACAGTTTGCTTTTAATGACATAGCTTTAGATATGTTTACCCTAACGGGTGACATATCATTCATACCAATTCATATTGCGAATAACTGAAATTCACTGAATTTGAAAGTTCAACTACTTGAGCAATGACAGAAATCTAGAGTAGAGTATTTTAAGTAATCCCAATAAAAGAGCAAATGTCAGCTCTTTTTGTGTCTGTTCGAACAGTTCAGTGACTGTAGATGTTGTGACCCGAGGACTTAGAAGTCTCTGAACTCAGTCCTTCCACGGTTTAGTTGTGAAGTCATGCTGTATAGACAAGGTCACATCTGCTGCATCTGATGTCCGGCTCACTAGTGCAATCCATCTGTATAATTCAGGGAAATCCAGTACCGTGGTTCTCAAGTCTGCTGGCTCATTAGCATCACCTGAAAAAATTAAAACACAACAAAACCAAACTGATGCCTGATTCTCAACCCATTAGAATCTGTGGAGTATGGTTTGCACTGCAGTAATTTAAAACACCCCAGGTAATTCTGAGGCCAAATGAGGGCTTTATTTTATACTTTTAATGGCATCCCTGGTATGTCTGCTAAGTGACCTGTCTTTAGTCATCTTTGAGTGAAATTTTGTGAAGTGGTTACTGGACACATTTTTGTCACATTAGTTGTTGAAACTGCATCAAAAGCTCAAGACAGTCAAATAAGATTTATCACTCTTCATTCCCAAGTGCACAGCTTCAGTATTGGTCCTAAGCATTTCTCCTGTGAACAACTGCCTCCAGATGCATTCAAAATACATAAAGGGATGTTTGTCTGTTTTGTTCTTTGATGTATCTCCAGTTCTTAGAACAGTGCCTGGCACACAGCACAAGCTCAGTATGTATTAATGGAATGAATTAATGGCTATTACAAGATCAATGATATATTAGCCAATGTCAAAATCTCAGTGATTTAAATGAGTCATTTATTTTCATACTCAGATTGGCAAGATGATTGTGGTTC
This sequence comes from Desmodus rotundus, assembly GCF_022682495.2. Lineage (NCBI taxonomy): Eukaryota > Metazoa > Chordata > Mammalia > Chiroptera > Phyllostomidae > Desmodus > Desmodus rotundus. The sequence continues at coordinate 11,933,634 of NC_071394.1, forward strand.
GGCAGATTTAGACTGAGTTTGGCTGGGTCGGACTGGACTCCAAACTCTGGTCAAGTCTGGGTCTGCTTCATGTCTTTTTGTTATGAGATTCTTCTCATGAAGAATCATGAGAAACCAAAGTGTGTGTGATTCCTCTGAAGGTCTTGGCTTCTAACTGACACACTGTCCCTTCTGCTCACATTCCATCGACTAATGCAAGTCAACGGCCAAGTCCAACATCAGCGAGATGGAAAAGTATTTTCCCACTCTAGTGGGGAGTCCTGAAGCAAATAACACTTATGTTTAATTCTAACACATGGAGGGAATAAGAATTTGGAGGGAAAGAATTTGGAGAACTACCTGTTCTCCATATCTGTAATCTCATCACCTTGCTTAGAGTCAAGGACAATCTTTCATCATCCAATTCAGTGCCCAAATCCACTCATTCCTTCACTTACTCCTCTACACATATCCTCACCCAAACACACTTCTAAAATATTTAGTTAAATTAAGTCTCATTTAAAAAAGAATATCAGAAACTTCCGGATATAACTCCTGTCCAAGTTTCACCAGACTTTTATATTAAATGTGTACTTCCTCCCTTTTTTTGTTGTTGTTGTTGAATTCCCAGATATATTTATGAGCTCATTTAGTGCCTTTCTCTGGCAGAATTATTCACTTCTTGTATTTATATTCTATAATTATATCTTTTAATTATTAAATATTTGTTATATATGAACTAATTTAATTCCCATGAAGCCTGATTATACCTTGCAGGACCTGAAGCACAGTTTCCACCAGTAGTTTCTCCCAGCACTTGGATGGTCAACATGCAAGGGGTTGAGAGGGATGAATGGAAGATAAGGACCTGTACTCTAGCAATATGGTGCTTTAAGATTTTCAAAAATATTAAAGAGAAGTAATTGTCATCACATAATTCTTTTATTAATCCTGCACTGTATAATTATCAATGATTGTGGCTTTTGATTTTCTGGGAGAATACTTTTCTTATTATTTACAAATATTCCAAATATGATGTTATGAAAAAGTCAGGTAGGACATGGCATATGGTTAATCTTATATTAACAAATGAGTACATACATCTAGAAGATACTAAAGTAAGGGTATAATTAATTTCTCTAAAAGTTTATCAATTTATCCTCAACCAAAGTTATTTTTTTCTCCTCCAACAGCCTTAGAATTTTGGGACTCAATTTGGCATAGCTCGTAAAGTTGGACCTTGCCATGCCCCATGACCCAATAATTTTAACCTAGGTATTTATGCCTAAGAGCAGTCCATGTACATATGCACCGAGCGTCATGTACAAGAATCCTTAGAGCTGAGCTATATATAATAGCAAAATCCTGGAAACATCCTAAATGCCCAAGACAAGAGATGGTGCAAATATTGGGGATATATATAACTGATCACCATGCACATGAAAGTACACGAATTCTATATTACACTAACATTGTATTCTAAGAAACAGAGTGTAATAGAATACCTGTTTCAGACATTTCAAACATAAGTAAAATGAGACAATTTGCTGGACTAAAAACTAAAAAAAAAAAAAGAAAAAAGAAGAGAATAATAAATACGATGAATTCGATCTTAAGGGGAGCAAGGCAAGTGCATGGGAAGGTGTAAGAGCACTAGGTCGTGCTCCAGGTCTCAGATTGGGCAGTAGGTTTGGGTATTCATTATGTTACTAAAAAATAAAATACAATAAAAAGGGATTGTACATGGACCAATGATGAGAGTGTATCTTGAAGTAAGGATTATAATTGACATAATTTTGTGAGTTTGTGACTCAAAAACAAAACAAAACAAAAACAAGAACAAACAACAAAAATAAGATTAGAGAAGTGTAAGCAATAGCTCTGGAAATTGGCCAAAAGAAGCTGGACAGAGATATCAGCAAGGCATGGAAGGAAGCCGTCTGTTTGGGCAGCAAGGTGAAAACACGCTTGTTTACAAGATGAGTAGTTTTCTGCTCATGTAGTTACCAAGACGTGCAAAGTCACATACAAAATTTTAAAAATGAAGTGGGGGAGTAAGGATGGCATACTCGTTGCTGACCATTTTTCTCTTTTTATAAAGTCAATTTTGGGGGTATATCTGCATGAGTAGAACAACCTCATTGGAAGAGTAACATTTGATGAGTTTTGACACCTGTGTTCACCTGTGGTCAATATGCAGAACATTTCTATTATCTGTAGCTTCTGCAGTGCCCCGTTTTGAGTCATTTTGCTCTGTTCCTCTCCCAGGAACCACTGACCTGCTGTCACTGTAGATTAGTTTTGGCTTTTTTAGGTCTTCCTATAAGTGGAATCAGACAATATGTTCTCCTTTCTATTTAGCTTCTTTCTCCCAGCATGTTGTTTTTGAGATAACACCCATGCTTCCGTGCGTATTAGCAGACTATTCATTGCTGAGTAGTAGTCAATTGTAATGCTAAACAATTTGTTATTTACTTCCTTCCGATGAACATTTGGATGGTTTGTATTTTTTGACTATTATAAATAAAACTGCCTTGTGGAGCATTTACCTGCCTCCAAACTGTAATCTCTTGAAAATTTTTTGGAAAATCACTTTTATGATATCTTTAGTGCCATACCAATTTATTTTTTAAACCAGTGAAGTCCTTCATTCGGACAATTTAGTGAGGAAGCCAATGTTAAGAAGCTGTCTGATGGGAGTGTTGAGGGAACCTAAAGTCTGCAACTTTCCATCTTATTCGGGATATATTCCCAACTATGTGTAACTAGAAATTCTGTGGATTAGCTTGAAACTCAGTGGTGTAATGGAAAGACTACAAAAGTAGAAGTTTGGATCTGAGTTGAAGGAAGATGTCAACATTAATATAGGGGAGGGGCTTTGAGGGGGCAATTTAGAAGCCTCGTTTATAAAGCTTGCACACTGCTTTGACTTGTGGACTATGTGTATTAGTTTCCTAGGACTGCCGTAACAGAATACCACAGACTAGGGTGCTGAAAAAACACATTTACTTTCTCACAGGTTCAGAGGCTAGAAGCACAAGATCAGGGTATCACAGGGTTGGTTTCCCCTGAAGGCTCAATCTTTGGCTTGCAGATGGCCACCTTCTCGGCATGTCCTCACCTGGTCCTTCCTCTGGGCGTGCACATCCCCAGTGTCTCTTTTTGTTTCCAAATTTCCTCTTCTAAAGACGCCAGTTGGGTTGGATTAAAGCACCAATCTCAGGGCCTCACTTTAACTTGATCACTCCTTTAAAGGTCCTATCTCCAAATCCAGGCACATTCCAAGGGGATTTTTAAGGCAGTGAAACTATTCTGTTTGAGACTGTCATGGGGGTTACGTGTCATCATGCGTTATTGTCAAATATGTAAAGCAAATCTGGATGGACATAAAAGGAGAGACTGACATAAATACAGTCATAGTCAGGGATTTTAACACCCCACTGACTTCCACGGAGAGATCTTCCAGGCAGAAAATCAACCAGGAGACAGCAGCATTAAACGACACACTAGATCAAATGGATTTAATTGATATCTTTAGAGCATTTCACCCCAAAACAGTAGAATATACATACTTTTCAAGTGTGCGTGGAATGTTTTCTAGGACAGACCCTATGTTAGGGCACAAAATGTACCAATCTTTTTAAAGTCAGGAGATTCAAGAAAAATCTAAATTTCTATCTTCTTGAGAAATTGGACAGCATGGCTCATATACCAGGACGGTGTTTCGGACCATCAGCATTGCCCAGGACTGAGTAGAGGCTGCTGGTTTGAGAGGTGTGAGCTGTTCAATTTGCCACAATTGCCCCTAGCATGTTGTCTTCATTTATACCACTGCTAGACGCCTTTATAGACATTTGAGTTTATAACACTTCAGGTGGATGCACCACTGGGACCACTGAAAATTGCATTGGGACCTAACCCATGTATGGTCTTCAAATCGCTGAGAGGGAGTAATAATAAGAATGGTAATTAGAATAAATGGCAACATGTTTTCTATGGGGAAAAAAATCCATTGAATGTAAAACACAAAGAGTGAACTCTAAAGCAATCAGTGAACTTCAGTTAAGGATAATCTATCAGTCCTGGCTCATCAATTGTAATCAATATAGCACGTGAATACAGGTACAGGATGTTGATAATCAGGGAAATGAGGGTGGGGATGGAGGGAAAAATAGAAATTCTCTGTACCGTATGCTCAATTTTTCTCTAAGCTTAAAACTGCTAAAATTAAAAAAGGTAAAGTCTATGAATTAAAAAAAATAAAGTGCTTCCTTAGAGGCCAGCTGTGAGGATCAAATGCTTAGCACAGAACATATAAATTACACTGTAAATAAGAGCTCCCTTCCTGTAAGAACAATTTCTGCAGCGTTTAGGTAAGATACAGTTACTCCATTTTCGTGGCTAATCCCAGAGTGTCCAAATATTCTAAAGCCACATGTCTGAGCAATTTGAGGGGCCTATTAAGGTATCTTCTACTGGGAGACAAAAATGATTTTCTGATGTGTTTGAGAATGAGCTGCAGAAAATCTGGCATTTACCGAAGCTCCCAGCCGAAGCGCTGATTTTGCCTTTGTTGCAAAGTAGCTCCCAGGGCTTCTCATGCCAAGGAAACCTCTCAGAATCTGAGTGACAGCCTGGCTCAGCATCTACACGCAATGCAGACCACACGGGGCTTCGACTGACACAGTGGACGCCAAGCCAGCTAGCAACAGGAGACAGGCCAGCGCAGTCCTGGGGCTGATTTGTGGGTGGTTCTGAAGCCTGGTCTCCTCTGAGAAGTTCTGTAATTGCCCTGCACGTCTCATTTGGAAGTGAGCCGGGAGCATGAGTTTGCTTAGATTCTCTCTAGGCTACCCTAGGACAGCTCTTCCTTGTCTCATCTTCCCGCAAATCCACAGGACTGTTTTTATTTTTATTTTTATTAAAAATTTTTGAATTTATAGAGAAGATAAATTGCCCCATAAGAAAGAAAAACCAGAAACGAAACAAAGAAACAATCAAGCCTCTAAATTAAAACCTAAAGCTTCTGTTTGGGTTCCCCTGTAGTTATGATCTTTGATTTCTAATCTTCTTCAATTTGGTTTTAGGTTAAAATCCTCTACATAGACTTAGAGCTGGAGAATCACCTGGTCCAATTCCTTCTATTTCCAGAACAAGATCTCAATGCCCAGAGTTGACAGAAATTGTATGGGGCCCCTCAGAGCTGGAAGAGAAGGTTCATTTCCTGCCTTTTGTCTTTCGAAGTACCTGTTTCACAGCTAATCTTTCTCTAAGGAAAGCCCTTTCCTCCTTTCCTCTCATACAGTTAAGTTTTCCCTTAACATTGTGAAAAAGTTCTGTGATTTTAGTGGAAACTGAAACTGGAAAAGACACTGTGTTCTGGCTGCCTATCACTACCAAACCCAATAAGCAATGACAGCGATTGAATTTTTACGGGCGCTTTATTCAGATGGCCGGCGATCTGAGAAGATGGCGGGTTCATACCCTAACAGACCATCTTGCCTTCTCTTTCCAGGCCAGACTTTTTATAACAAGGAATAAACAAGGTGCAGTGAGGGCTCTGAGATTCAGGGAGGCTTAGGTGAAAGAAGCTGCAACGTTCATGTCCTGGACTGTTAGCTGTTCCCCCGGGCAGGTGGTCTCTGTCTCTCCCTGGAACACAAAGGCCCGGATGCCTCTAGCTGTCCCCAGGGGGTAATCTTTAGCAGTGCCCAGGACGTCCGCTGTTCTCCCAGGAGCCAGGACAGGCCTTATCTGTAGTTTGTGAAACAAAAGCTTTAACACGTACATTACTTGCTAGGCTTATAACTTCTTACCTTAAGCTAAAATCTTCCAACTCTTGAGTCCCCTATCAAAACCACATACAGCTAAACCACTTTTAAACAAAGCAGTTTTTATCATAGGGCAATTGATATAAGAAGAGTTGTTTCTACTGTATCTCATCAATACATAATGAACAAATGTTGAATGAAATGATATTGTTTGAGGACCTGTGGTATCCTACTTCTTTTCCCCACAGACCTTAGGGGTACAAGAAAAAATTATTGGCCAAAACACTATGAACACCAGATGTATATGAGGTCTATCCAGAAGGTAATCAGCCATGTAATAAGAAAAATAGAGATGTTTATTGAAGAAGATACAAGATACAAGAACTATTGTACGTAACACAATGATGCCTCAGTCTCCTTCAAAGTAGGCACCTTGGGACCTTACATGTTTTCCCAGTTGCCATCAGCTGCCCCATCATATTTTCCTGAATCTCATTGATGGTCTGAAATCTCTTTCTTTTCAAAGGTGATTTTAGTTTTGGGAGAAGCCAGAAGTTGCAGGGCACCAAATCTGAGCTGTAGGGGGGCTGAGTCACCTGGGTGATTTGATGTTTCACCAAGAAACTCTGCACAAGACGTGGTGCATGAGTGGGCGTGTTGTGATGAAGCTGCCAATCACCAGTCACCCATAGCTGCAGCCTTTTGAATCATCTGGATAGTTTCCGTGGAGGAATGTTCAAGCTGAACACAAAATTTGACACAGATTCATTGCTCTACTCGCTCAGTCATTTTGAATGTGACAGCCACACAGTACACATGCTCACTCAATGATGTCTACCAGCCACACTGACTAGTACAGTGAAGTCATCATTGTTCACCCATGAGCATTGCAGTCCACTTTCCTTGGCTGCTAGTTTACACGATGTTGCATGAACCATTCTTGTTGTATTAACAATGGTTGTACTTTTTCTGGACAGAGCTGTATCTTCAACTTTATTCTTTCTATTCTCTCCTCTATTTTCTTCTTATTTATGGAACAAGGGGACCTCTTTGTGGCATATCTTAAGGGCAGTTTCTGTTGGGAACATTGGAGAATTGTGTGAATAAATTTAAGTTGGGAAGTGAGGGTGGGCTGGTGATAATAATGGTCTTTGAACTTAGTGATGAGAAATAGTCCTAGAGACCTTGAACTGCAGATTGAAGGTAAACCATGTTAAGTGTGAACCAAAGAGTCAGACTGAAGACTTTTCAACTCAGTGAGGACTAAGATAAGAAGGCAGGGGACAGGTCCTGGGTGGCTTTTATGATTTTGGGGGAATAAATTTACTACAGTAAGGGTTGGACATTTAAAAATGTCCACTGGACAGATTGGAACTTTAGACTGGGCTGCCTTAGCCACTCCTTGTTTGGTTTCCTGAGGTCTCTGACATGTACTAATACCGACCTTGCTCTTTCAGAATCACACATTGCACTTTCACTCTTCTCCATGACCTCCTCCTTTAGGATCAGCCTTAGCCTCACTCACAGACATCCTATTGGATCATGGAATCTGTTCCATCTATGGCTTTGGCCAATAGATTGTGGCAGAAGTGATGGTATGCAGGTGCCAAGCTTGAGCTATGGTGTTTTTACCATTGCCAGGAAGACATGCCCCGCTGATGGGAAATAAAGTTTACTAATCCCAGGAGCAGAATAGGAAATATGTGGAGCAAAGCCGCCTGAGGAAAGTTTTCCCAGCCAGCCTTCTGGGGTGTGAGGTGGTGCAACAGGAGTCATCAGAGCTGCCTGGCAGAGCCAGTGTGCGATAGCCAACTCTTGGCCGACCCACAGGCTTCGGGCAAAGTCAATGCTTATTATTGCATGCCACTGACATTTTGTGATCGTTTCTTATGCTGCATAAGCCAACTGACACCTTGTCCTAAATCACAGATCTAGGGTTGACTAAGCCAGTATTTGAACCCAGATTTGTCTGAAACCAAAGCTTCACCATTAGGCCATGCTTGACAGCCTACGAGAGAGAGCTGACCTGAGCAGCTCCTAAGAGAGGGTAATTAATAATCACTATATTTATGGGGGCACCAGCTATGTTATCTTACTGAATCTATATAGCAAATCAAAGCGGCAGGATGTATTCCAATTTTATAGATGAGGTTTGGAGAAGTTAAGTAATTTTCACAGTGTTCACATAATAGAAAGTGACAGAACTGAGGTCCCTAGTTTCTCTGTCTGCAAAGCCAATGCATCTTCTGCTCCCACTGCATTTGGGTCAGTTTCTGTGCTGTGTGTGTGTGCATGCACACGTGTGTGAATGTGTATTGGGAGGAAATTTGAGGGGATCCCCCCTTCTGCTTTTCCTTGTTTGACTGATTAGGCCACGAAGTGAGGATCCAGTTACCAAGACAGGCTGTACTCCGGGGGCCAAGAACATGGATGTGTTCTGAAATTTTTACCAAGGGAGAAAGAAATGTTACTTCCCCCGCCATCCCATATTACATTCATGCTCTTATCAATGGCTTTCATTGTTTGAGTTTTCTCATTTTTCCTGCGTGACATTTTCTCCCTTTTCTTAACAAAGTGGCAAGTGGGAAAGTGCATTGCATCTTTCAAAAGGATTTCTCAGGAAGCATTACCAACACTGGCCTCCCAGCAGGCTGCTCGTGTTGAAACCATTGTCAAAATATAGCATTCTGCCATCGGTGATAATGGAACTTGTCATTTACTCCAAGGGCTATTGTGGAAATTTGTCTTGTAGTTGTATCCCAAATCAGTAAGATTTATTTTCCTGCCTTTACTATACAGTCACAGCCTTTACTTGAGTTGTTTAGACTGTGAAAACCAGCTTTTAGAGATTAGGACAATGTTGTAGGGGCATGACAAAGAGAAGTGCAAGTGGGTGGGAGAGCTCCATGGGAACGTTTCTTCAGTGGGATCTATAACCTAAAGGCATTTATGGTCTGAGTGGAAACAGGCAGGTATGAAAATCACTGTCCACAACAGGGGTCAGGAGAAGAAGACTCAGGGGCATTGTAGGGCATGGTGGAGAGCACACAGAGCCAACTTGGAATAGAATTCAACTCTGCCAATTAGTGTATGTGTGAACTTTTTCAAGTTCACTGGTTTCTTAGCATCTCAGTTTCTTCACTTATGATAGGAAGTGTTAACTGGGAATCTCTTAGCTTCAGTGTGATAGGAGGCAGTGTGAACTAGCAGTATTGGTGTGAACTCACAACACTGGTATACCTAGCTTCAGGAATGGCCCTTTGCTGGTGTTGCTTGCCTTCAGGTATGGCTAGATTCCGGGGTTCAGAATGTGTCATCACAGTTCTTTTCCTCTCCATTGCCCAGCTTTTTCCCCCAGAGCCTGGAAGAGTCCTTGGTACATGACAGGTACTCAATGACTATTGTCTGAAACAAGGAGGAATGAATGGACGGATGTCTCAGTGAAGGAACTCTTTCCTGCTGGACCCAGAATCCTCTTCAGTGTACACCCCAGGCAGTCATGAGCAGTTGGGACCGGCATTCTAGATGAAGCCTGTTCACCATGTGGCTGCAGAGAAAGCCCTCTCTCCATTGCCTCTGCAGGGCTTATGTCTTCTGAAAGGGAATTATGAATACATCCTCTGTGGTAGATTTCTTCTAAAGAAGACTATCAATAGGTCCTCCTTTCTCTCAATGCACATCTTGCTCCTTCCACTTAGAAATGGAGTCTGTTTTCCCCTCTCCTTGTACCTGTGATGGGTTTTAACCAATGGAATATGGCAGCAGCATGCTGTTAGTAAGTCCAAGCTATCCTTTTGGAGACAGAGTACATGTGGAGGGACCCTGGACAAGAAAAAGAAAAAGAACTGAAGCACTGTAGCTGACAACCAGCTCCTCGCCTAGACCCTTGAGAGAACTTCCAAGCGATCCCAGCTGTTGGCTAGAGGCACCCACATGAGTGATACAGGCGGTGGTGGAAGAACCACCAGTGGAAACACAAATCATGAGAATAACACACTGTGGTTATTCTAGCCCACCACGTTTTGAAGTGGATTGTCATGAGCAAAACATAATTGATTAACCCGACTTGTTCCAGCTCCGAGCCTGTGCTGCAGATCTCCTCGCTCACCTGGCACAGCGAGCTGGCCTGCATTGCCATGGTGTAACCACGATGGTATAATCTTCTTCCTCTTCAAGCATCAACTTGATCTGCTGCCCATGTCAACCATTGGAGGCTGGAGCTGAAGGATTGTATCCATAGGCCTCCCTTATGGCCCTCTGCACAGTTCTGGGAGAGGTGCCAACAGTTGGGGACGGGATGATGGAGCTTGAGTTGGACCAACCTGAGATCCAATCACTGCTCTACTTCTTCTCAGCTTCCGAGGGGCCACAGAGTTCCTTACCTCTCTGGGCTTCAGTTTCCTCTTCTGTGAATGAGGACAGTCACACTTACTTCATTGGGTTCCTGTGAAGATTAGAGGGGTGGTGTGTGGGTGTGGAGTGTCTGGCATAGAAATTAAAAACAATTAGCCCACACAAAACTCACCCTCAACATTTCCCTCCATGAGGCCTTGTCTCACTTTGGGAAGAGCTTGGCATTTCCAGTCAACCACAAGAACTGAGACTTGTATTCAGATTCATGGGGACCATGAACATTGGTCCCCTGAAGTTCTTTCAGGAGCTTGTTGCAGCAACAAGCAAAACCCCAGCAGCTCACTCACAGCAGCAGGGCTCTTGTACAATAGGGATCTGTGTGCTGATCACCATGGCAGTGGCACATGGCTTTGAAAAACACATCTCATTGCCTTGTATGGACTCCTTTCAAATGCTCTCCCAGAGCAGACTGTTTTGTAATAAGACAATGAAACCCAAAGTTACTAGGTACTCTATTTGAAGGGTAAGGAGGGAAATAAAAGTTCCCCCAATTAATTGTTTATTCTATGCCATTTTATTGCCTCTAAACATTGTTTTCCTTTAATAAAACCAGTACCACAAGGAAGTGGCTGTGAGAATGCTGACAGGCTAAAAGTTAGTGTGGCTGGGGTTCATGGTTAAGAAATAGGAGCCATCAAGTTGGCTTTCAGTTGGGAAGGCTGGTCCATCTCAGGAGCCAAGGATGGGCTGGTTTCACAAAACAGACATGGGATTAGGAGGTGTCCAGACTACAGGTGCAAGGATGAGGCCAGACTACTATTCTTTCAGCTCTCCTGGGGGGAGGGAAGATACTCAGTGGATATGTACTGAAATGGTAAACCAAGCAGTGTCTATTTTACTTGTTCAGATGTCGTCAGTAGGTCATGCTGTGAATACAACCTCTACTGAAGGGCACCTCAGAGTAGACATGAGGACCGGATCAAATTCATTCTATTTGACTTCAGGGCAGCAACCTGGATATACTTTCCAGTGGCACCCATTTAGCTGGTTTCCTTGGTGGGGCATAGCAAAAGTCGTTAAATGAATGAAATCTTTGTGTTTGGGCACAATCATAAGAGTATTTTCATTTGGTAGATCTATGACCCCCAAATTCAAATAAGGAAAAATTATTTATTGAGGGTAGCAGAGACTATTGGTTTCCTAGTGTCTGGAATAATCTCTAAATTTTATCTTGGTCCATGACCAGTTCAGAATAAATACTCCTTTGCTAGTGGGTGGGTTCAGCCAAGGTGCCAGCAAGAAATACATGGCAGATTTTAACTGGTTAATTGACCAGAGTGTAATAAAGTGATTATTTACAAAGGTGTGTGTAGAAGTTTGCAAGCCTGGAGGAGATTACACAGATAACTGTTCCACCCCTAGGCCTATGGAGCAAGGGGAGGAAGGGTTGCCAAACCTGGAGAGTCCATGCATGAAGAGGAATGATTGACAGGAGCTGTGACCCTTGGAAATGGCACTGGTAACTGTTGGGGAGAGGTAATGTTGGGTGTAGTCTGTGTGTGGCAGGAGGAGTGGCTTATTCCTGGCGTTGTTTAGAATTGTCTGTACATGGTGATAATAAATAAAAAGTTGACTTTTGGCGTACACACACAAAGAGGAAGGCAATGTGAAGGTGGGACAGGGAGATTCAAAGATTCTGGCCTTGTCCCAGCCAGTGTGGCTCAGTTTGTTGGGCATCATCCCATGGAGCTTCCCATTGGAGCGTCTCTCCAATTCTCTTGACTTCCCCCTTCTGGTTAAAAGATGGCTGACTAAACTCCAAACAACACATAACAATGTCAAAGTCAGGGAGGATGGAAGAAAGAGGATATTTTTCTTTTTTGTATCTTTCCCTTAAGAAGGAATCTCTCTCCTAAAATTCTGTTTCCCCTATCCCTCTGCAAACTTCCTGTCAGTCATCAAATCCTAGATTTTGTCACATGGCTACCACCTCAAATGGTCCCTGAAAAGAGAAAAGGGATTACAATGACTGAACCAGACCAATCATGATCCATTCATGGGCTTTGAACCATCTTCCCCAAGCATCCCAGTGCCTCCACAAAACAGGGTGTGTTAACGGGGAGGGAGGGCAGAATGGCTGACATAGTCAGTCACAGACAGAGGAAGTAGAAAGGCCATTCTGAAGGGAGAAAAGGAAATTCAACAGATGATTCAACTGCAAAAAAATTAAGTGATGTTTTAGGCTGAAGTTAACTGAACAAAAATTTAGTGTCTGGGCCATGATTAGGGGACAGACAGTTGACTTCCATGACTGGGTGGGGACTTTGAAGAGAAGTTATACGTAGAAAAGATTCTCTGTTTCTGTATCTTGGACCTTGCATGCTAGAATGCTAGTTTGCTTGAATTAGCCAATTAATGGATGAATCTGTCAAGGAAAACAGGAAAATGTTGCTCATTCAAATTAGGCAATTGAGGGGAGTTTAATACAGGGACTTTTTATGAAGATGTAAGCAGGGTTTAAGGAAATTAACAGGTCACATAGCAGAATCTTAGGGTGACCAACAGTATAGAGCCATTGCCATTCCCAGGACTGAAGAGGCAAAGGGAGATGACACTTCATAACCTGGAGAGAGCCATGTTTGAAGAGAGCTGCCTGATAGAAAGTGTGGCTTTTGGCAAAGAACCATGGCTAACCCACAGCAGTGTGGCAGAGGGGGTGTCAGCAGACTAGACATCCCGTCCTCCTCCTTCTTCATCTCTGATATAGTCCTTTCCAATGCTGGCTGGATAAAACTGGAAACTAAAGCAAGGGAACATGTGATAAAGCTTGCAGAGGATTTTGGAGGGGGGGCACAAAGTGGAAGGGTGGAGATTGAATCTTGAGGTACAAATAGGAAATATACTTCTCTAAGAGGTATAGCAGACAAGTAAATTTTAAGCAATGTGTTTCTTTTCATATAGTCAACAAAAATATGGGTAACAATAGATAGTATTGATAGCAGGATATTTTTACTGTACATTTTGCAAGACGAAGCCTGGGGCTTGGAGGGTGTAGATGACCTATTTAACACATCTTGGGATTCACATCCATACCTGTCTATGAGTATCTGCCCACTCCCATCAGAGGCTGGATGATGACCATGGCGTGGCTTTGGTGACATTATGAATCAGCATCAGTTGCCCTTAGAAATCAAGGAGGCAGGAAGAGCCAGTGATCATGAGAAACTCCTTTCCTGTTTTAGATCCTTACTTTGGGGACTATGCTTGGGACGCTGAAAACCTGAGCAGACCTCACGCTTCCCTTGGGTGCTCTTGTGTCCCAACAGCAGCAATCTGTCTCTGTGTGTCTCATGTTATGAGACTACCCTTCAATAGTGAGTGCCCACAGCCATCCTGGCGACCCCTTCAGAGGGAAGCTTTCCTCTCTAAGTCTAAAGTCTGACTGAAGGGATTGGTCTTGTTTGCGATATCAGGCTCATCCCCCCAAATCTGGCAGCTGCCCCACATTTTCAAGAACAGTGACCTCAGGATGGAGGGAATCACTGTGCTGTAAAGCTGCACTCTAGGTGGCGCGTGGTGGTGGCTGCATGGACCTGGAGATCTGTTTGTGGTTTTATCTCTGACTCTGCTCTTTCCATAATGATATCTTTCTAAGTGATGTAAATTTGGTGTTTTGAGAGGGCTCCTCAACCCTATCTCAATTCTTGTGCTTGAAATCCTGTGGTCCATGGTACACTCCTCAAAGCAGCTTGATATATTACAGTTATAACACTAGCTACCATTTTTTAAGTAATATCTTGCATGCATCAGCTCCTTTAATACCTACCACAAATTATGATACTAAGGTTCCTAGGGGTTCAAAGTTCATGCATTTAGTAGTTGGTAGAGCTGAGATTTGAAATAGGCTTCTTTGATTCTAAATCCAGTGTTCTTAATGACTACATTTTATTTATCATGGGTTGAAAAAAGCCATGAATTTGACACCTAACTCATATGTGTATGAACTTTGGGAACTCCAGAAACTTATTTCTAAGCCTCAATTTCTTTATCTCAAAAATGGGAGCTGGAGGAGTGGGGAAACAATGCAGAGTAGACAGGCTGGAGCCACCAAAGTTAAACTTGATCTTCTTTAGAATGTTTCCAAAGCCAATCATGGAAGGTGGGAATGGTTTCGGAGTGTTCTCTTGATGGATAACATCATGATCACATTATCTTTTGATCATGGGGAGGGTCAGGATATTGGCATTGGGAAGAACTACTGAACTTGAAATAATAAAAAGGAAGTATTTACCCTCCCAGTTGTAATGGGTGAGCTTTGTAAGACTCTTAATTCAGACTCACTCTGAGGCTATTTCTTTATCTGTCCAAAGTACACTGACTCTAAACCTACACACAATAGCATGGAGAGTCCCAAATGATTAAATGAGAAAATGTTATATTGTAAATTATTCCATGCCAGGTCACTTAATTTGTCACATTTTCACCATTTTTTTCCCCATGAAGAAACTGAATTTTACCAGCAGAACTAAAGTGACCAGGGAAGTGTACTTCTCTCTCCTTCACCTAGTGGTTACATTACCATTGAGTTATGTAGGGATGTTCAACTTTAGTACTTTACTATTTGTCCACCTTACTGCCTTTTAAACAATTTTAAGATAGAGCCATTAAAATGGTAACTATCATAGAGATTTGAATGACAATATAGTTTATGAAAACAAGTTTCATAAACACTTGGGAAACATAAACCCATAAAAAGTACTGATAGATACATGGTAAATGGCTTTAGTCTGTTACAGACGTTACATCAGCGCAGGTGCATCTGTAACTGATTGATTAAATGCTTCTTCCTTGGGTCCAATGCCAGCATGGTGGTTTCCCCCTCTCCAGTATAACTGTGTGTTTGGCTCCCTTGTGTGGTTGGATAGTGAACACGTGGTAAAGGGATAGGGGAGCCATTAGGAGAAATAATACAGGACCCTTGGCTGCCACCAAGACACAAGTTGTGGAAACCCACACTGAAGGGCCTTAGGGGAGTAATTTCCTCCTCCCCATCTGAGTATCATTAAAGCTGTATTTTATAAGTAAGGGAAATGAGGCAAACATGTAATCTGAGTTCTATAATGTTGCCTAGAACTGGAAGCATTAAAAGCTTATCTATATATTTTCCACCAGACGAATCAGACTCCCTGCACTTTCCAGAGAAAGTCAGATGTGTATGGGCCATAGGAGTATAGCTGAAAAAAGTGACGGATTATTAAGAGAGTAACTATAGGTCTTTCAGATGACTTTCTAAACTACAGCTTTCATTTGTCTGCCCCAAATGTACTTTTTGGTATCACTATCGGATAGAATGCAGACCTGAAATTGGTCATTTATTTCTCCTCCTCTTATAAACATAAGAAATGTACTATTTTGAAAACCCACTATTAGACAATAAAAGGCCATTTTTTTCAAGGTGGAATCAGTAAAATGTTAGAATTATCTTATACTTTTGTTCTTGGAATCATTTTATGCTTGGTTATAATGATGGGACAGACCAGAATAAAAACTGTTAAGCCAACCCAGTAGATTTGGCAGGTATTTGCAAAGTATTCTTTAAGACATTTTGTGTCTTTAATAGATGCACATCTTGAAGGAAGAGTAGGCAAACTGTCTGATTAAGCTTTATTCTTATCCATGGTTTTGATGATCAAACTAAAAAGAAGCAGAAGGAAAACCTAATTATAGGCCTTTGGAGTTTGCTGACCCGGATTGGAAAATACTCAAACCTCCCCCATTTCTTTAATTTAAATTGCATGTTCTCCTTATGTTACAAAATTTAAAGTAAAGCTTTCCAAATGAAGGAAGGAGCCCAAATGAAGTTTACATGAAGTTCATGTAAGTTTTAACTCTACTGTTGTACCTCTCAGGTCCCCACATGATGGGACCTGAGGTTTGTCCCAAGTTCAGAAGGGGAGCTAGAGATAAATTCTGTCTATATTCCCACCTCCTAGAAAAGTAGGGAGTAGCAGCTGGCTGACGACTTTTTTTTTCTGGAACTGATTGAATACAAGTTGGTTTCAGTCAAATCTAAGCTGCACTCTCTTCTTTTGAAAGCTGTAACAGAGTTCCAAAGCACATGGGGGGTTTTTGAAACAGCAGGATTCTACAAGAAATTGTTCTATAGTTTGGCTCACTCGCCCATTCTCTCATTGGTTCATTAATTCATGGCACTGTGGTGCAGTGGTTAAAAGTATAGATTTTGTAATCATCTACCCAAATTTCAGACCCATGCTTTTTAAATATGGATCCTTATTTAGAATTACAAAACTCCTTGAGCCTTCATTTCCTTAGTGGTAAAATGAAGATAATTATAGTGATATCTACTCCATAGTTTATTTAGTAGATGAAGTGAGTTCCAAGTGTCCAGTGCTCAATAAACAGAAACTTAAAAAGTACATTTAATTACACATTCATCCATCTGTCCTCCCATCCATCCACCCATCCATCCATCCTCATTATCTGCCATCTATTTCCTGAAAAGCTCCTGTGAGCTTGACTCTAAAGTTGGTGCTAGGGATTCAAGGTATGTTTTGCCCAGTCTGTTTGTAGATAGACAATTGTAACACAATATGGTAAGTGCTGTGACAAACATTAAGTACAGAGAGTTTTTCTAATTCATTCGGGGAGTGGAGAGGGAACCTTCTTTTTCTTCCTGGAGGAAAAAGAGACTTGCAAGATATATTCAGAGGAGTACATAGGATTAGGTATAGAAAAAATACTTTGCTTTAATAAAGAGGTGGTCTTTCTAGCAGAGGTACTGAATGATAGCCTAGAAAGCCATGGAAAGCAGTGACTTCCATCACTGGAAGAGTCATCAGGAAGAAGCTGGAAGATCAATTTGTAGAAATACATATGAGGGGCCTCATGCACTGAACAAGTGATTGAGTGGGTGACTTTTAATATCCTGACGACTCTGAGAATCTGTGATTCTTAAGGGAGCTGGAAGTGCTTCAGTGAACTTCTCTGAGTGGCTAAATCAGTATGAGGCCTGGTCAGTCTGGACAATTTCGATCTCTTAGTAATCAATAGTGACCAGGATGGTGATATGTTCCGATCTTGATATAACTGATTCCTTTTAATTTATCTTTATTTTGCATAGTGATGGATGCATTTCCATTAGTGAAAAAAATCAAACACTGTCAAAGCATATAGAACAAAAATTAAGTCTTGTCTCTACCCCTCTCCTCATCTGTCTTTCTGCCCCCCTGCTCCATTTCACACAGTGCCCCATTATCCTCCCTCCTCGGGGGTAATGACTTCATCTTTCATTACCTATCCTTCCATACTTCTTTTTAATTCATTGTATTCATTTCTGTACCTATATATGTAGTTTCTTACAAAACATAAATGGGATCATACTATAAATGCTATTTATTAGTTTTTTAATTTAATACTAATCATGGAGATGTTTTCATAACAATAAGAAACATTCTTCATTTTAAAAAGCCACTCTCTCATAAAGGCTGCCTTGTGTTCCACTGTGTGACTCATGATTTGATAGACATTTCCATTGTTTCCATCTTTGTTGTTATTGTGAACAATGCTGCAGGAACATCCTTATATATACATCTTTGTGTCTGAGTGGAAGTATTTTGGTAGGATGATTTGACAGATTCACTGAAGTTGAATTACTCAGCTAAGAGGATGCATCAGATAAATTCTGATGAATAATGTCAAATGCCCTTCCAGCATATTGAACCAGTTTCTATTTTCACTAACAGTGAAAGTGACTATATCTTTAAAGTATTTACAAAAATGTTGAAGCAAAGAAGAATATGTCACCCCCAAATATGCCTCTCTGACAAATAAATTATTTTGAGCTGAAGGAATTAAGAAGCAGCAAATTCAGAAAAAGCTCCCCATTTTCTGCCTCAAGGCAGGATATAAATTCTCCTTGCACTGAAGAAAAACTCTTATCAGCCCAGAGATGGCACCACAGAAATCTGCAAAGAACTTTACTCCATTAGTTCCCACCCATATATTTACCTTCCCACAGTTTGCAGCCCTTGGAAAACTTAAAACTGATTTCCTCTGTCCTGTCATTTCTCTACAAATTATTGTTTTTTGTTGATGATGCTGTGTGAGCTGGAGTTCTGGGCCATCCCTTTGAGTTACTCTTTGTTTTAGGTTTCTCCCACATGATGTGCATTTCAGGCATTAATAAACTTCGTTTTTCTCTTGTTAATTTGTCTTTCTGTTAGAACCACAGCTGAAAACTTAAGATGGGTAGAAGTAATGTTTCCCTCGACTACAACATATTAACAATGTTTTGATTTTTGGCCATTCTGTTAGGTAAAATTGACTTCTAAATATTTTAATTTAAATTTCTATGATTGTCAATAAGGTCGATTATCTTTTAACCTATAATTCACATCTGTGAAATACTTCTTTATGTCCTTTGCCTGTATTTGCATGGGAAACACTTTATTATGGATGTTAATTTTATATGTATGCACATATGACAACTACATTATCTACAATGAATTATAAGTATATTTTAGTCATTTTTATGACTTCTGGTTTTTGCATGTTGATTTTTAATCTGTGCATAAGTAATGTTGGGTAATCTCTGAACTAGGAGGTTAATACATGTGCAAGGAAATAATCATCATGATTCCCTCTCTCTGTTTTCAGTCTTCTTTCCCACCACTCTCCTCTTACCCTCTTCTCTCAGGCTTCAGGGCACTCCAACCCTTCTCCAAACACTATGGATTATGAGCTTCTGTACCTGATTCTTTGCACAGGCTATTTCTCCCCCAGGAACATCTTCCTCCATATCCCACCCTGGGAACTTATTACCACTTTGAATGATTAGTGCAAAGGCAAAATCCAGCAATTTCCCAGAAAAGTGAAGAGTCAGGGCCAGGCCTGAAACTATAATTTAAACAGAAGATGGGGGCTGGGGGAGAACAGAAGAGCAGTATGCTGGATGTGAAAGCCAGGTCTATGTAACCCAAAACATATATTTTTTAACACTTCCTGAGCTGCATGATGTCCACAAAGCTTGACTCACGGAGAAGGAATGGAAAAGGTTCCAGAGCTTGGTTTTAGACTGTCATATTTTCTTCTTTAATTGCAGTACTGGTCTTTGCTTTACGTCTTGGTGTTAAAAAAGTAAAGTAAATCACCAGTGCATGGGGACTGCCTGGGGGAGGCTGACTGACTGTTACAGGGGTGTCCAACCTGAGGCTCGTGGGCCATGTGCAGCCAAAGGACGGCTATGAATGCAGCCCAACACAAAATCACAAATTTACTTAAAACATTATGAGATTTTTTTTGTGATTATGTGTTGCAATGTATTTAATGTGTGGCCCAAGACAACTCTTCTTTTTCCAGTGTGGCCCAGAGACCCAAAAGGTTGGACACCCCTGTACATCTTCATAGGTAAAATTGCAGCCACTCAGCAAGACAGAGGCTTTCCCTTCACAATGCCTTTCTCTTCTCCAAACTCTGGCCTTAGTAGTGAAGTGTCCATGTGGTCTCAATCAGCTTTTCTCCCTGTACCTTTGATTTAATAGGCTTCTGGCATTTGGATATGCCTGGAACACTGCAGGGTTTTTTTTATGTTACAAAACATGTACATAAAATGTAAAATGAAATAAAGACAGAGAATTAATATCATGTTTTTGAGATGCAGTGACTAATTAGTGTGACACAGGCCTATGGGGGCTTAATGTAGCTAATCTTTAGCAGGTGTTTTGCTGCCAGATGACGTCTTTCTTGGGAGGAAGATACCGTCTGGAAAAGCTCTAGAACATCAGGAAAATAGACCTAAATGATGGAGCCATCGTGCAATGGTGAAAACCTAGAACTTCACTGTCCAAGGTAGAAACCACCAGTGACCTGTGGCTATTTAAATGTAAATAATTAACTTAAACACATTTAAATAATTAAAACTAAATAAAATGAACCATTCAGTCCTTCACCCTAGCCACAGGTCAGGTGCCCAGTAGTCACCTGTGGACTAAGAGACAGATAGAGAACCTTTCTGTCACTGTGGAAAGTTCACTTAGGCAGCATGGACCAGACTGAAATAGCTAAGGAATCTTGAAGTGATCGGACAAAACTAGAATGCTAGGCCTGCCACTTTTTAACTGGGTGGTCATGACAAATGACTGAATCTTACTCTGCCCGGTATTTTTGTTTATAAGCCACTCTGCTTTTATTGGAAATTCTGAGATATAAATATGATTAAAATCACTAGTTTTATTACTGGAAATGCGAAGATTTTTTTATTGTTGTTCCATTACGGTTGTCCCACATTTTTCCCCGTTGCCCTCCCCTGCCTCGCTAAGCCCCCACCCCCACTCCCACAGCCAATCTGCACCCTGTTGTATGTGTCCATGTGTCTTTCACACAGGTCCCTTGACTTGCCCCTTCCATATTCTCTGTAAAATGAAGGAAATACTGCTTAGTGAAGAGGGTTTCAGTGAGCCATCTGTATGCTCTACTTGGTACACTGTTTCCTCTTCTCAGAGGCCTCGCCGGCCACCCTACCAAATGGGGGCACCGCCTCTGTGATTCTTATGCACAGCACGGAGGATAGCAGCACATGCCGTGTCAGCAGTGAATATTTTGAGCTGTAGGCACTTGAAAGACAGCAAATGCAGAGAGTGGCTTTCTCTGAACTTCCCTTACCTGCCTAAAGACAGGTCCTCCAAAAGTAACTCCATCATCATAAATCCCCTCCCCAGCAGTTTCACCAACCAAGGAAGACGGACTCATCACTGGAGTGGAGACTAGAAGTGGACACCACAGCCAGACAAACTTTGTCACAACTGTCCTACGTCCATCTGTTCCTCTAAGGGCCCATTCATCTTTCCTAAAAATCACGTACTGTTCCCTGAGATGTGAGTCTTCCCTCCCCTTTCCCTGCTGAGAGGGCATCTAAGTCTGAATTCTAAGCTACTTCAGGGAGTTACTTATTTTCCCTGGGTATCTCTCATGTATACACAGAGTCCATGTTAATAAAGTTCTGTCTGTTTTTCTCTTGTTAATCTGTCTTTTATCACAGTGGGTCAACTAAGAATAGAAGGGTAGAGGGAAATTATTTTTCCTCCCCTATACCACCCTATCACTTTCTTCATAGCATTTATCTAGCTATAATGCTGAGTCCTGCCATACTCTTTTTTCCCCCTCTCTCACCTGTATGCTTATCTCCTTGTTTATTGTCTGTTATCACCATCCCTTATTACACATGCACTCTGTGTGGTTTCTACCAAACACCAACCAATTCTCCAATTCTTTGATGCCAACAGGATATCCAACAATTTAATTCAGTTCTGACACTAACTTCCTGGTGGTAGTGAAGACCCCACAGGTGAAGGCTAAATCCCATGAGAGTGCTCCCATTTCAGAGGCCAGCTACAAATGGGGTATCTACCTTGCCCACACTTCTGCTGGGCCAAGTACAAAATCAGGAGTTCTCATGAGCTTCGTCTCAGGTTCAATAATTTGCCAGAATGACTCGGAACACAGAAAAGTGCTTTACTTAAAGATTACTGGCTTCATATAAAGAATACAACTCAGGAACAGCCAAACAGAAGAGAAGCATGTTGGCCAGCCCAGAACCTCCCTTCACTGCGTTGTTTCAGAGTTTTTACAACAGATTAATTGTGTAGGCATAATTGAATAAATCATTAGCCACTGGTGATTGATTCAATCTCCAGCTGAAAAGTCATGGAAGATACAAATAACTGCATCCCTCATGAGGAAGGGCAGTGGGTGATGCAGGCAGTGTCAAGGAGATGCTGATGGACCAGACTAGAGTGCTGGAGCCAGCGAGGCACTTTTGGCCCTGATAGGTGAGGCTGAGCTCCCTTTAAACACTTCTGAGACCCAATTTCCACAAAAAACCCTGGATGGAATTGAAGACCATACATTGTGGCATCATAGTTGACTCAGAGGGCTCTTCACCAGCATGGATCGAGGAGCTGAGATTCACAATTAGCAAGCTGGCAAAGGCCATTACTAATTACCTGTTAGTTGCAGCCTCAGAGGACAGCTGGGGCCAGAGCAGGTCTGATGATTGCTGGGAGCTAAGCTTTGGCAGAGACAGCGTGTTCTTTCTGAATCCCCTTGGGCCATGCAGCCTCTGCTTTAAGAAGCACTGGGGGCTGGTGGAAAGGACTTTCACTGCACATTTCCTTGGATAGGTGGGGGTTGGAAGCTGAAGAGGGGAAAAGCATTTATAGTGATGGGGAGAAACTTACTATGATGTCAAGGCTTTTCAAACAAATGGTCGTTGTTTTCTGTTTAAAAGGAAAGATAAAAGCTGTTTTCAAAGGACAGTTTCTATGGTTTTGTTTGTTTCCTTAGAAACAGTATCATAAAAACAATATCTTACTTAGAGATTGCTAGGTGCCAGGTACTATTCAAAATGCTTTGAACATACTAAGTCAATTAAATCTTAACAGCCCTATGAAGTAGTTACTATTATTCCCATTTTGCAGATGAGGGAACAGACCCAGAGAGGTTAAGTAACAATTTGCACAACTTTTAATGATTAGCCACCTTCCATTGTGACATTTGCATTTTCTAATGTGTTTGCAAGGCAGATAATAGTCTCTCTTGTTCTTCCCTTCTTTGTTATGCCCTGCCTCCCACATCAGTCTGGTTGATTTCTCCCTGGAGGGCTGGACTACTTTTTACTTCCTGGGATGGGCCACAGAAGGGTATCAGAATATGCCACCTTTGAGCTAAAGGCCATTGAGGATCAGCAGGGAAAGCTCTTTACCTCCCCCAACTGCCTAACAATAGAGTATAAATTCACCCTAAAGGAAATGTACATTCATTCATAAGGGAAATTTTCATTTGTAAAGAAGTCTCCAAATCAGGAAGAGAGCTGCTCCCTCAAGACAACTCTTAATACCTGAGGGACTTACCTGCTCCCTCAAGACAACTCTTAATACCTGAGGGACTTACCTGCACACCTTGACAACCCTTGTTGACTCCACCTCTCCTCTGCTCACCTTCCTGTGACCTGCCTCCATACCCAGAAGCCCCAAGCCTCTTTTCCATTGTGTGGCCGGAGATGGCATATAAATCTCAATCATCTAGCTGCCTTCTTGAGTCACGTTTTTCTTTGTGAGCTCCTGTGTTTAAATATACGCAATTAAAACTGTGTTTTTTTCTCTTGTTAATTTCTTTTTAATTTGATTCATGGGTCCCAGTCATTGAACCATGAGGGCAGAGGGGAAAAAGATTTTTCCTCGCCTATACCACACACTGTAGGGCATTTGGAGTCCTTGGCTCTCACCTCCTGCATGCCAGTGGTACACCTCCCCTGATTACCAATGGCAACCAGGCCCCTCCTACATATCCAGAAGCCCCTCTTCCCCCTCTCAGGTTGATTCCATTTCTGATGGAGAATCACTGAGGTGTTTTCTGTGCATTTACTTTCTCGACATGCCCTCGGTTGTTTTTAAACACAGACAATCCCAACTTACGATGGTTTGACTTACAATATTTTGACTTTATGATGGTGTCAAAGCGATACACATTCAGTAGAAACCATACTTCAAATGTTGAATTTTGATCCTTTCCTGGGATAAGGATATGCAGTATAATACTCTCTTGTGATGCAGGGTGGCCACAAAGAGATGATTTTGCCCAGCTGTGGGCTAATGCAGATGTTCTGAGCACATATAAGGCAGGCTGGGCTGAGCTCTGATGTTTGGTAGGTTAGGTGTATTAGATGCATTTTGACTTATGATATTTTCAAGTTAGGATGGGTTTATGGGGATATAACCCCATCTTTAGTTGAGGAGCATCTGTGTTGTGAATTGCTAGTAACACGGTAGAAATTCTTACACCTCCCTTTTTGGGCAGGTGTAGGTAATACTCAACATTGTATCCTAGATGAAAAATTTTTACTCCTTGAATGTAGATCTTAGAGTCTCTGCTGTCAGCCTCAGCCTCAGGGATCGGGGTCCACAGAGAACTGAAAAAAGTGTTTACAACTAGTCAATTTAGTACTGTTAAAAGAGAAACTGAGGCACATTGAACATTTTAAGAGTTTATTTGAACAAAAATTACTTGGGCAGTGCCAAACTGGAAGTGGTTAGGAGCCCTCCACTGACAGGAGTTGGGGGAAAAATGTTTATAGAAAAGAGATGGAAGCAAAACAAGGAAATTATATGATTGGTTATAATTAACACATGGTTGCCATATTCGGAAAAAGCCTAGTTGGCTGTTTGTTGTCAGGTTTTAATTTCTTGACCTTGAGGCATTTACATGCTTAGGTTTTGGTTTGCTTCTGTAGGCTGCTCAGGTTTGAGCCCCACCTCAGTCTAATGGCTTCCTTGTTTAATTAACTTAACACGACCATTATGCCTTAGGGTGCACAGGACCCATGAACACGTCTTAATTTCTTTTTTTTTTTTTTTAAGATTAGAAGGAAGGTAAATACATTCCCAATTTGGAATGTATTTGTCTTTATAACAAATGCAGTCACAAAATAGAATTAATTTTTATTTATTTATTTAATTTTTAAAATATTTTTTTAAGGAAAGAAGGAGATTATACCCTTTGCAACAGCATAGATGGAACTGGAGAGCATTATGCTAAGTGAAATAAGCCAGGCAGTGAGGGACAAATGCCATATGATCTCACCTTTAACTGGAACATAATGAACAAAAGAAAAAAAGCGAACAAAATATAACCGGAGTCACTGAAGTTAAGAACAATCTAACAATAGCCAGAGGGGAGGGAGGAGGGCACAGTGGGGAGACGGGTTTTCAGGAACTACTATAAAGGACACATGGAGAAAATCAAGGGGGAGGGTGGAAGCAAGGGAGGGAGGTTTGAATGGGGTAGGCGTGGGGGTGGGGAGAAAATGCAGACAACTGTAATTGAACAACAATAAAATAATTTAAAAAATAAAAAATAAAATTTTAAAAAAGAATAAAATATTTTTTTAAGGGAGGAAGGAGCTCTGGATGGAGAAACTAAACCTTGACCTTATGAACTACTGGACTGGAGGCCACATAGTCACTAAATGGGACTTGTTGCCATGAATATAACTGAAATATTCAGTTCGGTTAAATTCTGCCAAAGTAGTCCAAATTCAAAGTGTTGGTTTGGAATTCAAAGCGTAATGAGATTTTCTTATAGCTTCTAAAAACGACCATGCTATTAAAAAATATTTATGCATACTTCAGAGAAGTGTCTTTATGACCCCCTTTGGAGGTCCTAAGCCAAGTCTACAAGCAAGTCTTACAAGCAATGCATTTCAGTTTGTCGTTAAAATAAGGTACAGAATCCAGGTGGTGTGTCTGAGAGCACCTCTCACGTCAGGGTCTCACCACCCTTCTCACCCATTTACTCCTCCCACCATTTCTTGATATATTCAGAACTACTAAATCTCCTCCTTGGTTCCAAATTTTTATTCCATACACTACTTCAGTTTCCACTTCTGGTATTTTATAGAATTTTCCTTCCTTCTGATTATATTTAATAATAGGACTTTGGAGACCATGTTTGATTTCTGGCTTAGCTCATCTCTATGCTCCTGCAGCAAGCATGCTACAAATGAGCGCTTCCTGCTCTTAGACCAGGTTCTGTAACTCCACACTGTCCTTGGCTTTTGAATTGGGGTCTCCTTTCTTTGGACTAGAGAGCCCCAGGGGAGCTTCTGGATGCTCCAAGCCTTCATCTAAATAGAGCCAGTACAGACTCTTGGTGCCCTTGGGTGCAGCCTGATGAGCTGTCTTTGTTAAAGGAGTCAGAACCTAGTGGCTCATTTCGGCCTCCCACTAGGAATTGCTTTTTTTAGACAATACTTTGACCAGAATTTTATGAATTATAAAAAAAAATTATATTATAATGATACATTTGCACATTGGTTCCTGGAAATGGATTGTTTTGATTTTATCATCCTTCTAGAAAATGTGTGTTTACATTGACATTTATGGTTATAGCCTTGAGACACAGCCAAGCCACAAGTCTAGATTTGGGGTAATGAGCATGGGGCTGGAAAGATGGGTTATCCTCATGGAAGATAAATCAAACACTGATACTGTGGCTCATTGACTTGAACTAAATGAATGAGAAAAGTAACAAGTCGTAGGTTGTATTTTCGAAGGTTGATATAAAGCCCCCTTCCTCTTCCCTTAAATTTGGGAGAGGAATTAAACTTAATTCTTTTGGCTACCAGCCCAGCATAAACTGTTGTCAAGGACTCTCTGAGCCAGTGATTCTTAATTCTACAAGGCACTCTTCAAATTCAGGACATACTTATGCTTAAACTTGCAGAATTACAGAATCACAGTGACCTACAGAGTAACTGGGGATTGTTCGTAACAGGGTAAGCAGGAGTTCTTACCTTTTTCATGGGTTGCACAGATTCTTTTAGGGGAGACCATGAATGATCTTTGGAGAGTCTACATAACTCATAACATTTTATGTAAAACCAATACATACATGTACTCATGTCCTGGAGAGAAAACACATAACTTGCGTCAGATTCTCAAAGTGGTGTCTGGTGCCTCAAATCTCTGCAACAATTAGGTTAAGGTACAGACGCAGGTAGCAGCAGCTCCAGGTTTTGAAGACGTAGACTGAATTCACATGACTTGTCTGACAACATTCAAGGTCTGCAGATTCTTAGAAGGCAGGTCATTCTTGTTTTTGCCACCTTTTAATTTCTAGCCTAGTGGCTAGTCTTGGGACATTATTTCTGTAGATTACATCAATGAATTAATAGATATTTTTTGCAGGAAAAAATCTACACTATGAATATTTAATGTAATTGTCACTTCCATTTCAAAAATGTAAAAATGTTGTTCTCAGAATTGAGAAAATATAATAGCATAAGCTTAATTATTTTTTGTTGAATAGATGAATAGAATGCATGGTTGAATAGATGAATGAATAATCATAATCATGACTCTCACTTATTAACTATTTATTATGTGCCAGATATTTAACTAAATACTCTACATGCATTATTTCATTATTTGCATTTCAACACTATGCAGCAAATATTATCAACTCAGTTTAACAAGTGAGGGAATTGAGGCTTAGAAGAATAAAGTACTTTAAAATGATCTTAGTGAGAGGCAGAACAGAATTTGAACTTGGGTTTGTCTGAATATAAATCTCATTTTCTAAAGTTTTGGAGGTAAAGCTATATATGAGTATATAACAAATTTAGAAACAGATCTCCACCCTTTCCTCTGATCCTCATCAAAAATAGAATTCTTGATATTGGTCTTGGAGAAGCCTTGGCTTCTTTTACACTCTCCCTGCTGCCTATTCGTGTCTACTCTGACACCGAGTCGAGTTTTAGGCCATAAAAATGGCTACAGGTCTGATAAATGCTGATCATACGGAGGTACAGCTAAAGACATTTTTCTAAGGAGAGAAGGGTGGTGGTTGCCTAATAAAAAGATGAGAGAAAACCTCTTCAAGGAATATGACTTAGCATTGATGACAGATTGTTATACACGTATGAGTATATGTATGTAAATGCATCTGTTTTATTCACAATATACCAATGGGCATATTGGTAGTAAAAATAGATCATTCTAAATATCCTGGGTCTATTAAAAAATGCCTGGCACACAAGTAATGCATATATATATGCATATATATAATATACATACATATATACATATATATGACTGAGAGCAGAGTGATGGAGTTATAATTTAAGAAATTGGAAACTGGGACAGGAATTTTTAACATTATTGGCAAAGAATTTTCCATAAATAGCAGAAGTATTTTCAGTTATAATTTGAGAGTGGAAGAAATCAAAGGATAATTATCATCCAAATATATGGCTATTCACCATTCATTAATATTTTCTCTATGACAGTAGAAGAGTTAGGTAGGTTCATAGGTTCATAACCATTTGAGGTTCCTCCAATTTTAGTGAATTTCAAGCCCATTCTTGATAAACACGAGCACTTTTTAGTGCCAGGATTCTGAAATCGTAAGTCTTGCTTTGCCCTTACCAGTAATCTCCAAGTCCCAGAATTCCTAGTGGACCTGTAGATTCTGGTAGTATAATTCAAGTTCTGTTTTCTTGGATTATTATATTCACCCCAGTCAGACCGACACATTACTTGAATCTAACGTTCAACATGTTTTTTAGACCTTAACTCACTTCTTCCTGGGGCATTGGCAAGAAGTCGGGTGAACATTAATTTTTAAATCCTGCAAAGAGAGATTTAGTTTAATTGAGATCACTTTGCAGGTGTCTCAAGTGAGAGCCATAATTTCTTAGGAACAAAAGTGGTAGTTAGCCTGTGAAAATGGTTTTTTTTAAGTGATTTTTTTGGGTTCACTTCAGAGGTTACCCAGAACTACTGCTGGTATTTTAAACATGTAATAGTTTAGAAAACATCTTCGTGGTGTTCAGAGAAATGCTGAGGTAAATTTGCTAATAGGTATACACTGGTCAATATCTTATAGGGCAATGCGACCATGAACTTCAGGATCATCTTTTCTATCTGATAGAAATTTGTAGGTTAAAACATGAAACTTCATGGAATCTGGACTCTAATCTAAAAGTAAATAGCAAAGACAAATTAAGGGGACTTCTCCTTGATAATTGAACAGTTCTTAGGTAAATTTGTTAATGCCTTATCACATAGAAAGAACATCCTCTTTCCAAGTTTTGAGATATATATATATATATATATATATATATATATATATATGAAAGACACCAGAAAGTTTTAAAAAGGGAGTGATATGATATGACTTATGTTTTAAAAGACTTTCTGGGAGAATCTTGCTTTGGGGTGATAGACTTTAGGAGACCAATAGAGGAAGCAGCAGACTTAGGAGGCAAATGCTGTGGTCAAAGGGAGAGATTATGTCGACATGGACTACAATGGTAGGGGCTGAGGCTGGGAGAAGTGGCCATATCTGAAATAAATTTTAAGGTGGAGCCAACAGGATTTGCTGATGGATTGAATCTATTGTGTAAGAAAAAATGAGGAGTCAGGTTGAATGCTAGGTTTTTGTCTGAGTCTTGGTTATGCAGTGGTAAGGAACACAAATTCCCTGTCCACATGGAGCTTACAGTCTACTAGAAGATTTTCTTTTCTAAAGCAAACACCATTTTAATCACAAATTCCAAATTGTTTGTAATAAGTGAAGTGTTATGAAAAATACAAAGTGCTGAGGTAGTGAACAAAGGATAGGATCCACTTTAGTAGGTGCTGAAGGAAAAGGCAGGGAGGTGAAAAGGGAGAAGGAACTAGTTACTAGAGTCAAAGGAAGAACATTCCAGAAGACATAGCTACAGAAGGGCTTGAGTGAGATGGGGAGAGAACTGGATGAGTTCAGAACAATAAGCATTTATAGAGTATTGCATGAAAAACAAAAGCATTTTTTGGGTATTTTAATTGTTCTTGTTTTTGTTCAATGGAAAACAATCGTCCAGGGGGGAAATGATGGTTTCAATGATGGTTACTGAGGTGGTGTTGGGAATGAGATAAATGAATGAATTTTGGGGAATTGTTTGAAGGTAGAGCCCATCATTTGGATTATACTATTCAATGCAGAGATAACCCACAAGGAGCCCAGTGGGGGAATGAAACCCTTATTGAGCTCTGGCTCGCTCACTAATTATGGATATCACCTATGAACAAGAGACTCACTCTCTGGTTATTGGGTTCCCCCTCTGTGCATCCAAGGTTGCAAGTCATTCTGTTGTGAGAGAACCTCAATAAAAGAGAATCAGTGGGCTCATGGATTACGAGAAAATGTTGAACAACCTCACTTGAGAAGGACAGAGATTTATCAGAGCCTCGGGAACAATTAGAACCAGGTGATGCTAGGTCTAGATGCCTGGAGGGGGAGGCACGAAATCAGGTATATGGCAGCTTCCATGGAATAACTGGAGAAGCGGGAGGAATGGAACCTAGAAATCTGTGTGGAAGGGTAGTGGTGCTACAGTTCTTAAATTTCATCTGAGGGTATTAGTTATTGAGCATCTTCTAGGTGCCAGGTCCTAAGTGGTTAAGGTGTAAAATGTTTACTGAAGACTCATACAGCAATGATGTATTTCAGTGAGATTTTATAGCAAAATGACAAAGCAGTCAGTTGCTGGTATCTGTGGATTTTAAATAATTATTTTCAGGTTTACCATTCTTTAGTTCTAAGTGGTGGAAATAAATAGTTTTAAATCTCTGAGCGAGACAAAGTGTTAAGTTTCCAGTTTATTATACTGTGCTTTTAAAAAAAATAAATGTATCCCCGTGTGTGCTTGGGTTCACTCAGCACTGACATTGACACTGTGTGCAGGCCTTTCCGTCTCGGGTATTCGAGAACACACACACCTCGGGTGCCTTGTCTTTCACTTTTCCCTCTGTCCAGAAAGCTCCTCCCAAATTTTTGCAAGGTTTGCTTCCTTCCTCCATTTAGGGTTTTGCTCAAATGTCACTGTGGCACGTAGAATAGCCCTCGAAGATGCGCAGGTCCTATCCCTGAAAACTGTTAGTGTATGTGGCCAAGGGTAATTAAGGTTGCAGATGGAATGAAGGTTGTAATCAGCTGAGTTTAGCAGGATTAGCCTGGATTATCCAGGTGTGTTCAGTGTGACCACAAATCCTTAAAAGGGTGGGGTCGGGAAGGGGAAGGGGGAGGTGGAAGAAGCAGAGTCAGAAGGAGATGTGAGGACAGAGTATTCTTCAGAGACACACACCATGCTGGTTTTGCAGGTGGAGGAAGAGGGTGTGAGTTAAGGAGTGCGGGTGGCCACTAGAAGCTGGCAAAGGCAAATAAATGTGTTCTCCTCTAGAGCCTCCAGAAGAGAATGGAGCCCTGCTGCCACCTTGATTTTTAGCCCCATGAGACCCACGCTGAACTTCGGACCTGCTGAACTGTAAGATAATACATTCGTAATGCTTTGTATTTAAGATACTGAGTGTGGTAGAGCAGGATGGCTGGTAGAGAGGGGTTGGAACGTCTGGGGGTTGTGGGTGGAGAGCCTATGTATGGTGGTTGGGGTGCCTGGGGGTGGTTGGGCTGGCTCTTTATTGGTGAATTTAAAGCGTCAGAAGGGAAAAGCAGGGTCATGCAAAAGATCGGGTATCTTGGTGACCCAGGGCTTTCTAAAAGGGAAATTTTGTGGGTGGGGTGGCCTGGCTCCTGCCTAGCTGTGTAGTTGGCAATGTGTTTATTGGACATGGGTGTCTCTGAGGTAGACGTTACAGTAATCAAAAGCTTGTCCACTTACATCACTACTCCTTGCTGTCAATCAAAGCACAATCTGGGGGCGTTGCAGGTATGGAAACAAATCCTCATCTGGCAGTTGCATGCAAGACTAAGTATGAAGCCTCCTGAGGCCACAGGGAAGGTCTGCACAAAGCATTCAGAGAAGGTTTCAGGTAAAGGTAAAGTCAGAGATCAATAGGAGAAGCAGATAAGGACATTGACATAAAAGAAACTGTACTTTACACTAAGAGCTTCATAGTTGACAGGACTTTCTTAAACTTTCTGCCTTCTCTAAGAATTACAGACTTGAGGAGGCCATGGACCATATCTGTGTTGAAACAGCCTGAGAAAGTCATGCAATAAATTCAAGGTTAAATTAATATGCTAACCCCTTAAGGTTAGCTCTGTAGAGTTTATAAAATATTTTCACATCCCATGCAAACATCATAAAGACTCTGAACAGAATGAAGAGCAGGTATTTGTTGTCTTAATTTAATAAATGCTGAAACCACAAAGGCTAAATGGTGAGAGTCAGTATTATTAGCATGCTTCTTTAGTATTGATATGGTGTTTCCACGTCCATCATCTTACTTCATCCTCCCCACCATTTCCGCTGAGCAGGTAAGTAGGGCAGGTATTCTTGCCCTGACTTTGCGGATGAAGAAAGCACCTGTGAGAGTTTTAAGTGACTGCCTTGGATTGTGTAACTGAAGAAATGAAACCAGGATTTAAAACCAGGTCTTCTCACGCACCTCCAGTTTGGTGAGTTTATTTTTAATTTGTCCATTGTAAGGAACTTTGGTACATTCCTGAGAGACAGAACGGAGAGAAAAGAGCTTAGACTTTGGGGTGGATTCCAACAGTCTTGGGTTCTTCCCTTTCTGTAAATCTCTGGATGAGTCATTTAAACTCTGTAAACTGTAGCTTCCAGACATGTAAAATGAGGATAATAGGGGTTGTTGTAAAGATTTATGAAGCAATTGTATGTTAAATGCCTAGTGGAATGCTTGCTTCCCTAGCAAATATTTAATGAAGAGTTCCAATGATTCTGCTGATAATGATGATTAAATTCTACTGTGTAATTAGATTTGCAGCTATGGCATTCAGGGGAGGAGTTTGGCCTGGATTTGGGACACATAGGGATATTAAGGCCTAATATTTCTACTGCAGGAAGTTTAGTGAACAGTATATTTGGTTAAGACCAGAAGCATTAAAGCCTCTGGCCTTTGTATCACCTCCTGCGCTCCTCTATTCAAGTGGTCATTTTGCTGGCCAAAAAAGGCTGAACCTACCACCTGATACTATTCCTGAAAGAGTAATAGATACTAGTTTGCTCTGGAATCAACAAGAAAGGAGAAAATGTTTATTATATTGTGTGTGTAGTGGAGTCTGGAGGAATCTAAAAGCAGAATGCAGTCAGCCCTTAGTAATGGAATGGCCATTTTCTCACTTCTGTTCTCCGTGTCTTTCTCTGTATCCTCTGTTACCTTCTCCCTCCGACGACCAGCTCTCTCTGTCTCCATTCTTGGTGCTTGTTCCGAGGTCAACATCTTACTGTCCCAGGCCACCCGTGGAAACAAACTCAGTACTTTTGGTTGGGATTCTAAGTTCCTGGGAGACAAAAACTTACCATCCTGGCCTGGGTCAAGTGTCTCCCCATGTCTGAGTTCACTCAGCCACACAGGACGGCAGGGCTCTGTGCTGTAGATGTGACTGCTGGAGGCCACGGCTGTGCCTGGAGTGGGGTCCTAGAGGCTGAGCAGGTACCCCAAAAGTTGTTCACAAAATTCTTTCACTATCTCTTAATTCTTAGGTTCTAACCTGACCTCATACAATGAAATAGACCATTACGAGATTCTTAACCCTCAAGAGGACTCACCTCTTCCTATTCGTATTTGGGCCTAAACATGGGGCAATAACTGCCTTTTGTTCATGCTCTCAGACCCAGGGCTCAGCTTTCACATGCCTTGTCTTACTTATTCCTCATATAGCACCAATGCATAGGCGCTAATTTCCATTTTCTACATGGGACCCTGAGGCACAGCAATGGTATAGACGGGGACCAAGGTCCACGGATAGTCTGGTACAGAGCTGGCATTCAAACACCACAACGTTGCCCCTTCTCCTTTGCTGCTGGAGTGGCTTCATAACATTCTTGTCAACAGTGTGCTGTTGCCCTAAGATTTTAGTTGAGTCTAAGACATGCCCCAGTGATTGCTTTGGTGAGAGAATTTTGTTGGGTGGCCCTCTCAGACCTGGTGCTGAAAAGCTTCACAGACTTTCCCTCCACGAGGCAAGAATACACCACATGAAACACGATTTGCGGAGATGTATTTACTCTCCCGTGACAGCAGTCAGGAGGAGGCTGTGTGATGGGTGGTGGTTTCTATGATAGCCGAGGTGGGGAGGAAGCAGTCACCATGTCGTTATGGCGTGGGCGGAAATCGGCTCATCTATTCATGTGAAAAGCCAATAGGAGTGTGATCAGGGAGCAGGGATATTATTGAGACATGACTGTTGCTCAGAGCATTTTTCTTTCTTTTTTGATTTTTCTTTCTTTTGGGAGGGGTAGGACAAATTGTATGTTTAGCCATCTCACCTGGGTCTGCCCTCTCTGGTGAACTTTTATCACAGTCACACCTTGATTCTCAAAAGTCTTGCTTGATCAAGACTTGAACAAGTCAGTTCTTGGCCAAATTGCTCATGGAAAAAATGTCTCGGTTTCTAACAAAACTTCAGGTGTCAATTCTCTACCCGACAACTCTTTCATGCTGCTACCTATCTGACCAGTCACGTGTCTCTCAGGCAACAAAAAAAGTGGGTTTGGTTTTTAAGCAAATCATTTCTCCAACAGTTCTTTGGAATGAATTAGGTTCAAGATACCAAGGTTCCACTGTATGTTTTTTGCCTTGTTTTTTCTCCTGAGTTAACTTAGTGTTTTCTCAGATCTTGCTCATTCATGGAAAAGCTATTTCCTCCCCAAATCACAGCTTCATATGAAAGAGATACTACAGATTTCCATTTGTTCAGTATCTGAGTGTGAGAGATGTGGCCAATAGAGGGAGACAGAGGCTGTGTCAATGGTTCAGGCCAGTGGAAAGGTCCCCTAAACTGTTTTGGCCACTTTTTTTTTTTTTTTTGTCAAGACAGTTACTTTTCATTATCTTTGTATCTGACAGGAAGTTCCACAGAAGCCAGCTATTCCTGATCACACACCCATGAGAGAACACCACAACCCATGATTTGATGAAAAAATAAAATCAAGGTGTTTCTCAGGAGCTATTGGCTGTCCATTCTGTGGGTAGACACCACCAAACGAAAGCAAGTAGCAGAATCATTCATAGACCACAACGGTTTGTCCTTCATAGGGACTAGTCCTTTTTGGAGTATAAAACCGTAGTTGGTTTGGAGCCTGGAGTTGCCTGCTCTACTGTATCTGTGGATGCTCACCTCCCTGGTCCATGACTTTCTTGATATTTCACTCTTATGATTCAGTAGCCCTTAGAGATGGTGAGAACCTGAGAGTGGGCATAGAGTGAAGTCTTTCTGATAATCCATAACCAGGTTTCTGAGTTCTAGCCTTCCTTTCTTCAACTACTTAAAAGAAAACCAGAGTCACTCTAGGGCTTTGGTCATAGAATTTGCAAAGAAGGAAGTTTCACCTGGCATGAGAGCCATGACTTCCATTACCAGAACCAACACAAGAGCTTGTCTTGCCTCCTCCCCCAACTTGTTCAGATGGAGAGTGAGCTGGGGACTCTTTAGATGTTCTTCCTGTTCTAGGATAAATAAGATGGAGTTCTTTGGTGAAAGGAGGTCCCTACACCCAACAGAACGTGAATATAAGAAGTAGGGTGATATTTTGTTTTTCTATTAGGCTTATTATTATTATTATTATTATTATTATTATTATTATTTTGCCTAGCAGTAAACACAGTTTCTGAGAGAAGAACTGGTTCTGCTATAAAGGAGACATGAGATGCATCCCTCTGTGTTTAGGGACCATGGAGCTGTAGGAATAGGACATTAGAAATTGGGCATTGCTGAAGGATTTGTGACTAGACAATTTAAATATTTTAAGAACTTGGAAGGAACTGTGTTTGTCCTGCGTAGATGGGAGAGTGCATAAACTTGAAGACGAAACTGGGACAAGCAGAAGGCAGTTGCTCCTGCTGGTAGAGCCTCACCTGATTGGAATTCTTTACCTGTGGCGCACTGGTAAATGTTTAACAACCAGCTCTCTTAACAAAGGTCTGGCCTTTAGTGTTTGCCAAATTTCATGGTGTAAATATTTCTCATATTCCTTCCATGACTGGTTTCTAGCTACCAATAAGACATCACTGACTGGCAGAATTGGAAAAAAAAATGTGCACACTCAACTCTTGTGAGATGGTGTGAGTAGGCTTTAGCACAACACTGTCCCTTACCCTCCTGCAGTGTCCTCTATGCTTACATGTCCAGGGCCTGCCAGCACAGGGCACCTTAAACCCCCAAATTCACTCATTTCTGGACAAAGAGAGCCTGCCTTGAATATTGTCTCCTTTACTAGTTTTGTGAACTGGATTGGAAAATCATAGAAACCTTCACTTTCCTTTTCTGGGACAAACAGTAGTATGTTAGAGGCTGAGAACAATTTTTCTTTGTAATGAGGAATCATTTTCTTCTTGGGCCCAGTTTGGAAGACATTATTTCTGCCCAAATACCAGAGCCTATACATTTCTCTCCCATCACAGTGGAGACACACAGACATGGCTTACTGGCTACTGAAGCAAGAGAGACAGGGTTGAGGTTTTGCAGTGAATTAATAAGGCAGCCGATTCTGGGATTGTAAGTAAAAGGTGCTGAATTTTTGTAGAGCATATTGGCAGAAATCAACCTCATAAAATACTTTTGAGAACCACCCTGTAGTAAATAAAGTATGAACTTTGAGCAATGGCAGACTGAGAGATCGATAGTTCTCTGAAAGTAATGCTGGATGCCCTGATACAAAAGTAGCACCACCACGGTGCAGACTAGAAAGATGCAAACAAAAAGGAATACGGATTGAAAGGAGTCAGATGATTCTCCAAGGACCTAGGAGACTGGGCTCCTGGTGCATTAGAGCTTTAACGGGCATTAAATATCATGGAGGGAATTGGTTTCAAATACAGGTCCTCAGGTGTGGCAGATGCTGTCAGTACAAATGCACACATTCCCCAGGCACCTCCTATTCCCATTTATTCCAGAGACTCCCTAGACTTCACAGTACAAGCGCCTGCAACTCTGTGCCTGGACTTTGCCTCCAGCTGCAGGGACATATTTCAGCCTGCATGCATGGCAGGCTGGGAGTGCCAGGGAGTTAGTATATCCTCATGCACTCATGCATGGGAGTTGGAATATAAATATCTCAGTTCCTTACAACTGTGAGCTATGTCCTACTTTAGTGGTTCTCAAAGTGTGTTCCAGCATCCTCTGAAGAACCCTAAAATCCTTTTAGGAGGTCTGGGAGATTTAAACTATTTTGAACTAGTATCAAGATACTATCCACCTCTTTTACTCTGATTTTTCTCTCAGGGGTATAAGTGGGGCTTCCCAGGGGTGATAATGTTACTCCTATGATGGCTAACGGGATGGAATGTTGCTCCTGTGGTGGCTAACAGGATATAAGCTTGTGATTTGTTATTTAAAAATTTAACTTTCGATATCTAATATGGTGGGAACCAATGGCTATAACACACACACAAATGCTCTTAATGGTTTTTAAGAATATAAACAGGTTCTGACACCAAAATATCCAGCACGGCTGTTACCGCATTTCCCAGAGCCACCGAGAGATTCAGCCCCAGCTGTCCAAAGCAGGCCCCTGCCCATTGACACATTACGTGTTGGTTTCTTTCCAACAAACTTTCCTTGCCTCACTTTCCCTTACTGATTCGGGTCTTGGACTCTGCTGCTGGGGTGTCCAAGCTAAGGCACCAGAGATTTGGAGTGATGCCTAGGAATCTGCATTTTAATAAGCAACTTGGGTGAATTTGATGTGGATGGCACAAGGACCTCACATAGCTGAGGTTTACACACATTCTTAGAAAGAATGGGAACAGAGGGGAGGATATTGGAAGTTTGCACTTGAGCCACCGTAACGTGTAGAACAGGTACACACACAGACATACTCCGATACATGATCACTGTAAGCGGTTGTCTCTTAGTGCCTGGAAATGCCTAGTTTAATTCTGCTTCCTCTCCCAGCTTCCTGAGGTTTTTAAACCTTTGCATCAACCTCTGTTTGTCTTTTTCTTTGTAATTCTTTAACTTATAAATAAATAGTTCAGTTAATTACCTATATAGTATGCATTTGATATAGTCCAAGTTGTGTAGTCAGGGGGAGTCTATTTGAAATGCATTGTTTAGCATTATAACTATATTTTGGGCTTTATAAAAATCTGAGTTAAAAGACACTCACAATACTGTAAAAGAGGTACCCAAAGCAGGGCAGCAGACCAGATAAGCAGCGTGTGTTAAGGAAAGTTATCAGTAGTTATTACTAATGCATGTCAGCATTGAAACACTCATTTCTTTATATCAAGATTTAATATGTATTAAATAAGCTTAATGGGTGGCAGTGTAATACAGCAGGACATGGATATGAGTCCCTAAACAGTCGCATGTCTAGCCACTGGGTTGTTATGAAAATTGAAAGAGAACAAATGTAAAACCCAGCGCAGTGAATCTCACAGAGTAAGCATTCCAGAAATGTTAGCTATGATTATTACTACTAAGCTTGTTGCTATTTCAGGTTTTTAAAAGTATTGGCCATGTTTTTCACACTCAAGTCCTTCTCCTATTGGAGGGTAACAGAAAAGAAATCAATGTTTGAGCCCAATACAATTAGGTGCTAAAGGATAGCACACAGCTTCCGGGACTCATAAACATTTAGAGAAGAAGTGAATCAGAGAAACTTGTAGTGATGAGAAAAAATTCCATAGTGGCTATTCAACTGGAAACATTCGTCTTTTAAAACTAATTGGCTGTCTGTTTCCAGACAATAATACATCAGCTCACACTTTACACGGCAAACTGAGTGTGCAGCGTGTAAGGCTGCCAAAGCGTGGGCCACTTCTTGAAACCAATGTCCTGAGTCAGAGTGCAGGATGCTACCTATCAGCTCACACAGGACACTGTGGAAGGCCTCCAGGGGCCGCCCACGGCAGTGATGCTTTGGTTTTGAGACCATCTTCTTTTTCAAAGGCATTTTGTCACATTCACTTAAAATTTTTCCTGGGGAGAAATATATTCATTCTGTTCTTATTTAGTGGTTGGTAAAATTGTGGTATCCAGTTTATCAGTCCAATATGTTATCCCTTTGGATCTTATAAGAGTATTTTTATAGGAGAGCATTTCTCTTCATTCTTCACTTGCAAAAAACCCTGAAATATATTCAACATTATATGTATACATGTGTGTGTGTATATGTTACATATACACACTATATAAAGACACATATATGTGGATGCATGCATTTGAACCATAGTCATGCGGAGAAAGAATTTTTATCATGTAATTGAACCTTGTTCTCTCTCATTAAGGGAAATGTTCTGGGATTCTAATTGTTTTTCCCCCTTGTAGTAAATGGCTCATTTGGATACACATTATGGTAACTTGTCATCCAGCAACAACCTATGGTTGTCATTGGTGACTATTATTACTTTGCTGATAATTCATTTTATTGATTCTAAGGTGCCGTTGATTTTAAGGTGCACTACTTATGTACCATCAAGAAGGAAGAAATAACGCTACCATTTAAACTGTGACATGATGCTTTCTTAGCACTTCGGATTTCATTTCATATTTGTTAAAAGAGCTTTTTAAGACTAATTTGATGTGAATTTGTATCATATATAATTTTTTGAGTACATAAGGAAATTACCAAAAGTATCATGAAGGTATCCTTGAATGTCTTTCCTTCCACATCCATATCTTTTGAATAATTTTTTAAAATTCAGAATTGTTTTGTGTTCCCACAAGCATCCTCTGACCTCGCCAAGCTACTCACACTTTCTTCAAATTTCCTATTTGACTTTTTTCCCCGCAGTTGAGTCGTGTGTTGCCAGCCAGAAGTTAAGTAGTTTCTGTTTCAAGTCACTGTGACGTTGTGACAAATTGATGCGTGGCAATACAATGGCAGTCCTGAGTGATGCATAACTTGGTCACACCTGTACTTCATTGCTTTGAAATGTCTTTAAACTATTTGGTGGACCTCGGCAACTCTTCTGTCTTCAGTTGCGTGGCTTGGTGTGTGAGAGGAAGTCCTTTGGTATGTGTTTCAGCAATCAAATGGAATACAGCTTCATTGACTTACATTGCCAAAAAATACGGAATTCTGGTTGTACCAGTCAGAGTGGCCTAGATGATGCCAAACATCTCAGTGGCTTGAAACCACGAGTTTTATTTCTTGCTCATGCTCCATGCTTCTCTGGGTTGGTTGGGAGCTTTCACATCATTCTTTCTCCAGGACTCATGCTGATGGAACAGCCACTGTTGGGGTGAGTGCTAGTCATGTGGCTGAGGGGAAAAAAGAAGTAATAAACAGGCACACTGCTCTTGAAGGCACTCATACCACTGAGACTCACATGTCTCTGGCCAAAGCATGTCATGTGGTCACACCCATCATCAGGGATTTGGAAAGTGCCATCACACCAACAGCCTGGGAGAAGAAGTGGGGATATTTGTTAGACATCAATCATGGCTCCCACCATTTACCCTCTGGTCACAAAATATTCTGTTCTCTCTCTTTACATACATGCAGGAAATACTCATTCCCTTTCCCCAAAGAATCAACTCACAAATTTAATCCACTCCCTGCAAGCCAGCTGGAAAGGCAGGATCTCTGGGTGATGTAAGGTGGTTTCTTCACTGGGGGAAGCTATGTAGTGGCCTGTATATCAGGTTTGAATGTAGTTCCTCTTGGTGCAGAATAGGAGCACTTCCATTCATACAGGGAAGAATGAGATAGACTCAGTAGTCACTTTTCTAAGCAATTTTGGAATCCCGCTGGGCAGATATTGCTAAGGTCTTCTGTGTTGGTGGTGGGGAATGTTCCTTGGTTACAACTGGGGAATAGGGGTAATCTTACTTAGCTGTTCTCTGTGAACTTCCAGTTCACTCTCTGGGAGCTCATTCTTTTCCATTCCTTTTGGCCATCACTAAAGGTGTTGGTGACTATGCCCTAATTAGGAGCTGAATGCTTTCTTAGCCTACTATCTATATTTAGATAGTTGGGAAACCCAAATTTGGTTTTAAAACATCATGGTCACTTTTAACCCATGTTGGTGGTTCTTTTGGCCATGTAATTGTCTCAGATATAGAGCTTCTCATCTAGTTAATCTCAACCTTTCATGATCTTACAAACATATTCCTTAGACTGCTTTGGTCTTTTCTATCTCTACTTAATTGTGAGATGTCTATTTTCCCTGAGACATTTTGTGTACTTTAAGAGAGTAGTGTCTGATGAATCTTTTAATCTGAAACAACTTAATCTGGTGGCGTGCTGGTACATATTTAACAGCTGGCCCCTGGTGGTGGTGATAGTGGTGAAGCCCTGATTGGGAGCACGTCTAGTTCAGGCTGCTATAACAAATTACCATAAACTGAGGGGTGTGAACAACAAACCATTATTTTTCACAGTTCTGGAGGCTGGAAGTCTAAGATCAGGGTTCTTGGTCAGTGCCTCTTCCTGGTTTGCCATGGCCATCTTCTCATGTATCCTCACGTGGGGGACAGCGTGTTACCTAGTTCATTGTTTGGCCTCTTTTTATAAGGATACTGATCCGCTCATAGGACTCCATCCTCATGACCTAATTACCTCCTAAAGGTCACCTCCAAATACCATGACATGGGATTAGGGTTTCAACATATGAATTTAGGGGGGCACCCTCAGTTTACAGCATAGCATTGGCTGACTTCCAGGGTATAAGTACCGCCACTGTGGCCCATTTCAAGCAACCAACATGACTGATATAATCACTGATGACATAGTATGTCCAACACAGAGATACAGAAATAACTTCAAGAGCATGGATAATAGTAAAATGTCATAAAATAATTATAAAGTGATGAGTTTTGAATATTATCTTTGTTTTTAATGTAATTTATATAAGTTTAAATAATGGCTGTTTATAACAAGAGTCTTATGAGTTTCTAAAATTTAGCCACTGACTCGTACTGAGCTAGTATGAGCCAATTCAGCACACGGTTGCCTGAACCCATTCAGACTTTATAACAGTGAATGTGAGGGCCACACACGTGCTTTCATTCTTCCTATGAGGCCAAGCTTTAACAGTCCATTGTCACTTCTGTCTACTGTCAGTTTGGGGACTGAAAAGCAGTTGCCTCAGAGAGTTCTGGAATGCCCAGTTGAGAGCAGAAGAACCTCCCAGCTTATAAACAATACACTTTGGAGTAGTTTGTTACACAGAACCAGTACACTCAGAAAGGACCTTGTGCCTCGTTTACCTGGCCAAACCGAATGTAGACTTACATAGGTTACCTGAATAATCTATAAGCGCATAGAATAAAAGTAGTGTCAGCAACCAGACGGTGGGAGGAACAGAGCTTTGGGACTAGAAACCAGAGACTGCACTACTGGAACGATCTCTTATCTCCGCTTCTTTCTCTGTGTCCATATTTTCTCTCTTGTCAATTTCCTCTAGTTTATGAGTTTTAAGTTTTTCATCTTGGAGCTACCACCACAGTGGTAGTTTAATACCAGTTAAAATTCCAAGAAAAAACTATGATTGCTCTAATCTGGGATTGGTGCTCACGCACTGATCAATAAACTGTGATTAAGGGAGTGTCAGTAGGGAGGCAGGTAATTATGATTGGCCCCCAGGAGAGTTAAACATCTATTCGTAGACTATAGAAGCTCATAATTTATCAAGATAGTGGAGTGAAGATGCTATAGTTTTCCTGCACGTGTCTGCATGTTACCTTAGTGATGGAATGAATTATGCATAAGTACCTGAGGGCTTGTCTTTCAAATAGCTTATTATGAAAGACTATACTTTCAGGGACCATTTCTAAAGTTGGTTAAAATAGCTTATTAATTTTCTCATCTATCCATCCATGCAAATGAATTGACTCTCTGGATTCTTTGAGGTAAACAAGAGAGGAAGAAAGAATTTAGAAAGGAAGATGAAAAAGCCTCCAAGGCACTAGCATCTTGTGAGCTTGAAATCATTTGAAATGACCTGTCCATTGAGACATGTTGGCTTTGTTAGGTTGCTAATTAATTTTAAGGTCATAGATTGTATTTATGTTTTCACATGAATTTCTACAGGGGCACATTTAAAAATTCTAGAGTGTAATTTAATCAAATTCGCTACCAGTGTTGCAATTAAGCCATCTAAATATCTGGGTTAGAAGTCAGGCCAAATAAACTGGTGAAAATGTATTCTTGCCTGAAAACTAGTGGTTAGGTATCAGTGAACTCAGTGACACCGAACATCTTTGTGGGGAACTGAAAAGTCCAGTCCGTTGCAAAGAAAACCTCTTTTGGCCTTAAGATTCAATAATTACACCCATTGTTCTCCTTTGTTGGACAGTGTCCGGGTAAGGAAAAGCCTGCCAGAGAGTAATGCTGGGGCTGGGGTGACTTGGAAGCAGGTTGCACCTCATCCTGGGAAGGTAGAGTCTAGAAGTTGGTTTACAAAGGGGTACCAAGGCCAAGTTCAGTATTAAAAATCTAAAACCAGGCTGCCTGTCCAATAGTTGAGGAAGCGAGTTGACAAAGTGGGGCCAAGGCAGAGGAGGCTATTATAGACTGAACAACTCCCGAA
Source organism: Desmodus rotundus (assembly GCF_022682495.2). Taxonomy (NCBI): domain Eukaryota; kingdom Metazoa; phylum Chordata; class Mammalia; order Chiroptera; family Phyllostomidae; genus Desmodus; species Desmodus rotundus. Next base: position 11,976,760 of record NC_071394.1, read on the forward strand.
GTTCACAGGTTGAAGCCCTAGTCCCCACTGTTACTGTATTAGGAGGTGGAACCTTTAGGAAGGAATTAGGTCATGACAGTGGAGTCCTCATGATGGGATTATTGACCTTTTAAGAAGAGACATGAGAGAGCTTGCTTCCCAAATCTGCCACCCTTACCCCACTAATCCTCTCTCCCTCTACGCCATGTGAGGATACAGCAAGGAGGCTATTTACAAGCCAGGAAGAGAGCTCTCACCAAGAACTGAATCTGCCAGCACCTGCAACTTAGATTTCCCAGCTTCTAGAACTGTGGGAAATAGCTGTTGTCTGAGCCACCCAGTTATGGTATTATTATGGCAGCCTGAGCTCAGACAGAGGATAATATATCAGGAAAACCGAGTCAACAGTGATAAAGCTGGCGAACAGGTGTAACCTGTAGGAATCCCACAGACAAGAGTAGAGCACCATTAGTGGCTAGGTACTATGGTCTGGGGCCCTATTTTGGGGGTGGGTGGGTGTGGTTTATTACAGAGACTCTACTGAATGGGCAGAATCAATCACAGTTGAGGCTAAACATATACTTCTTAGGCAGCAAAGAAAAATTGGTCATATTTTAAATTATTTACATATGAGGCATTAGGACTGGATTAATATTGAAATGGGCAGCAAAGGGTAAGGGTGTGAAGGTGGTAGGTGGAATGGATGAAATGATGCTGGGTGTAAAATGTCCATGGGCAAAGCTGACTGTATTGAATTTACTGGTCTAAGGGTCAGAACAGCCTCACCCTGGCCCTTCCTTCTCTCACCAACCCCGTCACAGGCTTCCCATTGCTATTTGGTTGTGGGGGTGGGAGAGAAAAGAGTTATGGTTATAGGGATAGGATTTACTTTTAGAGTAGGAACTACATATTCTGTATTGTTTACCTATTTCCCAAGAGCTTCCTGAGGATTTTTACTGTGGGGTAGTTGAGAGCCTTATCCATAAAGTCCAAATATGCCTCATGTAAAATATTGCCTGCTTATTCTTTCATTGCTGTTAAGAAGGCACAGATGTTTAATCACACTGGTTTTTATATTGAAGATATAGATAAGATTCTTTCAGTGATTCCAATTGTCATTATTTCCCCATGCTATATCAATCTGCATTTCCTTACACTTTAGGTGAATATTAATGAACCTCCTAAGCAACATTCCAAACAGATGGGCTATACATTAATTTTTTTAGAGTCCAAACTTGTTGAAGGTGCTGTGCATTTACTTGCTCTGAATTTCTTCCAAACACATGAAATGGCCTTGAAGTATGATTAATCACCGTAGATTTTTTTTAAAGTAACATATCGTATTTTTATTTAACTTGCCATATTTTTTTTTCCTTCTTGGCTCCCCCCTCCTAATTGTTTTAATGAGAAACCAGATTCCTAGAGAAAACACTTCTTGGCACAGATACCAGTTCTCCCAAACTGGTAGACGGCAGTGCTGCTGGGGTTGACGCTCCCAGTGGGATGTGGCATCTAAAGTCGGGTTGTTTTCAAAAGGTTGACAGTGGGGCTCTGGCTACGATACCACAGTCTCATTCAGTCTTTTATTATTCTTGCTCTGTAACCTGACTTTGGTCCAGGAAGAGGAAATCCTTGGGCTTAATTGAAGACAATCAGCCTAAGGTCAGGAGGGTAATGCTAAACAGGCTGGAGGTAAAGGTAGCATGGAAATAAGGAAGAGGGTAAGACTAGAGTGGATTCAAAGATTAGACTCAAAGATGGAAGCTGAATGCACCTGGAAGGCAAAATATACTTGAACCCTAAAATATACAGAGCCCTGGGGAGATATAAAAATAAATCAAGCTTATTTAGTTTATTACCTTTCCACTTCCCTGGTGGCTTGTCCAGCTGTTACCCCAGCTTGGGCAGGCAGTTTGTAGGCCTGCTTGTTAGGTGTTTATCATGGGGTGCCTGCTAGAGCAGCTGCTGGTGAAAGGGCCCTCACTCAATGCCTTCATTATACATGAGCTCTCACACTTCACAGTTCCTGATACTAAAGTGCTTTGATTGGAGATTATAGTGTTTCATTTAAATTTTAAACGGCACATTGCAATGTGATTTTAGGTAATCTGTAATGTGCCTCTGGGCATAGCACCATTTTTATGTAGGTGTCTAAATTACACAGGAGAGTGGGAATGCTTTGGATTAAAGTGAGTAAGCTGCCCCGCCGTGTAGGAACTTCTTTCAGTTAGCTGCATTGCCCCTTTCAGTCCTGGCTATGGCTCATAAAATATCAGAGGAGAGTTACTGATTACTTAACGGATTCTCCTTTGCAAAAGCCACTGAGGGTTAGCCATAAGTTTTTCCTGAAGGGTAGTTGTTCTTAATACCATGTTATAAATGAAGAAATCAAAGTTTTTTTTAATAGGAGACTCATAAATTCTTACAGACTAGCATGGAGGTCAGAAAGTTGGACCATGGAGACAAATCACTAGGATTTGAATCCCGGCTCCATCACTTGTTACCTGTGTTGCTCTGAGCAAGTCATTTGTCCTTTTTGTCCTTGGTGTTAGCATCTGAAAATAGGAATAACACTAGTTTCTACCTCCTGGGGTTATTAGGAGGAATGGTGGGCTAATATTTGTCAAGCATGGAAAACAATGCCTGGTACACGACAAGCATGAGAAAAGTGTTTATGTAGGTCCACAGTTTCTATCTGAAACTGAGGAACAGATATGTTTTAGAATTCAGACTTTTTCAGATTTTAGAAAGGTGATATGAGGCAAAAGATTATGTAACAGCTAAAACTATTACTATAATCAAATGTATTGACAGTCTTGCAGCCAGTTAGATGAGCAATCATTCTAAGTGGGGGAAAAAATGTATCAACAGGCTCCATTAGTTTGAACTAGGTGTAGGCACTAAGTTACAAAAATCTTTTGGTTTTTCAGAGCTTTTATGTATTTTGAAATTGTGGATAAGGGATTGTGGATCTGAAATAACATTGAATGGTAGACAAATGATCAAAATCCAGAAATTTCCAAGGCCTCGGCTAGAACTTGGAGCCAAAATTCCTTCACTTAACGTTTCTGCAAACTGAAAACAGAACTTAGGCAGTTTGCTCAAGGTCACACAACGAATCACATCCAATATGGAAGCAGATCCTCCACTTCCTGATGCTGAGCCCAATGTTCTGCACTAAATACACATGTGTCAAAGGTACTCCCCTCTGACACCCACTAATTCCATGGAATGGCATGCTTAATGAAACTCAAAAAATACGAATTCTGGGATTCTTGTTTGAGAAATATAAGGTTCTATTTCTCAATATTTCTCAACCATTCTCAAGTATTCTCAAAAGATTCTATTCAGAAACTTCGTTGTTCTAATGAGCATCGTGAATCGACAAAACAGAGGTATGTCACACACTTTTCCTTATTTTCCCACACACTTCTTATTTTGAGAACATTTCACAAAGCACACTGTGGGACATCCTATTTAACCTGTATCTAAATGACAAGACCTTCCATGATCATTTTCCTGAGTGGGTTCATGCATAGTAGTGATTCCCATCATTATAAGGAATGATGTCCCATTTCTTTCCAGGGCCGTCATTCAAGGAGAGCTGCATGCTTAAGACCTTTCATTTTTGGAGGAGGTTCGCTTGATTGAAAAGACACTACAGTACCCAATACCCACAGTTAAGGGATCCAGGAAGCTCAGTGTAGCAATATTCAAGAATGCAAAATCCCGAGTATTTGCGGATGACGTTCTTACAAATCAGATTGGCTTTGTTTTGCAAAGAATGTGGCTCATAGGTAAACAAAGAAATGAACTCATAAAAACCAACATCCCACAACTCCACTAGAGGAGCACCATTTCCTTATCCTTGGGCTATTGAAGAATTTCAGTTTCATCATTTTCACCACAAGGCAGTGAGGGGGTCGATGCTTACAACATCTGTGGGTCAGTCCATGGCCTTGGATTAAAAAGAACCTTCCAGTATATATGCCCATGAATCTTCTAAAGAAAACATAGTTTCTTTTAATGTTAAGATCTCCCAGAAATGTTGCCCAGACCCTTAGGGATGAGTCGTTCTTCCTGAAATAATACCAGTTCCTTTGGATGTGCAATGAGCTCTTGTGCACTGGGTGCTGTTGAAGCACTTTGTTCTAGTAAGGTATTGCTGGGAAAACTTTTGGTTAGAAATTGGCTGTTGTATTAAAAATTTAGTAACGTTCTACATTCCTGTGAAATCTCTTGTCTCCCAAATATTTGCTGTTTATGTTTCTCTTAAGACCAACTGGGTTTTCTGCCAAGTTTATGATACTCTATTTTTTAAAATGTTACTTCTTTGGGGAAAGTCTTGTACCTGTGGCCTCCAACTTGTATGTGCGGACATCACCTATCCTCCAGTGACATAGTAAGTTTCATTAAAAGGTCACTTGGAAGGACTGGTGCTTCCTTGGGTCACATTAGAACCATTCAGGATCTTTTGAAGTGTCTGATGCCCAGGCTGTGCCTCAACAATTCTATCAGAATGCCTAGAGATGAAACTCTGGTATCAGCATTTTTTTGAAAGTTTTCAGATGATTGTACGTGCCCAAGGTTTAGAGACACTGCCTTCGTCAAAATAGTTAGTTGATCCCACCATATTCAGGTATCTTTCACTAACTGTACCTCAGGGTTATACTCTAGTAGCCTATGAATGGAATCTAACCTAAGATCTGTTTTGTTTCATTGGCATAAAACAATGTTAACCGTGCTGGAATTGGAAAGGCCTTAGTCAAGTTTGGTGCTCTCTACGGGCCCCAAGCTCAACCAGCTTTATATGTGATACCCAGTCACTGCTCACATGTGTGAGACCTGCCTGGCAACTGTGGATAATTGAGTCATGGCCCCTGAAATACCTGGAGGGGCTCTCGAGTTTTGGAAACTATATAGAAACAGCATGATGAACTGAGACTGAGAGACTGACTAAGCATGAACTGAAGGCTGGAAATATAGACTGTTTATGGAAGCATGGATTCCCACCTGTCCCCTTATAGGACATTTCTCTTTGGGGCAAAAACATGTGCCAGGCAAACTGAATCCCTGGACGGTGTCCACCACGCATGGTTACTAGTCACAGAACTGGAGTAGAACGGACTCCTTCACTGAGAGGAAGGCAGTGAAGCCAGCCTCGTCTCTGAGGATCGAGAGTGAGAGCAAGTCAAGATCGAGGAAGGTTCAGGAAAGGCGATCTAAATCAGGGCCATGAGTGGGAGGGAGGAACCTTCTGGTTCTTCACCTGCGGGTGCCCAGTGAGTGTGGCAGGGTGTTACATTTAAGTCCATCTGCTACTGGGTGTGTGCTTCCCTCCACTTCAGGTTCAGGTTTGCACATCCATACACACCACACAAAGGCCAGTGATCCCACATAATTCACACTTTCATTCTCAGGCACAGGCACAGGGAGGAGTGTCCCTGGGAGAGGGGACCAGACAGCAAGGGGGTTCTCTGATGTCTGGGCAGAGAGAGAGAGTGTGTCTGATCCTGGAGGCAAGGGTAGCACAGGAGCCCTCTGGTGAGATTTTTGAATAAGGCCAGGGGCTGGTTGTTTTCCCCTACCTAGCCTGTCCTCCTGTGGGGGCAGGTGAAAGGGTGAAAGGGGGAAGTAGATTGCCCAGCTTATGATTTATAGGGAGAGCAGTAGTGAGTCAAGTACCATGCATGGAGAAGGAAGAATGGGACACCTTTCATTGTCTTAATGCAACAAATTTTATTAAGCAACTATTATGTGCAGACTCAGTGATGCAACCAATTATGATCTAAACAGTTATAACCCTGGGCAGAGAGAGACAATAAAGACACAAATAAATACTATATCAACTGGTAAGGATGTGATTAGGGTAGAATACTACTTAACATAGAGTAATAGTCAAGGAAGACCTCTTTGATAAGATTACTTTTGAGCAGAGCCCAAATAAAACAAACCAGTGAGCATAAAGCAAATAAACTGATCTGGGCAGATCATTCCAGGCAGTGGGCCAATAAATGTAAGGGCCAAAGGACCATGCTTGCTGGAAGAAAGGCAAGGAGTCCAGTGTGGTGGTCAGAGTGGTGGAAGCAAAGGGAGGGCCAGGTCCTGGGGGACTTTGATGCTATAGTAAGGATTTGGATTATTATTATTTTTTTATGAGAAGGGGAGCCACTGGAAAGTTTTAAGCAGGAGGAAAGAACAATCGGATCGACCACACTTAAAGGAGTACTAATTTACGGTATACACATACTAATTGTAAACTGAGTTGAGGACACAAAGAATGTGGGTCAGACCGATGAGAACAAGGACACGAGAGGAAGGGAGACACATTTATTCTGCTCTTCTTCCTGCATAAACCTGAGTAAGGAAGTGCAGAGATCAGAAAATTGTCATCAGTTAATTTACCAAAGATGGAATTTGTTGCCTAAAAAGTAGAGCAAAAAACCCCTGGGCCTTTCACATAAAACATTTACTAGGGAAAAAGAAAGATGGACAAATTTGAAACATTTCCAGAATGGACACAGATATCTTGATAGAAATGATTGCTCTTGGCAGTTGCAATCAATTGGGTAAATCTGGTTTGGATCAGTCTGAAGTGTATATGCTTTAAAATCTTAGATCTACTTTCAAAAGACTGTGTCTGTGTCTTATTGTAACCTTGAATGAAAGGTAGCTGTGGTGCTGCCTGCTCTATTTCAAGGGCCTGTGAAAGCCCTTAGCATTTGGTGAGCCCTTAGCTGGGAGCACTAGTCCTAGATCTAGGCTGGGTTCCCTTCCTTTTCATCCCCAGGGATCTCTGTCCATCACTTCCTGTGACTGATGTTGCCCCACTTGTCCATGATAACATGTGTGCAGGCCAGTCACTTTTGTTTTGGGGCTGAGAGCATATTAACTACAAAGGGTTTTATTTCTTTTCATCCATGATTATTTGAAGTTCAATCCTTCCAGGATTTCTACTTCAGCTACATCTAGCAACACATTTCTACTCCTCTGTTGACTTGTGTCCTTGTTGCTGTCACATATAGCGTGACAGCAAGTGCTGTGAGAGTCACACTTTTGGGGCTGCAGGGGTCTCTGGGAAATGCCATCTCTCCCTGAATACCTTCTACAGTTTCTGCTACTGCCATGGGAGAGTTGTTTTTTAAAATCACTTTTTATAATGGAAATACAGTTTATTTTAAGCAGAGAATAACCTCATTCTTAAATTTGTTTTTTATCTCTCTCAATCAAATGTGCCTTCTGTGTTCCTAAATGTTCCTAAGCTTCCAACTTAGCAGTCAAGTTCCCTCTGTGTGGCTTTGTAAACTTACTGTTCGAGACTTACACCATGGGACTTATGCCCATATGTGGTTCTTCAATGGGGGACACTTGCTGAGAACATGGGGACCAACTAGGAAAATCCCATAACATCATTGTTCTGATTTCATTCCCCCCTTGCTCCTAACAGTTCAATCTGAAGTCATGTTGAGAGAATGATCTTTTAAGGAGATTCATCCGCTGGTGAAATGCTTTTTTAAACTTGTAATATATCATTTATCTAACACATTGTCTTGCATAGAATACACATTACACTTTTTTCTGACTCCAAGAAAGTCTGTCAATCATTCCAACCTCTGCACTGGCTATGGCTGATAAAGAAGAAATTGACAACCTCCTGCAGGAACCAATTGCAAAGGTTAAGAATATAGTTCTGTTGCATAGAAGCTGCTGTTGCTAAGCCATGGGAGAGCTGGTGCTGATCATCCAGTGGTCAGACATTGAGCCAGAGAAGTAGTGGTGAACTCTAACCATTCCGCTTTGCTGGCATGCCTTCCCCAGTCCTTGTTGTATTGACCCATTACTCAATAATCACTTGATGAATGAATGAATTTGATCTGCTTCATTGAATCAGCTCTTTTAGATTAAATATCGAGCTGTAACTAGATCAATGGGTCTAAAATAATGTTAAAACCATATTCTTTATACATACTTGTTAACAAAACAAGCAAACAAACAAAACAAAAATAGACTCAGAAACAGAGATCGAACTTATGGTTGCCAGAGGGGAGAGGGGTGAGGGAATGGGGGATGGGCGAAAAAGGTGAAGGGGAATATAGTCACTAATATTGTGAAAAAATGGTGACATGATTACTAGACTTAGTGTGGTGATCATATTGGAAGGTATGTTAGTGTTGAATCACTCTATTGTATGCCTGAAACTAATACAATATTGTATACCAACTACACATAAATAGAATAAATAATAATAACATTATAAAGGAAACCAACAAAATCTGTGCATTGTAAATATTTAATGGAAAGGTCAAAAGAGGTCCTTATAGTATCGTATCTCCAGAAACATTTGTGAAATAACAAATGAATGAATTTTCTCTCTGGCATGATGTAGTCATCTCTTAATGGTCAATTGTTGAATTGCTGAGAACAATTTTAAAAATTGATTTCTATTTGTCTTCAATGTGCTTCTAATGCCTCTTACTAATCTCTTCTGCCCCTGGGGGTTGAGACAGTCGGGGAACTAATGACAAGTTTTTCTCTGTTCAGACAACAACCACATTCTGTTAACAGTAGGTGCCCAGCACTTAATATGTGTCAGCCACTCTGCTTAGCTCAATTAGGTCCCTTAATTAATTAAGCACGCTTAATTGTGTTTAGCTCAATTAAGTCAACCTTTAATGCAGAAACTAATATCTTCTTTTTATAGATGAGAAAAGGGAATTTTAGAGAAGTAAGTGCATTGCTTGAGATCACAGAGGTAGGAGAGGAGGTGCCAAGGTAGGAATCCAAGGGTAAATGGGAAAACGCAAGGGACATTCCTATTGCCTGATGTTTTCAATTTGCTAGGGTTTAACTTTGAATCTTTGTGTTGGATAAGTTTAGGGGAAGAATTATAATTAATTCTTGTCCTGACTACCCTCTCTGTGTTTGGAACAAATTAATAAAAAGGTGCAGGAGTCACAGAGATCAAGGTAAAAAAAATAACTTTATAATTGATTGAGTTATAGTGTAGAATGTTTGCTGGATTCACTAAGACAAGAGGGTTTTCTGACATGCTACCTCCTAATTCTAGACATTGGGTTAAGCCAGCAGATGGAATTGGTTCTGCAGAGAAGACAAGCAGAATCACCACTTTATAGTAGCCAGGAAGCTCCAGTAGATTAGTCATAGAAAGGAAAGCTTCTACAAGGTGAACCCTACTCTGTGAGTTCCCCCTTTCTGGGGTGAAAGACCAGAACCCAATGCACTAATTCCATGAACAGGTAGATTTCAAAATAGGAAAGACTGCTGAGCTAGACATTGGTCAGCGGGCCCAGCAATCCTCTTTCCTTGAGGACGAGGGAGTAGAGTAGACAGAGGCTTTTTCTGTTACTTTCCCAGAGGATGAAGGCTCCTATTTTAGGGGACCCAAACAAAAGGTCACAATTTACACAGATGGCTGGGAGGTGTCTACACCTTAATCTGTGTTAATTACTTAAATGTTGGGCAGGAATTTCTGGGAAGGCATGGTGCTTTGTTTTTTGTTTTGTTTTGTTTTGTTTTGAAAGAACAATCATCTGACTTTTGGTCAAAAGGATTGACCAGAATACCTAAGGAAATGACTCTCACCCAACTTAAAGCATACTATGACAGAGAATTCTAAAGATATGAGTAGTTAAATCCAGAACATGCCATCCTACGTGAAAATCTGTAATCATTTGAGGTACTGAACTTTTGGGTATGTCTCATGATTTCTCGTGTCTGATCCATGAGTTCTGTCTTAGCCATAAATGGCTTGTCTGGAGTTCTCCTGTTGTGTGTGAATTTCCTCCTCAATATACCAAACTTAGTCTAACTGATCTATTCCTTAAGAGGAGCAAATGATTCAACGGTGTGTTTCTCACTGTTGATATTGTGGTTCTGAGCTTCATAATCTTGGTAAATTTCTGTCAATTTTATGCTATGCCTCATGGGGACATCTTATTTCTTTTAAGTCTCTTTGGGCACATTGGGCCTCCCTTGCGTTTTCTAATCAAATGTATTATGCATGTTATCTGATTAATTCTTAGAGTGTTTGCTACATTGTAACTCAGTGTTACTGCTTCTCAGTCTTGGCCTTGGGAAAACTGAGGACAACAATTGGTTATCCAAAGCAAATGGCAATTAAAAGCTATAATATCTATCTAATTCTACCCAGAGATGTGTGTGTACTCTTTTTTTGAACAGAGGCTCATAATCATGGACATGGATACATGTGGTTATGATCTTCAACATCGATGGTTGTAGGACTGTCTCCCATTCTTCTGGGCTGGCTCATGCTGAGGTAACAGCCATTCCCTCTGCCTGGAATGCCTTTCTTCCTTTTCATCTCTGAATGTCTAAATTATATTTCTCTTTTAAGGTCTCTCAAATGACTTTACTGGGGGAAAATACGGGATCTGGCAGAAGTAACACCTGCTTGAATGTAGCTGGTAGGGTAGTAATATGGGTATAATAATTTATAGTTTTAATTTGAACATTTTACCTAAAATACCATATGGTATGCTTGAGTGTGATATGGTTATGTTACAGAATTACATGCTTATCATTTTGTAATGAAATATTTTTATGTAATAAAAAAGGGGTGTTATTGTGCCAGACCCTGTACTTGAATTGTCTTTTTAGTCTACTGGACTTGGCTTGTATCACAGCTCAGCTATTTACAGGTCGTATAAGTTTAGGGAAATTACTCAACTTCTTTTAGATTCAATTTCCTCATATATAAACTGGTAATAATAATACCTACCTCACAGAACATTTATGAGAATTAAATTATAATGTATGAATACTACTTGGCACTCTACTTCAATGTAAGGACTCAATAAATGTAAACTATTATGATTAACAAAATAGTTATTGGGTTCTCAGGCTAATTGACAATTCTTTATTGGTAGGTACTCATTAATTTGTAGCTACTGTTACTATATTTTCTTTAATAGGAAGTGTGGCTTCTCAACCCAAATAACCCCAAATGTGTGTATTTTTCCTGTTATCATTTATAAAATGACATAGATGATGCAAACAACTGTGAGACTTTTCAAAGGTCCACTTACTACCCCTCATTTCCATCATGTGTAAGGTTTCGGAAATCTTCCCATGGGTCTGAGTTGTTCTGAGCACGTCGCTTAGCATCTTGCTCCTTGACTGCAGTCAGAGATTGCAGGCATCACATAGGTGTAACTTGGATAAATAGAACAGGTTTGGGTTTTCACCATTCATTCAGCAAACCTTTATTGACAATCTACTATATGTTCACAGGTGAGGTGAGAGCTGCTGCCTTCAATTCTAACAGCAGAATAACTGAAACTCTGGGTCAAGTAGATTTTAGCTGTATGTTTAGAAACAACCCAATGATGAAAAATTCTTTTTCAACCTTGTGATTTCCTTGTGATAATCAATACAAGCATTATGCGACAGGACACAGACATCTTTATAAAGTGTTACATGTATAGACTGTTTCCAAAAACAATTTTCAACCCTTCCCAGACAAAAATCTATTTGACCCTGACCTTTCCCACAGGTTATGGTAAGGTTTTATTTTTTTAATGGTGGCAATGTTTCTGCTTCCAATATCTATTTTCAATTGCTATATGCATTACTAGCCAAATTACTCAAACATCTCTCTTCAGAAAACATGATATGGTACTCTCTTAGCCTGGGGGAAACTTCTGAAGATCCAATGAAAAGGGTTTTCTTGAGAGAGCCTGGGAATATTCTACTTCTTTAGGCTTCTGACTTCACCAAGCCTCCTGCTTCACTTTTTAGTGGATGAGTCATACGTTGTCATACTTGCTGGTGGCCATGACATTGGACTGAATATGTCCTGCAGGAGACTATGGTGGGTTACTGATTGGGAGTCTAGGGATTGTTGAGTCTGGGAACACATACCACATCCCACTGCATGGGGAAATTTGGACCCAGTTCTGCCTTTTCTCACAGAATCAGACTCTGATCTAATTTTCTTTGCAATTAAGGTTATCTAAAATATGTTCACACAGAAAGACAATGTATTTTTGGCTCTTAGCATTTTCAAGCAGCTTGGCCAGTTTTGACAGCTGAATGTAGGCTTATATGTTTGATGCTATTTACTTTATTTGCTACAACTGGAAATAACAATTTTGAAGTCGCATGAGAAAGTATATTTGAAAATTTCACTCCTACTTTGATATAATCATTTAAGGAAGCTTTTGAGGGAGTAATACATTTTCCCCTATAGAGAGCCTCAGAAAAATTTTAAAAATGTATTCCAGTGGAAAGAATATCAAGTTTATTTCAGGAACCATAAATCACAGTCCATGTGATAAACATATAGAATTGATTCTTGTCATTTAACACAGCTGAGAAAACAATTTAATGTCAATTTACTGACAAATTAAACCTCTACAATATCATTATTGTTTTAAGAAACTATATTGGAAGCAAGATTTTTCAAAGCTAAAATGTACGCAGTGCACTTTGTCAGTGTAGTTTGCTAATTACTGAGTGACAGAAGGTAAATCATTTTATGACCAGGATGTGGTCAGTAGAGAGTGGTGAGATTATAGGATTAGGGATTATTATAATGGAATGACAATTTGTATTCCAGAGGACTGGTTACCTAATAGGAAAACTGAATCACAGAGAGGGCAAGACATTGGCTCAAACTGTTCAGCTCCATACTCCATTCCTTTATCTCCTGTTTCCAAGCTGAAAATCTAGGCAGCCATGCATAGTCAAAAATCTATGCTTATGTGGACTGATGTGCTACCTTTTGGGTTATTCTTTCTACTCAGACATCTATTGAAAAAGATCGAGTTTGAATGTATATGGAACAGAATTTTCTGTATGAATAATAATAGCTAATAAAGTTAACAATTATGTTTTGTAGAGACAGCAGTTAAGATATCATGATAACCTAAATAATAAGATGTTGCTATGAGAATTATATTTTTGTGAGCATGGACAAGCTAAATATGGAGCTATCTGTCTCAACGATGCCATAATATATATTTCTAAGAGTTATTTTGTGTATATGCACATCTATTTGAGGATACAGTATACCAAAATAGAATCTACAAGCCAAATGCATTCTATAAGAGTTTGTTGCAAATGAACTAGCATCATTATATTGGGAAAGCTCACAACAACATTATCATATCCCAGGGAACAGAGGTAGAAACAGAAAAGATGTGTTTTTAGCAAGCATGATGGGGGAACGTATCAAGATAGAAACTTTTATTAATGAAGGCTTGATATCTCATTACAGAGAAGAGTTAAGGCCATGCTCTTGTGTGAAAATCATACAGCATGGTGATTTTTCATAGAGTTTCCTTTGTTTCTTTTCATAGAATTGGTATATATATATATATATATATATATATATATATATACCTATATATATATATATATATATATATATATACCAATTCTGTTTTTACTTTACTTGATTCCATTTGGTACCATAAGCTAGAAGCACTCTATCTTACCAGTAGTCAGAGAGGACCTTCACATCCTTGATGAATGTTCTTCCTGGGAATTCTTGCCTGTCTGCCTCCCTGACCTGCTAGGGCATCTCATCCAGGGCCTCCTTCATCCCAGAGCTTTCTATCTCTTTCCCTTTCTTTCTTTTCCTTCCTTCCTTCCTTCCTTCCTTCCTTCCTTCCTTCCTTCCTTCCTTCCTTCCTTCCTTCCTTCCTTCTTTCCTTCTTCTTTCCTTCTTCTTTCTTTCTTTCTTTCTTTCTTTCTTTCTTTCTTTCTTTCTTTCTTTCTTTCTTTCTTTCTTTTGTTCATTTCACTTTATTGTGCTTCATGGATATTGTGTTTTTGTCTTATTATTTAAGAAATACATTTTGTAAGACTATCGCTGCCATAGATAATAATTCTTTTGGTGGATCTGGGCAAAGTAAATTGAAAACCTTCTGGAAAGGATTCACCATTCTAGATACCATTTAGAATATTTCTGATTCATGGCAAGAGGTCAAAATATTGTACTAACACAAACAAGACTTCAGTGGAGGAAGTAACTGCAGGTACAGCTGAAATAGCAAGAGAACTAGAAAGTGAAACTTGGAGATATCACTGAATTGTTGCAATCTCATGATAGAACTTGAATGGATGAGGACTTGCTTCTTATGGATGAGCAAAGAAAGTAGTTCCTTGAGATGGAATCTACACCTGGTAAAGATGCTGTGAAGACTGTTGAAATGACAACAAAGGATTTGGACTATTGCATAGACTTAGTTAAAAAAGCAGTGGCAGGGTTTGAGAGGATTGTCCTCAATTTTGAAAGGAGCTCTGTGGCGGGTAAACGTTTTTACTCTGTGACTTAAGACTTCTTCTTCACTTTGGGCAACTTGGAGCTGCCATGGTCCTCCCCACTAGAAAAGAGGTGGGGTAGCTAAATCTGTCCTTGGATCTAAAATGCTTCCAAGTGACAATCCCGGTTTTGGCTGGCATCTTCTTGTCTGTAGTCTAAGCAACCTCACGTCTTCTGGCCATTGAAGTAGTTGAAAGGCTTTGGCTTGTGTACTGAAGAAAAATTAATTTCTACATTCAAGATCAAAACATTATTTGAAGATTGAAAAAAAAAGTTTTTCTTTAGGGATTAGATTGCCTAGAACAATGTTGAATGATTTTTAATATTCCAAAGCTAAAAGTTCTTATTGATTGAAATTTAGTGGTTGCTTTAAGTATTTTTAATAGGAATTTAAACTTTTCCAATTACATAGTATGTGTTCTTCAAATTTTGGCATTTTCTCCCTAAAAACAATCGCAGTTAAATTTAGGAAAGTGTTTGCAATGCTTATTGGCAAAGTCATTTATCTCCTAATATTGTTTGGTAGCCTGAGTAGCTAAATTTTAAAAAGTTTTTTTTTTTTTACATACTCCTGTTTTCTGTTTTATAGCATAAGGGGTGGTATATGGATTGCCTTTTTATAATTCCTTAACAATCCCAGGATTAAAATGTAATCCAGTCAGTGGCATTCCAGATGAATATAGTGGCTGTGAACATTTGAACATGGTCGGATGGAATAATTCTATGGCAGCAGAAGTTTGAAAGGAGGAGGGATGGCTTTGATTCAGAGATTTGGGTTGGATTGTTTTATTCATGACCAATAAGAACCTCTTCAGTGAAGTGATCAACATAAAATATCAAGCTACACAGCATGGTTGGACTTTGAGGTATTATGTGAAATAAGTCGGTCAGAGAAAGACCATATTATTTCACTTATAAGTGGAATATAATGAACAAAGCAACTAACAAACAAAATAGATATAGAATCATAGAAACAGAGAACAGATTGACCACTGTCAGAGGGGAGGGGGGCTGGGGGACTGGGTGAAGTAAGTGAAGGGATTAAGCAAAAAAGAAAAAAACTCATAGACACAGATAGTGAGGTGATTGTCAGAGGGGGAGGGGTGGGTGGAGGTAGAAGAGGGTGAAGGGGGGATGAATAGTGTTGGAAGGAGACTTGACTCTGGGTGCAATATACAATATACAAATACTGTATTATAGAATTGTACACTGAAAACCTGTATAATTGTATTAACCAATGTAACCCCAATAAATTCAATAAAAATATATTAAAAAGAATACCAAGTCAGAACTGTGCACTAAGCCATTCTCACTAGATATCTACTAACTATTGGTTTGAATACCTAATCTTCCCCTTGCTTTTGGGGGATCAGGTAAACTTAATACCCCATGTTACAGGGACATGTGAAATGGCTCCGCAAGAAGATAAGAGGGAACTGTAGGGGCTCAAGAAACTGAAGCATGTCTTTCTCCAAGGGAGCAACTGGTTCTCATTTCCAGACAACTGTGTTCTACAGGAATATGAGTCAGTGTTGCCAGAATGTTCGATTCTCAAGATAAGCCTAACATCTAAATTTAATATAAAATATCCTAATTTTTAACTTAATTTGAATTACCTTTTTTTGTAAACCCTGTGTGGATCAAGGAGAAGAGGTTTCCCCCTGCGTGAGAATTACAAAGCACTCTTAGGTTCATATTTGGTCATAACAAAGGAACAGTAGTATAGGAAGGTATTTTCTTAACTTTACAAATGAGGAAGCTGAGGAACAGAGTAGATAAATGGCCCGAGGTGACATATCCATTATGAAAAGAAAGCAAGACCAGAACCCTGGTGTTTATGCACCTCAGCTTAAGTGAAGCTCTCCTCAGTCCTGAACCCTTTACACAGATGCAGAAAATTGTCATTTTCCTATTCTAAGACTTTCTATTGAAATTTCATTCTTGCTCATGTGATTCCTCTCTTTTTACATTGTATGAAATCTGTGTTTTTTCTCAAACAAAAATACAAAGAGTAATCTCAACACTTCAGGTTTGGTCTATTTCATTTACCTGGTTTGAGGAGTAACCAGGAATTTCCCTAATGGAATTAATTGTCCTCTATCTAGTTTTTTCTTTTTTTAAATAATAATTTCAGCACATTTGCTGCCGGGGGGCTCTTTGCTGAAGTCATTATGAACAAAATTATGAACACAATGCCAAAACCAAATTATTGTACTTTGGTCAGATACATCTCAGAACAACTGTGATAAGTCTGTCAGGACAAAGATTTTCTTTAAGTTTTACCAGTGTATCTTATCTTCACTTTATTGTTCCTATTAGGGTAAATAACAAATATTTCCAGGTTATTTCTAAACTGAACTCTGCCCTTTGCCCTCTGCTCAAAACTTCTGAACATTCTGTAATACATTTGAACAAGAGCATTTTTTAAAAAAGGATAGCAATGATGACATCACACAAACCAACAATGACTAGATCCATTTATTGATTTAAGGTAGTAAACTCAAGATTCAGAGGGCTCAGAGAAGGTGGAAAGGTTTTCTTGGATTGCGAAAGGAGATGGTGTGTAATAGGCTCACATTTTACAATAAGCGGGACGAGGGGCCAGAATCTGTGTTTCTTGACCCCTGAACCGGTGCTCTCTGCACATCGCTTTGCGATTTCTTACTTTACGATCTCCCATCCTTGAGGTTTCCAGCCTGATTCCTACCACAGAATAATTTCTCAACTTAACACCCCACTGAAAGCATGATGCTCTGCACCACGTGATTCTGCTGGGAAAGCCTGGGGAGTAAGGTAATCAGATTAGGCTGTCCCATGATTCCATCACTGGGCTTCGAGCTTAACTTTTCCACTTGACTCATTGGTCATTTTTCACAATGACTATTTTTATAAGACATGATTCTTTACTTTGTCTTATTTTCCATGCTTAAAATATGCCAATCCTTGCTCAGGTCCATAACTGGAGACAGCTTATGAAAATGACATAATTTCCGTGCTGCTTTCTAGAGTCATTAAGTGTTTTTTGCAAAACATATGGATGTTACTCAATAATTACAGGGGTGAGCGAAGTAGGTTTACAGCTGTGAGCACGCAAAGCACAGAGTTAATAAAGCCATTGTAATAGTCAAAACCTGCACATCTTTCTCCAGATGAGCAACTGTAAACCTTCTTTTGCCCACTCCATGTATTCTTGTGTCTGCTTCAGATGACAACAGCATGCTGGTAATGTTACCTTTATGTCATTTCTTTATTTTCAACTTTTGAAACTACATTTTTGATTAATTTTCAGTCCAGAGTCACTTATTTCTATCTACCTTTTTCTTTAGTATCTTAAGACTTAATAATTGATCTTCACCAGTTTTCCTTCAGGAGATAGAGGAATAGTTTTCCCAGCTTGGTTGACCTATATATGATTTTCCTTACACGGCTTAGGAAATTTCAATTTCTTGGATGATGTTTTGACATATATGGCTCCTTTTTAGATGCAACGAGATGGTCAAATAGAGTTAAATCACCTTTCAGTTAGAGTTTTGGTGAAATCTGGGAGGCATGGATGTGACGAAGACTAGCTAGCTCTTCACCAAATCCATGTCTTCTTCCTCCTTGGAATACAGCTAGATTACATTTTCAACAACCCTTTCAGTTAATGTGGCTCTGTGAACTGAGCTCTGAACAATGGAGTGTGGCTTACACCAGGCCTGGGTATAAACCTGTTACATTCTATTTATTCAACAAATGTTTCTTGAGTGCCTATCATGGTCCAGGCCTCAGTAAATGAGGGTTAAAGATTGTAAAGTTTCTCTAATGGCAAATAATATGGAAAGTTATCTGCAATATACCTCACCCCACCTGGGATGTTGAAGAATTGACAGTATATCTTTTTTTTTTTTTGAGTTGTTGTAATTGACATACAACATTATGTAAGTTTAAGGTGTTCAGTGTGTTGATTTGCTGCATTTATATACTTCAATTTGGTTGCCATTGTAGAGTTAGTTAACACCTCTATCATGACACATAATTCTCATTTTCTTGTAGTCAGAACAGCTAGTCTCTTAGCAACTCTGAAGTATGTATAACACAGTGTTCTTGACTATAATCACTAACTGCACTCTGCATTAGCTCTCCAGAGCTCACTCATTTTCTTGTTGCAAGTTCATATTTGTTATTGGTCCTTTGGCCAACATGAGATTGGTTTAGAAGAGCTCTGAAGGAAGGCTTGCGGGGAGGGAGGTAAGAGAGGTGATCTCAAACAAGGCCTTAACAAGGACCCTGCTTTTTTCTTTTTCTCCCTTTGCTGTAGTGGGTCTAGTATCAAAGTTGGGGACTCAAACCACAGCATCTGAGAAAGAAACCACTGGGAGGCCTCACTGCAGGGTGGGGTGGCAGGGATCCCTGACAACCCTGTGGCAGGGCGTCCGAGGCTCTGCTCGAAGTTGGATAAGAGGTTGGTGGTGATAAAGAACAAGATTTTGGGGGAGATTTGATAAATAAGAGCACAGTGTACTGTTATGCTTGGCAGTTGTTTTAAGGAGATGCTTATTTTTTGTTCGAACAGTATCATTGGCAGCTTTGCATCCTCTTGAGGACAGCAAGGTCCTGGAAACTGACTCCTCTGGCACCAGCTGTCGGCTCTGTGCCTCTTCTTCCGTGGAGCCATCGTTGAGCCGTACATTCCCTTCATCACAGGAGTCTTGCCGTGTCTGCTGGAATTTTCCCATCAAACATCATCACCCTGGTGACCATTCTGCAACAATAGTGAATAAAACACACACAGGTAAACACAATTAAAACACACACAGAATAAAACACAATTATATATTTAATTTGCTTGCAGGGGATTTAAATAGGCATGCAAATAAATAAGAAAGCAACCCAATAAAGTCATAATAATAAAATATGGAAAATTGTAAGAGGGAAATGAATCGGCATTTAGTGATTCTGATTTGTGGACAGTGCTACTCTTGGTCCATTGTGTGCCTTCATGCCTTCATGCAAATTAGAACATGACATCTTCTCTGAGCACATGGCACAGAGCTTGGGGAGCAAGCAGACAACTAGAATTCCACTCCTGCTGGCCCCTTTGTTAGTTAGATGCCTTTGTGAAGGATGCAGCCTGCACGAATGTACATTGCAACCTGCACGGCCACCCGTGACACTGTGCTTGCGGTAGGATCTATCATGAAGGCTGATGGGAGAAACACACACCCAGGGGGGGAATCTGAGGTGCAGTTTCTATCACATCAGGAGGAGGATGGGTGAGGAGGTGGAATTAAGCTTGTGAGATGATTTGAAGGACGTCTCAGTGAGTGAAGTCTGGCTGAGATGCTGAGATGTGTTGCTGCAATTTGAGCATGAGGAAGAGTTGAACTGCGTTTAGCACCTTGTCCCATATTCCTCCCCAGATACAATCTGAGAGCACTGGGACAATGCAGAGGCGTGTGCCATTTTCTCACTGGGAACCAAAGAAGTAGTTAGCTGAAGGGCCACCACCAGGAAGAGCTAAATCAGAAGGAGGCAGACCTGCTGAACTTGAGTTACTGGTCAAGGAAACAGAGAAAGGCACACTGTTCCTAGGACACAGAGTGCAGGTCACTGATGATGGACAGGCTGAGGGCTCAGGAAGGAGAAGCACTTGGAGCACCCCTGTAGTCGCAGGGGCTAGAGAGACCCGTTATCCAAACTCTAAAGCAGAGCTTAGAGAAAGTCTGAGGATTCCTAAAAAGCATCTTGTAAATGGGCAGCATTTAAATACAAGTTGGGAATAAGTGGGAATATATTATTTTATATCTAAGTTCTTCAGAAGTTTGCCATTTCAATAGAGGAATCTCAGTTGAGTTAAAGCTCAGTGATGAATAACAAGTGGAAATCAGTGTATGATAGTGGTCCTTGTCTATCCTCCTCCCATCTCTCCATTAATAAAACTGTGTCCTTCATGGTAAGTTCTTGAGCAGTGGGGAACTTCAGTTGGTCTATCTGCCATATGACTAGACTGGTAAGAAATGAAAGTTCTGTTCCTGTGACCTGCGGAAAGATGATTTGCTTTAGGTATTTTCTGATGCTAGAATGGAAGAGGGTTTGAGGCTTGCTATGGAAAGGGTGAGTGTGTGTTTGGGTCTGTCAGTTTCTCAGAACAACGTTGTCTTCAGTTGCGACCCTTGTGTCTGGTAGTCATTCTGTTCTTTCTCCCCCATAATGAATTCATTCTCTGAGATATTACCTTTTAATTTAATTATTGTCTGATACTGCCCCCCCCTTACTGGAGTGTGAGCTTCATGAGAGAAGGGACTTTGTCTCTTTTTGATGATGGAATGCTCAGTGTTTGCAGTAGTGCCTGACACATAGTGCACATTTAATAAGAATTCGTTTAACCAATGTGCGGTAGAGTGGATGAAATGTAAAAGGACGTGTTGGGGCCTATGGAGAACAGGAAAGATTGTACTACCCTAAAGCATTCAAATCCATGTTTTAAAGAGAATGTAAGACAAAAATAAAGTAATGAAGTAAGTGACAATCCAGCTGCCTAGATTCAATAAGAAGCCATTTATTTTTCTCCTTTGGACTAAGGTTTAGGTAATCTTAATGATTTCTTATGTGTCACCCAGGTTTTTCAACAACATAGGACTTGAATCCAGAACTTAATTCTCCCCATCCAGGGAAGTGGCCCTGATGTTGAATTTGTATTCCTATCCCTCCTCTTTGTTGTCATGATAAACAGCATCTTGATAACACCCAATCCCAGTTCATTATAGGTTTCAGGCTTTTGGTCTGCCCTTGAATAGCAGCTCATAAAGGTTTCAATATGGTGGCTCCATTTGGCCCATCATGAACCAAGCACTGGAGGAAGCCACGGTAGGTAGAGAAACAGAGCCATTTAAACATGGAAGCTAAAACTTCTTTTTCTACTCCCAGTTTTTTTTTTTTTAAACTGCATGTAGGTAGGTGAAAGGCTGCTTTTTCAGGAAAGAGGTCTCTTCTCTAATTACTTCCAGCACTTGGTTGGATGTGACTACCATTCGGGGATTCTGGTGAGTGAGCTCCCTGAACCTGGGGGCCTGCTGGAGTTAGAACCCTGGAGGAGGAAAACTATTCATTCAGGGCTGTCAGCACATCTTTCTCCAAGAACCACTCTCTCGAACCTATCAGGCTGTCCTTTCTTCCTTTGGCATAATAGACTTTCTGTAAGAATGGGGCTCATTCAGAGCAGGTCACCACAAACATAGATTTCCTTATTTATACACATTTGAGCCAAATTATGCTTCCCAGTAAATAGGACTGAGAAGAAATGAAGTGATTCAATCGGACTGCTTTTGTACTGTGGGCTTTTTGAATAGATTTATATTAACTCAGCCAAATAAAGTTGTTTTCTATCCTGGCACTGAACATGAGTGACTTGTTTGACATGGTGACCAGACAGATGAGTTTATCCTGAAAATGAGATAACAGTGTGTGTTGAGTTGGGGAGTAGGAAAAGAGTAGATTGATGTTCAGCCTGTGCCCCCATGCCACCACACACACACTGAAGGGCCTCCCCAGAGCCCCTGAAAGAACAGGAACAGTACATGAGGTGCCGAGATCCAGCCAACTTCATCTTTTGACCTTGGCGGCCACTTCAAGTGTGGATTTTGTAAAGAATCAGGCTGACTCCATCATCCATCTATCACTGGCCCCAAAGGTGATGTCTACACTACAGCAAAAAACAACTGAGTGATTCAGGCTGCAGTTACACCAGGGACTTCCCAATTTGTTGTTGCTTCTAGTGGTTTCCAGGCGTGTTACAAAATTTCACCCACTGATTTTTTTATGAATTGAGGTAAATGTATTTTTTAAGAATAAGGTACTGTTTGAAGCTGACACTTCAAAAGGAATAAGGATCACTCATCTCTACAATGCCTAAATAAATAATGGGGATTGGAAGAATTCATTCATCAGCTGGTTATTTGGCCTTCAACAGACCAAACAACACTTTTGATGAGATTTTTATTATTGAACAATGTCCATTTTCATGTCTCTTTAAGAAACACTGTGTTGTATGAAACTAAAAATGAAGTTGGGTTATTATTACAAGGAAGGAATATGTATAAATCTTTCAATCAAGCAAGTATAAGTCTTTCTTTTTCTTCTCTTCCATCCTTCTTTTTCTCCTTTCATCCATTGCTGAGAGTAAAGTTGTTTGCTTTTTAAAACATGGTGGTATGTAAGTATTTATCTTTATGAGGAAGTCTTTATTTATACCACTAAGGTACTTGGGCAAGCCTTTGAATTTTCTAGTAATACAAAAGTATGATAAAACTGCAGTTATTTTATCATAATCCATTGCCTTTCTTGGATGCACCTCCAACCATACTCATTTTCTGATATCATCTAAGTCTTTGCCCAACTGATTGTGGATAAAGAGCATCACTGTGGATAATATTCTCTTTAGCACTCACATCATACACTTGGCAAATTACATACATCTGGATTTATAAATCACATGTTGAATTCCAATTGCTCTCATATTAGCTGGGCAATCATAAGTAATATTTCTTAATTTCCTTGTGCCAATTCCTTTATCTGTATACTCAGGATAATAGCAATTACATTATTAATAAAATTATTGTAAGAATGGAATAAACCAATCATGGCAAATAGCATAGTATGTGGCACAAAAGTAAGTCCTCAATAAATGCTATCATTTTTATATGCTAGAGATTATAAAAAGGCTTAAAATTCCTATGTAAGATAAATATTTCTTGTTTGTATTATATAATACAAAGGTAATCTTTCCTAGAAATATCCTAGTTATTGTGATTTCTGAATTAGTAGAATTCAAATAAAAACATATTTGGTTTATTTGGTTTTAAAGTAAATTGCATATTCACAGGGTTAGGTAAATAATTTATTAAAAAGCAATGAAGTTAATATATCTAAAAGAATTGAAAAAATAATTAATGTTGCTATTCTTCTAACCTCAAAATCAGGCCTCCTTTCCTCTCTGCACACTGTTGGGAGGTGATCCCACCTGTTGTAAGACTTTGTGTATTAACATGGATTCCAAAGTCATTTTCCAATTTCGATTTTTCCTCGTATTGTACCCACTTCATATATCCAGTTGTATATTTGTCATGTCTTCTTGGGTGAATAGCAAGCACCGTTAACTTAACACCTGTAAATGTGAACCTTTGATTTCTTTTGAAATCTTTTATTCCCCAATCTTCTCCAACTCAGCCAATGTCATTACAGACTCATCAACTCAAGAAACAAATAGATGAAGGGATTAAGAAATACAGACTGGCAATTACAAAATAGTCACAGCTGTGTAAAGTATGCATAGGTACTAACATTGTAATAACTAGGTGTGGTGCCAGGTGGGTTCTAGACATATTGGAGGATCACTTCATAAGTTATATAAATATCTAGTCATTATGTTGTACACCTGAAACTAATACAATATTGAATATCAACTGTGATTGAACGAAGATAAAAATTGAGAAGTCATTCTTGACTTGTCCCTCTTTAGTCCCACTATTTACTTCGTGTAGCATTGTTTTTCAGTTCTACCTACAGAATCCTTTCTGAGTCTGTCCAATTTCCTTCTTCTCTGTCACACCCACTCTGGTTCAGGCCACCATTTCCTCTCACCCAGACTCCTGTTGTAGCCTCCTAATAAACTTTCCCTCTTCCACTGTCTTGTGTACAATGTCAGAATGTTCTTTTACAGAAGGAAATGGGACCATGGCACTTCCAAGCTTCAAATCAGTTGACACCCAAATCATAGAATAAAATCCAAATCCTTATCTCAGCCCAGGAGCCTCTGCATTGGTTGGCTCCAGCTGAGTAGATTGTAGACATATGTGCTTTTTTCTAGTCTCCCAACAAGCTGAGGACAAATTCTATCTTGTCTTTGAAACTTTTTCAAAACTTTCCCCATGGTATTCTTTCCCCACACCCTCACATGCTTTTATTTTTTAGGTCAGAGGTTAAATTATAGAGATTTCTACAGACTGTTCTATCTAAATAGGTCTCCGCCCAGTGTTCTGTTTCAGAGGTGTTCTGTGCATAGCACATGGGCAGTCTGAATGATGCAGTATTTTTTTAATTGGTGTTGTCTGTCTTCTCACTGGACTGGAAACTCTGTGAAGGAAGTTTTGCCTTTTTGTAGAGGATAACTCAATACCTGGCACACAGAGTGCTGGGCTTGTTTTAGAAACTCAATACATATGTGAAAAGAAAAAAGACCGTGTTAAAATTTAATCATTGGTTGTGTTATAAAGGGACACAGTGTAATAGTTCAGAGACTTGGTTTCTAAGGTTTGGATTTTCATGTATAACTTTTATGACCTAGAGGTGGTAAAACTTTCTAGACTTCCAGGTAATTTTTGCCTATAAAATTAAGAATTAGATAATTTATGAGGTCAATTTACATCTCATTATTATGGCTTCAGCTCTCTACATCTCATTTTCTTCAAGGAAATGAACAAAAAGCTGACAAAAAAGTGCATTAAGTTGAATTTTAAATTTTTTATTCTTGGAAAAATTATTTGGATGGGGGTGAGTTGGTGAAAAATAGTAGTCACTGTTTTGTTGAGTCTCAAAGACTCATAATTGCATGGTCTAATGGTCCAGTGGTCTAGTAGATTTTATAGTCACTTTTACACACACACTCTCTCTCATACACATTTGTCTCCTTTAATATAATTTCATCTTTAATAATTTACAGGTGTTTTACCATAGTTTTTGCTTTTCATCCAGATGTTTGAGACTCAGTCATGTGGCTGGTTCATTTTCTATCTCTATGTCATCCTTTTGAAGTCTTCTTCACAGACATATCTTTTCAGTTCTCTGTTTATACAGTTTGAAGCTTCTCCAGTTTGCTTTATCTTTCTGATTCTTCCCAAAGTCCTGACTCATGGACAGTCAGGAGGAAGCTTTAGATTTCGTGCATCTTTTATTCAGCTCTGACAACTCAGACTATTTGACTCTAATTAATCACACACATTTCTGGTTCTTCTGCTAATTTCAAGAGAGTATTTATTAAGAAATACTGAAGGGATTAAGAAGTACAGATAGTAATTACTAGGTAGTCATGGGGATGTGAAGTATAGCATATTATTTAATAGCTGTGTATGGTACCAGGTGGGTACTGGAAAAACCAGAGGGATCACTTTGTAAAGCATGTGATTGTCAAACCACTATGCTGTACCCCTGAAACTAAAACAAAATAATAATGAATGTAAACTGTATTGGAAAAATAATTTTAAAAAGACTGTGTTATCTCTTTGACGTTCTTGCTTTGGTGTACCTAGTGTGCTTCGTAGGCTCACCACAAACTCAACCAGCTCCGACAGCAGCGCTCATCACGTACTCAGCTCATGGGAGCAGGGCTCATCTTCCCCTTTGTGAAGCTGTGGCAGAGAAAAGCTTCCATTAATGTCTAAATACAGCTGAAACCTCTGCAACTGACCAAACACAGGAACAATAACATACAAACTGCTCTTCTCCACACTGTGTTATAGACTAACACCTGTTATGCATTGTAAAGTGTATGTCATTCTTAAATTTAAATTCACATGTATGTGTCATTCAGTATACTATTTCTGTTAACCTCCTTAGAATTAAAAAGTGTTTTTGCTTTGTTATGCATTTTTGTTCAAATTTTTAATGAGTCTGATAGGTCTTAAAATATTTTTAAAAGATTTTATTCACTTATTTTTAGAGAGAGGGGAAGGGAGGGAGAAAGACGGAGGAAAATATCAATGTGAGAAAAAAACATTTATCGGTTGCCTCTCATACATGCCCCTACTGGGTACAGAACCCGCAACCCAGGCATGTGCCCTGACCAAGAATCGAACTGGCAACCTTTTGCTTTGAGGAAGAATGCCCAAACAACTGGGCCACACCAGTCAGGGCTGTCTTAAAATATGTTTGAAATGTAATTTTTTTGAGATAATTGACATATGACATTGTATAAATTCAAGGTATACAATGTGTTGAGTTGATACATTTATATATTGCAATATGCTTACTACCATAGCATTAGCTCACACCTCTAACAAAGTCACATATACAATTTGCATAGTAAGTTTAGAAATCTGTGTTAATAGAAGTTTGCATAATTAAATTGACAAATAGTTACTGGCAATTTTGTGCCAGGCATGGGACTACCAGATCTAGTAAAGAGCTTAAGGTTTAGTGGAGGAAACAATGACTATGAAGCAGCATTCATTCTGGTCTGTGTGAAGGTTTACAAGAAATTCAAAGGTTTGAGTTCGGTGCACAGTACTCAAAATATTCATTTCAAATGAAAAATTCATCAGAAAGGATTGGGAGGCTTGTATGAAGAAGGGAAGAATGTTGGCAGGGAACTCTAATTAGATTAATGATAAAAGCTTACATGTGTCAGGTTCAATTCCAAGAGCTTTATATGATATAGCTATTTATTTTTTTGCAGTAACCACACAATGTGGGAACTTTTATTTTCTGTGATTTTTCAGATCAGAAAATGAAGGAACAGAGAAGTAAGCCATTGACGAAGGTCACATGGCTTGTGGACCTGGGTTTCAACTCGGGCAGCCTGGCTCTGTGCAGACCCTGTGAGCTTAAGCACGATGCGAGGTGGGCTCCCAGGCTAATCAAAAGATTGTCTTGCTTGCTCATGCTAGTTTTGTGCTCCCTACTCCTCCCACCCCGTCTTGCGCTCCCATTCTCTCTCTCCTACCTTTCCATGGTAGAATGGAAGACAAAATAATGTAGATGAAGGCATAGGACATTCCGTAGATCAGAAGGAATCAAGAAGGCTAAGTCGGGTCTTTCCTTAATTAACTGTGACAGGCCAAGCAGCAAGGCCCGCTCAGTGGAAGCCGAGGGAAACCCTGAGGAGAGTTGGGAAGAAGCTCACACTAGCACAAGGTCTTGCACTGTGCGTGTTTGTGGTCGAGAGAATTGGGGATAGCCACGGGCAGGGGATTCTCCCCCTTCTTCTAATGTGAGAATACTTGGAGAGGAGGTGTATGAACGGCAAGTTTTATAAGGAGCGACTTCCCTGGGGATGTAAGGTACAGCATGGAGAATATAGTCAATACCATTGTAATAACTATGTATGGTGACAGGTGGGTCCTAGACTTGCCAGTGGCTCACTTGTCAAATTATGTAAATGTTTAACCACTGTGCTGTACCCCTGAAATTAATGCAATATCGCATGTCAACTGTAATTGAAAAAAAAATGTAGTGACTTCTGCTCAGGCTCTACTATTAATACTAGCGCTTTTCAAAATATGAGCCCTGTCCAGCCATAAATAAGGCTTAAACTTGTTTTAATAAATTTCAAATAGTAGATAGGATTTTTTAAGCATCTAGTATGTGCCAGGCATCATTATGCTTTTTCCATTTTAACTCAGTTAGGCTTTATAACAATGAAGAAAATCATGTACACTGTTTAACAGAGGAGGAAACTAAGTCACGAGAGGCCTGGTCCCTTGCCCAAGGTCACACAGTCACACAGCTGTCTCAGAAAGCAAGCTCTTAATCCTTTTTATAACAAGGACACCTGCATCTGTTTGCCTGGCATATAGTAGGTGCTCAATAAATGTTAGTTTAATTACTGGATTACCTGAGTGCTTGGCAGCACTGTCGACCATCGCAGATCCAGGGTTTTTTTTTTTTTCAATTAGGGTAACTGTTAAATTAAAATGAAATCTTCAAGCCAGAATTGGGAAGTGGAACAGAATTAAGAACAAAAAATTTTCACAATAGTAGCTTTGAGTTTTTCACAGCCTGTCAGTATTTCAATTCATTTTCCAAACACAGTGTCAGGCTTGTCTGTGAAGCTGCTGGGGAGACCCCGTGCTTGGCATACCTGTACTGGCCTGTCCGATTAGTGCAGGTCATCATTCATCTTTCAAAAGCCCCTGGTTTACCGCCTGTCCTATGAAGTTTTCATTCTTCTTCTGCAGTCACCAATGACTTAGCTGTTCCTCCTCCAAGCTGGTAGCTGTCAAAGAAAAGTTATACTGGTCCAAAGTCAATAGGCAAGGAAGACTTTATTTAAGACTATTGGGACAGGGCTGTGAGTCTGAACTCCACTCCACTGAATCAAAAGATGGGAATATTTTTAAGTACTGGAGTAAGCTAGGATGTTACCAGAGGAGGCTGGTCAATGTGATTAGGGCATCCATGTTTGAGGATTATTGCTTATTGAAGTTGAACTCCCATTTTCCCACAGAAACTAGGAGATGGGGACATTATTTTGATTGCATTTCAAAGCAATGGCTCCGAAATTGTTGCGAAAGACCTTCCTGAGTGTGACACTGGCTGGAGGCTGGGGATTGGGAGGAGATTTACATCTGAAAGGGGCCCAGAAAAAATTTACAATGAAAGCTAACAATGAATTTATTTTGTAATTCCTAAAAGTAAATGCTCTAAGAAGGCAGCCAGGAGCCCACATGTCTGAGGGGATCTTTAAGGCTGTCTTAGTCATAGCAGAAACATTTTTCATAGCAGTTTTCATTGTATAATAACCAATTTGTTGTCTCACAAAGCATGAGCCTCTTAAATATAAGAACTCATGGCTTACCCCCATCCAGCCCGATGCCTGGCTCATGGGAATACCCAGTAACTGTGTATGGAATGGACAAACGAAGACTCTGAAACATTCATAACATAAAGCCCCACATACCTGGCTTTTCAGTTCCATTTCTGTCCCCAAATGCCTTTTGCTATAGACATTCAAATGACAAGGAACTGAAAGGAAAATTAGCCTCCTTTAGTGTAATTTTTCTCCAAAGTAGATCAAGCTGAAGGAATCTTGATGAGAGAAAACGTTAGAAGTTAACTTTATTGCTGATGACAATCATGTCAAAAATGTCTTCTTCAATCAGTGCTTCTTTTGTTCTCTCCCTGCTGTTGGGTAGAGCTGTTGTGCCAGGCCCTTCTACCATCTGGCTGCCCTGTTCTCACCCCACACGCACACACATGTGCTGCAGTCTTCGGCTGAGAGCGGTATAGGAAGAGCTCACCAGATAAAGAGATGAGACACGTGTGGGAAGTGGGGAGCTCAGCTGGGAATGTGTGAGTCGGGACCCTCAAAACTTTTGCTGTCCTGACTGTGTCTGTGAATGCCCAGGAAAGCATGTTGATTGGGAAGATTACAAATACGTTGTAGTAGAGGATTTCACAAATACAGAATTCACTACTAATGAGAATTGACATACATGTCTTAACTGCCACCCCTGGACTGGGCTAGATGCCCCTGCCGGTTGCTCTTGAACTTCCTCTAGTATAGCCTTTATCACCCAGCACTAGAATGACCTAGTTATCTCCCTACCTTGTGAAAGGAACCTTTCTATCTCTTCTATTGTTGTATCTCCAGGTGTATTCCAGCCCTTCACACATAACAGACACTCAAAAGGTATTTGCTGACTAAATGAATTAGTGAAAACATGACAAAGTATCCCATACTGCCTTATCAATATAATAATTGCCTTAATAATGGGGGTTTGGCAAGTCTCTGATTAGGGTCTTACCAGTGAAGGAAAATGGGTGCGTGCCTTGATCAGCTTTCCTACAGTTCTTGGGAAAAACAAGGTTGCAGAAGCTTGGAGATCCTGGGAGTTTTCTTCATTCGTTTCCACATACTCGGAAAGTCTCTAACATGTCAGGAGAGTCCTTTTACCCAATGGCGCTAGTATTGCCTTGAGTTAGAAGAGATTTCTCCTTTTACCCAATATACCCATAAAATATTAGCTATGCCAGAAGCTTCAAAGGGAGGCTGCCAAATCCAATTTCCTGGTCTTATCTTTGGATACAGAGAAATTATCCAATGGCATAAATGATGAAACATTAATCATTGAAGAAGTCTGACAAGGTCAAAATCAAAACAAATCATCCTGTGATTGATTTTAACCAAGCCTTTCTGCTTTCAAAGGGATGATAGTTTTCTTACAGTAAGAACAAATACATGACAGTAGGAATGAAATAAGCTTCAAGTAAAATGGGGAAAGGTTCCTTTTGACATGATAAAAATAATTAAAAAAACTATTGTGTTACATCGGATAGAAACGAACCAGCCCGTGATTGATATGATTATGACTCACATTGACTAAGCCTATTGTAAGATATTTCTCTTGGACCTGTTTTGTGTGGGTGGTGTCACAGCTTCCAGGAGGAAATCTGTGTGGGCCACGTGTCAAGCCATAGCGGGAAGCAGGGACTGAGCCCTGGGCCTCTGGCTGTCAGGGACTTCTATGTCAGGCTGCTCTTCTTATTCCAATATTAAATTTCTTTCTGGGTTCCTGCTTTTGTAATTATCCATCTGATGAGTGTCTCAAAAAAGTTTCTTTTTGTTCATTTGGGTAACATAGTTACAAAACCAAAATAGAACATTAGTTCTCATAATTGATTTAATATTTCAAAGCAAGAGAGCTGTTGTATAGGTTCAAGGTTGGGAAGAAAGTATCTGCCAATAATAACTATCAGTGATAGACAGTAAAATTGCCTCTGGTGACAAGTTTTTCAAGGTGCACCTAAATTGGAAATAATTTGCATTGATATTATTCCTCTCTCCTATAATGATCTATGGTGTAAGAATATTAATGTGAAATGTTCTTATGCTGGCTAATTATTGCTAATACATAATTAGTAAATTGGCTTCTCAATTTTTGTCTTCAAAGAAAGAAGGCCAAGTTAGAATTACAGAAAGTCAATTAGTTTGAAACCTAATAACTTGGCAAGTATATTCTTTAGCATTTGTGATAATTTCATTGACTTCTTTAAATTTATTTTTTCCTCTGAGTTTTTCTTTTTAAAATCTTTACTATTATAGTTGGTATTTAAAGCTATTTACTTCTTAAATAAAGTATTTATGGCTAGTCCCAGATAGCCACATCCCCCCCAATACTTTTTTAAAATTTCCTTCTGGTTTTCCCCCTGAATTACTATATGTCTGATTTTTTTCTTTCACTTTCTTGTTCTCTTTTCATCTTCCCTTCCTTTCCCCCACCTGTCATATATGATATAAGCAATTTAAAAAATTATAAATCAAAGCTTCTTCTTGAACATCTCTTAACAATTTGAGTTCTCAATATTTGAAATCCATCTAAATATTATAATGACTTTATATACCCAGAGAGTGTATTGTTACTAGCCATCAATTAAAAAATATTTTGTGGAATGACTGTGTTCAATGCAATCAACAGAGAGAAAGGGGCATTGTCCCTAAAGAGAAATATAATCTTAGTGTATTTGTCAACAAATAAAAATTTTAAACAGAGAAAAGAAAACGAGGAGGTAAGTCTGACAGAGTTCTGATATTTTTGAACTTTTATTGTAGTATCTTTTTGTTAGATTTCATGATTTACACAGAGAAATTGTTGAAAAGGGATTTTGAAGACCTGTTTGAACACCAATTAAATATTTGTGGTCTATCAGTGATTACTGCACACTATTGATATGGACTTTGGTAAAAAAATAAAGCTCTAATTATTTTATAATACTTCATCATAGTTCACCATTGGAATCAATTGTCAAAACATTTATAGGAATTTACAGGTTGCTTTTCTGTTTGCTGTGGCTATATGTGTAAATTAGGTTATGCTGGCCTCTGTCAACCTTAGATCTTCTAATAAAATACTGTTGTAATTATACCCTAAGGATCCTGAAATACCAATTCAAAAGAACCTATGCACCCAATGTCCATAGCAGCACCATTCACAATAGCCAAGTGCTGGAAGCAACCGAAGTGCCCATCAGCAAATGAGTGGATGAAAAAACTATGGTACATTTACACAATGGAATTCTACACAGCAGAGAGAAAGAAGGAGCTTATACCCTTTGCAACAGCATGGATAGAACTAGAGAGAGTTATGCTAAGTGAAACAAGCTAAGTGGTAAAAGAGAAATACCATATGATCTCACCTATAAGTGGAACAAACAAGCAAGCAAAATACAACCAGAGATGTTGAAATAAAGAACAATCTGACGGTAATCAGAGAGGAGGAAGGAGAGGGATAATAGGGGATAATGGGGAGGCCATCAGGGAACATGTATGAAGGACACATGGAGAAAGCCAAAGGGGGTGAGTTTGAGGGTGGGAGACAGGGATGGGTGGAGTGAAAATGGAGACAAATGTACTTGAACAACAATAAAAAAATATGACTTGCCTGCTACAGAGAGATATTTCAAAAGTTGTTGCGGTATTTGAAAAGTTATTTAAGTCTAGAAGTAAGAATACATGTGCTGCCCTGGGTGGTGTGGCTCAGTGAATTGAGTACCAGACTACAAACTGAAAGGTCACTGGTTCAACTCCCAGTCAGGGCATGGTTGGGGGTATGTGAGAGTCAACTGATGATTGATGTATCTCTCACACATTGATGTTTCTCTCCCTCTCTTTCTTCCTTCACCTCTTTCTAAAAATATATAAATAAAATATTTGGAAAAAGGAAGGCATGTGCTGAGTGTAATGTTCAAAACACTGGTGTCACTTAGGTACTAATCAGTATTATGTACATCTATCACAATAAACCCCAATACAAAAGAATCCTTGATTGTTTTTTAAGGACAAAGATAGATGCAAATTCAAAAGTGAAGATTCTCAAGAATCTCATTAAAATTATGACCCAGAAGAACACATCACAAACTTTCAAGAAGTGCTCAAGACTTACTGGGTAGAATGTTGTAGCTTATGTTTGGTCTTGGATTTGGACCCCAGGCCCTGCATGGTTGAGTGCATGTGTAACAGGTCTTGTAACTATTCTACTGACTCATAGGATGTGCTGGAAAACTGTAGGTCACAGAGACTAAAAGTACCAGTCTTAGGATGTGTGTGTCTGAGTCTGTGGGGATTATACTGAATAAGTCATTTAGTTGTTTCCAGTGTTTGCTACTCATTGTTCCCGGAACATACACATAATGTCTGTTAATAATGGCACATGTGACTATTGCAAATCCCCATTTACTCTGAATCTGGAATTAAAAGAAAGAATATGGCAACAGCCCACCTCACTCCAATTCTCAAGGGGTAGCTGAACATGGAGAGAAAATGACATCTTTCTGCTGTATGGAATGAGAAGGAATTCTACTTTTTTCAACAGTTTTTGAATATATATTGATATAGACATGAGCTGCCCTATGGGTTTATGTTTCTGTCAGTTCCTTTCCCGCTTGGAACTCAAGCCTAACTTAAAAATCCCCTAGTAAATGATAGGAACATATTTAAACCCACTTCTACTGACTTTTGGTCAGATTTGCTGTCTGGTAACAAAATTATTTTCTTATTCCAACAGCTCATTTTCTACACAGCAACCAGAGTGACTTTCGAAAACATAAATCTGGTTACAAAACGCTCCTGCTTAAAGTCCCTAAATGCTTCCAATTAGAATGAAAAAGAAGTCCTCACTCTGTTCTATAAAGCCCTTCATGATCTCTCCAACATCATTAGATATTAACCCCTTCCTGGAGCAGTCCATTCCCCTCAGTTCCTCAAATACCCGAGGCTTCTTCCTGATGCAGAAACTATTCACAAGCTGCCTTTCTGCCTGGACATCACCCCATGTCTTCATCTCAGCCTTTGTCTTCCTGTGAAGGTCTTCTTTGCATCCTGTAAGGTTTTAGCTTGTGTCATTCTGTCATAGTGTGCTCTGTGTTTCTTGTAGTATGTATCATATTCCTGTGTGATGTATTTTTGTCAGTGTCCAAGACTCAATTTTGAACATATTTCTTCCCTTATGGATTTCATACCTACAATATATTGAACAACAAATGAAAATAACTAAACAAATGAAGGACCAAACAACTGCAGCCCAAGAGCACAGTTAAATAGCATAGACTTCTACAGAGTGGCAAGAAGCTAGAAATTCTTTCCAAAACTTTCTCACCCCAACCATGAGACATATGAGAGGCAAACTGTGAGTGAATGGATGTACCATTTAGAGTAAGACAGGGGTCCACTTGTTGAAGGGATGGCTGTCACTGCATGGCTAGCTGCAAGGACACTCTGTAAAGGTTCCAAGTGAGCAAGAATGTCTCCTACAACCCGCCTCCCCCCCCCCAACTTTTATAAAGCTAAGGGTTTCATTGAGTCATTCAACATGTCACAGTAAAAACGATGGATATAATGAAAAGGAAATTTGATGATATGGAATATTGAAGATGAGAGTGTACTTTAGTTGAGGGGTCAACATTCTAGCAACGGAACACTAAGTTTCTGGTGTATATCACACACTGTCCTGGGGCACATTTTACATTTTATCTCATGTGATCTTCTACAGATGGTGCTAATTGTAGTGTAGCAGCAAATTGAGACTTCGTGTTGTTTTAAAGTTTATTTACTAGAGTCACTTAATTTTACTTGTAAAAATAAATGTTTACAAAAAGGAA
The DNA here is from genome assembly GCF_022682495.2 of Desmodus rotundus. Classification (NCBI taxonomy): domain Eukaryota; kingdom Metazoa; phylum Chordata; class Mammalia; order Chiroptera; family Phyllostomidae; genus Desmodus; species Desmodus rotundus. Next base: position 12,011,396 of record NC_071394.1, read on the forward strand.
TGTATTTAACTCTGTTCCTAATTTTAAGGACCTCTGCATACTGGTTGAAATAATTAGATCTCAGTCAGTAAGGTCATGGTTAATGGCTTAGTTATGGCCTATTTGATGTGGTAAGTCAACTTGCTATGACATTACTCCTTTAAGTGACAAATGTTTTAACAACTATAGTTCTGTGTAATTTTTTTTTTTTTTTAGTCTTAAGGTTATACGTCCTTGGAACTGTTAAACACACCTTAGTTCTAGGACATTGACTTACTCCCCACTGACAAGATATAGAACATCTATAGGCATAATTTTTTTACCTGGTGTGTAAATAGTTTCTCACTCTTTCATTATCTACCTACCAGTTGTGACAGCTCAGATCTCTGTCACCTTCAACACCTGAGTCAGCTGTACAACTTGTGCATTGCTGAGGATGTTCCCCTTTTCAATTTCTAGAATAATTTTCTTACTTAGTATATCTCCAAGCAACTCCCCTCTTGTTTGCTCATCATTTATGGTCTCTAGTTCTCTGTCACAATTTTTTAAGCCTAATGCAGAGAAAGTTTGACCAACAAAGACTCCTCTTCTAATTTACAGTTGTGTGCAGTCTTTTCTGATAAATGCCTGGTTTTTCATAATGTTGTATCTTTGACCATGGATATACCCTTGTCAAGGCTGGCAAGTTCTAGGATTTCTTGCTCTGTGGTTAAACTTTAGAACATGTGTGACCACAGTGGTTCAGGATCTTGGGTAACCTTGAGCCAGTGGCGTGTCTAAGTGGATGGTTGCTTTGTTGACTACTGGGAAAACTTGAACTTTGTATATCCAATTTCTAGGTACCCCCTAAAATTTGAAACTTTATCTTTGAAAAAAATAAGGTTGTATCTTTTAGGAGGCTACTGAAGACCCATAACTCTTTTACTCTTGTTTCATAGGTTAAACAGTTATTGTTGTGCTTTCTTAGAAATACAGATTTAATTTTAAAGACTTTCCTTTATAATATGATATTTGTGTTTGAATGTTTCTTCTTCCTTTTAGTTGCTCCTAAGTAAACTTTAATTTAAACTCCATGAGATGATTTGTAGAGTTCAAATGTCTTTCTAATATAGGCAGCTGTGCTCCTTAAGCATCTCTTCTGCACTGTTTCATGTTCACAGGGAATATATTTAGACGATCTTTGTTACAGCACATCACATTAAACCAGAATCCAGGAACTACCGTCAACAAACTGAGCCTTCATGTGAATTAGATGAATTGAAAAAAGAAACCACAAAAATACCCAGCAGGCCAGATGCAGTCCTGTTCCCGGGTACCAGGCTCCAGAGCTGGGGCCAGGCTGCATTCCAGCATTTGGATAGTGCACAGACCGCATAACCCTCGTGGCTATGCTGTCACGGAGCTTCTGTTTGAAATCTACGCACCTGCTGAGTGTTACTTACATGCTTCCCAGGCTAAGTATGGAAGTTCTGGGTTCAATGGGCCAGTGGTTACCTCAGTGGATCGATTGGCTGATAACCCAATTCTTTCTGATACTTCACGGTAAACACATGGAAGTAAGGCAGGGAAACAGCATCACCTAGGATGGTTCATTTTGAGGTGTATTTGGTTTATCAGAAACCGTGGTGCAGGTCCTTAAGAATCTTTCATTTCACATGGAATGATTATGTACTAAATTTGTACTAAGAAGTGAAGACAGACCTAGCAAACTGGAGTGTTCAGAACATTGCCTGGGGCAGAGAGGAGGCACTCTGTGTCTTCCTATTCCCAGAGGCTAGTCTGGGACCTTGTAGTAGATGCTTGATAAATATTTACTAAGTAGATGTAGAAATGTTCAAGCATTCCTAATATAACCTAGGTGGAACAATTCTCCCATCCACATAGTTACAACCCCCAAACCTGATATAACTCCATAATTCATTAAAAAGGGAAGAAGATTTTACTGAAGAACTTTGGGGGGTGACAGAGAAGCAGAATCAGATGGCACAGTCAATCTCTCAATTTGATCCTCTCCCACGACCATGACCCATCCTGGCTTTTTCTCTAAACTCCTGCCTTCTTCTGTGTGCTGCATCTCCTTTCTAAAAACTCCAATTTTGTGTAGTTGAGTCAGCTTTGCATTGAACTTGTGAACCTCACACAGTAACACACAAACCTAGTCATTAGCAGAACTGCACTTCCTTGTTTTCCCTGAAGTATGTTCTCTGGTAGTGAGAATGGAGGTAGGAATCTTATCCTTTCACCTCAAGTGTATAATTTACATGTCTAGTAAAATCTCTTCCAAAGGAGAACTTCTTTCTTTAACCTCTTAATCTACCTCTAAGACAAACCACAGTGTGGCAGGAGAGAGATTTTGATTCTTAGTGATTTATCTGAATCAGAGCAATTGTAGATGTCAGTGCAACACCATCACTGTAGAAGAGTAGGAATCATGTTCCAACTCTGATACGAAATCATGGTGTGACCCTAGTCACTCTAAAGCTCCACGTTCTTCTGAAAAATTGAAGTCTTTATGTTAAACCAAAGTCAGGGTTTTCAGCCTCAGCTGCATGTTGTACTCTGCAGGGAGTTTCACAAAATATGATGCTTGATTTGATTTGTGGGGGTAATTCCCAGACATTTAGATTTTAAAAATCTCCCCAAGTGATTCTGTTGTGTAGTCAAGGTTGGGAATTACTAACCTAAGAGCTATGGTGCATGAAGACACTCAAATGAAAAAGTGTTACATGAATATAATTTTATTCTATTCTTTTTATAGAAGTAAAACAAAGCATCATGGGGTCTTTTTTTCATGCCTGCAGGTAGGGTGACCGGCTTGTCCTGGTTTGCCCAGATCTTACCTGGTTTCAACACTGAAAATGTGTGTCTTGGGAACCCCTCCATCCTGGTCAAAGCTGAATGACTAAGTTTCCTTACAACAGGCCTTATTTTACAAGCTAGATGTCATTTTTATTGAGTTCAAGTTGCACTTAAAAATCTCTTTTCTATTCTTACAATACTGGGGTGTTCAATTTTGAGCCATAAGTTAAGAGAACAGAATCCTTAACTAAATTGAATGTGTTTGGATGCACATTTATTCTCTCTGCCTCTGGAAAACTCCTCCTATTTTTTTTTGTTGTTGTTTTCCACGCCTTTATTTAAGATAGTCACTCAAACTGAAATGTTCTTATTCTCCATCACCATCTCCTTGCTCTTTAAGTGTTGGGGAGTTTGGTGATTCTGTAACCTTAGAAGAAAATAACAAAACAAGAATTAACATTTGCGTTTCAAATCCTCTTGATGATTTTTTTCTCCTTGGAAAATATCAAGTTTGCATAAATGTTAAGATTTTAAATTGTGAGCATGTTTAGGCTCAAGATATGTGATGAATCAAAGATAACTTTGTATAAGAAAAAGAAAACAAAAACAAATGCAGAGATACAGAGAACAGATTGGTGGTTACCAGAGGGGAAGGGAGTTGGCAGGGAAGGTGAAATGGGTGAAGGGAACCAATTGTATGGTGATGGTGGAACTAGACTTCTGATGGTGAGCACTGTGTAGTATACACAAATGTTAAATTATGTTCTATACCTCAGACCTATATAATGTTATATAGTGATTTTACCTAAATTTTAAAAAAGGATAACCTTGTGTAGGCTAATGTGTCTTAACCAAAATTATGGTTAGACTTAGACAATTTGCCCTGATCAGTAAAATAAAGTAATTGATTCAGTAATCTTTAGGAATCCCCGTTGCTACCTTACCCTCGGGAAGAAACAAGCCAACAAAAGCCTTGCTTCTGAGTGCAGTGTGTGTGCTTGAGTGTGTGCTGTGTGTAACTACATGTGTGTGCATTGTGTGTGCACTGGAAATGTCAGGAGGTGAGAATGGCGTTTCCATCCCTTCTACCATCTAAATCTCACACCAGCGTCTCTCATTGTCTAAATCTAACCAACTGTCACCTGTCAAAGGGAACAGGGAGATATGTTTCCTAGGTTTGCAGACCCGAGGTACAACAGGGATGTAGAAGGATGGAGCTAATACTGATTATTAGTGGGCAGCATCTGGCAAGTTACCACATTGACTTCAGCTATTTAACCAGAAACATGACTGAGTCCATGTACAGTGACTAGGAAAAAGTCTTTGTGGTAGAATTTGACTTAGTGCTCATAACCTAGAGCCATATAATAGTGCACTGCTTGGCTCCATTTACTGCCCAGGGAACAGATTGAGGAGGGTCACCACCCATCTTAGAACTTGGCCCATATTATGTATTAAAAAACCAGTGGTTGTCATTTCTATTAGAGCAGCATGAAAAGCAATTTACTTTTGGCAGCATATTGGGGCAAGAAGGCTTGAGTCGCTCAGGAAACCTGGTCATTGGCCACAGAAATCACTGTCACTTCCACATGCAAATGACAGAGGACAAAAGGGACAGCTGATTGGAAAAACCACATGTTGAGTTTTGGTCTTTTGACGTCATACCCTACACCTCATTGCCCAGCATTGCCAGATGCATTTGTGAATTTCTGCTTGAAGATTTTTCTCTCTCTTCTTTCTTTCTCTCTCTGTAAGTGATGTTTCCAATTCTTTCAACAAATGCCTACTGAGCACTTGCTATATGAAAAACACTGTGCTTGGAACCAGGGAAATAGAAATTACTAAATTTATGAAGTTTATAGTGAAATGGGGGAGAGGGAGGTATGTGTGTGCACATACCGTTCCTGTTGTACCCTAGTTACTGAGCATTGGATTGCAACAATGTTTTTCTTCTCTTTGGGGTATTGTTGGCCTACTAGGGGGGCTAAGGCAAATATGAAAGACAGCTATGGGAGGATTTGGATATTAAGGAGCCTATATCCAAGAAGGAATGCATTCCTGCTGGATTTACTACTAAAACTGTGAAGAGTCAAAAGTCAAGAACGTGATAAAAAAATCATGGGGCATATCCCAAGGATACAGGTGCTAATTTGAAGGGATTCCTACTGGCCAAATCTGGGACCATTTGAGTGCACAATAATCTATAGTGGTGAATTGTAAACCATTGAAAAAATAGCAATTTTTGAATTTATCCTCATAATAAATAGACAAATAAATAGAAAGAAAAGGAAAATTGGGTGGATAGGTGGATGGGTGGATGATGGAGGAGAAAGGAGCTCTTGCTCACAGTGGAATGCTGATTGATAAACTTAGAGCATAGGGATTGGTTAATAATCACTTTATAATAATTATAATAAAGATTGTTTCAGGTAAGAATTATCAATAAATATTTAATCTAGACAGAAATTTTCATAAGAAGTAGCATGTTTGCATGGTCTTAAAATGTTTGACCTCTGACTGGTTGTTAGTTGCAAAGGAAGAAAATAGTAACCACGCAGTGGTTGTACATTTTACATTCCTGTTAGCAATGTCCGAGTTGCTCTACATTCTTGCCTTTTTGAATTTATCTGTTCTACTGGGTATGGAATGGTACCTCATGGTAGTTTCAATTTGCACTTGCCTGATGACAAAGGGTGTTGGGTATCCTTCCAGCTACTCAGACATAGCCAGAGCAAAGTCTTTAACACCTTTGAGTCTGTAAAGGACTCAGTCCTTAGAATGATCTCTACATGAGTCAAAGGGAATATATTCCTCTCAAAATACCTCTTATTCCTGCAGTTGTGAGTATCACTTTGGCTGTACTGTGGAGGACTTAAGTTCAGAAACCAGACCAGGGACTCAAAATCCATGTAACTGGAAGTAGAAATTCTAGGCTACTGACGATAAACCATGGAATTCCAAACATACTCTTATTTGTTGCACGTACCCTTTGCCTATTTTTAAAATGCACTGCAGGATCTCTTGAGAAATTAAAGGAGTAAATGATATGCTAATAATGCCTACAGTTTCCAGAGAACTTACCAGATTTGAGCCTTACCAATCAGTTTTTTTTAATAGTTTAGTACTTGTAGTTTATATTTTTAATTTTAATTTATTTATATATTTTTTATTGTTATTCAATTACAGTTGTTGTCCCCATCTCCCTCCCATTAATCTCCCCTGCCCTACCCACCCCTACCTCCCACATTCAAGGACTGAGCCTCACAAAACATTTTAACAATTAATGTGCTATTTCAACAGTATCGTCTTTTTAAATTGTCCCAGCAACCCCAACATGAACATTGTTCTCATATTACAGATGATGAAACTAACCGGGCAGTTTAGGGACTCCCTTAGAATCACACTGCTAGTTGCTAATAAGGGAAAAAATGACTACCCTCTTTGCTGGCTGTTGTTTTCTGCTACACCACAGTGCCTTGCTTTATTTATTTATTTATTAATGGACTTTTTTACATCCATTTTCTATTTAATTCTCAAAATTTTCTTTTTTTTATTTAAATTAAAAAAATTTGTTGTTCCAGTGCAGTTATCTCCATTTTCCTGCCACTACTTCCCCCACCTCCCACCCTCACTTGCTTTAAAACAGAAAATGCTTAAGGGGCATTTACTGTTATGTTAACACTGGGCAGCTTTATTTCCTTGACGTCTAAAACTTTATGTTTTATCTATAAAGTTAATGCTAACTCCTGCCTTAGGGACTGTAGTGAAGCAGAGTGAGGTCTCCTAGGCTGCACCCGTGTTATCGCAGTCAGTGTCCGCAGGGCAGCTCAAAGGACAAGTGGCGTGTACTTCTTGTTTTTAAGCGGTTCCCCGTTTTTAAGCAGTCTCCTGTGCGGCACAGAAACTTTAATTTATCTTGGTTTGTTGAGTTTCCCGTTGTCTTAAATATTTTTTAGTTGACAGGGACTTAAAATCTGGTTGCCTTGGCCATTTGGGATAGTAACTGTGATAAGAAAATACCTAAATCTGGGAAGGGGTGGGAAAAGATTCTTCTCCCAGGTCTGGGTCCCAATCTTCTTCCCCCTAAACAAGCAAAATCCTCACTAACAAAATCAGGGGAAACATCTACCTATATGTGGACAATAATTCATTCCAGACGTCAATTAATAAAGAGCTCAAATGATAAGGAATATAAAGCCTTTTGTTTCATTTTCTGTTGATTGTTTTTGGTCTTTGCTTGACTGTGTTGGCTATAAAGGAGTTGTATCTCTCTCGCTTCAAAGGCACCCACTGTTTCAGCTTTCCGCAGTGAAGAAAACACCATCTTTTAGAGGTATGTTAGAAAACCAGCACTGCCACTGCTGGAAGTATCTTGCTGACGCATTAGGATATTTTTGTCTATTTCTTTTTATTTGCGTCTCTAGGCAAGGGGTAAGGGCCTGCAAATTAATCCATACATCCTTACTCCTGGGAATATCTATCCCTCTCTTAAAGGGAACGGATTCAGAAACACACACGTGTTAACCCGGTAAGTCGTCAGGCGACCAGGCTGCCAGAATGTATTGCCAAGAGGCAGTGAGTCAAGAGGCCTCTCTGACTCATTATAAAGCTTAGTCTCCTGACGTGCAAATGCCAGTAAGTGACTAGAATACCTGCCCAGATGTGAGCAGCCATCTTTGCAGAAGGCCTCAAAGGGCCATTAGGAAAGAGCGAGCCTGAGAAGTCTGCCTTGTGGCCAAGAAGAGAGATGGATAGTACTCCAGAATTGTGCTGTCTGTTGGCTGCCTAAGCCCAGAAGGCAAAGAGCTTGTACAGCTGACAAAGCTGTGTGCCCATGGCTGGAGGGAGAAGTGAGGCTTCATGAGTGGTGGTTTTCTTTATTGAGGCAGAGATTTGTCCAAGTCACCAGAAAAAAAGAGAAGCTTTGTATATGGTGGATGACATGATCTCTATCCCTTCTTTGCCAAGAATCCAAAAATTATTTCTGTCTAAAGTAATATTTGATCCTTAATTGTCTTTAATATGTTCTGGTAGGTAAAGGAGTGTGGCAATAAGTATCCAGTGAGGCCCCTTCTAATAACAGGTCTTTTCAAGATAACAATGATGCTGCCCATCATGGGGTTTTAGCCATCCATTACTCATTAATTTATTAATTTATTCATTAAAAAAAGCGAGAAAGCCATCTTCTTTTCCATTCCCTAGTAACAGGTACAGTGACATACTACTTTCCTTTCCACTTATGATGGGAGCTCTTGACTCCTTACTTGATGGGTGGTTATGGGCTTGAAATAGGGCAAACATTGGAAATGGTTAAGGGTGCAGGCTCTGTATTTAGCAATATTTAGTTTTTAAACCCTAGACCCTATACTTTAATAGCTGTGAGATCAGCTTCTGCATTTGTAACATGGGGATCATAATAGTATTTACTGATAAGATGGTTAGGAAGTTTAAACTGGTTGTTGCATTAAAAAGATGGTACAGTAACTACCAAACAGATGAGTTCTCAAAACTGTTAGCTATTATGTATAATCATTGTCATTTTCATAATTATTGTTATCCGTGTGTACTCTAGCTAACTGTCCCCCAATAAATATACTTTAAATGATATTCTCATATAATTTTTTTCACACATTATATGTGTTTCTGTTATATACTGTGCATCACTTTATAACATCATTTAAGTGTTATTTCTCCAGCTAGAATTTGTTTTTGCTGCCTAATGTAGTACCACTTGGGCATGGTGCATGTCAATTATATACTTGTTGAATAAATGAATGAAGTTTCTAAAAAACAACTAGATATTTCAGAGCCTGTAATTTGCTCATGTTCATTGTGAATTTAAGGAGGACATGGAGGAAGTACAGTATTATAATGGTCCTGGAACTTGTTTGAACTTTCTGTTATGCGAAAGGTAGACTAGGAAATAAGAAATGAGGAAGGGGAAGGAGAAAGGAAGGAGATCAGGCAGGGATGTTGTTTTAAATCATCTTACACCTTAAGTTGGGAAGTAAAGTTGACACTTTAGCCCCAAGAAAAGCTGAAATCTTCATGTTTTTTTCAAACAATGAAAGCATTACTGTTTTATGATTATAGTTTACAGATCACTATGCTTTGTAAGATTCAATCCCATGCCTAATCATTTTCTGATACTTCTGCATAAAGAAGTGCTTTAAAAAATTATATCTTAAGGCTATGATACTTATATCTGGGTTGTCCATGGATTCTTTGGCAATGATTTTCAGTATCATTCTCCGAATTATAGAACATGGAAATTTATAACCACAAATGATCGTAGGGCTATGAGTGAAAATCTTAGAATGTACAGATGAGGAAACAGGATAAAAGAGGTGAAATAAGGTGTCTAAACTCATGGTGAATTAGGGCTAAAATCCAGGTGTCCTCACTTTTTAGATGAGGGATTTTCCCCACAACCCCATCTTCTAACAATAAATAAATAAGTAAATAAATAAATAGTCCTCTCATGAAGCTGTGCACCTTAAAAAGAAATAGAACTTTATATTTTGAGCTGATTTTTAATTTCCCTGAGTATAAATGATAATTCTATATCAGTAGTTGTTTTTAAGTTCTTTTAAATTGTGATAAAATGTATATAATGTTTATCAGTTTAACAACTTGTAAGTGTACAAATCAGTGGCATTAAATACATTCACAAGGCCATTTACCTATCACCAATATTATACCCCAAACCTTTTCTTCATCCCAGTGATGGGGGATGAAGAGGAGAGGGATGGAGACTGTGTTAGAAACATGAAAACCAGCTGTGGGTAGCCTAATCTCAGAAGCGACATCCCATCACCTTGCCTGTAGTCTGTTAGTAACAAATCACTTGGTACCACTTCCTCAAGGGGGGAACATTATACAAGGGCAACAGGCAGAGGTTATTGGGGGCCCTTTCAGAAACTGCCTATTACAGAGAACCTAAAATCTGGTATTTAAATTCAGAACACCCTCACCACAAATCGCTTGTTTTTCACCTTAAGTACCATTATATGACCTCAAAAAGAATTTCAGTTAAGTGTGACAGATAATTTGGGTACACATGAAAATATAGGCCCCACCCCCACCATCATCTCAGAATGGATTTTATTGAATTAATTTGAGCATGATTCAACAGGCTACACTGATGATTATATGAAGGAGCCTCCATTATGTGTCTCTTAATGATAATGATTGTTATTTCATGTGGTGTCCTTTCTTGCAAGATGTTCATATCTGATCTTAGAGGGAAGAGTGGCTATCTTTCCAGTAGGTAATTGTTTTATTCTCATTTCATGGACAGGTTTCCCATTTTGGAAGATGGTGGGCCATACATTTAACTGTCAGAAAGCTCAGAACCAAAACCCGGAGGGCCATGATAACAATAATTTTTAATTTCACTCCTGACTCTACTTCAACAACCCTATTCCTGGTTTTCCTTCCACTCTCATGTTATATTAATTTTAAGTTTATACTTTTATTACTATATATGGCTTTTTAAGCAGCCTTGAAATACTTATAAAACAAGGTAGAACGTAATCAATAAATAAAATTTAACCATATTCCATTCGAAACTATAAAAAAAAAATCTAAGGTGCTACACTGTGCCACTGTAACTTCAGGAGAACTTTAGGTGGGTGAGAGGGAAAACAATGTGAATTGGAGCCCAACTTTGTTGCTTACAGTACAAAATCAACCTTTTATCTCAGGGTGAGGGTCTTCTGGGGCCAACAGCAGCTAGAAAAGTATCACCTAAGAATGACAAATAACAGAGCAAGTGGCATATAAATCCTAGAAAGCCCTCTTATTTGTCATGGATTCCACACTTGCCACTTCAATGAACACTTTCTGAAATCCTCTTTAGGAGGTACTGGCTACACTTGTTCTACTACCAAGGCTCATCCAAGCTGTGGCTTGCCCGAGGCTTCACACTTAGGAGTGAAAGATGGGAACCCTGCCTCCAAATCCAATTGACTTTGTTGGGCCATTTTTGTACCTTGGAAAGAAAGGATTAATGCAAAATCTTCTCTGATCAGCAGGTGAAGCTTCATGACTTGCAGATAACCATTTTCTTCCCTGCACCTGTTTACTTCTGAGTCTTTATTTTTTCAAACTCCTCCTCCTTCTCCTCTTCTTTCCCTTCTAACTTTTCACCCTTCTTTCTTGCTTCATGTTGACTTTATTGTCATGTAGCCCATTTCCTACAACTGTAAAGGTTACACCAGATTTCAGAGACCCGTCAGTTGTCTGTTGGGTTGCCTGGCATTTAGGAAGCTTCCTGAGACTTAACTTCCCTAGACCAATACCTTTAGAGGGAAGGAGATATCTACCTGGCCCTTCTCTACTGATTTCTCAAGCTTGGGCCTTTTATGCACACGGGAGACTGGCATTCACAGCATGGGAATCCCACAAGCCTTACTTTGTTCCTTCTCTGAGACCCAGGCATCATTCCACGTGTGCATCAGGTTGAGAGATTGACTAAGCCTGTATCCTTTATCAGCCTATCCACCTCTTGCCTAACAGCGCTTTGTGCTACTTGATACATTTATTTATTTATCCACTGTCTTTCACTGATATTAGGTAAACTTCATGAAAACATAGATCCTGCCTTGCCTTGTTTACCACTCCAGTATTAACTCCTAGAATAAAGTTTGGCATATAGTAGATTCTCAGTAATATGTTAAATGAATTAGCTGGACTGTTATTGTTCAGGTTCATTCAAGATTTAGTCAAGAAAGAGAAATCACTTTGAGTACTCGAAGTAGGAAAGCATTTAATACAGATAATCATATGCTTGTAAAATTGAAAGGGCCACAAAAACAGGTTGTAGCCTTCCAGAACTACTCAGAACTGATCTTAGAGTTTTGATACTCAAAGTTGGTCAAACAGAGATGACAAACAAACAAACAAAAAGTCATCGACACAGACAACAGCATGGTGAGTCCCAGAGGGAAAGGGGATGGAGGTAACAGAGGGTAAAAAGGGTCAAATATATGGTGACAGAAGGAGATTTGACTTTGGGTGGTGAACACACAATGCAATACAGATGATGTATTATAGAATTGTACACTTGAAACCTATGTAGTCACCCCCCAAAATTTAGTAAAATTGAAAAGTAAATAAAATTTTGAAAATAATAAAAATGAACTTGGTCTGAGGCCCAGCAGCTCTGAATCACTTGGGAGCTTGTTTGTCTCAGGCCACACCCCAGATAACTGAACCAGAATCTGACTTTAATGAAATTTGCCCGTGATCTGTGAGCATCACATTATAGTATGAGAACTACTGCTCCAGAGGAGCACTTCCGAGACTGCAGCTAAAGCTATGCTGCCCCTGATGCCCAGTGGCCGCAACTCCCCTTCACACCAGGACCTGGAGAATGCACACTCAATCCGGGAATAGGAAGTCAGCACCAGTAGACTCTAACACTACTGCTGTTTTTATTTTATTTATGTATTTCTATTTTATTGTGGTAGAAAACACATAACATAAAATTGATGATCTTGACCATTTTTAAGTGTACAGTGCAGTAACGATAACTGTATGTACATTGTTGTTCAACAGATCTCTAGAACTTTTTCATCTTGCAAAATTGATATTTTCTATCCATTGAACAACTCCCTTCCCCCCTGGAAACTACCCCTCTACATTATGGTTTGAGAGTTTGACTACTTTAGCTACCTGATGTCAGTGAACTTATGCTTTTTTTGGGCGGGGGGGGGATTGGCTTATTTCATTTAACATAATGTACTCAAGATTCATTCATGTAGTAGCATATGACAGGATTTTCTTCCTTTTTTAATGCTGAATAATATTCCATGGTATGTCTGTACCCCATTTGCTTGATCTATTTATCCACTGATAGACCCAGGTTGTTTCTACAGTTTGGCTATCATGACTAATGCTGCAATAAACATGGGTGTGCAAATACCCCTTAAAGGTCCCATTTTCAATTCTCTTAGATATATACCTAGAAGTAAGATCGCTAAATCATATGGTAATTCTATTTTCAATTTTTTGAAATAGAAAAGTTTCCATACTGTTTTCCATAGCAGCTACATTATTTTACATTTCTACCAACAGTGTACAAGGGTTCTAATTTCTTCACATTCTCTCCAACATTTGTTAGAATGTTCATTCTCAAAAGAGCAGAAAATAACAGGTATGAGGTGGTATGTCCTTGTGGTTTTCATGTACATTTCCCTGGTGATCAGTGATGTTGAGCATCTTTTCATATGCTTGCTTTTGTATATCTTCTTTGGCCTATTCAAGTCCTTGCCTGATATTTTAAATCAGATTGTTATTATTTTAGTTGTCATTGAGTTGCAGGAATGCTTTCATATTGTGGATATTAACCCTTTATCAGATATATGCTTTGCAAATACTTTCTCCTATCCCATAAATTGCCTTTTTACTTTGTTGATTGTTTCCTTTGTTAGGTAGACGTTAAGTTTGATGTTAATCCCATTTATCTATTTTCACTTTCATTGCCTGTGTTATTGGTGTTATATCCAAGAAATCATTGCTTAAAACTCAGTGTCTTTAAGCTTTCCCCCTATTTTCTCCTAGCAGTTTTAGGTTTTACAGTTAGGTGTTTAATCCATCTTGAGTTAATTTTTGTATACGGCATGCGGTAAGGGTCCACATTCATTCTTTGGTGTGTGGATATCCAGTTTCCCCATACCATTTGTTGAAGAGACCATCCTTTCTACACTGCGTATTCTTGGCACCCTTGATGAAGATTATTTGACCATATAAGTGAAGATTTATTTCTGGGCTTTCCATTCTGCTCCATGGGTTTAGATGTATTACAGTTTTTCTGCCAGTAGCATAGCATTTTGATTAATGTAGCTTTGCAATGTTATGAAATCAGGAAATATGAAGCCTCCAGCTTTGATTTTTTTTCAAGATCATTTTGAATATTCAAGGTCCTTCAAGATTCCCTATGAATTTTAGGGTTTTTTTTTTTCAGTTTCTGCAAAAAAATAATTCATTGGAATTTTGACAAAGATTGCAATGATTCTACAGATTGCTTTGGATAGTATGGACATTTCAACAACATTAAGTCTTCCAATCTATGAAATAAAAATGTTTTTCTATTGCCCTGCCCAGGTAGCTGAGTTGGTTGGAACATCATTCTTTACACGAAAAAGTTGCGGGTTTGATTCCCAATCAGAGCATATACCTAGGTTACGAGTTTGATCCCTGGTCAGGACATATATGGGAGGCAACTGATTGATGTTTCTCTCTCACATTGATGTTTCTTTCTTCCTCTCTTTTCCTTCTCTAAAATCAGTAAATATATCCTCAGGTGAATATTTAAAAAATGTTTTTCTATTTATTTTTATCTTTTTAAATTTCTTTTATCAATGTTTTTAGTTTTCAATGTACAAGTCTTTCACCTCCTTGGTTAAGTTTATATCAAATTTTAAAAATTTTTGATGCTTTGTCACAGTACTGCTCAGGGAATACCCATGGCTTTGCGACCCTGTTAGCTAGCAATGACAGCCAAAAGCTTTATTTGAATCTGTTAGGCAGATGGTAGGGAAGGAATGGACCCAAACTATACAACACACACATACGCACACTCCACATGTGTGTATGTGTATGTATGATGGTTTACAGTCAGGTTTCATTATCCTTATTTTATGAAGAGGAGATGTTCTGACATTAAGTTACCTGCCTAAGGTGATGTGAGTAGTAAGAGGAGTGGGTGAAAAGGGGGGTTCTATGGAAAGTAACCTCACAGGGTGATCTGATCATAAATTTCTAACTGGGCATGTCATGGTGTGTGGTCATGCCCCAGGCATGTACCTTTTTAGTAAGAGGTTTATTTTTGCCTGAAGCAAGCCCTGTCCCTTGTTTCTCTGCATCCAGGTAACACAACTTTGAAATAACCATCCTCAAGCAAGCACAATAACCTTGGCAACTAGCCTATCATCCAATCCCTACCTTACTTTCTCCCACTTCCAGTTAATCTTCCTTACTTCCCTCCTTAATTCCAAATGCACAAAAGAAGCTGAAAAACTGTTATTCTTGGGAGCACTTGAGATCTTGCTCTCTGGCATATGTCATCAGTTTGGCTCAAATAAACTCATAAAAGTTCTCTAAAGGTTTGGCTGTTTCTTACATCGACAAAAGGCTTTAGGAAAAACAGATGTGATCCCAGTGTTAATGAGTTATAGATTTAGAACCGAAAGTGACCTAAAAGTATAATGTATGCTCTTTTCCCATGGTTCTCAAGCTCTTATTTGTTGAGCACAGGAGCTGTGCAGGTGTTCCTGAAGAGGTGGGAAATCCCTCCTTATGATCAAGTACAGCAGATTTGTGTTTATTTGTCTTACATTTGGGACTACATAAGATTTTTTAAGAGAAAACATTTCCTATGTTAGAAAAAATTTCCAAACAATTGCTCTGACTCACTTTTTTTTATTATAAAAAAGCTACTTTCCCAGTGTTAGAATCAGCCCAAAGTGCCCTGCAATCATGTTAACTCATCTCTGCCAATGTAAACCGACAGCACAACCTGAAATTTATTCAATAATCCTTGGGGCAAATATTCTGAATAAAGAACAGATATGAAAGTTTGCCCATTTCTCAGTGGATTGTGATACCTAAAGATTGTCTCAGTCTTTTCCCATCAGCCTGAACAATACGACCCACTTTAGGGAAGTAATTCCAGCATAAGAAGGAGCCAATATGGCAAGGGCAGAGATGGGGAGAAAAATCTCTTATGTTGTGAAATTTCTCAAGTTATTCTAGAGTTGTAATGATATCTCTTTTTTCCCCACACTGACTATGATTTAATGAGAAATCCTTAAGTTTTTGGAATCACAGGTTGTAAACTCAGACTCTTCAGGGGTGTGGCATGTGATGGGCATGTGCTTACTTGGTTGGGCGTGACGCTGACCTGGGCTGTGTCCACTCTGTCTGCAGAGGGCAGACTCAGTTCAGTTCTGCTGCCTGTTGCCAAACAGCAACCACCATTTGAGAGGTTTTTTAAAGTCCGAATTGAAGTTTTATGTAGATTTTTAAACATTAGAAACTCAGAAGAGAAAATATAACATGTTCTTTAAAAAGCATGTCTATAGTCCGAAAAGGCCATGGGTTACCCATTTGTGACCTCTGTTTAATTAATGCATGGTGAATAATTGTACTATTATTAACTTTCTTGAGGAAGACTGTTTCTTTTCCCCTTAACATTTGGTCCAAACCCATAGAATGTACAAAAACAATCACATAGATTCTATAAAACAGATACTTCAAAGAAAAAATATTCAGAGGACATAATAGCCTAAAATAGGGAGCAATATTTTAAATTCATTTTTTATTAAAAATCTCTACCGAATGTTGTGTTTGGCTGAAGCTATATATTCTTTGGTGCCTAATGTATCTTTATTTGGGTGTGTTGACCCCACCCTGTTTATCAAATTGTTCTCTGTGGAAGAATGAGCTTATTTCTGGAAAAAAATGCCTAAGAACAGAGGAAACATTTACTGCCTTTTACACACTCCACCCTCAACATAAAAAATAGTTCTTGCTTTCAAAATGTATCGCATGTTTGGCTAAACCATGCAATGGATTTTGATCCCAGTCTTGGCTAGACCTTGTCTGAGTGCAAAATGAATCACTGTTCCTCTTTGTTTTCTACCACTATCCCTACAGTGCCCAAAAGAAAGACTTAAACTCTATGGGGGAGAAGAAAGTGATTTTCCTTATACCCTTCTACATTATCTGGCTGGACTAATTATAGGAGACCGTTATGCATGGCGTGGGCCCAGCTCCCACTCAGAAAGGCCAGTGGGGAGTGAGGTCCAGCACACAGGACCCATGCTCATGGATAGGTTCTCCACTGGGGAATCAGGCCTACATTGTACCTAGGCCACTATGAGGCTTGCTTTTGCTAAAACTCCCCCACCCTGTCTTGAGGAAGCAAAGGTTTACTGCCTATCTTTAAAGTAACTTCCTAAAATCTGTGCTAAACCTTCCAAGGATGAGTGTAACCAGCTTAACCACTTTTCCCTTTACATTTGCAAATATCCTTCCTTTTTTATGTAATTAGCAACACCCTCTCCTTTGTTTTCTGTAAAAGGTAACTGCCTAAAGTGAACCTGTGCATAGTAAATGAGGACCATCCTCAAAGAAATGTGCCCAGAAAAGCAATAAAAGCCTGTCAATGCAAGGGTCGAGGAGCTCTCCTCTTGAGAGAGTGGCCGTGCTGTCCCTTTTTCTCCACAGGAGGACTCGAAAAGTGTGAATTTGTCTCTTGTCTCAGCCACAACACACAGATCTTTAACAAGGGGATGCAGAGAGGACTTGGATCAAATGGGCCTTGCTAGGTTCCTCCCTGTCCACCCTACCTACCTCATATTAAACTATAGTTATCTGTGATGATATCTCCCTTCTTGCAATAAATCCTCTATCTAAATTCTTTTAGGCAGTTAGGGGAAGGTCCGAGTTTTTTTTTTTTTTTTCCTTGAAAATAACTAGAATCTACATTCCAGAAGGAATTTTTGAAAAGATTTTTTAAATTTATTTTTCGAAAGGGTGAGGGAGAAAGAGATGGAGAGAAACATCAATGTGTGGTTCCTTCATGCATGCCCCACACTGGGGACCTGACCTGCAACCCAGGCATGTGTCCTAGACTAGGAATTGAACTGGCGACCCTTTGGTTCACAGGCTGGTACTCAATCCACTGAGCTACACCAGCCAGGGCCCAAGAGGACTATTTTAAGGTAGGAAATTGCTTCCACTAAACTCCAAGAAGGCATGGAAAGTCATGTTTGGAAAAAGCTGTGAGGACAGGCCCAGACTGGATATTGGCAGAGTCCTTATATAGTTACAACCACGGAAGAAAACATTAAAAGTGAAGGGAGGCATTCTAGAGACTCATTTACCTGGACACTAGCTCAATTACTTTTATTCTCCTGCATTTGGATTCCACTAGGTCTTTGGGAATCATCTATTTTCTACAGAAATGCCCTGAAGGTGAATGGGGGTGAAAGGGCATTGTGAAAGAATCAATAGGCAGGTAGAGGTGATCATTTTCTTGTCAGCTCTCCAATGAAGAAAATTAGCAAGCTTATGGACTAAGAGTAGTCCCTAGGGTTTTGACTCAAACAAAAATAAATTTGGAGTCTTAATTTGATCCCTTCTGTGTAACCTGGACCAATTTACTTATCTTCTTTGCCTATCTTCTCAGTTTCAACCGCCTATCTGCAAAGTAAGAACCCTATTAGCACCTCTCTCACAGGGATAATGAGTTTCTGGCACAAAGGAGGTTGCTGGCAATTTATAAGAATAAGAATTCCTGTAAGAAGAGGAGCTTTGCCAGCATTAATAGTACCCTTTGCCAAATACCCAGCTTTGGCAATAAAATCCTTTTTGTTGGGAAGTCACAAATCCACTCAATCAAATCATTCATTTAAACAATTAATGTTAAACACCTGCCAAATGCAAGAAAATGAGCTGTTTGTGTATCAGTAATAAAGTGTATTATCTGTTTATATGTTTGAACTAGCACAGTAGATGTTCAGCAAGTGTTTATCGAATGGATAGCCAGGATGTTTAAGGCCTGCAGTGGTCTGGGGCCTCTTTCCGGAGGCATAAGCAATAGGTAGCCCCCAGTTTGGGTCAGCAGGGTTGCTACTGTGGGTAGCTGTTGAATTAAAACTGGGTGAGGCTCAGGACTCTGATTTTAGCGTAAACAGCACATCTCAAGCTGTCCTTGGTAGATGATTTTATTCAGCAGGTAGAGGCTTAACTAGGAGTTGGAGATTTATATAATAATTACATACCAAAACTTTTGTGATGTGAACAAACTGGTAAACCTAAAATTATAATGACTATTTTCCTGCTGTAAACCCCACGGGGCTTGAATCATGTCTTAGGTTTTGTTTGAATTAGAGCTGAAAGACCTGAAAACCACAGAGGACTTGGACTGTGGCGATGATGTGCCTCTCCCTAATCCCCAAACCTTTCAGGAAAAACAGCCTACCTCCTTTTCAATTCCCAGAAGATCAGGATATGCCCACACTCGTCCAACCTTCATTTTCACGAATTTCATATTGGCTCAGGCACTATTTTACTCAGACAAGTGAGTTCTTATGTATATTTACTTAGACAGACATTCTGATTTTTCAGAAGAATTTAGGATTAAAGACTAAGTTCATTCTTTCTAGCAGAGGCCATATCAGACTGTAAAATTCTTGATGCCAAGAGAGTCTCACTGTGAAGCTAATGAACCGATGCCTGGAGTATTTACTCTCCAACTGCTGAATTTAATTCAAGGAACATGGCTGACTGCAAACAGTCTTGCCAGACCCGAAGGGAGACTATTCATGAAAATGGTTTGCTTTCCAATAGGCTCTGGTCCAGATTTCTCTCAACTGTCTTAGCAAGGATAACTGCTGTGATTCTCCCCAAACCGGGCAATAGAAACAGCAAAGGCCAATGTCTTCCTGTAGACTTTGTACCAGAGCGGGGTTGGTGAACTCTGGCCCATGAGCCTCATGTGACCCATGGCCTTTAATTGTATGGCTAATGAGCTAAGAATGTATTGTGCATTTTTAGATAGTTGGAAAAAAAAATCAAAACAGGAATACTACTTCATGATGCCTGAGAATGAAATGAAATTCAAATTTCTGTGCCTATAAGTACGGTTTCATTGGAGCACAGCTATGCCCACTCATGTACGATTGTATGGCTCTTTTCGTGAAACAGTGGCAGCATAGTTTTGACAGAGACCACATGACTTGCAAAGTGTATAAGACTCTTTACAGAACGTGTTTGCTGCTTCCTGTACTAGAAGAATCTTAAGTGTGAGTTTAGGAAGGCTTAGGTTGTCCACCACTCAACCTCTCCCTGGGAAGTGAGAAATCAGTAAAATGAGCCCTAACAGACCTTCAAGATAGGTCAGGGTCATGGGCAGAGGAATGGGCATCAGAGAGACAAGTTTGAATCTTGGATTCTCCATTGGTTAGTCGTATTGACTCAAGAAAAGTGCTAAGTGCTAAAATCTCTGGTTTTCAGTTTCTTTTATTATAAAATGAAATGGATAATTCTTCATTCTCAAAGGGTTGTTTTAAACCTTACATTTGTATATACATCTATATAGATAGCAGTAGATAAAGCTATATAGAGGTGGAAGTAATTGTATAGATATGGATGGATAGATAGATAAACAGATAGGGAGATAGATAGATACAAAGATTTTTCTCTACCTTATATGGCAAAGTTTGCCATGTAATAAACAGGTACTCAAGGAAAAGTGGTTATCTTTTTCCTAGAAGTCTTCACAGTAAGGAGCTTCATGTTCTTTCTTTTGCTAATTTTTACATCAAGGAATTTATGCTTAGTGCCTTATAAAGATCACTTGTCTCAAATGAAAACTGCAAAGCTGTTTAATATCAACCAAGAGTCTTCGGTGGGGTGGAGAATCTTTATTAAATTTCTCACATTCCTTGCCGATTCCTCTCTTCCTAGGATAAGCAAACAAAGTTCTTTTGTCTTTCTCATGGCAGCTATTTTTCCCAATTGTAATAATTTTAACTTCTCTGGGCCTTATTCCAGTTGTCCATTCCAACCCAGTTTCAATGAATTTCAATGAGTCTGCTGTGTTGAGTGATTATTTAAAACTTACTCTGAACTTAGTCCCATTACCAGATGTAAAGTCTTTTGTGTACCCTAAGGTGGGAATCCCTAGTCATCACCAAAAGAGAACCAAAACTTTATTTGCCCCAAATCTTGGATTTCCAAGGAAGGGCAGTTAGACACTCTATATGCATTTTCCCACTGGATAGGCACCCAACCTAGTGAGCAGTACTCGTGGTGACTTGTAGAGTCAGTCATGTGTGTTTTAAGAATTTAGTATTAGAATCATGGCCAGCTGGTCCAACATCAATGAATGTATCATAAATATACTATATAGGCAAACTCTACACAGAACAGAGATCCTGCTTGTTACACAAGCATTCACACATTTTGATTTTGTAGAACAAATTTTGCCTTCACTTATTTTGAAGCCTGGTCTGGGTCCAAGATCTGTCTCAGACACATGGAAGTGGGGAGATCTTTGTTCCAGTGCATATGCATGATACACGTCTGATTCAGATTCCACTTACATTTATTAAACACTCAATAAAGGCCTGGAATGCAATTGTCGCTTTTATATGCATTATATTATTTAGTCTTCATGCAGTGTGAAATAGATATTGTTAGTTTTATTTTATGGTTGATTTTTTTTTTTTGGTATATATTTATCCCCTTCCTTCTTGCTTTCTTTAGATTATTTCTAATTTCTCTCCACTTATTTTTCTCTTCTCTATTTTTTGGAATGCACATGCTCTATACCTATTCTTTTAGTGCTCACCCAAGCTATTTTGACATACATACAATATTTTTAAAAGCAATCGATATTTTTATTTTGTACAATACAGATATTAAAACAATTTACCTCTGATCACAACCCTTTTAAATTAAGATAATTTTTGTCAACTATTATAATTCTGTCTTGCTCTTCCACATTACACATTTTAGTAAGGTCATTTAAAAAAGATATTTACATATATATATTTACCAGTATTTTTCTGTTTTCATCTTTCATCACAGACCTTCCATTTGGAATCATTTTCTTTCTGCCAGAAGCACAATTACTCTTCTGAAAGACTATTGGTGGGTGGTAAATACTCTCAGTTTTTGTTGGTCTAAAAATTGTTTCATTTATCATAAAAGTAATAAATATTTATTGTTGAAGATACAGAAAATCCAACAGGACAATGCATATTATTCCCTGCAGGGAATCCTCACTTTCCATGTTTCTGATATCTGTAAATTTTAGTTATCACAGTTTAATAACACCAGTCTCCCATTAACACAGTTCAAATTTCAATTACTATGTTAAATTAATGATGAATATTTGCATAAAAGAAATTTTTTTCTGCTAGCACTTCATTCCAAAAATGACTATGTAAATAACACATGCTACTTGTGTTCAGTGGCCAATCATGTCACCTCTTTTAAAATCTCTCAGTGGTTGCTCACAACACCCTCTTCTTGTTCAGTTTATTTGCGGTGAGCAAAGCATATAGTTGTGTTCCTCCTTGTATCTCAGTGATAATCTCATGCAGCATTTTACAAATATAAATAATCCAAAGAGAACTGGTCAAACCTGGTGGAAGTTCAAAACACACACACACACACACACACACACACACACAACAAGGCTGTGAGTGAACTTTGAACCTACTGCAAATGGAATGATAGAAGACGTAGTTGCCTGTGAGGATGTTGATGGTGCTGCTGTTTGAGACCATAGATAGAAACTAAATGAGCCAAGTGAAGATGAACTTGTCAACATAAATGAGGACCATTGTTGTGACAAAAGATACTCCAGAGGAAGTGATGCTGATGAAAAGAACCACAATGAAACAACTCTTGGAGATATTTCATGATGTTGAAAGGACAAAGAATACTTTGGGAAGCTGATGTAAACTTAGAAATGAGTATTACAATTCAGCAAGTCATATAGAGATATTTGGCCAATATTATAAAATGAGAAGGCAAGCACTGCTCAAACTAGTCCTGATAAGTTTTTATAAATAAAGCACTTTATTTGTCAATATTTGTAATGCATTCAATGACAGTGTATGAATATTAGTTTTACTATTTTTTTACTTCTCTACATATTTATGACTGACAGTCAGAAAGTATTTAGTGTTTTGACAAACATTTGTTAAAAGTCATGAAACAGTTATAATTTTTCTATTGATTATTAAGATTGCTTTGCAGAAATTCAACTAGAGTATTTTTATGGTCCTCCACCATTGTGCAAAGCTAGGACTGCTTGTATATTATCATAAATATTTATTTATAAACATAACATGACAATCACAATACTCAAAAATAACTATTGTTAACTTTTTATAATAACATTTTTACTTTGTTCTTGAATAGTTTTGCTGAGTATAGACTTATTGGTGTAGAATCATTTTCCTTCAACTTATTAAAAATAGTATTCCACTATCTTCTAGATTCCATTGTTGCTAATAAGAAGTCAGCTGTCAATATAATAACCAGTAGATTTTAGGTGATCTGTACTCTTAATTATTTTTAAAATATCTTTTCCTTTTTAGAGTTCTGTAGTTTTTCTATAACATATATAAGAATGTGTTCTGTGTGTGTTTTATTTAATGTTAATTATCTACTTAATCTTATCCATTAATTTTTATACATATGTATGCACACACACATAGATACATGTATACATTTTCTTCATTACTTTGTTTAATTTCCTGATGGGCATTCAAATATCCAAGGGCATCTGTACTGCCAAAACCAGAAGTTAATCTTCAAATTCTTCACTTATAAGTATCTTAATTTGCTAATTTATTGTGTTTTGATGTGGTCCTAAGAGTTTTTTATTTTCCATTCTTGGATCTGTTGTCCTTTGCATTCCAAGGATGGATATAATTTTATCTATATTCCCAAACTTCTCAATAACCACATAATTAAGAAAAAAGAACACAGACTTAAGAAGACTGTAAACAGCCATATACATTTCTTTTAGTCCACATATAACCACAAAGATATTAGTTTGTGCTATTAGGACATGCCAAATAAAACAATGAATGGAGAACTGCAGCAAAATGTATCTATAAATCCCCTGAAGTTAAAGGATATGGCTTTACGCCCTTATGGCTCTCGACTATAAACATTCTGACATAACTGTGAAATTCCAAGACACTTGTAATAACTGATGAAGGGTAAACATGAGAGAGAATTTCCAATGATTTCAGTATAACTCTGAAGTAGCTTTTATAGAAATAATCATACCTTTGAAGTTAGGGAGGTTTGAATGTTAGTTAAACAGACTATCTCCCCTGTGAACTGGTTTATATTTCCAAAGGAGAAATGAACAACCAAATAAAATAAAATACAATGACATCTGCCTTATCTAAAAGGACCCTCCTCTTCTCTGGGCTTCAAAGCTAAGCCATATCTAGGCTGCCTGTGATAGGAAAGCATGACTGTCAACAAAATCTCGGAGTAAAATAAGCATGGGTTTTTAGGGTCAAACAGACCTGGGTTTGAATATCCCAGGGCTTTCACTTGCTAGGTATACAACCTTGAATGGATTAAAGAACCTCATACATGTGACCTCACATCTCTGATCTCCGCTTTCCTGATCAATTATATGGAGATTTTAACATCTTCCTCAGAAAGTTTTTGTAATTGATTATTTTTAAATTATTTTTAAAATGTGTGAAAAACCTAAGAAAATACACATAAAATTATGGGCATAAAGTAAATGGTATTTCTCTTTGTGAAGTGATGGACAAGACTTCTTTCCCCCCATTCTGATATTTCCCAGAAACAAAATAGCGGAGAAGAAAAACTATTCTTCTTACATGGTTTTTATTTTAAGATTCTTTGGCTACATTTATTTGTTGCATAACATTTTTAAAAACAAATATATTATCGTCCAATGCCAAGGTTAGATTTTATGATCCCTGAATAATCTTTGAGGTCTCTTCCAATTCTTATTCCATGAGTGTATAAATCACATATGCCATTTTAATTTTAATTCTTGCTTATGTGTCATTTAAAGGAAGTACACTACTGAAGCACAGCACATTAGAGCTGTCAAAGGCCTTTTGAACTTTCTTTAACTCCTCATTGTACCCATAAATAACGCAGGGATTAAGGACGTATTTTGACTTATGTAAGGCAGATGTTGGGTAGTGTGGAAAAGCCTAGACCAGAATCCTATGACTTTCTTCATTGTTCTTGAGGACTAGGTCCAAATAGCTTTTTAATAAGCAGAATTACTTGATCTAAAACATTTCTAGACTCAAAAATTGGTTATGAGAATATTATTGAAAATAGACAAATATCTAGAAAAAAATGTAAGGTTGGTTTGGCTTCACTTTCAGTAATGATCTATATTTCCCACCTGATTGTGTGTGTGTATCTGTGTCCTGTCCCTGAATGTGCTTGCTTCAAGGAAATTTGCCCGACAAACTAATTTACCATTAAGATTTAATTACTTGTGTATTTCCTAGAGCACCCCTGATTAGGAAGCTGCTTACTCTGTGGGTTTTTCTGGCAGGTGGTCTAATAGTAGGGGTACATAGGTTACAGCGCCCTGTACTTAATTTAAATATAGGCTTAGAAAGATTGTTTTAGACATCACGATTTCTGGGTTACAGTCAGTTAGTAGACAGCTAGAGGATATATCCAAGTGTAGTACTATCTGCTGAAACTGGAATTTGCTAGTATTGAGGCGGAGATGTCAGACCAGAAATGCAGGTAACCAGAGGGCACTGGAAGAAAGAAACCACAACTGGCACTTTTTATGGTCATTTGAGGCATGAGGCCCAATGTTTAGAGCAAAATGTGAATTCTCTTCTCTGTTTAGGGGATGAACAGAAGAAGATGAACATTCCTGTGCAGAGGATTAGAGAAGTAACAGAACTAAGATGGCAAAAAATATGTCAGATAATAAGGAACTGCCTATTAGGTGAGGAAAATAGGAAAAAGAAAGAGCCTGAGGTTACTATACAAATTTTATTATCCTTCCATAATCTAGGCAGTGTGTTTCTAGGAGTGATTTTGTTTTGCATTATGGTCTTCATTTTGAAAAATAAGAAATACACTATAGAAAACACTGAAATATAGGAAATAATACAAAGGAAGTCCCTCCCCATAATCTCACCAGTGTCTTGAAATCACATAATTATCCAACTAAAATTTCTTTTACTTTTTACCATTAGAGGTTTTCCATTTACTTTATTTTTGTGGATTTCATTTCAGTGTCTGGGGTAAGTGGCAAACCTTGGATGATAAAGTACCATTATAAGGTGTTTGTAGGACAGAGGGCTGTTGGAGGCCTGAGGCAGCCCTGCCTGCTGGCTCCAGAAAGTCATGTGGTACAGAACACTGTGCCAGGTATTATTCTGAGTGCTTTCCATCATGTAAGTTAAATCTTGTATCAGCCTTGCAAGGAAGGTATTATTCTTAGTTTAAAGATGAAGATACTGATACCGAAAGATTTCAAGTGACTTATTTAGGCTCATACAACTTTGTGAGGAGCATACCAGAAGTTAAGCTCAAGCCTGTCTGAGCCTGAGGTTTGAGGTCTTCACCACAACAAAGACTGACTGTTGATTCCATAAAGTGCCGGGTGCCTTGTGTACCAGAGCTTGCTGTGGGTAGCTACCAAATTTGGAAATCTCCCAGGATGCTGTGATAGATGACTTCAGATTCTGGGATCTTGGAAAATGGTCATTACCCACAATCCCATTTGGAGTATCCTGCTCAGTATTGGAGTTGCTTATTTTTGAGCAAATGTATCAATCAGTTTGGATCCTGAGACTTCTGGCTCACAGACAGAAACTAGCTTCTCCATGTGACAGTAAAACCCATCAACCAAAAGCTGTGCTGACAGAAGTTCCCCTGGAGAAGAGCACCCCATCAGTCACATAGAAAGTGCTGGTTGTTAACATGTTCCTATTTTGCTAAAGAATGGAGCGTCCTTATTCTCTTGTGATCTGTAAATTTGTTCAATGTTAGCATTGCATCCTGGGATTATTTTTAATGGTTGACATCACTCGATTAATGGTTTCATCATATCAAATGTTGAAAGCTGGAGTCTGATTCAGTGGGTGAGTAGATATTTTCAAAGCTAGAAATCTGATCATGTCTCTTATAAGTAGTGTTAGGTCAATTTTATAACAATCTTAGAATTTGTCATTTTGGAGTGGCTATGAATTTGGCACATGGTAGATGATTAGTTATTCATTAATTTTAGATTTCAAGTTAATTAATGTAACTGGAAAATTGTGTGGTCTCAAGTTATTTATTTAAAACTTTAATAGTGAGCAGAAATAAGCACCTGGGGAAAGCATCGCACAGAATTTTCTTCCCGCTACCCCTCAGCTCACATTTTTACTGTATCTGCTAAGGATTGATCGAAAACCGGGAATAGTGATTGACTGGGTGTTCGGATACAAACTACTTGATGTTGACACCAGGATTTTATTTTGAAAGTTTTTTAGACTTTACAGTTTCACTCTGTACTTACAAAGCTCCAGGAAAGCAGTGCTAGGCTGTGACTGAGTGGACCACGTTCACCACTACATCCCCAGCACCCTAGCATATAGTACCTGCCACATAGCAGATGCTCAATAAATCTTTGAATGAATGAATGAAATAGTGAATAAACTGAATAAAAAAGTGCTGTTAAAAAGTCCCCAGTGTATAATTTCATGTTAAGTACAATTACTGATGTTACAGGTATGAAGATATTTATATTTAGTGTGGCTCAGATTTTGTGATTAGATAAGTACTACCTATGAAATACTTATAATTAGGGACATATACAATGCAGTTATTGTGTGTGTTTGCATTGTGAACATAAGTCTATCAGTTATAGATATTTTTTGTATGTGTCTCCATTTTTGGTCTATTAATCTCTTTGATTTAGGTTTATTTCCATTTAAAGAGTGTCTGTACTACTTTGATCAATTCCATTTTGCTGAAATAATGACATTTGTGTAATGACTCATTCAACATGACATGATATTTAGGGTTGGCTTTGTCCATGAAAGCCGGCATATGTGATGATAATATCTGTAATCATGCTAATATGGAAGTCAGCTTTCAATGCAGACGTTGTCTAAACACTGACTTTATTGTACCTGGAAAAATACAAATAAGGAAATAAATATTGTCTCACATTTTACCTCCTCCCACCATATAGGTCAACGGTAATTGATCATAACACGTCTGGACACTTCCATCATTCTATAGAATGGGCTTTTTGGCATCCTAATGTGCCATTCTTGTATTTTGCTGGAAGAGAGTATTTCTTCACTTCCTGGGCAGAGTGATTCCTCCTTTTGAAAGTGCTTTTCCCAGATTTAAGAAATTTTTTCTTTTAGACCTAACATCCATAATCTTAATAGCTTTTTTTGTTATCTTAGCAGACATTTGAAGACTGGCCACATTTCAAGAGTTGGTTTGTATCTCTTCAAATCCATAAGTGCTTCCATGTAATAATTTATTTTTCTGAAGAAAAAAAACCCCAAATAACCATACAGCCATAGAAGAGCCATAGACACACCCATGGCCACACACACACATATACACAAACACTGGTTTGCAATAGCCATTGAAATGTCTTCTGATGTCTCAGCCATCTTCCATTTGTGTTCAAGGAAATAACATTATTTAGTATCTAGACAATGCTAGCAATGTCAGTATTTCAGCAAAATGTGATCCAAGTAACACAGACAATGCTAAGTACTAAACAGGTTAATTATTGCTCTTCTCATATCACTCCCTCTCTCCACCTGTGCTGTCTTGGAACAAGAAGCACTTTTAAAAGACCTTTCCTCTCTTCTCCAGTCATATGGACACAGATCTTATTTCTGAGAGGCCATTGCTCCTGTACCCTGGAGGGTCGGGAGCCTGAGGCAGACGGCAGCAGTGGACAACAGGTGATTGGACAAGTTCCCCATTCTTCCTGATTTCTTTGTGGCTTCATTTGGGGGGGAATGGTCAATACCAGTGACTTTGCCATGATGATCCAAGCTTTTTTACATGTGAGTTGCTGAACTTATCTTTCTCTACCTTATAGGAGAAGTAAATGCAAAGAGAGAAAGAGCAAAAGTAAAGGGCTCCAAAACTTTTTTTAAAAAAATGACCTAGATAACATGGAAAGAAAGCATTGTTTTTTGTTGTTGTTGTTGTTACTTAGTTGACGATAACATTTTAGGCTTTGAATATGCCTTAAAGATCATTTATCTGACCTTTCTTTCAGTGCTTGAATTCCCTTTACCAAAACTCTACCCAGTGTCTCCTTAGCTTCTGATCACTTCAAACACATGGCCAATTGTTTTAAGTTTTCAGCCACCTAGTGCAGTCGAAGGGACAGGAACACCATTGGCCTTGAAGTTAGAAGGCTTGAAATCCTATCCTCACAGAACAAAGAATGTTTAGGTTGGTCAGTTGAATTAATCAGCCAAAGCAAGGGAAGCAAGTGTCTTCATTACTCTGAACCTTAGTTTATTTACCTAGAGAATGAGATGTAAATACAACTCCATAGACTTGTATGATTGAAATAAGACTGAGGACAAATTGTTTGCAAACTAGGAAGCATATGGCAATATTAGGATAGATAAAACATTCATCATATGCTTATTCAGAAAACAAATGTAATAGGCAGGTGCAAATCCTTGATGATAACATTAATTTACAAACTATAAGCTCTGTGTGGGCCAGATAAATAATTGATAAAAACCCCCAAACATTTCACCCAAGTATGTTGATTTTTAAATTGAGTGAGTATAATTATATGAAAGTTGATAAAGTATAAAATTTTTTGATTGAGTTTGTCCCTAGATAAACTTAATCCATATCATGGGATGAGAGAAAAGGCAGGAAGCATGAGCCTCCCTAGCAGGAGAGAGGTGCTAATCTGATGATTCACAGAATAGTATAGGTGGAGTGGTGTTTTGATATCAACTATTATTTTATCCCTTTGTTATTCCTGAAAATAAAGTCAGACCCCCAGTGCTGCTGTACCTCCCATGTCACAGAGCTAGTTAGTGTTAGGGACAGGTCTAGAATTCAGGTGCTTTCATGGCCAAGACCAGTGCTCTCTTCATAGTACCAGAAGTGGCAGATAGGTAGCCCGGTGCACTGTCATTCTCTTCACCTCTTTACCTCGTGGGAATTGCTGTGAAGCAATCTCCTTTGCTGTAAGCCTGGACAGACTTTGCAAGTATGGTCAATAATGCAGCCCAGGAAGTTACAGCCAGTTGATCAGAGCAAGTTACCCATATCCTGTAATATACAATTTCTGTAGATGTCACTTGCCACATGTCACCAGTAGATAAGACCGGCTACATTTACTTACAGTAGCTTAGTCTAGATGCATTCAATTCAGGGTCACTAAGGGAGTACGTTTTAATGGGAAATCATGCAGTTAGTTGTCTTAGTAGCCACAGAAGAATGTATTTCTGGCCACCCACATCATGTGGGAGCCCTAAAACTGACACAGACATTTGGACAAAGATTTGCAGCAATCAGCTCTGCTAACATGGGCTCCAGGCCATCCTGGATTCCCCCAGAGTTTTTACAGAGCATGAGAATCTGGCCCATTAGGCAATAACACGGTCATGGAGTTGAGGCATCATTATGAAGAGTAGTATCAGGGATTGAGGACATCATGAATCATAACGTATAGGATTGACTGCACAAGAGAAGCCTTTAAAGGGGAATCTTGGCTGGAGAGATTGTGGGATAGCCCAGGAATCCTGTTTGTAGGGCTGAGAAGCCTCATGCTGGCTCTTCCCCCTCAGACAGTTTGTAGGGCTTCCCTTCCATCTGTGTATCGATCTGAAGCCAAATCCCGTTATGCTTCTGGGGACCTCAAGTGGGGAGCAGATGGGGATTCCAAAGCCACTACTTCACATCCCTCCCTCGCCTGCTCCTCATCTGTCTGGAAACTACACGATTACTTCAAAGACAAACCCCACCTACCAATATATTCACTTTAGTATTAGACTCATTTCCTCTATCAAATGGGGAAACCTAAGAATTCATCAATAATGTACATGTTGCTCAGAAATAATCAAAACGTCCTCCTCCCTCTTCAAAACCAATTTAATGTACGTGAACACTTCATGTCCTTGTTACTCTCTCATTATAATTTTTGTGAGACATAATTTGGATACAGTGAGATGCACAGACCTTGAGAGCAGAGTTTGATGAGTTTTGATAAATGTGTACATGTAACCAACACATCTGTCAAGACACAGAGCATTTACAACACCCGAAAGAGTTTCCTGGGCCCCGCCTTTGTCAAACTCCTCTCCACCAGAAATAAGCACTTAGTTGATTTCCATCACCATAAATTCATTTTCCTGGCTTAAGTATTCCTATAACCATACAGTATGTACACTTCTATGTCTGGGTATTTTGGTCAGTGTTGTGTTTTTGAGACTCATTTTATATACATATATATTTTAGTCTTCTTTCTGTCTGTAATTTATAGTGCATAGATTCTGCATTGTCTTGTCTTTAAATATAAAATCTGTTTTTCTGTATATGTAAACTGCTGTTAAAACTCATCAGTAAGTTTTTCATTCCACATATTTTATTTTTAGGCTTTAAATGTCTTTGATTTTTTAAATACTTTTCATTTATTTGCTGAAATTCTTCATGTCTTTACTCATTATGTCCACCTTTTTAAAAAATTATCTTTGAGTACATTTATAATAGCATTTAAAGTTTTTTATCTGTTAATTACAACTTCTGGGCTAAGTCAGTATTAAATGACTTTTTCTCCCTCTCCAAATGATGACATTTATTTTTCTATTTTTTGTAATGTCTAAATAATTCTTTAAATTATGTGGGAGACATTGTAATTACTTCATTATTGGTAGTCTGGACTTCCTTTTAGTGAATTTGAGCTTTATCTTGGCATGTAGTTAATTTGTTGACAAATTGGTTTTTTCCTGCCAAGCTTGTTTTTAGGCTTTATTGGGAAAGAGCTACAGCAGCCCTTTCTGTAAGGCCAGAGTGAACCTCATTTTCAAGTACAGCCTTTCTGGAATCCAACAGAACACCTGGGGCTTTCAGCAAAGTTTCTCCAACTCCGGCTGTTGGACTCCAATACTTTCCAGATTTGTTACTATTGTGTAGCTTTGTTACTATTCAGCTCACTGCCTGAATAAATGTAGTCATTTTACTCTTTTGTACTTATTTTGAACAGAATATAATTTTCATTTTTGTTTGCTACAATTATTTATATTAATGATAACATCGAATATTTGAATGATAATTGGCAAGACAACTCTTTCATATCTTTTGGCTCTTAACATCTGTGAGATAAACAGAGCAGACAAGGGAAATGGCTTGGGGAGATCAGACATACTTGGGTTCAATCCGGGCAAATCCACTTATTTACAGGGCTTTGGGTAGATTGCTTGACTCTCTGTGCATTTCCTCGTATGTCACGTGAGTTTGGTAGTGCTACTTACTCCACATAAATAAAGATGATGTGCATATAGTTAGTGCCTTAGCGCCTGTGGTACGTGGAAAGTACGAAAAAACATTAGCCACTACATTATCACAATTATTTTATCTGCTAATGTATTAAAATGCAGTGTGGAAAAGGTGATCTCAATGTCCAAAAATAATTGAATAGTGGCATTAGAATCATACCTAAGTTTCCTGATTCCACATCAAAGGCTATTGTTATTGAATTAAACACATTTTGTCTAAAATAAGATTAAAATCTGTTTGGAAGAAAAAATGTTATGTGAGATTCTTGGGGATCTTCTGAAAAGATGACTGAGCTCTACACCCAGAGCTAGACTTGATGATTGAAAAAGTCCCTTACCAAACTTTTAGGTTCTTTTCTTCCTTCCACAGAATTTGTGTCGTCTCTCTGGCTATGGAGGTTCAGAGAAATCATCTTCTGAGCTGATGCTAAGTGGACTTGAATGGACAAGTCAGTCTCATGGGGTGGCAGCACTTAACACTTTGTCCACTTTGCCAAGGAATGAACTGGGTTTTTTTATGTGCTCAGGTTTTTCTTTCAATCGTGTATCAAATTCCTACTTTGTTATTTAGTAGAAAACGTCAGCTTAGGCACAAGAATCCCAGATCAAGACATGTGAAGCCCTCCTCCTCTGCTTCATTGCTCTCTGCAACATCAGAATCTTCTTCCCCTAGCACAGGGGTCCCCACACCCTGGACCTGGATGGTACCGATCTGTGGCCTACTAGGAACCCAGCCATGAGGGAAGCCCCCTGCTGTGAGCAAGTGAAGCTCGCCTGAGCTCTGCCTCCTGTCCCTCTCTCACTGCCCTCACCCCATCCATAGAAAACCCAGTCCTTGGTGCGAAATAGATTGGGGACCACTTCTCTAGGGACTGAGGTAGTACCAGGCTGTGTCTTTATTAAAACTTACATTAAAAAAAATTGAATTTGTTGGGGTGATGTTGCTTCAAAAACCAGAGGGGTGGGGGTAGAGGGATAATGGGGGAAAATAGGGGAAGGTCCATCCAGGAACATGTATAAAGGACACATGGACAAAGCCAAGGGGTGTAGGTCCCATGGTGGGAGGTGGGGATGGGTGGGGTGAGGGGCCATGGTGGGGTGAAAATGAGACAACTGTACTTGAACAACAATAAAAAAACAAGAAAAAAAAGAAACTGTCTACAAAGTTAAAAAAAACCCAACCCATACAGGTTTCACGTGCACAACTGAACAGAAAAATCATCTACACACTGCATTGTGTGCCTATGGCCCAAAGTAAAGTAACTTTCCGTCCCCAGGTACACCCCCATCGCCCACCTCCACCTACCACCACCCCCCTTTCTCTCTGGCTACTGTTGCCACCACGCTGTTGTCTGTGTCTATGTGTTACATATAGATGTTTTTGTAAAAGCTGTGTCTTCTTTCTCTCTCATGGGAATTATTACAAAGTCAGGTCTTTTTATCCTTTGGGCTGTTTGTCTTAGTGGCTGTTGCCCACTGTGCCTAGTGCCATTGCCTGGGTTTAATTTTTGAGGAAAAGGGGATAATGTACTGTTTTTCATAATTGCCGTGTTGCATGTTGGGCTCTAATGGGGTCAAACGTCAGCTGGAGATGTGGCAGCTGTTAAACCTGTTTGGGTCTGATTTCCTTGAGTAATAGCATTTTACAGGTTCTTGCACATTTCCCCTTTCCTCCTCCTTTTATTTTACTTTACTGGAGTCTTTTTTTAGAGTTCAAGACATAACCCCCCCCCCCCCCCCCACTGCCCCTGCTCACAGAATCCGCTTGTCCACTTGCTTCCTAAATTTCCACTGCGGAAGCATAGCTCTGAACAGTCACGCTCTTCTGTGGGCATCAGGTAGAAAGACCAAGGTTAACTGACGGGACCGCTTTATTGTCTCATGTATCTCTTCCCCAGCACATACTTTTCTCTCTCTCTCTTCCTGGTCATTGTTAGCCCTGTCAGCAAAGCTCAGAACCTTGTGATAAATATATTTTTAGATCTTTCAAGAAATAATCAGGTGGTCTGATGAGATTGAATAAATACTATTTTGCTTTTTTTTGGAGTGTTTGTATTTTTTCTCACTTTCCTAGGTCCTATGCTAGATTAAGTAACTGCAAAAAATTTGGGTTGCTTTCTTTTGGTGAATGATCGAATTTATTAGGAATATACTTTAGTGTCATAGTGTGTCTGTGCATGTATGCATGTGTTGAAAATTTCTGAGAAAGAGGGCCGTATTTGATGTTGGCCAGGCTAAGGAAATCACTACCGTGATGGTCTGGCAGTTTTTAATATGCCAACATCTGGATTTCTTTCCTCTGCAGGAGGAATTCATAGTGATCTTAGTAAAAAATAAAGCTTACCTCCAACTATAGAAGCTGGAAATTCCAGATGCCATTTTTCCCAGGCTTCTTACAGCTAGGGCATGGGCCGGTGATCTAGACCTAAACAATGAAATGACCTGCCTCTGGATTTTACCTGGGAAGCTGGTACAGGTAGAAAATCTTTCTATCAGTGATGGTGCTCATTTTCCAAGGGAAACAGCTATAGCAGTGTCAATGGTAGCACTTATTTCCTCTGTTTTTATTTAAGGTTCTTGTGTCTCCCAAACTGCACATGACCTTGTCTAATAATAGTAAAAGCTCAATAAATGGTCACTAAATTGTATTAAGTTACTAGCTGTCTTACCACTGCTAATAATCATGGTGTATTAGACCTAGAAGAGATTTTGCAATTCATGTAACTCATAAAATTTAAGAACAAAAAGAGCTCATGAAAGGCAAGTTTTCCTTGATGATTGTCATAGTTGGTGGAAACTCCTGAAAAAGGCTATTTTTTGTGGTTGTTTTTACTTTTAGGATTATGAAAATAATTCATGCCTATTGATAGTTTTGAGACAATATCAAACTGCATATTGCAAAAATTGGAAAGTCTACCATTTCCTCTCTTCAGTTCTATCCTCTATTGGTAAGATATTTTAGCTACTTGGCTTCCATAAGATTCTGAATGAGGAGGAATTACTTCGTAAGTCCCTGCTGTCGAAGGATATGCTGTATTTTCTCATGTACAATGTGCTCCCATGTATAATGTGCTCCACGTTTTTGGTCCAAACTTTCAAAAAAAATCCTTCATTTTAATTTTTTAATTCAATTATTTATTTATTTATATTTAGAAACACAACCAGTTATCATATTCCAAGGTATTATTTTGCAAATGGATGTCATTATTGCTTTCTAGAGTTACACTTTTAAAGCATAAACATAAATAAAAGAATTAAAAACACATACAGATATGGAATCAGTACTACCCATGTGTAATGCACATCCTTATCTTTCCCTCAAAAATTCAGGCAAAAAAGTGCACATTATACATGGCAAAATACAGTATATATTTTTTTCTTAAGGAATGACTCATTCTGCACACTGAGATACTTAGAAAATTTTGTGTATTGTATTTTGACAAGTGACCACTGAATGGGTTAAATAAGGGATATATATTTAGGGAAAAATCCTGACAATTATTCTGATGCTTTTTTTCCCTTAAATGATGCCAAATATCTAGGTATTTGAAGACCCACGGAAATGAATCTTACCTTAATAACTTTACAAGGAATTGCTCCTCAACGGAATTCTTATGTTACAGTTGCAAGGAATCTAAATACCTTCGCCTTTTCAACCACTGAAAAAATTGAATAAAGGAGCTGCATAGGAAAGAAAGAAATCTATGTGAGACTGAAAAAAATGGGAGAGTGAAGTTTTAAAACATGTAGATGGTTGATGTCAAGTCGACAAAGTTCCCCGTGGTTCACTACACTTTCGTTTCCCTCAACAGTTGAATGTCGCACAGATCTTGTTACATTTCTGCGTGGAGGTGGAAGGGCAGATTCTCTTATCAGCTCTCCAGGGCCCCTCTCTGGTGGAGAGCCCAATAATTTTTTTTTCATTTTGTCAGACATACATTTGGGGAGAATCCTTCTCAGCTTCCCCATATTAGGTGCCAAAATTATTTTTGGCCCAACAGTTCTTGGTATTGAATTTTTAAAAAAATCTTATCATAAAACTATTTAACTGCTTGAGCCACAAAGTGATTGGCCAGTTAAATTTTAAGTTTTAATTCTTCAAACATAGGAAATAAATTCCCAGGTATGTTTTTTAGGTTATGAACATACATTTGACAGGTGTTTATGACCTTACTTTTCAGGCCCCTTCATTCCATCTCTTTAGTTTCCTAAGATTTTAAAATATGAGTATGTTTTACCTTTACATAATGGCTAGTTTGTGAAGGTAGCAGATGACTCTTACTTTTTTAGCGACTTGGTTAGGGCCGAAATTAGCCTCCATACTTGTGATGGGTGTGAGGGTAGGTTAGACCACTCGTTGTGGTTACTGGATGAGGGTGGTTCACCAGAGCAAGATAGAAGTCTTCTCTGTAGGACAGTGGGAATTCAGGGCTCGGATGGAAGAAAATGTCAATAATGCACAGTGCTCCCAGACAGAGACACTTGATGTGGATCAGTAGAATACCCCAGAAGATCAAAGAGACTTATTTTGCCTTTCCCCACACCCCCTAGAACAAAATGGTGAAAGCAGCAAACAAATACCAGTAAAAATTCTTTAGTATTGAAGCATTTGTGAGTGAAAATATGCTAACTTGACAGTGGAAATGACCCAGAGATGTTTCGAGGTTTTGTTGTCCCTGGGGCTTAGGACAGAGCTACAGGGGTTACCATGGATTGAGGCACTCCATGTTGGGAAACACTAAACACATACACTTTAAAATATCTTAGGACTAGTGTCCCCAAGATTACTAATAAAGGAGCTTCTTGATGTTTTGGAGTTGGGAGAATTCTAGGCAATCACCGATCTTGCCATTGAACCATAATACTTGATGACAAGACACCCTTCATGTATGTACCTACATGCACACAGGTACACGAACAGCGTGCACAATGTCAGAATTCCATTTCGCACATATTTCTCTAATTCTAAAAATTAGATAATTCTTAAAGGTATTGTCTTTTGAGACAGGTAGAACAGTGACATGTCTTGACTCTACTACATACTAGTGGTGAGAATTTGGGGATGCAGATTGTAAAATAGCTGAAAGATGAGAAAGACCCAGTAGTAACCCAGAAGGGTCCACTACATAGGACACCTGGTGATCATTTTGCCCATCTGAAAGTCTTTCACAAGTTTTTCTGACAGTGAGAGGCACTGAAGCAACAACCTTGAAGGATGCATGCTAAGTTGGAGAGAAACCTGAGGAACTAAGCACCTGGGAGTCAGTCAATGTTATGTGGAGGGCTTTGGGCTTTGCTAGATGGTGAATTGGGGTTCAGGCCAAATTTAACTCCATTGACATATGGTTTATGTTTTATGGTCCTTAGAATAAATGGTAAATAGGAAATTCAGATAGAAACCCCAGTTTTTCTGCTTCTAAGTGCACTGCAATTTTTACTTCATTGTATTATATCAAAACATTCTAAATAAGTGCTTCCTTTTCAGTGAGGTTAAATGATTGTTGAATGACATCAAAATGAAAATGTTCTGCTTAGGCAGGAAGCAATGAAAACTGAAAGGCTATATTGGTTTTTCTGCACTCATTTGAGTAGGGGAATATTGTGGGTTGAATTGTATCCCCTCAAAAAGATATGTTCAAGTTCTAATTTCCAGTACCGATGTGTGTAAACTGATTTAGACATAGGGTCTTTGCAGATGTAATAAAGTTAAGATAAAGTCATACTGGATTAGGATGGGCCCTAACATGAGAGAAAGGAGAAAGAGGCTTGGGTGTAGAGATGCAGAGTCAGAGATTCATGTGAAGGGAAGGTGGCCATGTGAACATGGAGACAGAAATGGAAGTGAATGTGTCTATAAGTCAAGAATTCCAAGAATTGTCTGCAACCCCCAGGGCTGAGGTAGATAGGGAAGGATTCTTCTCTAGAGCCTCCAGAGAGAGCATGGGCCTGTGCACACTTGATTTTGGACTTCTAGACTCCAAAGTGTGAGATAATAAATTTTAAGCTACGCTGGTTGTGGTGTTTTGTTATATCAGATCCAGGCAACTAATGTAGTAGATAAGGTGACAACCTTCCAGTCTTTTCCAAAAAGTGATTTAAAGAAGCTTATAGTGATACAAATAATACAGCAAGTGTAAACCAATTTAAAGTAGGTGATAAGAGTGACCCCACCAAAACAAAACAAAGAAACCCCAGAAATATAGCTTTAAATATAAATAGGATATTATCATTTTTCCTTTCCTCCCCTTTCTCCCTTCCTTCCTTCCTTCCTTCCTTCCTTCCTTCCTGCCTTCCTGCCTTCCTGCCTTCCTGCCTTCCTGCCTTCCTTCCTTCCTCCCACCTTCCTTTTTTCTTTCCTTCCACATGAAAAACCTGTAACAAAAAGTCCAAGAGGAAAGAATCCCTGACTACTGGGAGAATGGAGTTGCATAACTTTTCTAAAGAATAGTGAAAAAAAATTGGGTGAAGAAAAAATCATAAGACAGAATGAATAATGCACTTTAAAATTTCCTACTTTCTTTGCGGACTATATATTGATTTGAAAAGTATGATTAAGAGATGAATAGTCTAGTTTACATTTTCTTTCAGATTCTGTATGTGCACTAACTGTTTTGGAGCGTGAGCTATCCTGTTAATGTTAGGGCTGATTTTTACAGAAATTGACTTGAGTGCTTATTAGTTCAATGTCTTTGTCCTCCCGTGGGGCTCTAAGCTCCACAAAGGCAGAAACCTAATGTGTATTTAGGTCAGTCATCTCTGAATCCCCCAGGGCCTAGAATAATCTTGACAAATAGTAGACATTCCACCCTTAATGGTTGATTTAATAATAGAAAGTAAATAACCTCATAAATTTTTCCATTAGTAACTGGTGAAGCTGGAAATTTGTACAAGTGGCCTGGTTGAATTTATCAACCTAATTAATTTGTGGCTTCCACTATTTGGCCAGGAGTAACAGCTCAGGTTATCTGATTGGGGTAATCTCTTCTCGTGTTTCTGTGTCAACCTAGGTTTTATTTTCATTGACTTTGCCCTTAATGAGTGCCATATTCTTGTGGTATTTGCATATATTTACTGTGTATAAATATAATTTTTATTTTTTATTATGGAATAATTTAAGAGTTCAGAAAAGTTGTGAAGATATTTCAAAGA
Organism: Desmodus rotundus; assembly: GCF_022682495.2. Classification (NCBI taxonomy): domain Eukaryota; kingdom Metazoa; phylum Chordata; class Mammalia; order Chiroptera; family Phyllostomidae; genus Desmodus; species Desmodus rotundus. The sequence continues at coordinate 12,050,392 of NC_071394.1, forward strand.
TCCCATATGCCCCTCATTTATCTTCCTTAATATCAGCACCTTAAATGATCACAATAATTTGTCCCAATTAAAAAATTAAGAATGATATAAAACTATTAACTAAAATACAGATGTTATTTGGATTTTGAACAGTCTTTTGACTGTCCCAGCATACAACACAAGCTACCACATTGCATTAAATAAATATTTTGATATTTACTATAGTATTTATTAAAATATGTAATATTACATAGTATACAAACTATGGTTTATTTATTATATGGTTTTCAATGGAAACTTCTTTTAGTGACCATTTTTCAGATAGGAAGATCTTTCTATGGAAATACTGAATCCATCAATTTCTGATTCTATCACATTATGTCTGAGCAGAATAGAGGCCTTGATAGTGATTCATATTGCTTCAAGGGGAATGTCGTGTGTATAAACCTAAGCATTGCATTTGTTCAACAGTAGATTTCCCCGGGGGCATGTACACAGTGGTTGAGTAGTCCATTTACCTGTTAAGGATACCGCATTGCAGCTGGGTAGAACTGTCAAACCAGGTCACCACTCAGGTTGCTTCAGACCCGCATACTCCTTGGTTCATTGCTCTTCTCTGAGCTCACTCAGTGGTTTGGGGCTCCTAAGTCCTAGGTTTCAGATGACCTGTTTGCACATGGGCAGCTTAACTTAAAACTAGAGGGTAGTCAATCATGTTTTCTCTTATTACAACCTAATTGAATCTGAAAAACAATATTTTTGGTTTCTCTTGAAAAACCAGAAGTTCTCATACAATGTGCATGGCATCGCTGGCTGGAGGTGAGCAGTGTCAGTCACTTTAGATGGAACGTGAACTTTCCTGGTACCACCATCATCACATTTCCCTCGTATCTTATAATTCATTGCACTACCTAACTGGCCTGTTTCAGAGAGCTTAATGTATAGTATGAGTTTGTGTCTCAGTCCTCTATGGTCCTCATAAAACCCCAGTAAATAACCTCTTCAGTTAGACATGAGAAAATACCACGGTTGGCTATTTTAATACAGAATTCGGTTCTCAGAGTGGAGAGAGAAGGAAATACAAGCCCTTACAGACAGTTACTTGAATGTGGTCTATTGCCATTTAGGAAGAATGAACTTGGACCGGTAGGTGCTCATCATATGTTTTCATTGATTTGAGCTCTGCATTTGTGGTGTCCACACAACCTCTCTCTAGTTTTTATAACTTTATCTCCCACTCTGTCATATGAATTCTTTCCATTGCATATTCATGGTGGCTAACTAATTAGTTAGCATGTTTGCTATGGATGAATAATAATAAAGACATGATTCTCTTAGGTCTTTTTTTAAAAAAAGCTATAGCTTGGAAATTCTCAGAGAGGTTGAATTGATTTCTTGGGCAAATTATATAAAGAAGGGATTCCAAGAACACTTGCTCCTGGAGAAGTTTTATTTCTTCCAGATCATCTGGAACTCAAACAAAGTGAAACTAGCAATTTTATCCAGGTTTCAACAGAGCCTGATTGCTGTGTTTAGCCATAAACCAGAACAATGAAGTATACAAAACTCTTTTATGACCTATTTATTCACTGGTTCAAGCCATCTGTTTGATATTATATGTCCGAATTTTGAGAAGGCAATAAAAGCCAAGCAAAATTGAGGAAATTAGTCCACCTTAAGAAAATGACCTTGCCAAATTACTTCAGAATAATATTTAGCTACAGGTAAATTACATTTCTTGTCTATAGTGAGCATACATTCTCTGCTATTCCCTGTCCTTTGTCAAAAATACATAGCCTGCTATGGCCTAAAGTGGCCCTGAGCTCTGAGCATTTAAGCAGCTCCTCAGCCTTTCAGAATCGATCTTCAGATAGTTGACCTGTCTCAACATAAGTAAGAAAATTATTCATTGGAGCCAAGATGTGGAAATCAAACTATTATGTTTTGATTTAATGAAGGCACTTATTATTCTCCAAGGAGTCTCTCTGCTCTTGTTGGAATCAAGACATTGCCTGCTATCATATCCATCACAAGCCAGATCTCCACCCTAAGCCCACCTGGCAATCCAGGAGTGAATCCTGTCTGGCTTTCTACCTCACAGAAGAGTAAGCTCTAGCTCTTTGGGTTTCCAAATAAAATCAGCACCAACAGAAATTCTCCTTGATCTTGCGCTCTCAGATGAAACATTGTTGTGTTGCTGGTATTGAACCATTCATTATTATGGATTTCCTTTCCAGACTGCTTCCCCTGCTTTCTTTGGTGGTTGGAGTTTGGATACTAATTCCAGGCCCCTCACTGGATTTTGCATTCTGCCCTTTCATCATATCATAAAATGGCTTTCTTGAAATTAATCTTGGCTCTGTCTCTTGAATCACTTTCTTTTTTCTTCTTCCACCATCGTTTGATATTTCTTTAGTCCTGTGTATTTAGACAGAAATTCTTAAGCCCAGTCCCTGATCTTCTCTGTTGTTTTTTGGAGCTTTCTTATTCTTGTATTTGGTTCCTGATCATAGATTTTAACTCTCTCTGTTTAAAGGCCTCAGTTCAGGGATCCTGCCATTACTGTCATGCACTACTCAGCAGCTGTCTACCTACTTGGAAGAACCTGGAGCTGTGTTGATGGAGCTGTTGGCGTAGAATTGTAAGAATATACTGCACCAGGAAGTGATAGTAAACATTTGCCATTGATTATAATTAGCTATGTAACATTAGAAAAGATACAACATTTCTTTACATTATGTTGTTATAAATTAAAGGAGAATGACAATCACTGATTTTCAAACTTCAGTAAGGCTATGCTGTGCTTTTTAAAAATGTTTTGTTGATTATGCTATTACAGTTGTCCCAATTTTCTCCTTTGTCCCCTTCTACCTGGTCCACCCCATTCCTTCTGGCAATCCCCCCACCTAGTTCATGTCCATGGGTCATGCATGTAAGTTCTTTGGTTCCATTTCCTGTACTATTTTCAACATCCCCTGTCTATTCTGTACCTACCAATTTGTACTTCTTAATCCCTGCACCTTTTCCCCCATTCTCCCTCTTCCCCCTCCTAACTAATAACCCTCCAAAAGATCTCCATATCTATGCTTCTGTTTCTGTTCTGCTTAGTTTGTTTTTTAGATTCAATTATTGATAGTTGTGAATTTATTGCCATTTTAATGTTCATAGTTTTGATCTTCTTCTTTTTCTTAAATAAGTTCCTTTAACATTTCATATAATAATGGCTTGGTGATGATGAACTCCTTTAGTTTTACCTTGTCTGGGAAGCACTTTACCTGCCCTTCAATTCTAAATGATAGCTTTGCTGGATAGAGAAATCTATGTTTTATGTCATTGCTTTTCATCACTTTGAATACTTCTTGCCTGTCCCTTCTAGCCTGCAAAGTTTCTTATGTGAAATCAGCTGTTAGTCTTATAGGAACTCCATTGTAAGTAACTATCTGCTTTTCTCTTGCTGCTTTTAAGATTCTTTCTTTATCATTATCTTTAACCTTTGACATTTTAATTATGATATATCTTAATGTGTTCCTCTTTGTATGCATCTTGTTTGGGACTCTCTGTGCTTCCTGGACTTGTATGTCTATTTCCTTCTCCAAATCAGGGAAGTTTTCTTTCATTATTTTTTTCAAATAAGTTTTCAATTTCTTGTTCTTCCTCTTCTCCTTGTAGCACCCTGTGATTTGAATGTTGGTATGTTTGAAGTTGTCCCAGAGGTTCCTTAGCCTAACCTTGTTTGTTTTTTTTTTTAAATTCTGTTTTCTTCTTGTTGTTCTGATTGTTTTTTCTTTCTTACATTCCAAATCATTGATTTAATTATTGGCTTTATCTGTGCACTATTGGTTACTTATAAATTTTTCTTTATTTCACTTAGCGTAAACTTCATTTCTGCCTGGGTATTTTTATGCTGTTTAAGTACCCAATGAGTTCCTTGAACATCCTAATAACCAGTGTTTTGAACTCTGCACCTGACAGATTGCTTATCTCCATTTTGTTTAGCTCTTTTTCTGGAGTTTTCTTATGTTCTTTCAACTGGGTCATATTTCTTTGTCTCCTCATTTTGGCAGCCTCCCTATGTTTGTTTTGATGTAGTAGGTAAAGCTGCTTTGACTCCCTGTCTTAGTAGTGTGGCCTATTGTAGAAAGGTACACCGGTAAGTTATATGAAGCTGAGCCTTAGGTAATCACCAGGGCAGAACAACCTGTGTGAACCAGGTTGATGGAGTCTCAGATATGGTGTTGCTTCTCTGTAGCTCTGTGTTGGGGAGGGTTCAGAAAGGAGACAATGCCACTGCCTGGCCTCTGGATGTTTTTAAAGGAGGAAACTATTCCCTGGAACTCACCCTGATGCCAGACACTTCTGTTTCTCTCCGCATGCTGCTGGTGCCCTTCCATGTTTCTTAAAGTGAAATCTTAAGGGAAAAAATCAATAAAAAAGATTAAAGTGGAGCTGCTTTGCTCAATATGGAGGTGTAAGTTCAAAATTTTGCCTGCTTATCACTGTTGTCACCTCAGGAGCATTCCCTGATGTATCTCAGTGGATTGCCTTGGTCCCATGTAGAATAAATTTAAAATCTTTGCTCTCTGCAGACTGCCTTTCAATTGTACAAAATCTTTGGTTCCAGGTAAATGTTTTTATCTTTTAGGAGCTTGGACATTAGTGAGAAAATCAGTCAGCCAACTTCCATTAAATAATGGTTTGGATTTTTTTCAAACCAAATTTACCTATTATTTGACTTTTCTGCCAACAAACAGTGTAGTTTGGCATCTATTCTCTGCTGCAACACATGAAAAGATCAATGGCACTAACAAGAACATGTAAATAGGTTGGGTAGACAAGTGAACAGGTAAATGTTAATAACTGAGTACCAGTGGAACTTTTCTTGAGAGGTGGAGATATTTTGCCATGTGGCATGTAACAGTGGGACATTGGGGAAAGATTTTTCTTTATAATAATAACAGCAACCCTTTCATTCATGCATGTATTTTTAAATTATTAAATCTTAACTACTGCCCTCTAGAGTCCTTCCTGTATCGTGGCCATAGGTAAAATCATGTGACAGATTGTCCTTTCACTCTGTAAAAGACTGCATCTAGAATTTTATTAAATACCAATCTTCTTTAAAAGCATCTAAACAATTAAGATATCTTTGCAACAATGTTAGATCACAAACTTTTCTACTACAAATAAGTAAATGATGTTAAAAGTAAAGATGTAGGTGAAGCAGAGATTAAAGAGGTGAGTGGTGGTGTTTGCAATCTGTCAAGAAAACTTTCTAAAAGAACAAAAGTAAAATAAAGGATGGCAAGACAAAAGCCCACCTCTACCCAGCCTCAGCACCCCTCTTCCCTCTGGCTGTCACCACACTTTATTTGCACATAAATGGTGTTCATTTAGGGCTTTTAGATACAGTTTTTGATTTGCAGACAAGGAAGTACAGCCAAAATATGAAAATTTATCTGCATGACAAGACACTAGATGATTCTATTAAAAGATCTCTCAAACAAAATATCAAAAAAAAAAAGAGTTTGAGATGACTGAAACACTTTAATCTTTTTAAAAAGATTTTATTTATTTATTTTTAGAAAGAGGGGGAGGGAAGGAGAAAGAGAGAGGGAGAGAAATATCAATGTGTGGTTGCCTCTTGCACACCCACTATTGGGGACCTGGCCCACAACCCAGGCATGTGTCCTGATTGGGAATCAAACTGGTGACCCTTTGGTTCACAGCCCACACTCAATCCACTGAGCTACACCAGCCAGGGTCATTTTATTCTTTATAGTAACATGTTTTTTAAATTTTTTATTTCAAAATTATTTTTATATTCTTTATTCACATTGTCCTTGTAATAACCCTGTAAGGTAACAAAGGCAGATCCCAATATGTCACTTCAAGAGAAGCAACAAGCCTTGAGGAGTCACACAACTTGTTCAGTGTTGAATGATTAGTAAGGTACTGACCATCAGTTGGAACCAGTGCTTCCTGGTTTTAAGTCCAGAGCTTTTCCTCATGTGCACCTGAGGAAATCCCAAATGCTCTTCCAAGCCATAAAAAGTGGGTCATGAATTCACACAAGGAGGTATCTCAGTATCTGCTCTGAAGATGAATGTGAGCAAGCTCTTGATCTCATGGATCTCAGTCCAAGGCTACGTTAATGAACACTCTGCAATATCTTGGAGGTTATTGATTTCTTCTTCTTTGGCACTTGTTCTCTTGCAGTGTGTGTATCAGAAATGAAAGAAACAGGGATGGCAGTGTTCATTGTAAGTGTTGACTGGTGGAAAATAAGTAACCGTACAAGTTATTTGTACTTCATTAGGCAGTTATAAATTGCCTTTGCCATCTGTTGAAGAGGCTTGCAAATTATTCTCATCACAAATAAGGGCCTACAAGCTTAAAAAATCTAAATAAATTGTACAGAAGCATGAAGCTCTTAATTTACATCCAAGAATAGTGTGTCATGATTTCTTCCCACGGGGTCCTATTTTTGGAGAAAAAAAAAAAAGTGCAATTACCAGAAGAGACTCTGGAGCCAAAATCCCTGTGTTAAAATTCCCAGAATTCTTGAGTAAAAGTCCAGCTCTCAGCTTTCTAAGGTTTAGACCTAAGGCTAGTACATCATTACTTCTAGCATGTTGAAATGGTTAAGATGAGTCACACGGCCAACCCAGTTCAATGTCGGAGGAGATTATCAAAGATATAAATACCGGAAGGGATGTTTCCTTAGGAACCAGTTCTGGAAACTAGATGCTGTACAACCAAATATGGAGAAAAGACTTGAGCAGACCTTTCTTGAAAGAATAAATAAGAATAAGGATGACCAATATGGCCAGCAATAAAGTGTTGTTGAACATCATTAGTTATCAGGGCAATGCAAACTAAAACCAAGTGAGATATCTTTACACCCACTAGAATGCCTAAAACAATACTAATCATTGGCCCAGATGTGGAGTACCTATAACATTCATTTAGCTGCTGAGAATTTAAGATAGTACAAACATGTTGGGAAATAATTTGGAACTTTATAAATTTTTATAGATGCACTTACCTTATGACCTAGCAATTCCAATCCCAGACATTTGTCCATTAGAAATAAGCAATTTAAGTTAAATATTTCAATTAAAAGTCTTAGAGAAATATGTATAGCACTTTTATTCATAATGGTTAAAACTTGGAAAAATTCAAAGTTCATCAAGGGATGAATGGATGGACAAACTGTGGGGTGCAGAACATGTAACGCTACCAAGAAATTAAGAAAGCAAACTATACATAATACACACACGCAAATGTGGATGAACCTTAAAGCATTTTGTTGAGCAGAAGATGCCAAACACAGCAGAATACATACTGTATGTATACTTAGATCTAGAAGAGAAAAATTAAACAAGGGCAATAAAATTACTGGTGGTTTTCTGGGAGGCAAAGAGATGGACAGCATAGGAGCACGTGAGAACTTTCTGGAGTGATTGGAACATTGGTTATCTTTGTCTATATATTTCAAATCTTGACTAGAGTGAATTAGGGTAATCAAAGTGTTCACTTAAAATCAGTCCATATTTAATATATTTTATACTGTTGTCAATGAAATTGATGAAATCCTAAGAAAGGTAATTTGCCAAGTTATTTAATGTCCCTATACCCTAGCTTCCTCTTCTAAAAAGTATGTATAATAATCATACATCTCAAAAGAGCTATTATGTAAATAAAATATGTAGTATAATTGGTACCTGGTAGAATCTATAAAATCTAATAATTGTTATTTTTATCTTTAACTCTTCTTTAATTTGCTATAGTAATAGAAGATTAACAGGAATCCTTAAACAGATGGAAGTCAAAATGTTGCAGATTTAAAGAATAGGAAAGAGAAATAAAGCTGCCTAGACTGGGCCTGCTAAAGGAAAGATACAGTTTCAGGGCAAGAAAACTACATTTGATAGTGGTGCTGAACGTGCTGAAAGTGGTGCATGTGGATGAGTAAAAAGAGCAAGAGAAGAAACAGGCAAAGGAGAGCTTGCCTCAAAACAGCAGCAACAGAAAAGGGTGCCGGAGACCGGTAGTTCAGTAAACAATTTTCTAATTCATTTTAATTAAGGTTTGAGCTGCTTCTGTCTGGAGGCTTTTAAAAAGAAAAGCAAATTAGGTCCACTTCAATGTCCACCCATAAGAAAGAAAAATTTTTTGTTTAACATTTATTTTCATTATCCAAATGAGGGATTTTTTAAATGTATAGTTTTATATTATTTCAGATGATTTAAATATCAAAAGAAAGGTTCTTATACTAAATTGCCTTTGTAATATGAGAGTGTATTAGTACAAACTAATAAAAATATAATATATAAAAAGAAAAAATTAGATTAACAATTGATTTCTATGCAGAAACCATGAAAGTTGGAAACCTGTGGGACTGAAAATTAAAGACTGTCGGCAAATGATTCCACATCTGATAAAACTATCCTTCAAAAATTTGGGAGACGTTAAGGCCTTCATAGATAAACAGAAACTGAGAGAAGTTATCACTAGCAAACTTTCCCTACAAGAAACACCTCAGAAAATCCTTCAGGCTGAAATTAAAAAACAATACAAGTAACTCAAATTTGCATAAAGAAACAAAGAACAAAAATAATGATAACTACATAGGTAAATTTTTTTTTGCTTATTCTGCCTGATTTATAAGACTACATAAATATCTATAATTTTGTGTTGATGTATAGATAATGAATAAAGATATATAGTTTATTTGTCAATAACACATAGAAGAGACAATGAATAAAGATGTATAATAACAATTTTGTATGTATTATTAATACTTTGGTGTCAATTAAAGCTTGACTTTTATAAAACAAATTAGTTTATAAAATTAACTTTTTATAAATTAGGACAACTGTTAAAATCTTAAGACAAAAAACATAAATAAATAACAAGTGAATTAACATGGTTCAGTACAATGTACCTAGTTCTCAAAAAAGAAGACAGTAATGGAGCAATAGTGAAAAACGTACATAGGACATAATAGAAACCAAATAGAAATTTGGTAAACATCAGTCCTAACATGCAAGTAATTACATTAAATATAAATGTGTTAAGCACTCCAAACAAAGTGTGCACACGGGGAAACCGGATTAAATGGGTTGAAATATGATCAAACATCTGTGGAACGCTTCACCCACAGCAGCAAATACACGTTCTGAGGAAGTATACATTGAACATTCTCCAATTTAAACTGTATTTTCGCCATGAAAAAACTTCAGTAAATTTAAAAGAAATAAAATGTTCAAAATATGTTTTCTGAATGTAATAAAATGAAATTAGAAATCAATAACAAGGAAATTTGCAAGATTCATAAATACATGGAAATTAAACAACACACTACTGAACAATCAATGGTCCATATGAATGACAGTGAAACACCACTACATATTTGTTAGTCACTAAACACACAATAAGGTAATGTTATGAACAACTTTGTGTTGGTAACTCCAACAATGTAAATGAAATAGACACATTTCTTGAAAGATAAAGTCTACAACAATTGACACAGATACATATTAATTAAGAATATTCTATATCAGGAAAATAATTAAATTTATAATTAAAATCCTTTGTACTAAAAAAATTCTTGATCCAGATGACTTCTGTGATACATTCTATTAAACATTTAAGAATTATTGCCAATCTTATTTGTAAAAATTGTTGAGAAAATAGAGGAGAAAATACTTCACAACTCAACAAAATCAGCTTATTCCTGATAGCAAAACTTGATGGAAATATTTCAAGAAAGGATGGACAAAGAGAAAAAATTTCAAAAAAATCCCTTGCATAAATTTTGGCATTGTATAAAGTCATACTTTATCACAAAAGGATGGTGTTAATCTCTGAAATTCAGTTAGTTTCATGTTCCAAATATAAATTTATTACATTAACAGAATAAAAGAGAAATCCATGTAAACATTTCCCCAAGTGTCAACTTCGATATCTACTGAAACAAGATCCAAGTATCTTTGCAAACAGGGAACATAAGGAGTGTTCCTCAACCCAGGGAGTGACATCTTTGAAATCCTTACACCGGACTTTATATCTGATGATGAGGGAGTGCATGCTTTCCCTCTAAGATAAGGAATAAACAGAGATGCTCCTTCTCACTAATATTCAACATTGTGCAGAAATCAACTATACACTCTGATTTTAAAGTGATTTAAAGTGTTGTATCCTAAACCCCATTGTTTTACCACGTACCCTGAGAATGTTCAAAGCACAATTCCTTTATCAATCATTAGTAATTGCATAGGGGAGTAAAGTGCAAGTAAATTTGAAAATTACTAAAATAGACTCTTCCGTCCGGGAATTAAAGTATAACAACGTTATTGAATTGGGATCTTACATCTCAATAGGGATTACTGAAATCTGTCATGGAAGATGCTAACTGGTCAAAAGAGACAGAGTTGGCATTATTGCAGAAGAGCTTTTCTTGCAGGATCTTTGAAGGTTGCTATTTATCCAGTGGATGCACTTACAGGCATCAGTGGATGGATAGCAGTTTTGGGGGACCTTCATGTTTGCTGAATTCGGGTTAGATTTGTCATTGTCTTAACTACTTTCAAAGATGGAGTGTATTCATGGACACAGCAATTTGATTAAAGGGCAAATTCTGGCAATCCTGAGGATTGCTTTTGTTGCACCACCACCATTACATACATTATAAAAATAAATTGACCAAGGAGAATAATTACAACCTGTCCTAGCTATTAGAGCTGTTACACTTAATCAAGTATCTATGGCCACTCTTCCTATATCAGGATTTTCATATCCATATGCTGTTATTTTCTAGACAGAAAATACATTAATCTACAACATTAATCAACAACAATCTTCATTCTCACAAATAACATCTGCTTTCTTGTCAGGATTTGACTGAATTTTTTTGTCCTTGAACTTCAGAACTAGTTCCATGAAAAGAAACACTGTTGCTGTTATTTTGCCAGTGAAGATGGAAAAGATCAAGGGTTCCTTTCTTCTTGTGTGTGTAGATAACCATTTAAATTCCAGATAAGTGAATCTGATTGCAGGAACCTGAGGGTATCTGCAAGGGTGACCTGCAAAGTAGGTAGCCTCCAATGTTAATATTTATAATGTGTGTTATCCTCTGTTCCTTTTTAAGACTCATAATGTTTATGGGGGAGGGGGTGGGGGCATAGAAATGGTTTAGATTCTGGTTGAGAAAAATGAATAACAAATGACCATATGGTTTCCTCTGATTTGTGATGGGGGAGAACTTTATTTGATGAGGCAAGAACACAGCTGATTGATAGAGCTGGATTCTACTGACAGAAGGCACTCCTTTGATCATTGGTCTAGTCGACCCGAAAGGAACTCCTCTCACAGAGCCACTGATTTGAATGCGTTCAAATTCCAAATAGGAAGACATTCGACGCTAAATTGTTTGAAGTCTTATTACCATGCCAGGTTCCAGCAGATGTTCAAAGGGTATAATTGAACCTGAATGAGAATTACGATTTCTTCAGACACTCGTGGTTGTATCCCCCTGTCTGTATTTTATTTTTATTTCTACCAACATCTACTTGTTTAGGAAATAATAATATTCTTTACTGGTTATTCAGTACAGAAGTGTTTCGTTATTTCAATACAGTCCCTCCTCTTAATACAGCAAAGTGCTGTGTACTCAGCTCTAGTTTGCCAACCTGATGAATTAAATATTTCTCACACCCCACTGTGCCCATAGCTTAGTTCTGGACCTCACAGACTGATTTCTGGTGTGTTTCTTTACTGATCTACCAAAGTTCTCTCCAATTTTTCTAAATTATTGATTTGCCAGCACAAGACTCTACTGTACTGAACTTCATACTTTATGCAAAGTTTACTGAAAATGGAATACAGATCTTAATGTAAATCCTCAAACTATAGTGATTTTAGAGGAAAACAGTATATAAAATATTTTTGATGTAGGGATAGACAAAAGTGTTCTAAGCAAGATAACAATGCATAAACAATGAAGAAAAAACACAATAAGCAGAATGTTACTGAAATAAAAAAAACCCTCCTGTCCTGTTAATGTCCCTATGAGGAGCATTAAAATGCAAGCCACAAACTAGAACAAAATACTTTCCACTTACATGTCTCAGAAGATTTCCATCCAGAGTATAGGATGAAAATTCTAAACCCAAGGGTAAAAAAGCAAATAATTCAAACAGAAAATGAGCAAAAGTCTTCGACACTTTATCAAGATGATATATGAGTGCCACAAGCCCATATAATGATGATTAACATCATTAGTCACTGTGAAAATGTAGATAAAGCCTCCAGGAGATACCACCCCAAACCTAATGGAAAATGTAAAAAATACGTAGACAATACTAAGACTCTGGAAAGGACACAGGGAAACTGGACCTCTCACACATTATTGGTATGATATAGAACAATTACAACCAATGTGGAACAATTGGCTCAGAAGTTCTCCCAGATATTTATCTTAAAGAGGTGCAAACACCCATACAGGAGCCTTTATAACATCTTTGTTTTCAATACCCAAAACCTGGAAACAACATAAATGTCCTTCAAATGGTGAATGGATAAAAAAACCTCTATACACTAATCATCAGGGAAATGCAAATCCAAACCACAATGGGATACCACCTCACACTTGTTATTTTATTATCAAAAGGACAAAAGATAAATTTGGTGAAGATGTGGAAAAAGGCAACCCTTGTGCACTGTGGGTGGGAATGCATCAATAAATTGGTGCAGCCCCTATGGAAGACGGTATGGAGGGTCCTCAAAAAATGAAAAAGAACTTCTATATGATCCAGCAGTCCTGTTCCTGGACCTACTTCCAAAGGAAGTGAAACCAGTATTTCACGGAGATATCTGCACTCCCATATTCGCTGCAGCATTATTCACAATAGTCAAAATATCAAGGTACTCTAAGTGTCTGTTGACAGCTGCATAGATAAAGAAGATATTATATATTACATACATAGACATAAATAATAGATACACACAAAAATGGAATGTTATTCTGTTCTTAAAAGAAAGGAAATCTTGTCATTTGCAGCAACACGGATAAACCTGGAGGACGTTAGGCGAAGTGAAATAAACCAGACACATACTGCATGATCTCATTTATACGTGGAATCTAAAAATGTCATACTCATAGAGCCAGAGAGTATGCTGGTGGTTACTGGGGGCTGAAGGTTGAAGGAAGTGGGGAGATGTTGGTCTAAAGGTTCAAGTATTCAGGTATGCAGGACGAGTAAGTCTGGAAATCTAATGAAGAGGACGGTAACTCCAGCTAATCATACTGTATTTTTTTTACTTGAAACTTGCGAAGAGTTTATCTCCATTGTTTGCAAATAGAAATTATCTGAGGCAATGGATACATTAATTAGTTTGACTATACTAATTGTTTCACAACATATATAAAAATCATGTTGCATACCTTAAATGTGCACAATACTTAATTTGTCAAGTAAACCTCAACAAAGCTAGAAAAAAACTGTACGTACCTACAATGGAATACGACCCTGCCTTAAAGGGAACAAATCATGGATGCATGTGACAACTTGATCTCATGAACACTATGCTGAATAGAAAAAGGGCAACTTCAGAAGGTTACATGTGGTATGATTTCATTTATATAATATTCGATATGAGCTATTACTCTGTGACAGATATTTCCTGAGTGATTTTTCTCATAATCAAACATTTAATCCATCCTCAGAACAAGCCATGGAGAGGTATAATTATTGTCTATATTTTTAGGACAGGAAGTGACATCACAAAGAAGTCACAATAGAATCTCCCTCAGTGTGCATTAAGTGGAAGAACAGATGTTCACCTGCAGGGAATTTCTTCCCAGGGCGTGGAACTCAAGGCCCTATCAGTGCCACTCATATTGTAACGCCCTGGCCTCGAGTTTTCTGTCTTTGCACAGTGCCATTTCCTGACCATCTTGTCTGATGTCATGCCAGACTTCCTCCCCAGTTATTGGGATTACATTGGTTAATAAAATTATGTAGGTTTCAGGGGTACAATTCTATCATACACCACCTGAATATTATACTGTGTGTTCACCATCCTAAGTCATGTCTCTTCTCATTACGTTTATCCCCTCTTTACCCTCTCCTACCTCCTCCACCCCCATTTCCCTCTGGTAATCACCACAGTGTTACCTGTCTATGAAGCTTTTGTTTTGGTTTGTTTTTTTCTTTTCTTTTTTTCTTTCTTTCTTTCTTTTTTTTTTTTTTTTTGCTTAATTCTGTTTATTCCCTTAAATGTCTTTATTTTTTATCACGACATTTGCCCCTGACATATTATCTGCCTTCTTTTTCTAGAAGGCATGCTCATGGGAAGAGGGACTTGATCTGTGTTGTTCACTTCTGGATTTATACTGTCTAGAAGAGTAGCGAACAGAAGTGTTGTATATTTATTGGAGGTTGGAAGCAACTTTTTTGAGGTACATATTATTTTAATATTTTCATAATTGAAGAGGCTAAGCACAGTTCACCCAATGTCATAGCATTAGTGAATAATTTAGCTAAAATTGTAATATAGTCTTGTGGTTTGAAACATGGTACTCTTAGCCACAATAAAATATTACTTCTTAATGTAATTAGGGCTGAACTTCCTGTCTGAAATGTGCTACCATCAGCTCTCATTTTATTAAAACATTGCCCAAAAGTCTTCCATGAAACTCCTTAGTCTCTGCTAATGATTTTTGAGCTTCAGCTTCCTCAAATGCCTACAAAACATATTTCCTCTCAAATACAAGTTCTTGATTTTATTATTATTTTTAATTGCACATCTGCTTCATCTTAGAATAAAAGTCTAAGTTCATAGTGTTGGTAGAGTGCTCTGAAAGTTAAAGAATTAAGATAGATAGCAAACCTCAGAATACAAAGACAGCGGATTACCTTGCACATGTTAGGATTGGCAATGGTCTCCGTTTTCTTGGAACCGTGTTTGAGATACGTAAGTTCTTCCTTCAGTGTGGATTGCATAATCTTCAAAGGGAAAAGAAATAGAAGCATCCTCATGATACATTTAAGTGTGTGCCAAAAATGGGGGGGGGGAAGGGAAAAGAAAAACTGTGCTGAGTTTACTGACTACGATCACTTTTTTATCTCTCCACATCATTTTATATCCCTACTTAAGGACCAACTCGGCTATGATTTTTCTCTCTAGATGCATATTGGTGTTACTTTCGAACCCTTTTTGACTCTACACGTTGGAGACGTAGTAGCCCTCACAGTGGCCACTGATGGCATGTGCCCATGGAGTGCTTGAAGTACGGCTTGTTTGAACTGAGGTGTCTTGGAAATTTAAAATATAATATGTACTAAATTTCAAAGACTTTGTATGAAAAATAGAATGTAAAATATTTAATTTATATTTTATATTAATTATGTTGATTGATAATGTTTGAGATATATTAGGTTAAATAAAATATAATATTTACATTTATATCACCTGTGTATTTTTACATGTGTTTAATATGACCACTAGAAAATGGAAGGAAACTATATGGTTTTCATATAATATTTCTATTGGACAACAAAGACTTGGAAAGTATTCGCACACTCTTCTTCTCATTTTAGTTGGGTATAGATTCTGTGATGTATTCACTGGAGTTATTAATGTCATTCCCACTTTACAATGTGGAATATAACTCTCAGAAAGCTTAAGTATCCACACAAAAATTAAGTTATTGCCAACTACACAAAGAATCTTGTCACTGATCCTCTGAAAGGAATCATTTTTTATTTACTCACATAGCCACCTCCATTGTAGGCATCCTGTACTAGTTTTCTTATGTATTTGTGAGTATTTGACCAGGATTGGTCATATCTTGCTTTCTCATCACACTTACACTTGGTACCTGGCACAAGGTTTATGTGGAAAGCATATTTCTTTATGTTTCCAAATGTTAGGTCATTGATTTCTTTGAATTGACTCATTTTCCCAGAATATCTAGAAACTGCCCCACCCCAGGGACACTGGTAGGGAAATAGAGGAACCCTGCTGTTCTCCAGATTTTTGCCATTGTCTTTATCTGGGAGTGATTACATGACAGAACCAAGCCCAACTGACCCAGGATGACAACAACGAAACTTTGCTGGGATTGCCTAGGGCTTATGTATGTAGTGTACTCACTACAGCTAGGCCTGAAATATAGGCCCTTAGCTCTTAGTATCACGGTTATTCCATCGTGAATCCTTTCTGAAAAACCATCAGCAGGTCTCTGTCTATTACAGATTTCCAAGTAACACTGCAGGGCAGCCATGTAGGCTAGATTTTCTATTTTGTCTTTTTAAATCACAAAGTGGTTTAAGCCCTGGTTAGATTTAACTAGAAAATGCTCAAGATTTTAGGGTGGATAATAGCAGTCCCATAATCTAACTACAGAGGGAAATTCCTTAAACTGATGAGTATCATCTGTAATTTTATTATTCTTAAATTGAGTTACTGTGATTCCTTATCTCACTAAATTCCTTCCCACACAGATTATGTCAAGTAGTGTCTTAACAGTGTAACCTTTTCATTCTTTACTGATAGGATTAATTACATGGCCAAACCTCAATGTTATTGACTGTATTTTGGTTTGATACTTTTGGTTATTGTGACTTTCATATACTTATTTTGTGGTAGTAAAGTTTATTTGTTTCAGATTATATTTGTAGACAATAAACATTAAGATATAGCTATTTATTTATTTATTTTTTAATTTAATGTCCAAACTCTCTGTAGCATCTTTTCTCCCATTGAAATTGACTGCATTCTTGGCTATTTTTAATGCTTTTTGCAATTTTTCTGGATGCAATCAGCCAATGGGAATACTCTGAAGGCCTCCTGTGTGAAGAGAGGCAGGAATATTAACATGAGGTAGGAATGTGCATCCACAGCTGGATTAGAATTTACGGGGTTCCAATTCTTCCCAGTAGGGTTAGGTATTTCTCTAGAGATTCAGAAGTGATCAATTTCCCCCTCTCAAACCCTAATTTATAGATATTTTCCTTTTCATGCATATTTTTAGATGTAAAACCCCATTTCTGTTTTTTTTAATCCTTAATAACAAGTAAATTGTTTCTCTAATCCCTCTCTTTTCACAATTTAGAATGTAATGCTGGCATATGCTCATAGCTCATATGCTCACAGTTCCGAAGTCGTCCTCCAGAAAAGCCTTCACATTATGTGCATTGCGATTGCGTTTATATGTATGAACCTAATTCTTCTTTGTCCTGTTTAACATTGTTCATTTCATATTATATCAAGACCACATATTCCAGTTCTCTTAAAGTAGTTCTTTTTAGTTCTGCCTACTTCTTTTTTTAGTTTTTAAAAATTTTATTGTTATTCTATTACAGTTGTCTGAATTTTTCCCCCTTTGCCCTTCTCTGCCCAGCCCCCCCTGCCCCCCCCATTGATCCCCACACTGTTGTCCATGTTCATGGGTCCCTATGCATGTTCTCTGACTAATCCTAATTCTTTCTTAACAGTGACAAAAATAAGGTATAAAATCATAATTGGCATTTGTATTAGCTCCTCTCTTGCATCAAACTCTCTAATTCTGCCCTCCCTAACAGGATGTTTTGTTTCTTAATGTTTGATTATTTTATGGATTTTATTGTTCAGTGAATGCTCCACCCTTTCGTTTATTTGTCCCCACTGGTTTTCTGTTTATTATGTATCACATCATCATAGCGATTTTTCCATCCCTGGTGACCTAACTCCAATATCTGAATCAAACCTGATTTAGTGTTTAATGTTTAGATTTCTCCTTATTTTCAGTCATGGTTGCCTATTTTTTTCAACATGCCTAGTGCATTTTAAAAATCGAAATTGGACATTGTGCATAAAAATTAAATGGGCTCTGTATAACTTGAGCTGCCTCTTAAGAGGGTTTATTCTCCCCGCCGCCAGGCAGGTGCAGTGGCGACTGTTCAGTCAAACCCACGTAGGGCACGTTGAGTTCAGTCTGCACTGCGACCAGGCGCCTCGGTCCCCCTCAGATGTTTACCTGTGGTATATGCCGTTGGTTTTAACTAGGACCTCCTGTAATCTGCCTCACATCTCTCCCTGTTGTGTCCTAGCCTATAATTTGGTTTGTGGAGATAACAATGCTTTTTTTTTTTTTTAATGGTATCTACTTTCTTTTTAACTTTTCATACCATGTGCCAGATATCCTGAGGACAAAAACTATTGTGTGCTTAACGCCCCCTTAAGCCTATAGTATTGCTATAGTATTTTTATGCAGCTTTTCTATTTCTTTAGATGGGCTATTTCATCTGTTGTCAGCTACCCCACATCATCATCTGTTGTCCGGTACCCCACATCTCCAAAAGGAAGCATCCAATTTGCTTCAAAGATAAATACACAATTTAACATTTTGAACCAGATTGGTTAACACACTTATCCAAGTATTAGTAGGGGAATATATCTGAAATAAGGAGAGCATTTCCTCAAGTTATTATTCTGTGAGAAGAAGCAGATGCTAGCTCTTTTCTAGGTCACAGATGTTTCCCAAAACCTCACAAAGCTTTTATAAGGGCACTAAGCCCATTCATTAGGGCTTCCTCCTCATGACCTGATCATCTAATATCTCCTAATACCATCACCTTGGGGGTTAGGTCTCAACCTATGAAATTTGGAGGCCACAAATATTCAGAGCATAGCACTTGTCCACATAGTCATAATGAAATATATCACCTAATGTAAAAATAAAATATTCTAATAAATATCCATTTGCTTCACTAAAGTGATTGATTTATAGTCAGGAAACTTTATATTTCATCTCCATATTTTTAGTATTTAGCCTAGTGTTGTATATATCAAGGATATTGAAAAATACTTGTTTTACTGTTTTGTTGAAGAAAAACTCCTTAATCTTATTTTGTTGGACATATTATGTTCTGTGTATTAACTCATCTTCTATGCAACTGTACAATGCCTTCTTATTATTATTTTTTAATTCTCACCCAAGGATATGCCCACTGATCCTAGAGAGGGGGGAGAAGGCAGGGGTGGGGGAAGAGAGAGCGGGAGAGAAAAACATCTCTCAGTTGCCTCCTGTATGTGCCCCGACCAGGGATCTAACCCACAACCCAGGCCTATGCCCTGACCTGTGATGAGCCCACCACCTGTTTGTGTACGGGATGATGCTCCAACCAACTGAGCCACCCAGGCAGGGCTTCCTTGTCACTTGTAAAATGTTATCAATGTCACCCTGCACTACACCCAGATTTCAATTATGCTCTATTCGACCTCTAGACTCAAAACAAACTTCTCCCACCTTTGTTCAGTTTTATCTTCTCTATCCTCACTCTAGTCGTCCCAAAGCTCAGTATAGTGCATAGAGATTTTGAACGGCCCTCTGTGTAAAAGTTGCATGTTCTGTTTGAGTGCTGTTACCTCAGACACCTCCCATCTCCTTGCTGGCCTCAACCCGGCATTATCATTCAAGCTCAGCTTACTTTATGCCACTCAGAAAGGAATCGTTTTCTACTGTACTTTTTTGCCACAGAATTAAAATCAAACTCCTCCATTTCACATTCAAAATTTGTTAATACCTTGACTTTTAAAATTGAGCTTCTATCATAAATGCATAAACAGTTCCAGTTCTTGCTCTTTACATCACCCTTTCATTTTCCACCTTGAGCCCACCGTTTGTACACCTCCAGAAACACTTGTCCTGCTGCCTGAATTAAGTGGACCTAGGCTTCTCCTTCTCTCGTGTTCTTCGGAAAACCTTCCCACATGAGTCTATGTACTTCTTCCTAGGAAGGAAATGTGTCTTTTTCTACACCTCCACTGATACATTCTCACCTATTGACAGATATAGAAACATTCTATTTTCTCAACAATCTCTTTTGTGCTTCCTTATGTTCCAACATAGTTATTTTTATTTAGAAATATTTCTCTATATATTTTAATTGCTGTATGTGAGGCTCCCCTGTCAAAAAAATAGCCCACTACCAGTGACCAAACATAACCGTTGACATGAAAATGAACTGAGACAGAATTCAAGCAACTGAGAATCACACGCTAAGTCACACTATAAAGAAATAATAGGGAACGACAAGGGTTACAAAAGACCTAAAATACTAAAAATAGATTTAAAAAACTCAGCCAATTAGAAAAGGAAGGGCAAAATGTGTTTGGATGACAGTTTGTTTTAGTGTTTTAAACATTATCATATATTTTCAAATTTTGACCACCCTCCGCACACCAGATCTGAGTAACTTAAGATTGAAGATAGACCACTAGACTCAGTTTCCTTGGAGTCCAGTGAGGACGACAGTGAGGAAGAGATTGTTATCAGTAGGAAGAGGCACAGATTGTTACCAGTAGGAAGAACTCCGGGAGTGTAGTGCCAGGAAAATAAACAGGATTTTGTTGTTTAGTCTGAGAAGAAAAAGATGACCAGAGGAAAACTGGGAAAGATATTGATTATTGGCTGAGGAGAAAGCATGATTGCCAGAAAGTGCAGATTTCACATAGATCCTCGGGCAAGAAGGACAGCAGCACTTTAACGAACGGAAAAAAGTGTCAGCGCATGAACAGAATAAGGATAACAGTGGAATGTAAAAAGCAGATCCTTAGGGAATGGTAGAACTACTTCCAGACTTTGGGCTTTATTTTAATTATTATGTGAAACTTTGAAGAGATTCAAGTTTGCATTTTCTTTATGGAACTATCAGCTAGAACACAATGGAATAAACTGGTTAGATAACAGTGGGTAGGGACCAGTTGAAAGACATTATTTAAGGTGGGGGATTTTGGAAGATCTGACTAATTTAACACAATGGAGGGAAAACATTTATGGTCATCCATTTATTACAGTGCTAAATTATAGAATAATTTGAACCATATTGGATTACAAAAAAAAAAAAAAGGAAAAGCAAGGTTTATTACATTTTTGAAGTACAAACTGCTTGCCAAGTTTTTGATGAATAAAGTATATAAGAACCTAGCACTGAGCAGAAGATAACTTGAGAACCAAGATAAAAGAGAAAGATCATATGAAAAAATATATTTTAAGAGTATTCAGACTTTTAAGTGGGGACATGGAGTAAGTACTTTTATATGCTTTTCTTGCTTTTTTGTTTATTTTTATTTCTCCAATATTTAATACTGTTATTGTCATGTAGTATAAGGCATATGAGTACATAAATACATGAATACATAAATAAAAATTAATAATAAATAAGTGAACCACAAATTAAACAGTGTTATGATACAATCTCCAATTCATGCAAGATGTTCTAAAGGGAAATTTAAATGAGTATCATGGTTCTAGTTTAGTCGAACCTGTTGGTATTAAACATAAAGCTACTACTGTATTAAACTTAAAAGAGTACACTTTTCCTGGAGTATTAACTGGGATAGTATGCGCCCAGCTAAAGGAAATCATGGTCATCCCTCAAGATTCCAGTTTTGGGGAGCAAGAAATGGTTTAATTTCGGGTTGATTTTTTTAAAGTGTTCATTGTGTTTATTCTTCCAGTTGTCTCCAAACGTACAGGGTGTGGCAAAAGTAGGTTTACAGTTGTTCACATGGAAAAATAATACAATAATTAATAAATAATAATCCAAGCGTGAACTCTGTTTTGTGCAGTCTCAAACGTAAACCTACTTTTGCCCACCCTGCACATTCATGGGTGGGTTTTTCTACTTCCCCTTATATTGTAAAAAACAAGACAGTGCACAGCTTCCAACTTAACATACACCGGAAAATTTGTAACACCACACTTCTTTTGAATTTGTCAGAGAGCTGAGGTCACAGTGAGACCAAGTATAATCCCAGATCGAAGGACAGTGAGGCAGCCGCGGCAAGATTGGACGAGAGCGCTTGTGTACCTGGAGCAATCGCTGCCTTCTGGATGACATTCCAGACTGTAGGAAAAATTGAGCTAAAACTGTCAACAGAATGGCTGTTCAGGGACTGGTGTGGGAGTATGGGAACCCAGAGCTGCAAGGCACAAAGGGCAACCCCCCCCCGCCCCCCTTCGCAGCATCTTTTGCACAGATCTCACCGAGTGTCCACCGGAGAAACGGGGCGCAAGGCTAGAGAGCTGAGAAAGGCTGCCGTTGGGACAGGCCTGGGGACGGGATTAAGAGCCGCGGTAGAAGTGGGAAGCCAGGCCGTATCATGAAGCACATGGAGGACGAGAATCTAACCCCCTCTAATCCTCCAGACGAAGGGAAGACCATTGCAGCTACCAGAGGGGGACAGAAAACCTAGGCCTAGAGTAGGGTCAGGGATCCATCCAGGACCCAGAACACTGGAGAGAATCACTGTGAAGACCTCACATGGAGCTCTAGTCTTCCAATCATTGATTCTCAGCTCCAAATCTGCCTTTCCCTGTCCTGAGTGATATGGAAACATTTTTTTTCCCTAAAAGAACCCTGGAGGAGGAAGGGACCTTATTGTCTCCTTGTTTTGGATGCGCTGCACCTTCTTGCTTCAGTGGTGGGGCTGGTGAGAGAACCCTGCATGGGGCTCACCCTGGTGAGTGTCGGGGGCATTCTGCAGACGTCTTCATTTGGGAAATTCCCGTGGACAATGCCCCCACAGGCCCATTTATGATCCTTCTGTGGGACCCCCAGGCAGCTTATCAGTGTCACAGCACCCGCCCCTCTGCTGGTACCTTCCCAGTGACTTTTTGGTGGGTCTAGCTGTTGTCCAGCCAGGTTCCCTGGAAGTTCAACAGCATGTCCAGCTGACAGCTTGACAGCTTCCTGGTGAATATCCTGCCCACCCACCTCCGCCTGCTGAAATGCTTTGGGGGAAAAAACTCCCTGGCTGCCACTCCTGGTCCACGGTTCTCTGTCCACCATCTTTGGGTCACTAGTGCTCCAGGAGGAGGTTTCTAGTTTAGGGGTCCCAGCTTATGATTCCAACCCACTGACTGCAGCCCACCGACTGCAGCCCACCAGCTGTGGATCAGCTCTGACCAAACACAATTCAGCAAACATGTGCTAATACGACCCCACACCCTCCAAACAAATCAGAATTCCAGGCTTGGAAAGGGTTATTTGCATTTGAAGTCTGTCTTCCTGAGGTACTCTCTGAGCAATAAATCGTTCTTTAGAGTTTTTTTTTTCTTTCTTAGTAGTCCCATTCTTCAGACATAGTTCATAATTCTTTCATATTACTGTGTGGTTTCCATCTCCTGACTGAACCTTAAATGATACCCAATTAATACTGTCAATGTCCCAGGAGACAGATTTGCAAATGAGGTTTGCAACTCATTTGCAACTGATTGGGTCCTGCTCTTAGGGCTGAGCCCAATGGATACACTGAAGCATTTATTCAGGTCTTACCTTTCAGCTCCAAATTCACCAAATTGCCCTGTGATACTGAATTTAAAAGAAAAGTTTTAACAGCAGAGGGCACTGGAGGGACACTCTAAGAGAATGGGCCTTTTCGTCCTGGTTCAGCAGAGCTTTGTATCCTCCTGCTGGGGAGGGGGGCAAGTGTGCTCACACCAGGGAGCACGAGCTCAGTGAATTTCAGCAGCACTCTCACACTCGGACTCATAGCCCATGTGGCTTTCTGGACAATTCAGGAGCACCACTTGTTATGAGTTTTCCAACAAGATCTGCTCCCCAAGTGGCTTCCTCGTCCTTTAGCCTTTCCTCCCCCACACAATGGAGAGTTCCACAGGTGCCTCACCTGACTCCCTGAAGCAAGTCCAATGGCTGTCCCCAAGAGCAATGTCTAGGCAAGTTCCATAGGCTCTCACCCAATTTCCTGTTCAGCAGCCACCCATGTGGACAGATTCCCGTGGAATTCCATGCGTGGCCCACCTGGCTTCGCCATGTGCAGGAGTATATCTCCCGTGGCCAGTTTCCTGGTTCTGCAATCTCCCAGCCAGCTTCCCAGAGAAATTAATATATCCTTCTCCTCCTCATTTCACTGCTTCCAAGTGACTTTCTATTGAATACAACATGTGCTCTATCTAACTTTCCAGCAAGTTCAAAACCACCCCCAAAGGCAAATTCATAGCAAATTTCTTCAGCACCCTAGAAAGTGGGTCTGGCTTACCAAATGTGGTCTTCTGGCATTCTAGTGAGAATTTCCCACGTGCCATTCCCAGTTCGTACATCATCGCCCACCAATCTCATTCTACACGCACTGTGGAAAACCTCTTGTCTGGGAGTAACCCAGGAGATGTCCCCCCTGTCCAGTGAGGTGCAGTCACACCGACTTCAACAACGACTCAATTCCATCTTGGGAAGAGCTCACGCTTCAATACAAAAGAGCTTTCGCTCTTTTGTAGTCCCCTCAACCCAAGGTTATTCTTTTGAGTTCTCTTTTATCTCCTAGTAGTATTTAATTCCTTGTCCATATTTAATCATTCTTGACATTAAAAATTCCCATTTCATGTTACTTTGAGGTCTCTATTGACTGGACCTGACTAATACATTAAAAAAAGTGCCTAACTAAGATTTGTGTCGAGCCCAAGAAACATAGAATGCCTCCCTGCTGCCCAGCTACCTCAGCTAGCATGTATCAGTAACAAAAACAAGTCTATGAATGGAGAAGCATGTAAAAGATGAATGGAGACCTTGTATAAGGCAGTCTCAAAGATAAGAACTAAAGCCGAAGTTAGAGCCAACATTGAGAGAAACCATGTCTCATTCAAAACACAAAATTATGTCAGACGACTCTGAAAATGTTGGTACATTCAGAACAACCAAAATAACAACAGAACCCAAACTGAGAATATTCACTGTCTTGACTTACAGTCTGTGCTTAAGTTTGTACAACAGATGAGATGTACCCAGGGCCAGGTGTGTATATATCTTTATGAAAATAGGCAATCAATAGTCTTGAGACTACTGAAGAAAGTATCAGAGAATTTAAAGATTGGTGAATAGAAATTACCCAAACTGAAATACAAAGAGAAAAATGGGATACTGAATCTAAACATGTTGGAAAATATCAAATTGTTTAACCTACATTTAATTGATATCCATAAGGAGAAGTGAGAGAGCATGATCAAAGACAATATAATTGAAAAGATAACTGCAGAGAATTTTCCAAAAAGTAATGAAAGACCAAAAACACAGATCTAAGAAGATTGGAGAACATCAAACAGGATAAATGCCACAATTCAAACAAAAACCATCTGGATATATTATATTTAACTGCTAAAAAACAAAAGACAAAGAGAAAAACTTAGAAGACAGCCAGGAAAAAAAGCGGGCACTTAACTGAGTTATGAACTGAGATAAGAAAAGGCTGACTTTCCATTACTCGGCCATGGAAATAATGAAATTTTACCATCTGCAACAACATGGGTGGACCTAGAAGGTATTCTGCTAAGTGAAATAAGTCAAAAGACAAATGCCATATGATTTCACTTATATGTGGAATCTAAAGAACAAAATAAAGGATGAAGGAAAATTGAAACAGACTCATAGACACAGAGAACAGGCTGATGGTTGTCAAAGGGGAGGAAGGTTGGGGGACTGGGTGGGAAAGGTGAAGGGATTAAGAAGTACAAATAGGTAGTTACAAAATAGTCACAGGGATGTAAAAGACAGCATGGGGAATATAGTCACAAACATTGTAACAGCTAGGTATAGTGCCAGGTGGGTACTGCAAATACCAGGGGGAGCACTTTGTAAGGCATACAATAGCCTAACCACTATGGCATACACCTGAAACCAACACATAATAATACCAAATGCAAACTGCAATTGAAAAGTAAAATGATACCAATGATATTCTTTTTCTTTTTAGAAAAAGAATAGGCAGACTTTTCATCAGAAGCTATGCCTGTCAGAAGAAAGTGGATACTTAACATTCTGGAGATAGACACATCTGCTGAACCAGACATTTATAAAAAGCAAAAATACTTTTCAAATATGAAGTGTCAATAAGTAATGTCCAAGATTAAAAAGAAGTTGATAGATAGCATTACCACTGGATCCAAACTATAATGAATATTAAAGCAAATTACTCTTACAAACAATGATAGACAGCTAGATCTGCACCAAGAAATTAATCTGTTTTAAATTACACAAAGAGACAATAAAATAATTTTCCTCCATTGAACTGCTCTTGGAAAATAGCAACATTTGTCTGTATATAACATATGAAAAGTAAAATGTAATAGAAAATTCGTACAATGGATAGGAGGGATGCATTGAGAATATATGGTTTCAGGTCCTTCAAGGGCAACTGAAGTGGCATAATATTATTTGGCACAATTATTTAAGTACCTTTATTGTAAATAATCCCCAAAACCTCTACTGGGGGGACTACTAATTATAAAAGTTCTGATTTATAAGCTAATTGTAAATATAAAATGAAACAATAAAAGAATGCTCATTCCAAAAGAAGCAGAAAAGAATGGAAGAAACCTAGGACAGATGAAATGAATAGAAGACAGCTGGAAAGATTTTAATCCAACCATATCAATAATCACATTGAATGTCGATGGTCTGCAGCAGGCGCCAGCACACTGCATCCCAAGGACCACATCCAGCCTGGCCCGTTGGTTTGTTCCTGGAGTGTGGCTGCTTGCACACTATGCTGGCAGAACGGATTCGCTGTGACAGAGACCTAAAGGCCTGACAACGTGAAACTATTTATGATCTGGCCTTTGGCAGAAAAGTTCGGCCACCTCTGTTCTAAGCACATCAATGAAAAAAACAGAGATTGTTAATTTGGATAAAAAAGTCAGAACCAACTGTGTGCCGTTTATAGGAAAGACACTTTAAATATAAAATTATAAGGAAGTTAAAAGGACAATAAGAGAATTGAAAAAAGTTACACTAAAAAACCCAATAAAATTTTTAAAAAGAACCTTAGTGGCACTGTTTCAGGGAAAGTAGACTTCAGAATAGGAAATACTATCAGGGATAAAGGAGGATCAATAAGGACATAATGTAATGAAAAAAGGGTCACTTCAGAGCTATGTACCTAATAAAATAACCCAAAATATACTAGGTGAAGACTCCTGGAACTTTTTCAAAATATTAAATGAATCCAAAATTATACATGAAGATTACAACACTGATTTTTGAAAATGGTATAAATAATATAAAACCAGTAAGTGTATGAAAAGTGTGAACATCACTATCAGTCAATTTGAATATATATGTATATAAAACTGTATATATATATATTTTTTGACTGTTCACATTGAAACATATTAGTATTTTTGAATTATAAAAATAATAATGATGAAGGAAAATTGAGACAGACTCGTTATTCTGTTCCAATTACAGAATAATTTTTGACTGTTCATGGTAGAATCAACAGTGTATATCATTTTCTAGGCCATTATAATTCTCAGTAACGAGGATTGAAATAGTATCAAGTATGTTCTCTGACCAGAGTGAAAATGAGCTAGAGATCACAAACATAAAATTATGTGGAAAAGGCCAAATACCCGGGAATTGTACTTGACCTGGGGATTTGCAATAAACTGTAGAACAAATAGCTAATCATGAAAAAATATAAAAATATTTTGAGTTGAAGGCAAATTGAAATGTAACATGAACAATTTATAGAATAACCCTAACTGGTGTTTTGGGAAACTTTATAGCTTTAAAGTTATCAAATTAGTGATTTAAACTTTCATCTTCAGAAACTAGGAGAAGAACAAAATATATGAAAAAGAAAGAGAAAAATCAAATTAAGATCAGTGCCCAAATGGAGCTGTGTGCAAAATAAATTGGATTTTAATATACTATCAGTGAATAATTGGAAACTGCCAACTAAAAATAGCATCAGCATTATGAATACGTACATTTAAATTTATTAGCAGAACTATGAAAATAAAATGTTGGTGAGACAAATAAAGAAGACTTCAATAAATGGGTAATATACTGTGTTCATGAATCAGAGGACTCACTTCATAACTCCCTGTTGGTTCCCCAGACTCCTGCAGGTATTGGAGAGTTTGTAGATCTGACAGTGTAAATGGGGGGAGATAGGCCACTAGGTAAGTGAACGCTAGAGGACTGTTAGATAGATAGATAAGTATGTGTGTACGTGTGTACGATTTCATATAGCAGTAACGGGTGTGGAGAAAATTAATTACATGTTTACCTTGCATCTAATATAGCTAATTCTATGATAAATAATATTTCTTCAGGAAAGCATCTTTCTATTTGTTGCTGATATAAGAATGATGTCAGACTCTAGATGCAAGTAAAGCAGGATGTTCTGTTTTCTGTTGTAAACCCTTTATTTATTGGTATATTAAGTTCTCATCATTGATCTATAAAATCAATATGTTACCTAGGATAGAATTAGTAAATGTACACTTCAATTGGAGGGGTATTTCCACAGATTTCTAAAAAAGTAAATGGAAATTCTTGATAGTTTAAAGGAAGTGTTAACTTCATTATAGTATTTTACTTTTTTAGCAATAACTGTAAATATATTAAATATCTCTATTTATGTCTATGTTTATGAATATTCCTTAGAGGTTCTTTTATTATAAGGAATGGAGTAAAACACAAAAATATACAAAATCATTTATATAAGCTGAAATGCACAAAAGATATTTTTTATCTATAGACCAACAGAGAAAGTGTGTGTGTGTCTTTTCTCGGGGTCTGTGGTGCAAAATTCAGAGAGTTGAAGAATAAAGGCACCATGCACCGTATTCCTGTTCCTGTCTTCTGGTCAGGTTTTGTTTCTAATGAAAGAGGAGGGTTTTTGAGATTCAAGGCACAAGCCAAAGTGAGTCACAGAGCTACTGAGAAGGCCCTTCCCCATTTCACTACGACCTCACATACATGGTTGGAGCATGGGAGATGGAGGTGGGGAAGGAAGGTGGCAGTAGCTGAGAGCTGAGGGTTCCAGTGTAGCAGCAGGAACACCTGTGACTCCCAGGTGAACGGTAGGATAATGAAGTGTGACAGTGGCAGGCACCCAATGAAGTGAATTGCAATCAGTAAATACGTGAAAACAGTTCTGATCAGCTCATTTATTTATTTACTTTTTTATCATTTTATTTTTTCCCTGTGTAATATTATCCACACTGTTCCATACTTTCTCATTTAACAATGTGTCCTGGGGATCTTTCTATACCAGCACTTTAAAATTTGCCTCAGATGATCATATCACTAGGTGGATATTCCAGATGACCCCTTAAAAAAGGCAAACATCGTGGCAGGCCCTGTCTTTAATTATACAATGCTTTTCCATTGATTATCAAATAAAAGGCAGCAGTGAGCACAGTGATATACATTCATACTATCTCCACATTACTAAATAATTGCGTGAGTAGTTGATTAATACTAGTCTCCTTTCCTAGAATGCAGGGGCTCCCGCACACAGATACCCGGACTGTCTTTGTCCCTGTGTCATCCCCAGAAACCATCCCAGAGCCTTGCACACTGGTTAAATGAATGAGTAAGTGAACAGATGCGCTTCCTGAGTCTAAATTTGGAGTTGCCGAGGAAGTAGTAGATGAGTATTTTCTATACAAAAGTTTTGACCTCATGGTGGTAGAAAAGACTGACTTTGTATAGAAAAATCCCAGCAGTATGGAAAGGGAGAAAACCTGCATAGAAACACAGATGAGTTTCAAGCTTCGCACGCCAAACTTAGAGGTTTGGGGTGATTATTGTTCGGCCCCTGGTCTGCCTCACATTTAGTTCTTCTGCCCAGGGGGATTCCTGAGGTGGATTTCTTTAATGTCTGTTACTACCCAGGATTTCCCAGACTTCCTCCTGTACCCCCTTTGACTACTTCAGTTCCGGACCCTTCTTTATGGGAACACTGCGGCTGTCTTTCAGCAACTCCAGTGATAAGATAACATGGGATTTTACCTTTCATTTCTAAGTTTATTGACGCTTATCTCCCTTCTGTTGGTGCTTTCAACCCCTGCTGTCTTCCTCAGAGGACGGCTAATCTCTTCTGATAGTTACCTTCCTGACAGTCCACAGCTCTCCACACAGACCCTTATCTGCTCCAGCCCCTCCTACCTGATCTTTTGCTACTGAATGTTTTCAAAAACCATATGCTCCAGAGTGTCAGGAAGTTCTGTCAAATTTTATGAAATATTATGAATAACATAATTGAATCCTCCTTGCTCACATCCCTTTCTTCTTTAGATTTCCATATATCTCTATCCCAGGTGTTCCTCTGGTTCATGGCCTCTTGGAAGAATAATTTAGAAAATTTAAAGACTAGTGTTTACAAATAAATAATAATTTATTAGACTCACTATAAAATTGGCACTCTTCTGTGTACTTTGAAGGTATTTTTACAATTTTAAGAATAGTCTTGCAAAGTAGAAATTATTGCCCCATTTTCCAGACAAGGAACAGCCCGACACTATGAATCTCTGCGGACAGAGTTCTTATCCTATACATCTTGAGATAAGATAGGATAAGAAAGTTACAGAAATAAATGTTTCCTCATTACCTGGACCTCTCAGAAATATGGGACTAACTGAACTTTCCACCCTTGCCACACTTGGACTGAATAAATAATTCCATAATGTTATTTTTATATATTCTAAAAAATACAAAAAAAGGAATTTTCAGGGTTTTCTCTATTAAAAAAAAAAAGCTGGTAGAAAAGTCCCAGCATTTCCCTGGCTTAACCACATAAAAGAGTTTGGCCGTGACTGAGAACACCAGTGAGTGCAGGACTCTTGCCTTCAGGAAGCAAAGCAGCATTAAATTCATGTTGGTGACATGACTTTGAAGTTACAGTGTAGCCTTATCCATGTCCCAGCGACATGTGCCCTTCTTACGCATATTCTCTACACCATCACCAGATAGAAGTTTCTAAGTAAAAATATCACATTATCTTCATGTAAAACCCTTCTGTGGTTCTCCTTTACCTTGGTTAAGCACGGACTTTTTGCTGTGACATAGCAGATGCTTCAGAATTTATATCTTCCTGGGTCTCCAAACAATTAACACCCCCTTTTCCATGTGCCACCTTCTGGGTTCCAGCCACATGAGTGAGAGTTAGTTGTTCCTGTGTATCTTGTATGTTTGTGTGCACTGTTCTTTTTACTCCTATCTCTCAACGTTTTGTCCCCAGGATCAACTATGACTGATGGAATTGTGTCTTATCCCTCAAATGTGTTAGGGACAGAAAACAGTTGATAACCTCCACATATAGATTTCTACAAAATAATGGTACAGATAACATACCATAGCAATCATATATTTACATGACCATCTGTCTTTGCTGTGGTAAGTCTTCAATAAGAGTGTTTGTATCTCAGTGCCTGGCACATAGTTGATTATAAGTTGTAAGTATGTTAGAATGTTTTCCAGACAGATGGCTTGCACAATATCCTTCTTTCTTTTTAAACTATTTATCTTCAATATAAATGAAGGCCCCCATATTTGAATTTTTGCTTCCTAAAAGAGAAGACACTGTAGAAGTACAAAATAATTTTTATCAATACCATGCTGCTGGCTCTATCTTGTTACTATTTACTGTGAAATATTTTTAAATATCCCAATGCCAACACCAATACCAAAAAATAGAAGAAGAACCAACCTGGTGTGACTATGTTCAGAAATGACAAACCCAGGGCATTTTGAGAGATGAGCAGATTTGATGGCATTGAGAATTCAATTTGTGTAGAGTTCGGGGGGAAAAATTCTTAGGATCACCCCAAGTATTATTCAGGGTTCTATTTTCAGCAAGTCATAAATTCAGCTCAAAATAAATTATCAAAGGGCACATTCCCAACCGTGATTTGCAAATTGCACAGTCTTCTTTGAAAACTCCTTTTTGCTGGAGTGGGGAGCACTTTACCACAGTGCTTCCTAGTTTCCAGAAATGCTCTCCCTGACTCCACTGTTTCATCTTTACGTTAATGCCAAGTCCTCTTGATGGTGACTGACATACCATCTCTTTAAATAGCAGAGGGTCACAGAGAAGGCCAGTTCCTGAAACAACAGTCATTCTAAAGGCACAGATGAGTCTGTGGCATCCACAATCCTACCCTGTCTCACAGACAATACTCGGCATTTGCATCGGCAGCCTGCACGTGTTGAGGATTGCGTAGTGTCGGGGAATCTTAGAGTCTCTATGGGCACCAATGAAGATAGCCAACGTTGTCATCTGGTCGTTCCTATGAGGGGGAGGGAAAAACCCAAAAGTTTTCAATTCAATATTTGAACGAATTAAGGGGTGAATAGAAAGTGTTAAAGTGAGACCAACTCTCATCCCTAATTTACCCGTAAGAGCCTCTCTTTTCCTACTAGCAGAGTGTGTTATTTCCTTGAATGTTTGCCTTAACCGAAATAATCTTTAAATGGAGTAGACTTTGGATTCTTTTTTAAAAGGCAGTAGGAGAATTATTAATTCATAAAAATTTGGACACTACCTTTTAGAAATTGAATAATGCAGCCAGTATTTACGAGAAGACTACTACCTATCCAGTGAAGTAATAAAAACAGGAACTATAAACATGGATTTGTTTTTCACTGCCACAAAGCAATTCAAAATTAAGTAGAGACATGGAGAGGCACATTTGTAAACCAACTATTACAATTTGAAAAGTATATATGGTGTTATACCCTTTATATACAAGTCTAAGAAATGCAAACTTATATATGTATATATATGACTTGTATAAAAAGGGTATCACATAGAATATGTACTATGCTTTATAATGTCAGACGTGACACCTTAGATGGAAGTTGGTTCTTTTCTATCAGGATTCCACTGAAGACTATAAGAAACAACTAACATATTTCAACATCTTGAGATTTCTCTACCATGTGCTCTAGCCTTCTAGGTTTGGTATGCACATGGACCGAAATCCAGATAAAAGTTTAACCATCTCTTTTCCTAAATTGTGACCAGTGGAGCTCTCTCTTACTTCTCCCCTCAAAGGATCTCCAATTTATCTTATCTCAACCAGTTCCTTGTTTTGGAGTATGTTACTTTCAACACTGACATCCTAGTCTCAATTTCTATATATTTTATTAATTAAAAGTCAATAGAAATCGAATTTAAGCTAACTAAAAGAGGAGTATTTATTAGCTCTTTTGTCTTGGAAGTTCAGGAGTAGATAAACTTTCAGAGTCAGTTGGGTGCAGAGACACAAATGGTGCTATGAACTTCCTCTTGTTCTGCTAGCTTCTAAGTGCTGGCTTCATTCCAATAGGTGATTCTGAGGCAGATTGTCTATGGAACAAATCTGAAGAAAAAGTGGTCTGAATCATAATGTGCTTTAGAAGGGACCTTGTGAGCCAAGTCAACATAGAGGCAGTGAATTCCTTTGTAGAAGTAGTGGGGTGGGGGTGTGTAGACTAGAAGAGTGGAAAGGAGCACGGCATAAAGAAAGGGTAAGGAAGACAGAAATAAACTTTACCTGTTTAGAAGCTTCCACTGAAGTTATTTCTGCATTGTAGGTACAAAGTCTTACCTCTTTCGATCTCTTTTTGTGGTGTCTTACAAGGACAATGAAAGGGAATGACCCTTTCTCTGATTAATATGGGAAATCCTTCATCAATGAACAAGAATTGAAGTTTGGGGATGGGCTTCTTCCTTTACCCAGTGAAAGCTCCTCATTCTGGGTAAGTGTTGGAAATTAAATTGTCACCACAACTTGGAGGAAGGAACTTAGTCACAGCCTCTGTGAATTTGGGCCTATAGAAGAGTGAGTATAAGTGAGGAAAAGGCTGAAGAAGCAAAAATCATTGTATGAATTTTTTAAAATTATTCTGTAATTTTTCATTTGACTGCTTGCATTTTCATCACTATAATACTGTCATGAATATGCTTGAATTTTTATTTCAGACCATATAGTAAGTACTCCCTCAGAATGAATTCCTAAGCATGGCTTTACGAGATCAAAGCATATAAACATTTTTATGCCAAAAAAAGTAAAATTTACTTTGTAAAGAGCACAAATAGCATTCATACACAATTATATGTGTATATAATTCGGTCTGTCCAGAAAATACCCAGCCATGTAATATGAAAAACAGAGACATTTATTGAAGAAGATACAAGGTACAAGAAACATTGTACATAGGACGATGGTGCCTCAGTTCCCTTCAAAGTAGGCACCTTGGGCCCTCACACAGTTCTCCTAATCATCATCAGCTGTGCTGTTGTATTTTCCTGAATCTCATCAATGGTCTGAAATCTTCCTGGTCAAAGGTGATTTTAGTTTTGGGAAAAGCCAGAAGTTGCATGGCACCAAATCTGGACTGTAGGGGGAATGAGTCTCCTGTGTGATTTGATGTTTCACAAAAAAACTGCATAAGACGTGATGCATGAGCAGGTGCATTGTTGTGATGAAGCTGCCAGTCACCAGTTGCCCATAGTTGTAGCCTTCAGAATCATCTAAATAGTTTCCGCAGAGGACTGTTCAAGCTGAATGCAAAATCTGATGCAGATTCATTGCTCTGCTTGCTCTGAATGCAATGGCCACACAGCACACATGCTCAGTCAACAGCATCTACCGCCCCACTGACTAGTACAGTGAACTTGTCATTGTTCACACAGGTGCCTTCCAGTCCACTCTCCTTGGCTGCCAGGTTACATCAATGTCACATGCAAACTGTTCTTGTTATATTAACAATGGTTGGACGTTTTCTGGACAGACCATATATATATATATATATATATATATATATATATATATATATATATATATATATGTAATACATAGAATTACATGTAGCATATATATATTTATTACACATTATATGCATGTATGATATAATATTGGGTTTTATAGTAATTTCAGTGATTGTTGATGAGTAGATATCTGAATAAAGTACTTATTTGTAAATTTTACTTGTGTGTATATATATATATATATTGTCTATTTATATAACTTACCAATTTTACTTTTGTCACATTAAAATCTCCTCAGTATTATTGCAAATACTTTAACAATATGGTTCAAGAGCTTTAAAATATTACTTTTAATTCTTATGCTTTATTAACAAGTAAAAGATAATTTTTTCATAAAGTTTTCTGTTATTTTGGGGGGGGGGAAATTTAAATACATGGTTCCTGCCCATATCTCCAAATTCCTGTCACACCACCATGAACTATGTGTCCTTCTTGTAATGTACCATTTCTCTCTCATTTCAAGTAAAAGGGAAAGAGAAAAAGGGAAAGGAAATACACTGACATTTTTTTTAATGGTTATTTCTGGATAGTTGGATTTTGGATAACTTTAATTTCCTTCTTTATCTTTTTTGGGACATTTACACAATGGAAGACTACTCAGCCATAAAAAAGAAGAAAGGTTTACCATTTGTGACAGTATGGATGGACCTGCAGGGCATTATGCTAAGTGAAATAAGCTAGTCAGAGAAAAAGAAACACCATATGATCTCACTCATGTGTGGAATCTAATGAACAAACTGAACTAACATGCAAAATAGAGTCAGACTCATAGATAGAGAGCAGGATGACAGCTAAGGGGTGGGGAGGGTAGGGGTGGAGGGATGGAGAAAAAAAGAAAAAGGACTCATGGACATGGACAACAGTGTAGTAATCGCAGGGTAGAGTATAAGGGGACTAAATGGTAATGGAAAAAATTTTAAAATCATTACAAAATAAAAAAATTTGAACTAAATTTTATAATCAATATAAGTCAATAAACTAAAAAAGAAAAAAATCAAAATACTCAAAGAGCTGAAATCAATGGCCTGGCCGAGTTCTGCTGGTGCCCTTCTCTGGGACAACAGGTGTTCTGTATTGACGTGCACCCAGGGGTGCTGAGAAATGGTAGAAAGTGTATATTTCTCTGGGTCATTTGTCAAAGTTCTTACAGGAGCCTCCTTCAGGTACAAATTGCACATCATAGAAGTCATGCCTAGAGTCCCCGGGAATAACAGGCCAGCTAATTGCTCAGGAAGCCAACCCCATCCCATGGCTGATAGATGAAAGTCAAGCATTATAAAAATGTTAGATGCTAATTGAAAACTGTTACAGATTTTTCTACTGGTGACACATTAGTGGCTTTGGGTGGTGTAACTATCCAAATACAGAAGCATATTTTGTGGTCAATATCCTTCTCTTTTATGATGGTTTTATCTTTACCCATTGAGAAAAACGTAACAGACTTCCACTCTCTTCATGACAAGTGGTGTTCTGGAAAAACAGAATCTAGGTTGGGTCCCAATAGCTCCCATCTGCTGCTGCCTGATGTTTCCCAGGAAATCCCTCAAGGGTAGAGGAAATGGTGTTTCGGATGTTGGGGAATGGGGAGAAACAGGGAACTGATGAGCAAGCCTGTAAAAAAACTGAGTCACTGGGATGAAATTCAATAAAGTGGGCTAGAATTTCTTTTTTGGAAAAAAGGAGAAAATAACCTTTCACTGTACTTAAAAGTAAAGATTTGGTTTGACCATGCAGAGAACTCTATTTCCTTTGTTTCACCATTTTGATTAGAATGGTACTACCCAGGTGTTCAGCTTGCATGCTACAGGAGGCATAGTCCCCCAGCCCCATTGCATTTCATTCAATTTGTTCCATTAGAGAACCTCATGATGCCCAGGACACAGATATTTAAGGAAGGCAAGGAGGACCTGAAAAGAACTCAACCAAAAGTGAAAAAATTATTAAAAACATATAAATCACTGAGAGAGCCTAAAAAAATCTATCTCAGATATTGACTGGTTGCTGCACCCACCTACTTGAGCATCAGCTTTCTCACCTGTGAAGGAAGGGGTTGAGGTGAATGGTGGGATTTTCCTGAGTGGAAAATTCATATCATTCTAGAGAAAGAACTATCTCTTCCCCTTTTAAAAACTGTTAAACCTTTCCACTTAACTAGAATTTAACTGAGTCTAGCTCAACACTCCAAGAATTCCCTTCAGGACATTGATTCTTTACTTGTTCTCTCTCCCTTTTCTTCTCACTTTATTTCTCTCTTTCTTATTGGGTTGGCTAAAAAGTCCATATTATTTTTTCTGTAAACTAAAAGACACATTTTTCATTTTCACCAATAACTTTACTGACTTGGATATTTTGAGTATGCCATCTCCCATATGGTATAACATTGGTTGTTCTCAGTTAATGTCTCAATTTGCTTGCTACCAACTTAAACCACTCTACCCAACAATGGAACATCATTGTTCAGTGAGAAATCTCTAGCACGAAACTTCACAAACCACTTTTGACATGTTCAATCAGTCACAGCACCTTCTCCACACACTGCAAAAATTTTTTGAGTTTCAGTTGCATTTTTACCTTTCTTGAAATAATAAAGCATAATATGCTGAAATGTTGCATATTTTCTTCCATCTTCAATATTAAAATGGCTACACAAAAATTCACCAGTTTTGTAAGTTTTTGAAATGTATGCTGATATGACAGCTGCCATAATACTATCTAACAAAACTGTTTCGAATGAAGTTATAGCCAACTAAGTGCTACTGGAGCCATTGTAAAGAAAAAAACAAATGAACTTTTTGAACAGCCCAATATATTTTTAATCTCTCCTC
This sequence comes from Desmodus rotundus, assembly GCF_022682495.2. Classification (NCBI taxonomy): domain Eukaryota; kingdom Metazoa; phylum Chordata; class Mammalia; order Chiroptera; family Phyllostomidae; genus Desmodus; species Desmodus rotundus. The sequence continues at coordinate 12,087,807 of NC_071394.1, forward strand.
TACTGACTGTTTTCTCTTAGGGAATAAACATACTGTCATTCTAAAGTAATAATAATTAAAAACAACCTCCCTTCAAATTTTATGTCTTTCATTCCAGTATGTTATCTCTTTCTTGATTTTCTTTCTTTCTTTTTTTGCTATTTCTTTTTTTTCCCTATTAAAATACCAATTACATATTTCACAGATATAGAACAAATATTTCAAAAATTTATATGGAACCATAAATGACACGGAACAGCATCAGCAATTTTAAGAAAGAAGAACAAAGTAGGAGGGATCACAATACCTGATATCAAACTATATTACAAGGTCACTATAATCCTTGATTTTCAAGGAACTTTGCCCTTAGTTAACTGTGTTAACTCAATCTTCACAGGATAGCCACTATAGAGAAAGGCAGAATGAATGGGATATTTTTAAAAAAATTCATTGAGGTGACATTGGTTAATAACATTATATAAGTTTCAAGTGTACAATTCTATATGTCATCTCTCTATTGCAAAATCATTTCTAACTCAATTAGGTATGAGGAAAGGCCCAAGGAAAACTAACTTCTCCAAATCCTTTCTCCAATATAAAATTAAACTTCATTAGAATAAGTTGATGCCAGAAAATAGTAAAACCTAACAAGATAAATCTGTCATGATTGATACACTACAAATCAAATATACAGCCGCAACATCTTAGTACATTTAATTCAGCTCTTTCCCTTTGACTTTATTCAGTCCCCAGCTCTCCTTACACAGGCTTGGTCCAATGTAATCACCTTATATTCACTCTTCAGGCTTTTAAATGATGGCTCTACACCCCACTCACTCTACTTTTTCCAAGATGCTAATAATCACCTAACTGGTCAACCTGGTAGATCCCTTTCAGTCCTCATTTTATTTGGCCTTATTATGGTATCCAGAACTTCTTATAACTTCTACTCTTTTGATTTCTGTGAACCACAATTATTCTGATTTGTTTTTTCTTACTTTTTTCTAGATTTGCTCTTCTGAGAGCTAAACTTTTTAAAATATGTGTTTGATATTCTTATCTTTTCACTCTGTACAATTTCCATAGATGGGCTGATTGATTAGTTCCTACAGTTTCACTTATGGTTTTTATATATATTTAATATATATTACATTTGTGAATACATTTATATGTGTAATATATTATACATAGTTGTATGTATGATTATATATACATATATGTGCACATATAAGTACATACATAAATATACCTTCTTATGCTTATATAAAGACATATTTTTATACATATTACATATTTCTGGACCAAATTTCTTTTCTGGTACTGCATGTAGACTGTACAATATTATAATTTTTTACTAATGTTTATATGAATGCAGGATAGAAATATATCACAATCTCACAGTAGAGTAGTCATTTGAAAACAAAGCAGGTGTTTTTCTTTCTTTTTTTTTTGTCTTGTTTGGTTACAGTAATTAACTTAATTTGAAATGTAACATTACATGAAGAGTTCTGATATGGATTTTTTAAAAATGTTGTGAAATTCTGACTACTTACTATTTCTAATTATACAGTCTCATAAATATCATATGTGCTCATTTCCTCCCATGTCTCTCTTCTTTTAGTTTTAATAATATAATTCTCTGATTTTAGCTGAGTAAGTAACTGGTCACATGAAAACATCTCCCAGAATCCTTTGCAGTTAGGTGGGGCATATGACTAACTTTGAATCATGGGATGTGAACAAAAGTGGTATATACAACTTCCTGGTCACCTCCTTTAATGCCTGGCCATGGTCTTTCTTTTATGTTCCATAGCACTGGAACTTTAACATGGTACTGATAAACTGGCTGCTTTAATTGTGCAGACAAAGCTAAAACCCTCAAAAGTGATGGAGCAACATAGAATTAACACAAAACCCTGGATAACCTTGTAGGGCAGAGTTGCTTCCCCAGCATGGATCCCTGACAATTTTGGACTGTTGCATGAGTGATCAATAAAACCTCCATCGTGTTTGTGCAATTATTTTAATGTCTTTGTTATTTATAGCATCATATCCTGTACCCTAACTGATATACTTTTTCTCACCAACTTAGTAAGTCTCTGTAAAAGGTCACCAGACTACTGACTAAGTTAGTAGAACTCTAAAATAGTGAAATGATTGGTGTTAATGACACAGAAATGTGTGTGGCACTAGTGTTTGGAATGGCAGGGAGAGAGACCCAGTTAGACACACCTTGTGATAACTGACAAAAACCATGACTGCACACAATTTGCTTGAGAAAAAGGTCAGCTCTGCTTAAATCATTGGTTTTATCTGTTGGGATATCTTGGGATCTGTTATAAAAGTGAAGACTCTCTTTTGAACAGAAGTAATACATCCTATTAACCTCAGGGTTCACAGACCAGTGAGTTTAGCTCCAAATCTTTCCTCTGTTACCATATTACAAGAAACCTCCTTTGTATTTTTAGTATGAAAAGGATTTATCTTCCAAGGAGGCTCTTCCTCTTCTCCCTTCTTATCAAGAGCAGATGAGAGGCAGGAATAAAGATAAGCAATACAAGTCAGTAAATCTCTCTTTCAAAAAAGGTGTGATTATGTTCAGTAATCAGAGCTGAAACATTACTAGCATCTGAGACAGTCCTTTAGTCAGGTCACTAATCCATGGGAAAGCCATGGACTCTGTTATATCCCAAAGCTTAATCAGTATATCCAAAGTAGGTATGGTTTCTTACTCAGGAAACTCAGTCCTGTTGTTATATTCTTTTCTTTGTGGTGTTATAAACCATTTTATGAACCATCTTTGAACACTTCTTAAATATATCTTTCTCATCCTGTAGCAACATGAAAACTCTTTTCATGCCCACATAAAAAAAACCATCTCATTAATTCATCCCTGATGGGTTATTGCAATAACATTTTTACTGGTCTCTGCCTAAAATCATATTCCAGCCCAATCCAATCATCTACCACAGGTCTAAAACTGTTGCGTTGCTACCACCAGAGTCGCTTGTTAGTTTTCTCCCACCTAAACCCTTGCATTCTTGCTCATGATTCTTCCCAATGGGGCTACTTCCTTCCTCTCTAGTCCATTTTCTCAGCACATTGTCCCCTGTGCTCCATCCTTTAATCACACTACATGTTGGATACTTCCTTTGTCCTTGATGCTCTTTCCTCGTGAACCCCCTTTTCCAGCTTCTACTGGCAATAATCATGTCAAAAGGTGCCTCTTAATCTTTTCTTGAACACCATTCCACCTCCTTCAGCTTCCACTTCGACCGGCACAGTGGAACCAACCCATACCACCTTTCCTCATCTTTCTGCACTTCATGCAGATTTGACATATTACCTGTAATATTGAAATGCTTTTGTGAATCTCTTAACAAAATTTGTTTCATCACCCAAAATAATACTTAGCACATGATGGGTACTCAGGAGGTATTTGCTGAGTGCATCAGTGAATTTATTAGGAAAGGCAATGAAATTACTATTTTAGCAAATATGAAATAGGTTCTTAGAAAGATGCTGGGTTGAGTCATAAAATTAAAAAATACTAGAGAGTTATTTTATGACTAACATTAGTATTGACATTAATTTGCTGAGAGGCTCAAAGGGTCATTTAGCCAAGCAACCAGTTCATTTAATTCACCAACTTTACCATAATTTATACTTTAACCTACTTCTAGCCTACAGCGCTGCAGGTGGGATGGATTGGCAAAGCCAATGTGAGGTTCATGGAACTTTGATCTGAGGATATTAATACCTTCAAATCCTCCTCTTGTCCTTTGCCTCCCTTCCTTCAGTCCAGCCAGCTCTGCACTAGTCTCTGGGATTGGCAGCAGAGACAGGCGATGTTTTGCATCAAATCTCTTATCTGTCTTTCTGCCGGCAGAGGGGCCCCTTGCTCTGCCCCAGTTTTCAAGTTCCAGTATCAGGGAGCTGGCAGAGTGACTAGTGAATATTTCTTAATTAGCTATTATAATAGCAAAAGAAAAGCTGACCTATTGGCCCTTTGCAGAAAGCTTCAGACACAGATAAACCTATCTAGATTAATATTAAGCATTGTAAAGGCCTAAACAGTTAAAATGGACAAGTTTGTTTTTGTAAATAAATATAAAAATATGGACATTTTTTTCAATCAGCAGTATTTAGGAAGAAAATGCTAAAATGTTGGGGAAACTTCAAAAAGATTAAAAAGCAATCAATATAAAATGATAGCACATATGAAATGAAATTTTAGTTATAGTCATAAAGACAAAATTCAAGAGAAAAACTAAGTAATCTTCAGGTTAAACAAACTGAACATCCTTTTTAAAGTGGATTTCACAAGGTGATATTTTTAAAATATGTTCAATAACATTCTTTTAAGAGTAATGTTTTATATCTATGAGAGTATTAATCATCATCAAGATCTTGGTGGATTGAAGCACTCATTAAGTTGGATTTTCAACAAAATGATGCTTTGATATTTATTTTCAGAGGGCTGAAAACTAGAGCCCACTAGAATACAGGATGCGTATGCTGATGGCCAACCTGGGGAAGAGACATGAGCATCTCCCTATTACAATACACCTCTCTTTTAGCATTATGCATTGTCCATGTTGCTCCTCATGGCCACAAAATACGGGGTGGGGCAAAAGTAGGTTTACAGTTGTTCGTATGGAAGATAGTGCAATAAGTAATAAATATTAAAATGAGAATAAACTCTGTGTCTCGTGTACTCACAACTGTAAACCTTTTCACATAAAAGAAAAGCAGAATTTCTATCAACACAAGAGCTTTAAAATAAGGTGAAGTTGAGCAGAACGAGAAAACAAACAATCCTCATGGGACATCTGGGAAATTTACTGTATAGATCAATTAATATTAATTTGAACTGCAAGAAGGCTACCTTCCCGAGGCTATGCAAAGGGTAAGTTTCTACTGTTAATTTCTCCTTCATCTCTCTCTCTTATCCTCTATCCTCTGCCTCTTATTCATTTAGGAAGTCAAGGTTTTCTTAGGCCTGTTTTGGATGGTACATGCCTTCTCATCTTCTATACTTAGTCTAAAATCCAGAGCCATTCTGCTAGTGACACATTGGTTCTGGGTTTTACGAGTGCTCTATTCCAGTGAAGTTTTGGATGTTCCCATACGAAACTACTCTTCTCCCATTCTATGTTGTATTCCCATGGCATCCTCCTCATTTCGAAATCAGGCAATAATGGTACTTAAGTTTATTTTATCATTATGCACCAACTATTTGGTAAGTGTTTGAAACGTCCTATCAGGGCAGTGAGTCATATAGAGTTCCCAAAAGCATCGGCAGGGAAATGGCACCCACATGAAAGCCAGTCTCCTGCCCACAGAGGTTTTACCACAGGAATTTCCACCATGTATTAGGCAGCGATGAATGATCTCCTGTCTAGTTTCCAGCATTGGGCAACTATTCTTTCTAGACTCTCTAAAGGGCAGGCTGATATCTGAATCATGGCTGACAAAGGTTAAAGATCAAAACTACTTTTCAGCATGTAAAACCTTACTTAGTCCAGGAGCATATTCTAACCAAAGGGACTGAGTCCTGGTGGTAAGGAATGCTGTGTGTTACTGGAGTGTTGCTGAAATAGTGATGGAGAGATGGGAAGTGTTTAATCCTGATTCTGCAACAACCTCTTCCTCTACATCGTTAAAGAAACCAAAGCTTTGTCCAGTTTTTAGTATCAGTTTCTGCAGTTTTTCCTGCCACCTACAGACTCTGATAAAATGCATGGGAACTTGATTTGCTCTCTGTCTCTAGTGATACTGGCATGCTAGAGGAAGTAGTACGTATGTGAGCGATGCAAGCCAGGTACGAAAGCCCAAAATAGCTGTGGAATCAACTACTCGTAGAATTCTGAGTCTGTTTAGATGACTTAGTCTAGCGCAACACGTTAATTTCACATTCTGTGAAATTTAAACCTGGAGAATACAAGTGACTGTTTCAGAAAGAAAGGGAAGTGTTATTTTTTTTTTGCCTATATGTTAAATGTTGAATGGAAAACTTTTAACATTTGTTTAACATTAACATCATCCTAGAAAGGTAATATTATTTTCTTAGTTTGAAAGACACAAAATGAAGAATTAGGAAGTTGAAATAACTTGTCTGAGTCATATGGCTTACAAATGTCAGAGCCTCATTAGGGATTTAGATCAATTTGATTTAGCTGTCACCATATTTACTGTAATGCAAAAGATTTGACAAATTGGACATTTCTTTTTATCAGTCCACCAAGTGCTTCAGAGAATCTGCTAACCTTCTATTCAAAGGGCATCACTTCTAAGGTTGCCTAAAACTACAATGCTTTCCATAATTCTATAGTTCAAATATTTATATTTAAAAAACAGTGTTATAATATAGCGATAGATTCAATATATACAGAATAAAGTTATACAAATAAAATGTCACTTTTATCTCTTATCTTGGGCTTCTGTATAATATATTTAAAGCTACTCTCACAGGCTGATGAAAAAAAGAAAGAAAAAATTAGAAAAGAAAGAAACGAAAGCCAGAAAGAAAAGAAAGGAAGGACAAAGGAAGGAAGGGAGGGAGGAAGAAATAAAAAGAAAGGAAGAGAGAAAACAGTATTTCCAGTTCTTAGGGTTTCTAGACAGTCTTGGCTAGTGTGTATCAATATAATTAAGAGTAATGTTTTGATTTCTTGGTTCTCTGATAATTTTTTGGTAATATATTATTTCATTCAATTATTAGAAGTTATGAATTGATTCTTATTTTAAAATTTGTTCTTTCCCTAATTTAATATGGTTGACAGATTGTTCCCTAAAATTAGTGTAATAAAAAATTATCAATTACAGAAGTTATTACTATGCCATAGTTGATAAATCATAAAGAAAGTGTAAAAATAAAAAAAAATTACAGCAACAGCATCAACAAGAAAAACTAGGTTTTTAAAAGCCAGCGGGAAAATCATGTTTCATTTCTATGGGACAATTTTAAATTTCAATAATGTCAGATTCAAATTGCAATAGAAATAAAGGAGAACATCTGGATTGAGACTATCCAGACATAAAATAACAGTGGAAGACTTTCAAAGGATGGAAAATCCCAAAATTTAGAATCGTCCTTTCAGAATCTGGTAATCCATGGGGTTTGGAGGAGGTTCGCAGGGAACTTGTGAACAAAGCGCGCACAGAGAGATGGGTTTGTCAGAACAAGACAGGCCACAGTTTGCTCTAGACTTCCTAAGGAAGTCATGCTCATTCTTTTCACAGACGTTAATGTGCTTGATTCCCACTCTGTGATTCTCATTTCTGCCAGAGAAAATATGAGCATTAATATTATTTAGGGTACAGTGTATTAGTGAAGAACACTATTGATTGGATATACCCATTGGAACTTCTGAAAGACTGTGAAAGAGATTGATTAGACTGAAAAAATACCCTCAAACCACCTATCCTGGGTTCAACAAGTCTAAAATCTTTGAGGACAGGAGAGCCTGGCTTGATTCAATCTTGTATTTGCCTGAAAGAGGCCCACTTAGCTCATAAAGATGTGTCATCTCATCACTCAATCTTTTAAGTGTTTTATCCCCATTTCAATGGATATTTTTAAGTTCATGAATATATTCTTTGGCTCCTAAAATGATAGCATGTACATCTTTATTAATTCTATCTTTAAATGCACTGTGATAAAAAGAAATCCTATCTCTAAAATAGAAAGGACTCTCATTCTACCCCTCATCCTCCTATTCTAAAATATTATACTGAAAGTAGATTCTTCAGTTGGCATTCTTTTCTTGGATTCTGGATTCTCAGGCTAAAACATTATTTGTTATTCATTTTGAGACCCCATTTTTTCTCATCACTGCTGTTAATACCTCAAAGCATATGCACAAAAAGATTTTATTTTTTGAAAGGATTATTATTTCATTCCATGTTTAGTTTTTTTCCTTAGTACATGACTGAGCCAAGATCTTATATTTCCAATTCAGAAAGAGTCATGGAATATTTTGATCTCATTTTCTTAATTTGTTCAGTGGGATTAGAAATACTCAGAATATCTTGAATTTTCTTCCATTCTACTATAAGATTTATGTTTTTCCACTCTATTACTAAGAGATTTTATGTCATTGCTGGTAAAAGTGAAAAATAATAAACCCCTATTTATTTGAATTTGGACAATGAGTACACATTTTATTTTACAGTCAGTGGAATGTATCAACAGTGGTAACATTTCAGCAACTGTGACATAATGTCTGGAAAGCACAAAGGGAATTTTAGGGACGGGTGCCATTTCAGAGTTGCTCTTCATATCAAATGACAAAGTCCATCACCGACCTTACCTACAGTTCAACTAGCCACTCTTGAAAGAAAATCTCTCAAGTTTTAAAGAATCTCTATTGTTCCTGTCCCAAACATTCCTAGGAATATAATCCTCTTTTCCGTGATGGTAAGCCAGGTAAAACTTAAAACTCTAGCAATACTGAAGAAAGAGGCAGAAGAGACATTAAAGTAGGCAAGCGGCAGTGTTTACCATCATACAGGGACCAAACTGGATGTATCGAAGAATGAATGAGACATGAGGGAGATAACAGAGCAGGTACTGAGTGATCAACGGATTGAAATTCCCGTGGAGTCAGAGACTGCTTCTCACATTGTTTTTATGATGAATTTTTTTATTGTTGTTCAAGTACAGTTGTCTCCATTTGCTTGCCACCACTTTCCCCCTCCTCAGCCACCCCCAACTCCCACCCTTAATCCTGCCCCCCTTTGGCTTTGTTCTCACTGGTTTTGCCTGTTAATGTTCTCCTCCTTTCTATAGATTTCACTCAGTACTCTGCTCAAAGAAGACATTAAAAATATGTAATGTATATATTGTTTCCTTATAATAACAATTTTCTTAATGATGGAAGTGTCTCTACCGGTGATTTCAAAGTATAGCCATTCCTCTGATGGCTTTTCTCTTGTCTCACTGCAAGCACCAGAGAGAGGTTATGCTCCAAATGTATTGTTAGTCTTCATCGGCTTTTTTCCATGGGGACAGTCAACATTTCGAGTTCGTGCTGTGTAGGAACGATGATGGGATCTGCTGGGCAGCACTTCCTGGGCAGGTGCTGTTAATTAGGTCGTACAAACGTGTCAAATTCTGTGTGGTCATTTTTCAATGAAGAATAAATGGTAGAAATGTAACTAAAACCATGCATTATTCAATACATTTTATTTCTGAGTCTCATCAGAGACATGCTTTTTTTTTAATTTTCAGGAATCTTTTGCTTCCAACTAAAAGTTGGAGCAGAACAAATGCCCAACTTTGGCAAAAAGCAAAATTGCCTTGAGTCCGATAACAAGTTGTATTGGATACAGATATTGGTAATGGGATCCAAAATGTCACAGATTACAAATACAAAGTTATTCTATAGATTCTAAGCAAAATTAGAATCAAATTTGGCTTGATCATTCCATTATAACCACGCCTTCCTGGAGTAATAATTTTTCACTGTTTATATAGCTGTATCTGCAGGAGTCTTGCAACTTTAGGAATCCATCTAAAAATACAGCAGCCACAAGATTAGAGAACAGATACTCATGGACCAAGTCCTAATATGAATTTTAAAAGCCATGGGAAATTTAGAAATACAACTGTGCATCAATTAAGCTTCTTTATCTCTATTTTGGCAGGAGAGGAGGAGTTCTGGGTGGTAGGAGCCTGAATGTCTAGAAAAGATAAAAGATGGTGTTTTTTTCTGTTAATCTCCCTACTCAGTAAACACCAGCTACCTTATGTAATGGAACTGAGATTTCTAAGCCATGGCTTCTGACTATGAATCACATTGTGGGGACTTAGCTAAAACCTGTTCAGAAACGGAGCCCTGTGCTAGCTCATCAAACTCCTATGTGAGCACAATAGGTTAGTTGTAATAAATAAACAAAAAAATAAAATATCATAAAGGGCTATGCTTTTCAAAGTCTCATGTAGACCATCTACTTCACACCTAAAGCGATGTTTCTTACATTGTGGTTTGAATAAGGAGCATGAAGGGAGTCATTTCACTTAGCATAATATCCTCAAGGCTCACCTGTGTTGTTGCATGTGTCAGACTTTCCTTCCTTTTTATAGCTGAATAATATTCCATTGTGATTATGTGTGTGTTTATGTGTGTATGTATATATATAATATATATATATATGCTATATTTTATCCACTCAGCTATTGATGGACATTTGAATTCTTTATACCATTGGCTATTGTGAATAATGCTGCTAGGAACATGGGTGTGCAAATATCTGTTTGAGTCCTCTAAATTATTTCTTAAATTTTATTTTATTTTTCAATTACTGTTGATATTCAACATTTAAAAATTTTGTATCAGGTGCACAGCACAGAGGACATTATGCTAAGTGAAATAAGGCTGTTATAAAAAGACTAATACTATATGACTCTACTTATATGAGGTCCCTAGTGTGCTCGAATGTGTAGAAACAGAAAGTAGAATGGTGGTCGCCTGGGTCTTGGGGAAGAGGGGCCTGGGAAGTTATGATTTAATGGGCAGAGCTTTTCTTTGGGGAGATGAAAAAGTTCTGGAGATGGATGGCAGTGATGAACCGCACACTTAATGGTACCTTTTAGTTATGCATATTATGTTATGTATATTTTACCACAAAAATTCTTTTAATTGGAAAAAAGGTGATCAAAAAAGAAAGAAATATGAAGGATGCTGCACACTGTTCTAGATCTCGTCTCCAGACAATGGATCTGTAAAGTCAATAAGCCTGTTTTCAGGTGAGAATTAAAGAAAAAGAGTTTGACGAGTGACTCCCAACTCCAGCTGCTCATTAAAATCACATGAGAAGTTCTTAAAAAGATACCTAAGCTTGGGCCCCACACCAGACCGATTGTATCGGGATCTCCAGAGGTCAGATTAGTGTATTGTATTTCTTTTAAGACTGTTTAGGTGATTGCAGTGGGCAGCCTGGATTGAGACTTACAGGCACGGATCATTGGCGAGGCAGCTTCGGGTTCTAAGATGGAAACTCGCCTTCTCCATTAGGCTTTGCTTTCATTTCTATCCCAGTTGACATTTGGTTTTCAGCTTACCCTTGCTTCAATTGCACAAATGCCTTTTTTCTCTCTTTGTATTCATTGGAAATAGACACAAATAGGAAACAAAACTATCTAAATCAGTGTTTCATAAATGACAAGCTGTACCTCTGTGACAGAATTTTCAAAAGTCTGCTATTAGAACAGAAAAAACTGGAATAAAATTTTCCACTTTTTCTAAAAGTCATTGTTTTTTTCAGCTTGTTTTGTGGCCTGATATGTGGTTTATCCTGGAAACTGGTCCATGTGTACTTGCAAAGAATGTATATGCTGTTGCTTCAAAGTGCAATGCTCTCATCCTTTAACAGGTCATTTACAGCCATCTGGTCTGACACGCCATTTAAGCCTGCTGTTTCTGGGAGGTCTATGCAGTGATATCCATGGGGTGTTAAAGTCTCCTACTGTGACCGTATTACTCTCAGTCTCTCCCTCGATGCCCATCAATATTTGCTTTACATATTTAGGTGCTCTCGTGTTGGGTACATGAGTGCTTATAAGGTTATATTCTCTTGTTGACTTGATCCCCTATCATTATGTAATGTCCTCCTGTGTCTCTTATTATATAGCCTTTGTTTTGAAGTCTATTTCATCTGATATAAGTATTGCTACCTCAGCTTTTTTTGTTTCCATTAGCATAAAATATATTTTTCCATCCCTTTACTTTCATTCTCTGTGTGCCTTTTGACACAAAGTGGATCTCTTATAGACGGCACAGGTATGGGTCTTGTTTTCTTGTCCATTCAGCTGCCCTATGTCTTTCGATTGGAGCATTGAACCCATTTACATTTAAATTGATTATTTATAGGTATATAGTTATTGGTAAAATAAATTTTGACAACTCTATGTCAGTCTTCATTTATCTTGTGATATTTCTGACCAGTGGCAGCTTGAAAAGCTTGACTTAAATAACTGAGCCAGTAGCCAACCCTTCTTTGGCCTGCAACAATTTAGGGAAGTGGCTATTTACCAACCGTTACAATTTAATCGTACCACTCAGAATGACTGACTATGAGTTGTGCTTATTTATATATTCTTATATGAGGCCTATTGGTATTTACATATTGTTGTGTCACTTGATTTTCCACTTTATAGTATATTATGAAAATATAATTATATTAATTATTCCACTCTTGATACATTTAGGATATTCTAAAATTTTTGTTAATATATTGAAATATTTAATTAATATCTTATCACAAACATATTGCAAGTGTACAACTATTTCTATAAAGCCTATTTCAGAAATATCTCTTTGGAGAGATACTGTTATTTTCAAAAGTCAGAATTATTTTTCATTCTTAACAAGAATTCACTGATGTTCTTATTCCCTTACATGAGGTATTGCCAATATCTGTCTTTTCTAACAATCTAATAGGAGAAAATTGTAACTCTAAAAAAATCATCTCTTTCTAATTTATACATATATTTTGAGCATTTGCAGTTTTTCTTCTATGAACTGCATGTTTATAATGTTTTTCCATTTTCTCCTTGTTTTTTCTGGTTCAGATTGTTTTTCTCCATTGTTCTGATAAGAAAATGAACATTTAAGAGATTCAGTGTTTGCCCTAAATATTATACACACAGCTAGTTTATTGCAAAGGCCGTATCTACACCCAGTTTGTCTCTGTCTGCAGAATTCATTACCACGTTGCTGATGCCACCAGCACTGCTGGGCTGGGACGGCGAAGGCATAGCAGGAGGGCTAACACCAAGGTAGACAATCAAAGAAATAAAGCGTAGATTTTGGAACCTCTTCTGGGAGAAGCCCCTTGGCCAGGTATCTAGAAGGGAAATAGGGAAAGCAAAGACAATTTGATGCAAAAATTTCTGGATGACTGTGTTATATTAAAAATCGGCAGAGCCAAGAAAATAAACAAACTTGGGGAACTAGGCTTGCGTTTTAGTGAGTTTCCATGGAGTTTGTTTTTCTTCTTGCTTATGGAAGACACAAAACTCCATGTGACCCAGCGGGGAACCTTATTCTGTTATAAAGACGTGGCTCATCAACACATCCGGGCACAAGCTGGTCCTTGCCAAATGGTCCTACCTAGGGTTGGCTCTTCTCGGGGTGGTGCTGCTGCCACTCCTTCAGTATGTTACCTAATAAATCCAGGCGTCATTTCCTCGTGGGCAAGTTTTTCAAAGCTTTTACGGTAGGACTCATTCTGTGGTTGAGACTGTGTGTTTCAAAGAGAGATAAAAGGGTTTTACATTTCCAGGCCTGTCTGGTATCTTCTACTTGGTGACACCCAAGCCAAGTGATTTCAACGTTAGTGATTTAGCTTCGCTCAAGAGCTGGACAGAGAGTTGGAAGGAAAATGAAACTCATGAGCAAACCAGCCTCATGGGTGGGGTCTCGCAAGCTACAGCTTGTAGACCCTAATTTAGGCTGAAGATGCCAAAGGAAATAGAGCGAACCAAGAGGAAGTCTATCTGCCAGGGAGGGAGCCCAACAGAAACATTTGAGAAAATGATGTCCTCTCATACACATTTTCTTTAGATGTAGAATTTTTTCATTTCATTATTTTTCTATTAGTTTGAAAGTTCACATACTCAATCCACTTTGGTACTAGTTATATTTAAATTCACAGTCAGCTTGACAAAATGTGTGCATAGTTTAACAAAATAATTTTATTATTTTTTCAAACAGCACAAGGATTTTAGAATACCGTGGGTCGTGTTTTCTCCTGAATGGCATGCCATGGCAATGGACTGATTCAGTTCCATCCTGTAAACTGTAAATCCAAAGAATTAAATATTACTCTTACGATATTAACAATTGTTGTTTTGTTTAATAACTGGATTTTTCTTGACTTAGCCATATATTTACTTTTTTCTCTCATTGTTCTTCCTTTTCTCATCTCATCTTCGACATTTTCCCCTTGAGTAAATTTTTAATAGTAATTTTATAAAGTATATTGTCTCCTTCCTTGAGTATATTTAAATAATCTTTTAGTAAACCTTTCTAACTTCTATATGGCTGAATTTTTATTTGGCTCTTGCAATATATCAAAATTGAGTGGGTTTTTTTTTGTCTCATATTGTAGATCTTATGACACTTTTTTAAGGTTTCTCTTTTTACTGTTGCAAAATCTCACTGGTATTTTTTTATTTTTGACTGTTTTTTTTTTGTTTACATCTTTAATGGTATCACTATTTGGTTTTACTCTAACATTCTGAGTTGCCAACATTTATGTAATTGAGCTTATTGATATAATAAATCCTGTCTTTGTTCACGAGTGAAATTTTTCTGTTATATTTTAAATATGTGCTTGCTCTCATTATTCTGGCTCCTGTGGAATTCCAATGAAACAGGTGTTTTTAAAAATACCTATTACTTTATTAACTGGCTTAATATTTCTTTCCTTATAACATTTTTTATTAATGACAGTATCACAGATGTCCCCCATTTTCTCCCTCTTTCCTGTTTTCTGTCACTTGTCCCTCTGTGCTGCATTATTTCATGAATCTACCTTCAAATTGCTCTCTTTTGGATTTTGTCTAAATTGATGTTTAACTTAGCTATTAAATTTCTAATTATTTTTATTATTAAACTTTCTTGAGTTTTTTGTTCATTTTTTTAAAGGCTAATACTGATAGCCTCTGGATTAGTTAAATATACTATATAAACTTTTGAACATAATAATACAGAATATTTATTCAGAATACCACCAAATACAGAATATAAAATATTCCAACATCAGCAGAGCTTTTGTCTCTGATTCTGTCACTTAGTATTAAAGCCTTATCTTGGTCCTCTGTGCTTGTTCCTCATGTATTTATTGTGAGTTAATAGTCCTTGAAACTTTAACTTTAAATTCTGACTTTAAAGTTCATTTCTCCAGGGAGGATTTGTGTCATATAGGCATTACTCTCTGGAGGATAAGTGAAATAAATAAATAGACAGAAGGAAGGGCTGAGAAAGAGGGAGAAAAAAAATAATGACAGAAAAGATGGAAGGGAAGAAGGAAGGAAGGGAGAATGGATGAGGGCAGGCGGAAGGGAAAAAAGAAGAAAAAGACATAAAAAACATCAAAAGACAAATTGAGGAAATTATTTACAATGAATACGTTAGCAATTTTCCAAATTTCACCATTAGACTTTCAGCACCGTAAAATTATAAATTACAGTTGTATGTCATAGTATCATCAATATTGATCATATATCATATCACACAGTTTGCAAAATGTGTAGACAAAAAGTAAACAAATGAAAAAATAGAAACCCAATTGACTTAAAATAAATTAAATATGTGCAGAGCAAAAGAACTGACAAGGGAAATAAATAAGCACCTCATGAAAATAATACAAAGAGTGGATAAACATTTGAAAAATTACTCAAAGTTGTTAATAATTGAACAAATAAAATAATACAGAAGAAATATATTTTGTATTTCAACTGTAAGATTGCTGAAGGTTAAGAATTTTAAAATATGGAGATTAGAAAAATAAAAATATTTTAATAAAAAGAAGATAAAATACTGACACCATATCAATTTTCTATTACTTTAACATTCTAACATCTCAGACAGAGATATATATAAATAAAGCTAAATAAAATATAAAGCAAAGTAAAAGAAATCAATTAGAAATGAAGAAGTAAAACACTTATTATTTATAGAAATGATTTTCCACTTATAAAAAGTAAATAATCCACATAAATAATTGGATCAGTAAAAGGTAATTGCTGGCTATAAATACAATTAAAAAAACAAGTTGATCCTTCTAAACCAAGAAAAAATAATAAATGAGTGTAATTTTTTAAATGATGATATTTAAATAAACTACAGACTATGTCTCAGAGAATACACAATAACTGCAAAATCTTCATATAGAACTATATATATTTATATATTTTATATATATATAACTCAAAACTAAATCAAATAGAGGTACCCTATCTATTCAAGGAAAGGATGACTTTTGGACTTCGTATAAATTGTATTATGTATTATTTGTCTTTTAGATCTGACATTTTTGCTCTCTATTTCATATATACAAGGTGGGGCAAAAGTAGGTTTACAGTTATTTGTATGAAAAGTAATAAAATAATAAATAATAATACAAGAATAAACTGTTTCATGCACTCATAACTGTAAACCTACTTTTGCCCCGCCCTGTGTATTTATATTTATGCTTATGCTTACATTTATATTTGAAGGTTCATTGATATTGTTACCTGCAGTTCATTAATTTCATTGCTAAATATACAGGGTGACTTATCGAGTCAGTGTTTGGCTGATGGAGATTTGGGCTGCCTTCAGTTCTGTTTACGATAAACAGTGCTGCTATGAACTTTTATATCCATGTGACGTGCTGCAATGGGGAGCATAGTTTGTTCTTTAATTTTTCACCTCTTTGCAGCTCCAGTCAGTGAAGAATGTGAAAGGATTGTGAGTGTTGATTTTGAGGTCACGGATAAATTTGAAAGAGTAGGTGTTATGTAGAAACTATAGCTAGAATAGAAATGCTGGGTCCTAAAACATGTATATTATCAAACTTAGTAAATAAAGGAGACCCGTCTTCAAACAGGTCCTATCAAATTTCACGCCCATCAGCAATTCATGAGCCGTTTTCTTGCTCGACATTTTTGGCAACATTTGGTATTATTTTCAAAGAAGTCATCCATTTACCCAGTGTATAGTGCCTTCTCCTTGTAGTTTTAACTTGCTCTTGTCAATAATAATAAAGAGATTGGAAACTTTTCCATATATTTAGTGATGATTCAAATTTAACCTTTGTAATGCTATTTTTCTGTTATGCTGTCAGTCTTTCTCTAAAGTTTTATGTTGAAGGTCTTATATTTTAAATTCTAGTGCCTTTTGTTTACATTTATTACAACTACTTCCTCCCACTTCATGAACTTCTTTTTTACTCTTTTAATGATGTCTTTAAATAAGTCATTCTAAAATTTAATATAATCAAGTTTAGCAATCTTATCCTTCATATCTTAGGTCATGAAGATATCTTTCTACATTGCTGTAAATACTGAGTTGGATTGCCTTCCATATACAGGTGTATTCTTTGTGAAAGGGATGAGGTAGAGGTCTAATTTTATTTCTTGCCATGTATGTTATTAATTGTCTTACCATCATAATTGGAAACACCATCCTTGAGCCCTCCTCTGAAGTGCCAACTTCAAAATCCATATGTGTGTGTGGGTGTCTTTCTGTATTTAGGTTTTGCAGGCTGTTCTTAATTCTGCTGTTGTATCAAGAAAACAATCACATATCAGATATAAATAATTATGACTCTTCCAATAAAACATTATTTTAAAAAATGACCATAGGGCCTGATTTGATCTGTGGTCCATCATTTGCTGATACCTATCTTGGCAAATGTCTAGCAGAACACAGGTGGTAAATTAAGGCATTTAACACCCATTATGTGTAACACCCTACTGAAGACTTTTATCCGTATTCTTACAGCCCAGCCCCTCCTTTTCCATGAGTCAGATTCAAACTGGCCTTAGTGTGTGAAGAAGTTATGTGTCTTCAAATTCCTGCCACATTTTTCTCTAACATCGTGATATATCCAGGCTTTCATTCTTACCAGGTTTGGTGACCAAGAAACCAAGCTATTTCTTTTGTCCTCCTCTGTATTTATTTGACCCTTTACATCCACCTTTCTTCTGCACAGAACTCAGGGCCCAAGGAATACATAATTTTTGGACTGTGCTAAATGAGTATGGCTGCCAGCACCTCGGAAGGTACATTAAGATGCTGACCCTGAGCAGCGCACCTCTCAGAATTCTCTGCTTGGAAGTAGGGAGCATGGGGGCTCTGGGTTAATTTGCTCTGTTTCCCAGATGTGCTCACAGAAAGAAGAATTTCCTATGGTCTGATGTCTCTTTATTTCTTGTTTGTCGTAACTTGGCCCTTTATCCTTTCTTTCTCTTCAAGCTCTTCTTTGTTTTGTTCTTCTTTTGGCAATGTGAAATGCAGTAGCATTTTGGTACTAAAATGCAGCAGAATTTCAGAAGGCATGAAACTTTGGAGACCCCATCTTATAACACCCCTGGGAAAGGGGCACCAATGGGCCGTCTCTCTTTTAAACTCGACAATCTACTTCAGAGTTAAAACAGTAGGATTTACCATCTTAGGAGCTCGTCTCCATGGCGCTTGCCAAGATGAATGAATCAAAATTTGGCAGCTCCTTGGTTTAAAGTCCCCCAAAGCCAAATCTCTATAAGTGAGGCAGTGGGAAGTGGGAACTTCGGTAATTGACCTCCTGTGCTTCACTAAACACCCTGAGAAAATGTTGCTTTTTGTTTGTTTTAGCTTTTGCTTTGCTTTTGTGTTTTAAGAGAATGGGGAAAAATATTTTCTCAGCTTCCCCGATTGGTTCTCACATCTTCTTTTCTATTTTGTAGCTTTTGCTTTTTTTTTTTTTTTAAATAGCACTGTGTTTGACCAATTTTGTAAAATATTGTGATCAAGTATTCCATTAACATCAACTTCTTGGAGTTTGGAATTACTGTGACTTCAACTGAATATGTGAATTTCCACTCATTTTAAATGTTCAAAGTACCTCCCTTATGGAAGGCAGGTAGTTTACTTTATTCAACATGTTATAGCAGGTTACAAATCTTGGTTAGGGGAAACCTCAACCCTGCATTTAAGCCTAATTGATTGAAATCCATCTGATTATCGAGGATAATCTCCTTTCCTCAAAGTCAACTGATTAAGGGCTTTAATTACATCTGCAAAAGCTCCTCTCAGCAATACTGACATTAGTGTTTGAATAACTGGAGACTTTAGCTCAACCACGTTGATACATCCAAAAAGTTGTCACAATTGTAATTCTCAATTACTGTTTCACTCTCTCTTTCTAACTCTTTTCTACCTTTTGTTTTCCTTCCCTCTTTCTCTACTTACCTCTCTTCCTTTAGTCTCCCACGGACTCATGACTGTGTCCACACATATGTCTGCTTCTCCTCCTTCCGGGACAGACGAGGGTTTCACAACCTGACCCTCTGACAGCTGCACTGGATCCTGCATCCAGGGCTGGCCAGTGAAATAGGAAGGTGTCACTGGTGAGAAGTCACCTATACTGTGATGGACACGGACTATGGTTTATGGAGGTCACCATCTAGATTGGAAGAGAAATATAAACCCATGAATAATGTACTGATAAGTAATTAATTCATAATAAATTTCAGAAGGATTCAGAGTACAGAGATAAGAGATGTCCCTGGGAGCCCATATATAGGTGCAGCTTAGCTGGGCAATGGGTGGGGGTGGGGGAGGCACAAGCACCATGAAAAACCTTGTTTCAATTTCTTTTATTATTAAAAAAAATTTTTAAGTGTGTTTATTTGTTCATACCTAGTTTTCTCCAGATATTATTCTAAAACTCATGACTTCCTAGAGAGTAGGAAATAAAAGAATAAATACATAGTTATATGTGGTGATAAGTACTGAGTAACAGGTTGCAGAGGCAGTGAAAGCTGCTCTAACCTCATGTAGCTGAGAGGCTCAGAAAAGGCCTTCTGAGGAGGTTGGGGGAAAGCTGTACCCTGAGTGAGGAGAAGTGTGCTGTATGAAGAAGCAAGGCAGAGGACAGACACAAAGGCCATGGACTGTGAAAACTTGGACATCTAGAGAGTCAGCGCAACTGCGACAGAGCAGTGACGTCTGGAATGAGACGGATGGGAAACACAGGTTACTACTGGAGGTGGTTACAATTGTGAAGGCCACAGAAACCAAGGTAAAGACATTTATCTTTAAATGTGGAAAGAATCTGGGTGACCTCATGTAAGATGGTTCTGTCTCTGAACCTCAATTTCCATGTATTTAAAACGAAAATACTTCCTAAAGTCATTGTAAGAATTAAATAAAACATGGCATGTAAAAATCTTAGCATAGTACTGAACTACTCAAAACATAAAACCCAAAAACCTCAGTACCAGAATCTCACCATTTTCTTTAATGAACATGATCTTTTATCATTCTAGGGTAACTTAAAAGACAAAGTGGACTCAGTTTGTGTAAAAAATCATAGAGTTATTTTTGCGTGTGTGTGCATGGCATTAATTTTGATAGATAGGTAATATCTCACTATCCCCTATTTAAGAGAGAATTTTTTTACAAATACTTTAGCATTAAAATATTACTGTATTTTAACTGGTCCTTTTCAGTCACTGTGGCACCATATCCAAGAAAGTACACAAACAAGCTGTTTTTCATGTCCTTTATCTCAACAAACATTCTGTGATTTATAAGATCCAATAGTTCCCACATTACTGTCTGCAGAACAAGTTACCTAAATTTTATGGGTGACTGAGGTTCATTAAACACAGATGGGAAAGATATAAAAGGGTGTGGAATGAAAGCTGTACTCTAAATTACTGTGGGCAACAAATAAAAAGAGAGAAAAGAAAAAAACACTATACAAATATATGACCATTTACAGTTTTGAAAGATATTGTGGTTTACGGAAACATATGAGAGAATGGCAGCATAGTTGCAAATTTTCTGTTTCTCGGAGTTCATTTTTTATTGAGTTTTACTACATCTCCACAGAATGCCATTATTATTTTTCAATAATACTTCAGTGCAAATCCACTGTGGAATTTGGCAACTGACATTTAAACCCTCTCAGCCCTACTTTTATTATATGTAAAATGAGAAAGTTGGATGAAATGATCTCTAATGTCATAAAAAATTAGGTCTCTCATTTCTTTAGTTCCCAGAGAGATATGTTAGGCGGCAGTTTAATTTGCAAAGTAATTTGACAGCCAATTCTCTTTGATGACATCTTACTGTTGGGGGAGTTAAAATAAAGATGGTAGTCTTGAGTCATGGCTACAAAAGCCAAAATTCTACATTGTAAAATGCAATTTCTTCTTCTTACCCTCCTGTTTTTCTTCCTCCTTGTTGTTTTCCGCTTCTTCATCTTTTTTTCCTTTATTATTGCCATCTCCATTTACAAGTCTAATAAAAATGGTCCATTGCCTAGACAAAATTCTGATGCTAAACCATGTCTTTTGGAAATGTATTGTCTAAAATCAACAGCAGGACACATTTTACTGTCTTTAATATATGAAGGCAGATCTAGATCAGGCTTTATGAAAGTCAAGAAATATCTGGTCCACCAAGAAATGACTTTCATCAACTTCACTTTACTCACTATGCACAGCTCAGCTCAGGTATAGCTTCCCACCTAAAGCTTTTTTCATACCCCCAATACCTCTCTTGGTATTCCACTAATAAAAGTAAATATTATGTAATCTTAATCACCACTATATCGCCCTAATATAATTTCAAACACAAAGTAATTTCTTGATCAATATCTGAATGAGCAAAGGTTTCACTAATGGAAACAACTGAATGTAAATACCTCGAGACTTCCATAGCACAATGCCCAAAATATAACCGCACTTATAACTATCTGTAGAAATGAAAAATGGATATCAACTAAAAATAATAATATTAGATTGCAGAGCCTGGAGAGTATAAGGTGATCTAGTTTTTCATGCTTTTGCTTATGCTATTGTCTCATCTCCAGTTGCTTCCCTTCAGTTAAGTATTCTTTAAGAACTAAATCAAACACCCTTTGCCCAAATGCCCTAATACCTTCTCAAGCCACAAATGGAATGTTGATTTCACTCTGTTTTGAATCCCCATAACATATTATTTGTTCTTGGAGGATTCTTCTTAATATATTATAGCTAGTATGTAAATCTTCTAGGGCACTAAATATTTCTATAAGTGTCATCTATTATTATTATTATTATTATTATTATTATTATTATTAACAGATATATTGCGAGAATCTAGAGAAAGCTCAAGTATATAACCTGTTTCTAATAAATAGCTTTCGAATGAATAAATTCACCATTTTCATACTTCCCTAGTATCATCCTACTTTCAGGTACAAACTTTTCTTAGGTAAGACACTGGACTTCTTCATACCCCTTTAAAGTAGGAAAACTTGTATAAAATATGAGGAATTGGCAATAATAGTTCTTACTGTAAATTTTTCAAGGATATACTTTAAACAACTTAAGTTTTATTTCTGTTGTCATCCTAAGCCCCTAGCACCTGGAATTTGGGAAAAAATATAAATACCACAATTCAGGTGTTGGGACTAGACAAGAAAACACTTTGGAATATAAAATCCTAGACACTTGGTGATAGGCAGCAGGTGAGCAGGGTGTCAATTGTGTTTATAGTTTCTCTTTGTGTATTGATATTAGATCCATAACCAGTGTGCTAATTACAGTAACATATTTATTAGGATAATTAGGCCTTCTATAATTAAACACTATATATGTAAATTTTGTCTTATTCTTTATCTTCTCTCCATATGAGTTCCTTAGGTTCAGAGGCCTGGGAAAAGGTGACAAACAGCCCACTCTTTCTTTGTCTTCAGACACCCTATATATACATGCACATTGCATTTCTGAGTGCAAGCCCAGTTCTTTGCCTGGGTCTTTTCATCTTTAGCGATATAGGTAGTTGTATTTTGAACAACCAGTTCAAAATATTATGAAGCCTAAATGTCTCCCAAAGATATCTATGAATTTAGTAGGGGAAAGTATTGTTTACTTGGTTTTCCCTTGGTTTCTAAATCATCCTCTCAAAAAGTCTCCCAAGTTCCCCAAAGAGTAGGATGGTTTTATATCACAGCAAGACAAAAACACAAATAAATGCTACTTGCACATTGCACTTAAAAGTACCTTCAACCAGCCCAAGGAAAATTTTCAAAGATGGTTTCTAGAAACCTATCCTCCTTCTGTTTCTCCTTTTTCTTCTGTTTATTCTTTTCAATATTCTTTTTTCTTTTTAAATATAACTGATTTACAAAAACTGCACCTATATAATGTAAACAAGGTTGGACATATGCAAACACCCTTCATAGTGTCATCAAAATCAAGGGGATAGGCAAATCTAACTCCTCCCAAAGTTTTCTCGTATCTCTTAATTTATGTATATTTTTTGTGGTAAGAACACTTAACATGAGTTCTCTTAAAAAATTTTGGAATGTATAATACTGTTTTGTTAACTATACAGGCTCTATGTTGTGCAGCAGGTCTCTAGGATTAATTCATTTTGCATAACTGAAACTTTATTCCCATTGAATAACAGCTCCCCATTTTCCCCACTCCCCAGCCCCTGACAACCACTATTGTATTTTCCTTCTTCTATGCAAATCCATCAAGAGGCAACTAAAACAAAATGGCCTCCTTTTTACCAGGATCCACCTCCATTAGAAAGTAATGGTATTGACAATGATTTTTTTCAATAGTACTAAGCGCCTATCACTCACCTGTAAAACAGGGACAATAGTACTTACAAGTACTGCTCATATTAGGCATAGCTGGACACAACCCCAAAGCACTAAAATGATCCTGACTACGACGACTGAATCATCTCATCGATTTTCCTCCTCTAAAACATTTCAGAAAACTTTCAATTATAGCCCTCAGGTCTTAGACATAATTTCCAGGAGATTTTTATCTCCCAGAAAAAAGTCAAGTATGGGTAGTTATTTATGAGCCCTGCTTCATGATATTTCCTCTTCAGCGGCAACTGATAGAGAGGACGTCTGGCATCCAGCATCTCCTGCATGTTTACTGATGGACAGTGTTTCACAGCCTCATCCTAGTTTTGACTATTGGCTCCCAAAGGCTTTTGGGAACTTCTTGCCTGAAAGATGCCATACAATTATAAGCTCCAAATCGGCATTCTTCTCCTCTGCTTGTTAAAATCTGCAATCTATAGTGGCATCGGGTTACCTGCCCTCTAGGGAAGGTAAATAACAATGCGGATGTGCCCGTATTCATGCAGACTGTGTACTTTAGTTGGCTAATTCGTGCTCACTGTAGCTGAAAGGATGCCTGCTCTAGACAGCTTCCTCCTCTCCGAGGCCCTCAGGCTGGGAAGCCAGCTTAACGTTTTGTTTTCTTTGTCTACACAAAATGAAAGCTTGCTAACTTAGATCAGACTGTGACAACTCTATTTCTGAAAGGATCTATTCATTACTCAGTGAGCCAGTGTTAATGTGGGAATTTCCCAGGAGGTAGGAAAAAAAAAAAAGCACTGATTCTTTTATTTTCCTATACAGCCTGGAACCTGACACTTACTAGATATGTAACTCTGGTGAAGTCACCGAACTTTGGGGGACCCCAATGTTCCCTCTGTCATTTTAAAATAAGGGCAAAATCACCCACTGAACAAATGTGGCACAACTGAAAACATGCTTTGAAATGTACTAAAGTATAAAAATGCTAAGTGTAGTTTAGCTTACCAGCATTTCTAAAATAACAACAATAATGTCCTTCTATAGATTAAACCAGCAGATTCAAGAAAAGCAGGGTGCTGGAGGAAAAACATTAAGCTTCAGACTCCGAATTTTTTAAAAAGTGAAAAAAATTTGAAAAGTGTACTTCTACTTCATTTAGGCACATAATATGTACCGCATTCATTACTTAACTCCTATTTTAATGTTCTTTTCCCCAAACCCATTCTCATTATTTACTTTACTAATAAATGCACCAGTGATGACAATAACTATATGCTATTTTCGCTCATCAAATGGACAAAAATATTAATAGGCCAAAATCTCCAGTGTTGTCCAAAACACCAGCATTCTGCAATGACAGCTGTTAAGAGTGAAAATTGATACGATTGCCAGCAAGTAATTTGGTCATATGGACTAATATTCCTGTAAAGTTTATATTCTTTGATGTAGCAATTTTACTTCTGGAACATTATTCAAAGGCCAAAAATGAAGACAGTTAAAAAGATTTAACTATGAGGAGAGTGATCATAGCATTGTTTAGAATAGGAGAGAGAACATTGAGAGAGACTATCAAAATGTTGAGAATTTTAAGATTGGTTAAACAAGGCAGTGGCATATAAAACAGTCAGTAATGATTATTATGATGAATATTTATAAAGGAGAAAATAGCAGGTGAATTGGAAACTTCTTGGGTGGTCAAGGGGAAACTAGGAAGTATGAGAAAGTGATTCCAGTTATAATGAGAAAGCTGTAGGAATTCACCTTTACTACTGTGTGTCTATGTGAGTGTGTCTATGCATGTAGGTGAGGGAGATAGTGAAAGTGTTTTCTTGGGTCAGAGTTATTTTGCAAGAAAAATACAATTAGATCAGTTCAATAGATGAAATGCTTTGCATCGTGGGAGATAGGTACATTTCACAATGCAATAAATCCTAACGGTTTTAAGGCATATGATTTCCAAAACTTAGGGAAATGTGAAACACTTCTTTGAGTGGAAATTCCCCACTGACTCTTCCTAAGTAGGTGAGACAACGTTGAACACAGATTTCTCCCACAAACCAGCGGAAACCGTGCAGCAGAAGTCATTGACATTCAAATAATTTTTGTAGCATTTGAGATTGAAAAACTGAAAAATGGATAGTAAATAGGGAACTGGAATGTTACCTTTTTCTGGAAGAAGGTATGGAACATCCCAGAAGGGAGTCAATATAAAGATTCCAAATAGGAAAGAGAATACTGTAAGAGGACTGTAGGCCATGATGAACGGAGACAAAAACCAAGAGAGCACCTGTGTGGGCGTTTCTCTTCTAAGGATTCAAGGGTGTTCATCTCGTGGCCTACAGGCCACACGCAGCCTAGGATGGCTGTAAATGTGGCCCAACACAAAAATAGTTTACTTAAAACCTTTTTGCTCATCCGTTTTCGTTAGTGTTGGTGTGTTTAATGTGTGGCCTAGGAAAATCCTTCTTCTTCCAGTGAGACCCAGAGGCACCGAAAGGTTGGACAGCCCATGAGTCTTTTTACTTTATTAGGTATGAGAGAGTAAGAGAATTAGACCAGAGGCTTAATTTCTCAATTCCTTCCCCTCTCCTCCCGATACTATTGGATGAACACTCAATAAAGGATTACTTAACCATCATCAGAATCCCATGCAAATCTGGTTCAGAGAAGGTAAAGAAAACAATATTGAATACTGACAAATGGTAACCCCACTTCCACCACGATACCACAGTGGACGTCAGTGGCAGTCAAGCAAAATATTTATAATTGGTATTTCTAATTGATATTATGGGTGGTTGTGTTATAACTAATTCTCACTTCCTTTTCGTTCTTTCTTTTATTTTTTTTGCTAAATTTTCTCATGTATAATCTTGTAATAAGAAAAAAATGGTCTACACTTATGGTCAATCCTTTAGGGTGATGCTCTTGGTCAAGGCCTTGGGATAGATGATGTAGAAGAGAGGCCGGTGTACTGAGTAACGATGAGGAGTGAGGCCAGGAACACGGACAGAACAGAGGGCCCTGCAGGACCGGTGATATTGGTGGTGACAGTATGCTTAAACTGTCGCATCAACAGGATGAGTGCATGAGCTGAGATTTTAGAATGGAACCTATATTTTTTTGAGTTTTAAAAAGTTTGCCTTTTGTATCACAGGAGAGTGCCCTGATGTCCCTAAGGGCCTTCTCTTGTGGGCTGTATTTGTTCTCGTACACCATCTGAAAAAGAATCATTTGGTCCTGTGTGGTGGTTGTTTCTGCCAGCTACCGGCACTGCAGGCAAGAGCTAGGACTCTTCATCTGAGTTGAGTTTTGTAGCAGAAAATGTGAGGCCTGAGGAGAAATATTAGGGGCTGTCCATATGCACAGACAGTTTTGTCCAAACGTCACAACCCACTTGGTGCCACAACAATACCCTGGTAGTCTGACAAACTGATTGACTTACCTAGATCGCCTCCCAGGGAAAGGTTCCCACTCCATTTAGCCCAAGTGCCTGGCTGGTTTGGATTAATGCTGCCCACTTTATCCCTACCAGGGATGAACAGGATATGTGTGTGGCAGAGGGGAAAGTGGGTTACTTGGCAGCATGCTCAGTGTCAGGCCCAGGCACAACTTTTTCCTCTATTTTTTTCCCAACATAAGAAAATACAATGCAATATACAGGTGGTATTTCATAGAATCATATACTTAAAACCTATATAATTTTATATACAAATGACATGCCAACAAACTTTATATACATATAAACCTGCCCTGGTGAAGATGTTAATGTATGATTTCTCTCTCCTTCTCCCTCGGGATTTGTGGAGTTGTGAGAGGTGGGAGTGAGATGGGCTGCTTGTATGAGAGAAAGAGAAAATTCATAAGTTGATTCTCCTATTCCTTGGGAAGGTATAAATAAGAATATGGCTCTATTTACCATGCAAAATAGAAGTCACCCATAGTACTGGACTATCTATGCCCAAAGTTATATGGCATAGCCCAATATAGCAGATTTTTAATTTTTAATTTTTGAATGGAGACTGCAACATTCTATTGTTCAAGGTTTGGGTATTTGATTTTCAAAATAAGTTTCGAACTTACCATATATGCTCTTACTTTTCTGAGCCTCTTATTTATTTTCTACTATGCGAATAAATTTGAAAACTTGTGACGGGGCTGTTTTAAGGAATCTGTGAGAGAATCTTTGTTAGCTGCCCTACTGAAGCTCAAGACTGTAGCTTCATTAGATTTCTCATTATTTGTTCCTGGGGAATTTTCTCCTGAGCCCCAGATGGGCCCGAAGCGTGCTTTCAGAAAGCACCCTGATTCTTAATGTTCTATAATCAAAAACACATGACATGGGGCATGAATAACCCCTTCCATGCTCTATCTTGTTTACTGTTTCTTTCTTCTTGTTAGATTAGAAGCTCTTTGAAAACAGGGATTTTGTTTTGCTTTGTTTTAATACTAGCATATGGTAGACACACAATAAATATATGTTTAATAAGTAGATAAAAAGATGTATTTGGATGCAATGTGTTGAATGTAATGTAATGGATGTAGGCAGAACGTGCTCCAGGAACTCAAGGGAGGGGTAATTAACTCAGCATAGAAGAGTCAGAGCAGGGTTGTATTTCATTTTGGGTTCTGCTTTACTCTAGGACTCAATCACCCTGTGATTACAAAGAAAGCGTCCCCCTTTCCCAAGGACTCATAGTGGAGGAACTGGGAAAGCACTCGGAGCAGACATGGTCCTGCTGTTACACTGGGCTATTTTCAGTATCCAGGAAGCAGCATGAGCTCACCTTCTGGTTGGAACAAGCTGCCTCAATGATAAGACAGGAGCCATGATTGCAGATAAGCATGGGGCAAAGTCTATGAGTGGAGTGAAAGAGAAACACAAAAGCTAAAAAAAATAAACAGATAACAGGACAAGTAAAACAGAAGACAGGAGCGAAGGGCCGAAGGGCGCACATTTTGTTGTTGATAGAATGAAAATCTTGAATTATGCACATGCATTCCACACACACAAACCAATGAGGTCAAAAAGGCAGAACATTTCAGGCTAAAAGGCCTATGATATTGCGATTTTCTTAGTGGAGATGTGTTAGACAATCCTACTTTGGGAATTTTTGGCTAGAAAGAGGATTCTACTAGAAAGAGCATGATGCTTAAAAGAAAAGTTCCCATTATGCTCTGGACTGACCTTGGAAGCTGAGACAAGTCATAGATTCAACTGTAGCATGAAAGCCTCTGAGAAAAATAAAAATGAAGTAGCAGCTATCAATAGTATAGTCTTTAAAACACTACAAAAATTAAACTAGTATTGCTTCCCAAACTGAGCACCATATGAAGGAAGCATCACATAGGCAAATGTAAGTGAGCAGAACATTATTTTCAATATTGCCCCTATGGTAAGGTCCCTCTGAAAAATAATCCAATTATATTAAATGTTTGGGGCTCAGGCCAGAATCAGAGTACAGAGGACACATGTATGTAGAAGAATTAGTTCCTTTGGAAACCATTAACACATGGAAATATATAATATAGGTCAAATTCCCATTGCATTATAAGCAGGGACTCTACAATTGCCAGCATATTCTTTGTTGTTTTCTTCAGATTTGATTGCAATAAATTTAGCCAAGAATCTTATCATATCACAGTAATTTTTGCCAAAATAATCAAACTCCTGAATCAGCATAATTTTTTTTTTTTTTATCACGGACTTTATTTTAGGAGGAAAAAAAAGTGTATGTGTGTGCTATAAGATAGGCTGTCAGGAAATTATTTAATTATAATAAAATGTGCCTAGTAAATCCAGATTAAAAAACCTTCTTTCTAAGCCAGAGTCTTGCCCTTTAAAGTTATGATCAGAAAATTGAGCTGTGGACACCTCAAGATCCTAAACTAAGGAATGGCTAAAATTGTTCATTATTCTCTAAGGCAGGAAAAAAAATAGCCCAAAACTGAAATACAAAATAGATTCTGAAAAACACTATATTCAAAATTTAAGTTTATCAGTAATTTCCCATAATCTTTATTATTTCAAATACTATTTAGCATGTGCATTCATTAATTATTTAAAATCTTTATAATGTTAGGAAATTTTTTTCCCCAACAGTGTATATGATTATTTCTCAGGCCTTAGGAATGTGATAAAGATGATTTTAGTGAAAAGGGATTTATTATTTGTTATAAAATGCCTAGTTAATTAGATGACTTTGGTAAGAATAGAAGTGAATTTAAAAATACATTTATACTGAAATGGAACTTTATGATGCATTTTAATTTAGGAGATGAAGATAGCATGATACTGTATTAGAGATGTACTTGTTAAGGCAAAAAATAAAAAAATCGTGCAATCTTAGAGAGAAAAATCTCTTGAGAAATGATCTAGACTGAAAAAGTAAAACCAAATACAATAATACATATGGCAGAAAAAGAAATTCAATCACATAAAAGGCAAGTGAAGAATCCGAAGATTTATCAGGAGTTTTACAGCCCAAATATAATGTTGTTTCAAGATGAATGATACTTGAATTTAGAACCCCAGTCATCTAAAGAATCTGCTAATATCAAGGATTGACTCAGTTCCTTGAAGACTGTACTGGACTCTATGTCCAAGACAGCTCCTCCTTTCAGGTCTGACGTGTCAGTTGATATGAGATGGGGCCAAGTCATGCCTCTCTCTCTCTCTGCATAGCCTCTGCCTCTGGCTAACTTGGATTTCTTCAGGGCATGGTGGTCTCAGGTAGTCAGACTTCTTACATGGTGGACATTTCCCCAAGAACATGTGTTCCAAGAGGTTCAGGTGTAAGCTGCAAGGCATCATAAGACCTAGTCTTAGAAATCATGCCTCGTCTGTTCTACTACATCCTAGTTGTCAAAAGAGAAACAAAGAGTCAATTCAGATCAACAGGGTAGAGACTACACATGGAGGTCAATATTAGTACATTAGGGATGGTTCATTGGGGACCATCTTCAGAGACTAACTACCACACTGCCCTTAGTACTTTATTTTATTCAACCACTTCTTACAGATTACTTAAATACCGTTCCTTTCATTTCACTTATGATGTTTTCAATTTAACTCAGAGACAATTTCCCCAAGTCTGTGGCTATAATACTTCATGTTAGAGATATTTTACTGTTCTTGGTTACCTTTTATTTTGGTGGTACTCTTTTGCTCATTAATTAACTTATTTATGAATCCAACAAACTCTCTATGAGTACCTATTGTTCTGGTTTGGGGTTACAAAGGCGAATATAGAAAGATCTCTGTGCCCTAGGTGTTCCCAGCACTGTAGGGGATCAACATATTAATAGAGTTATTGTAAGATAAAAACAATTTTGTTAACTACATTGTCAATAACACATAAGAAGCCGTTTGAACAAAGGGATAAGGTTTCTAGGTGATTGAACATAAAATGTAAAAGTGATATTTCAGGAGCTTGGATTTTGAAAAAGGGTAAATCGAGTGTCAACAAAATGTTGAAAGGCTGTTGTGGGGACCCTGCCCTATTAAACTGAATTTCTCAGTAAAGTTGCTGAACCAGTGAAAGTCAAGCATGATATCTGATGGATGACAGAGAAGGGGCCAAGTTTTCATATCACTGAATCAGGAATGAACCAAGACACAGAGCAAGGAAGTAAGAACACTGAAGCTGAAAGAAGCATGAAGAATGTAGGATTCATGAGAAGACTCTTTAGCTGTCTCAGAGCCTAAACTAAAGTTTGGGCTACTTTTACTAGATCTTCAAGCATTAGAGGGGGTCTCAGCCAATCACCTCAATACAACGTGCTTGGGAATATTCAGAGTATGAGGGCAATACAGGGAGTGCCTGAGACAATTGTCACCTTATTGCAGAGCCCATCTTACCTATCCACCTCATATGTATTAACAGTTCACAGAACAGTTCTAGTTCTTTTTTTTTCTCAATAAAAACTTCTTTGTAATGTCATTAAACCAAATAAAGTTCCTTCTAAATGTGTCTGTTCAAGTACTCCTGGGACAATGAGAACGAGTGTTCCCTAAGACCCTATCTGTTCTTGTGCAAGGGCACCACACTCTTTGAAGACCACAGGAAGAGGAAGAAGAGAGGAAAATGCTGAAGAGAACTTTGACAACAACAGTATCTCTCACCCTACCAAAAAAAAAAAAAGGTACAAATGCAGACGGGCAGATATAGCTAATACTTCCAGTTTTGGATTTTCTGCTAACATACTTCAAGAGGATTCCAGGCAGGATAGGTAAGCATTCTGTTGGCAGCGTAACATTATTTTTCCAGTCCCCACAGTCAATGAATGTACTTTT
Organism: Desmodus rotundus; assembly: GCF_022682495.2. Taxonomy (NCBI): domain Eukaryota; kingdom Metazoa; phylum Chordata; class Mammalia; order Chiroptera; family Phyllostomidae; genus Desmodus; species Desmodus rotundus. Next base: position 12,119,398 of record NC_071394.1, read on the forward strand.
CCAGAATGAGAATTCCAAGAGGTCCTGATTATGTTATTTTTCTTATGGATACAAAAGGCAACTATGCTTCCGCTATTTTGGTCTCTACAAGGGCACTTTTTTGTTTTAGTTTGGTTTGCTTTGGTTTCCCTCCTTTTCCACAATCTCCAGTACCATTTCCTCATAAGAGATAACTACTCAAATGTTTTATATATATAAACATATACACATATGTATACATGTTTGTGTCTATTGAATACACGCAATGTATTATGCATATCATATATGTATATGTGTATATACCTAGGTATGTGTACATAAATATATATAATAATTTTTGGTATCTTATATGTATATGTTTTTTAATGCCATGTAGAGTATTGTGGTGTACATTTCTCACTTGTTTCCCACTCAGCTTGATCTTTCCAGATTTATCATTGGATGTACATCCGTATCTCGAAGCATGGCACATTTTCCCACTAATACAATCCCAGTTTGCCTCCAAGTCCTCACTATATAACCAATGCCACAATGAAAATGTTTGTCTGTTCCCCTTAAAGACTTGTGTCTTTGAGTCAGGAGTATTATCACTGGGCTTCAGGGTTTGTGGATATTGATTTACACTAAAGTTTGCCAGATTGTTTACCAATTTAATTGCTAATTTTTACCAGCAGTGCAAGAGATTACTTGTCTTTCCAAATCCCTGCCAATATGTGATGGTAGCCAGCTTCTTAATTTTTGCCCTTTGGATATAAAAATGATAGTTTAGCCTATTTTTTTTTTTACTGCTGCATCTGCTCTTCCTCAACACAGAGGCCACAACTTAGTGGATGCTCATAAATGTATACCAAACAAATACATGTGACTGAAAGGCAAAACATTTCAATCTGAAATATTATAGATACTTTTTTAAAAATATGAATTTAGTGTGCATAATGGATTTCAATACTCTGGAAAGTTACATTTTTTCTGAGCCAGCTTTTAGAGCTCTCTGGCAGAAAGGTCGAGTTTAGCAGAGGTCAATTGCCATTTGGATCCAACATTTTATATGCTGTTGACTTTCTTAACATTTTACCATTTCTGCTGGGGATTTGTTTTCAATACATGAAATTGCTATGATTTTAAGGCATATTTATTTGCATGTGTAGTAGACACACTTTTTGGTTGTCTTCCAATTCCATGCCCTACTTTTCTGAGAAGTGACTCTTCCCATACTCACAGAAGCACAGCCATCCTAAAGGGTGGTTGTCTCTAGTGAGTGACATTGTCCTTCTGGCTATTGATAAACAGACAAGGTATGGACACATAATCCAAGCAAAGTATCTCAGGGATGGCCAGAGGTCTATACGTGGACTTCATACTTTGGACATTTAGGGGATAGAGGGGATTCACTAAGCAGGGGAGTAGCCCCAGCATTCCCTCTCTCAGTAGCTGAAAGAAACTAACAGAGAAGAAAGAGTGTTAGAGTGTACAGAGGAAACAGTGTGGGTCTCGTGCAGAACTCTTTTAATCTTCCAGTTAGGAGAGAGAAACCACTTCTGAGAACATCTGGCAGTACCAATACAGCCAGACCAGGAGAACAAACGTAGTGCTTTTTTCTTAGGAGGCTAACTCTGAGTAGCTAGGTTCATAACAATTGCCACTTGATAGAGTCTAAATTCCACACTTCTATTTACGCTAAACGTTAAACATTCTCACCTCTGGCATTGTTATAAGGGCGTGCTGATCAGCGTCTACTAATTTAGCCATTAGCCAGAGGATCATCCACAAGGAAAGTCATTAATGCCTATGTGTGAACATGGGAAAGCTGAGTCAAAAGGATTTTAGCTCAGAGTTTCCTCAGGATGAATTAAATCAATTAAATTCTGCCCTAGGACTTTAAAATCTAGACATCCAGTTTTAATTAGTCTCCATAACAATGTGACTTTGGTGCAAGACATATGAATTAAGGAACTACAGGTGTCCAAGTTCAGCAGAGCACTTGGAAAAGAGAAAACCAGCTTTGTAGAAAGAGAGCGCCTATAAACTCATGGGCGATGGCAAATGTCTTGGCCAGTTTGTCAGGGGCCTAGGGGAATTGAAAGATCAGGGGAGAGAAGGTTTGGAGTAGAGGTATTTGGATGTATCCACAGGAGTAGTCGTGTTGTGTGGAGGTCTTTGTATCACAAGTTAACGCCACCAGAGAGCAAGTACTATTAAACAGAAATGGCCACGTAGATATAGTGAATGGACCTGCCGATGACTCAACCTGCCTTCCTCTGTCATCAACCACCCTGGTGCTGGCACAATGGGAATGTGAAAAGAGTAGCTAACTATTTGGGCAGGGATGGAGGCTCTACATGTGCCCCCAAACATGAGCTCCCACTCACAAAAAGTTGGGTTAATTATTATCCCTGGCAAATGTCCCACCTGTCAGCAGCAGAGATCATGCAAACTCTCCAGTATTGCATCATCCCCTCAAGGGACCAGTTCCCCATTTGAGGATACGTTAACTGCATTGAATCTCTTCTACTATGGAAGAAGCAATGATTCATGCCATTGACTGAAATAGGTACATTCTGGATAACAGGTTCCACTTCCTACCGTTAGTATACCTTTGCTACCCTCAGATATTCCACTACCATTACTTCAGGGCTTGCACAGTATTTGAACCACCAACATAGGATGCCACAAACTGTTGTGGCAGACCATAGAATTCATTTTACAACAGCAAAAGAGAGGCAATAAGCATTTGATGGTGGGACCCAATTGTACAGCCCATAAATTTTTGGCTTGATAGAATGGTAGAATAACCTGTTGAAAGCGCAGATGGGTCACCAGATATAATGCCTTGTGAGGACTGAGAGGCATTCTAGATTCATATGTGCATTAATTTTATTTGGACTGTGTCTCCAACATATATAATACACAGGTCTAGGAACCAAAGTATGAAAGTGGAAATGGACACATTTATCATTCCTCCAGTTATATAAAGAATAATTTACAATTTCCATACCCACAAATGTGGCTTTCTGGGTTTAGAGGCCTTCACTCCTTTAAACAGGAGGAATGTTTCTACTAAGTGAAACAGCAGAAGTCCTATTTGAATTTAAGATTTATCTGCTGCCTGGGTGTTTGGAGGCTCCTTAGCCTGAGAGAATAGTACACAGGAAGAGAAGTAAGGATGTTTGGCACAGAAGTGGTCCACTTCAGTGTCTCTTTTCACACCCCTGCCCAGTTTTCATGAGAAAGGAAGGAGACCCGTGGTTATAACCTGAGAATGGCATGGTGACCCTTCAGGGGTAAGGATCCATGTTACACCACCAGGTGAGCCACCTTGACTGGTAGAAGTGCAGGGTGAGGGGAAAAGAAGTCTAGAATTGATGGACGAGGAAAAAGATAATGAGCATCAAGGTGCCAGGCTTTGTGGGATAAGGACTTTATTGGGAGCACATGGCCCTCCTAAACTTGCTTTTACATGTTATTCCCATCAAGAGACCAGCCCGTATCCTGGAGGAGCATTGTGGAGCTGGAGGTGCAAAGAGTAGAATGTGGGGGGCTCTGTGCCATGTTCCCCAGATCCAGCGTGCAAGGTGAAAAGACCTGTCCTCTAGATGCGTGGAGGTTGGCTGACTGACGGCCCTAATCTGTTAACTCTCTGGAAGTTGCCATGACTTAAAAAGAACAATCTCATCAAGGTCATATCTATGTCCCAGAGGCAGCCTGCACAGCATGATCGCTTGATGCAGGACTCCAAAACACCCTCACCCCAACTTGGGAGAATTAACAGTAACAACTCCCCCTTCAGAGCTCCCTGTGGGTTTGGCTAAGGCCTTCAGTGCGACTGCATCATTGCCCAGCCTCTCCCTCTGCCCAGGGATGCTACCTTCCCTTTATAGGATTTAATCCTATGAGCACTCTAATAAAATTCCTATATGCTATTCTCAGAGTCTGAATCCCCAGGAACTGAGTTTGCAATAGTAGCCATCCATCAATCAATCAATCAATCAAGTAAACAAACACATAATTAAATAAATCTTTAAGTGCTTTTTAACAATATGTCAAAATCCCCAGTCTGTCGGTGAATGCCCACTTTCACATACTTAATTCAAAATATCTGCTATTGCAAAAAAAACCACCATTGAATATATAAAAATGTTATAGACTTTTCCTCTGTAGAACTACCTCAAAGAGTCTTCTTAGCATGTTGTTATCTTTTGAAATCAATTGTTGATATCTATGTAAAACAGAAAAGGAAGGGTGGGAGAAAAAATGAAGGTTTATTGAAATGTGTGACAGAGGTGTCCAACCCACAGCCCACAGGCCACGTACAGCTCAGGACGGCTATGAAAGCAGCCCACCTCAAAACTGTAAATTTACTTAAAACACTGCGAGATTTTTTGTGTGTGATTGTATTACAAATGTATTTAATGTATGGCCCAAGACAACTCTTCTTCTTCCATTGTGGCCCAGAGATGCCAAAAAGTTTGACACCCCTTCTGGATGATACATTATCCCATACAATTTTCCTAACAGTTGCACGAGGTAGATATTGAACTCGTGTATGCCCCCCTTAGGCAGCTGTCTCAAAGGTAGTTACGTTGTGAAGGCAAAGAAACTTAAGTGTCAGACCTGTGACTTGCATGGGCTCTTTCTGAGATTCTTGCCATGCCCAAAGCACTGTGTGCTTGGTTGTATACATAATTTTGGGAAGTGTAGTGTTTAAAATTAGTTTCCTAAAAGAGGGATCCACAGACTGTCCAACTTTCAGACTCCACAATACCTGAATCTGCCTCCAGTGCTAATTTATTGCTGTAGATTCTTTGATATTGGCCCTGTGCTTGGTGCAAATTGGGCACTGGCTTTAAGCGAGAGCCAACATTAATTTTACTTCACTGATTTTTCCCGTAATTTGATCAAAGTTTGGGGTGAAAGCTTAGTTTCTTTTATTGGTTTTGGATGGCTATTCCTCTAGGACTTTCATTATTTTTCAGTACAGAAATACAGGGGCTTTTCATTATCAAGATTTCTAGGTTTTCAGCCTCAATTTTTTTTAACCTCATCACCATGCTAGAGCACATTAATAGAATGTGAAGAAAACTGGCCTGTACACCAAAGAAATGTTTCCAATAACTTTCCTCTGACCTTCGGGGTGTGAGAGCAAGACTTGAAAGTGGTTCTCTGAGCATTGGTCTTACCCCATCTAAGAAACCATCGCTTTCATCCAGATCTCTCTTCCAATGCTGTTTGCTGCTGGAGGCTTTATTTTCTGGCCCAAGAATTCCCCCTGTCGCTTATCACTAGGGCATGTTGTCATTTTCACTTAAAGGTGCAGCACTGATTGTAACAGTAGTGATGCAAGATGATTTGAAATCTCTGAATATCAAATAGATGGATTTTTATATGTAACCAAAATTAATAATTTACATCCCATTCTTTTGAAGCAGCTATACATTGGGCTTGCTACCGACCAATATATGATCATGACTCTCATGAAGAATATTGGTGAATCTGTAAAATAAAATGTTATTTTCATTTAAAATTAGCCTTGGTCAGTGATTATTCAGGTTTTGAACACATGATATAAAATAGCTCACCTGACAAAATAGGTTATTGTTTTATACGTGCTCATTTTCAGAACATGTAAATATGGTTTAACTGACGTGTTTAAAAGCTTATTTTTTGGCAGGGGAAGGGAAGTTTGGGAGAACACTATCTCCTATTCCTCTGTCATAGATAATGTATTATCTATGTATGACAATACATAGGTATGACCCCGTCAACTCTTCAGTTGCTATGATCACCTCATGTTGGATCTGGGCTTAGCTCCATCATTTCTACCTGCAGCTATACTTTTAAAGGTCAGTATGGGATAGACCACGGTTTCTCGACCTGGTATCCATTGATCCTTGGTCCAAGAACAAATATCTAGGTTGCAGTATAATCCCTCAAATTGAATCCAAAACCATATATACCTGGACATTTCTCTTAAGTGTCCATGAAGCCATTAACAATCTCCTATGAAAATATGTGTATTAATTCATTGCTTAAGCAATATGAGGATGACTCATTAACTTTTTTTCTAGAGACTATAATGATTTGGTGTTAGTGCCTAAAGTCAGACATGGTTTATTAGTTTAGAGAAAAGTAATTTTATCTCTTAAGCATATTTCAGTTGAAATTTAAAAATTGATTGTAATCACTGTTTCTTACAGGAATGGTTAGCCTCAAAGGTTGTGCCCTTGTGAGGTGGGTAGAAACCCATTCTCTCAGTGGGGAATATCTTTGTCAACACAAATTTATCCCTTTAATCCACTCTAAATCAGGGAGTCTTAGCTTTTTGTTTTTAGACTTTAGAAGGCATAGTGTGTATAGAAAGATGAGTGTGGCAAAGGTTAAGAAAACACACAACAAGAGTGAACCTCGCTGGAAAATACATTCTCTGTCTGAAGCCTACGTAGTCTCTATTACACTCACCCCAGAGGCAGATTTTATTTTTGGACAGGGTCATTCTATGATCTTATCCCATAGTCCAATCCCAATAAATTTTAATGACAAGAAATCCAAACACTTACCAAGACAAAACAAACTGCATGATGGAACAATGAAAATGGAGATTATATGAGACAGCAAAAGTCCAACACACTCCTCTTGGTCAAATAGCGAGAAAAGTGGGTTCATTCAGTGAGATAAGCCTGTAGACTAAGACTAAATATTTGTAAGATATCCATTCTTTCCAAGTTAATTTATAAATGTAATATAATCCCATTTAAAATACTAATAGAATATTCTAGCTGAATGGATTCTAATTACTTTTAATTTAATAAAAGTAAAATAACATGACATACAATTGTTTTCCCTGAGATGGGAAGGCTGCAGGCTTATCCTTCCAGTAATTTTTTTTTTTTATGTACACCATCTTTGTGCTTTATACTGTCTTTAGAATGCATCACTTCTGTAAAGCTTTTGGTAATTTCTCCCAAATGGGAGTAATTTTTCACCCATCTTTTGACCCCCATGAGCAATTTTTATCTGTACCTTGCTTTCAGCATGTACTATTTTTTTTTTAACCAAGGTTATGTTTCTGTGCATTTTACCTCCCTACTCTACTGCAGATTCCATATTGGCAGTGTCTCTATTCCCAGCGTAGCCTTCCTCATCTGTTCCAAGTGGGCTGCCATCTCCTGAGAGCACTGGCTTTTCTTTAAGAATGTCCTCTTGCGGTTTTCTTCCTAAGCTCTTGTCTGCTACAGGCCTTCCGTTAGACCTTGTGCTTTCATCACTGAGCATAAACATTTTCCAAAATCAGTCCCCAAAGGATGTTTCTCAGCTGATTTCAAGTGCCAAAATGCAGAGGTGTGGTTTTCAGAGCATTCCCCCAGCTCCCTTGACTTGCAAAACTCTGCTGCCTTCCTGTTAAATAACTGGTTGTGCCAAGCAGGCAGAGCTCCCCACCAACCCCCCACAACTCCCCACCCTCCAAATGATATCAGTTTTCAGCAAGTCTCTCATTGCCATGAGGAAGTAGAGACTGTCTGTCATTTTGTTTCTTCTCCCAGAAGAAGCCAGCCGTATGTCCCCAGTGAGGTGCCCCAGGGTGTTCTCTGCAGACTGGTGCGCACAGTGTGGTGGGGAACAACATGTGCTCATTCCTTGGTGACGACTTCTTCCTCCGTATGATGTTCTCATCCCGTCAACCCTGTTCTTCTGTTGCCTCCCAATTTTGCTTGGCAATTATTCAGCGTAGGTACATCTGGGAGCTGCTGATAAAGGAAGAAGAGAAAAATGCTTCTAAAAGCTTCTAATTTAGATGGGGAAGAAACTTGTCTACATTTGACAAAGTTCACTTATTAGAAATTTAATGTAAAATTTTTTTTCATAATTGAAATTAGAGGAGGAAGGTGTAATGGTAAATTAAGTTCTAATTAATTAATTAAAAATTTTACTCATTTACTGAAGGAATTTTTATTGAGCCAACCCCACGTATAGAGTTACAGGGAACTCATCTTCCATAGGGGAGAGAATCTTGCCTTCTTTATCCCGGTGTATTTTGCCTCGTTTGTCATGGGTTAATGGGCCATGTAAGCATCAAAGCATCAAGATTTAATATTCAGCATCTGATATCTATCACTCAACTGTAAAAAAAAGAGAAATGCAATTGGAAAGTGAACAGTTTGACACCAAAGTTGGTGCTTGTAATCATTATGCTATTCTGCCTCAAAATTTAAGAGTATAGAGTTTAAAGGAACAAAATAAATAATGAAAAACAAAAGATGAGAATAGACACAAATGTGTGTGTGTATAATGGTAGTTAAAAAAAGTAAAAATTGAAGCCATACTTTAAAAGAGCAGTAGAAAAGTAACTTTTTTCCTAATGGTTCTTGTCAATTATTCAGCATAGGAGATGCGTGTGCACATTTCAAGGTACAGTAGGAAAAGCCAGTATAACGGGAGTAACCAAAGCAAGGTAAGAGAGAATGACACTGGGAACAGAAGAGGAAAGGGGGCAGCACGTGGGAATCAAAGCTTACTTTCATGGCAGGTAAGTGGTAACTCTTCTAAGAGAGGATACCAACATGAATGGAATGAGTGATCGGTATGAAGACAAACATATCAAATCACGGAGGACAAAAGATGAGCTAGTTCACATTTCAGAGACCCATTAAAGGTCAAAGAGTTACTGCCTATGTTTTCTTCTAGGAGGTTTATGATTTAAGTCTTTAATCCATTTTGAGTTTATTCTTGTGCATGGTATAAGGTGGTCTAATTTTATTTTTTGCATGTATCTGTCCAGTTTTCCCAACTGTATTGTTAGCTATAGTCATCATATTATATCCTTAGAAAGTGTTTATCTTATAACCAAAATATTTTCAAAGAGTGCATCATTGTTTATATTTCAATCTTCAGATGATTTTATAGAGTAGCATTTCTTAAAATGCAGTGTGAAAGTCACCAGTATTGGGAACATGTGGGTGTTCACACACACACACATGCACACAGTAGCAATTCTTGGAGTGCCCTCTAGATCTACTTAATCCAGGTGTCTGTATTGGGAATTGAGAGACTGCATTTTAATTACAAAATTTGAAAAATCATCAAAATTTTTAACTTGGGATTACAAAACATGTCTTTAAGAACAGGTTTATACAAGCTTAGGTACATTTTTGTGTATGTGAATATCTCTGTGTTGTTTTTTTTGAGGAAGAAATGCTAGTTCCAACTCTCCCATGTCATTGTACAGTAACAGAGGTGTCCTTCATTTAACTTCAAGCAAGACCAGCTGGGAAAGTTCAGGCATCTATTTGGAGTTCATGGAAAATTGGCAGGAGAATGCTGAAGCCTGGAGGCTCTGGAGCAGAGGAAGGAAAGATAATTTTGAAACACCAATTTTCAAAAAGAAATGCTTTTGCAAAGGTGGAGGATCACAGTGACTCATTTTATAATTGTTCACACATTACATCACCATCAGATACTTTGGCCATGCAGGGCTTTAGTGCTCTTAGCCTAAAGGTGCCTTCCGAGAACAGATCATTTAGCCTTGATCCCTGATGAATGACGTGTCAGCCTTAATTCACAGATATCAGCAAGTGAGAGCTTAAATTTCATTTCCAGAGTTGAAGAAAGGGGTTTACCTGGTGCAGGTAGGGCATCATTTCCCTTTGAGCTTCCAGTGCAGTCTGTGCAGTCTTCTGATCATACTGGGGAATAAAGATGGGATAAGAAGAGTTTTAGGGAATGAGAGTGTGGGTGAGAGCTGCCAAGGATTCCTAATGGACAAAGCACCTGGATTTGAACAACCATAACTCACCAAACACACCCCACCTAGAAATCTGTGCCACCTGCTGACAAACCTTTCTCCCCCCTAACCACTACTTCTGAAAGACATCCTAAGCTTGTATATACTATGACCTTGATCATTTTACATCTTATAAGAACACAACTTACTTCAACAGGATCACCTAAATCTATACTTTCTACAAACCATTTAACTTTCCCACTCCTGACTCCCCTCCCCTACTCTTGTTCTTTAATTTCAGAATTTAAAACACACATGTCTTCCAGGTGTCATGAACTTACCTAAATTGGAAACTGCAACATGAAACTGTGTTTCCTTCCACTTAAAGGCTCAATGAGCCATGTTCTATTTCTGAACATTATTAAAATTATCTGAAATATCATTTGCCATTCTTTATCCTCAAAGATGATTCTGCCTGTGGCAATCAATCAGAAAGAAGGTGTCATATAATTGTTTTTCAAAAAGGTGATACATTTCTGAAGATCTCTTCACACCTTCTCATCCTGAGATTTGCACTCAATAGAACTTTCTAGGCAAGCAAGGGAGACTGTCCTATTTTCAAAAGATTATTTTCCAATATCACTATAAAAATTTAATCTAGTTGTAAAGTTGAGGATACTGAGATGAAATTAATCCACGTATCCAACAAAGATCTATGCAATGATTCTTATATTTGTAGCTCTATTTAAGAAATTGATTATACATTTAGCCCTGGTGGTGTGGCTCAGTGGACTGAGCACCAATCTGCAGACTGAAAAGTCACCAGTTCAGTTCCTGGTCAGGACATGTGCCTGGGTTGTGGGCCAGGTTCCCTGTTGGGGGGATGTGAGAGGCAACCCATCTATGTTTCTCTTGCACATATTTCTCTCCTTCTCTTTCTCCTTCCTTTCCCCTCTCTCTAAAATAAATAAATAAAATCTTAAAAAAAGAAATTGATTATACAATCAATTCCACAACCTTATTCTCAAAAAAAGTATCAGATACTAGAGTAGATAAACATCAAAACAGAAAATTATATTGCTATGTACTAAGGGTAATAATAGAAAGATAACAGATAATTATAAAGATATTAGGAATAGAAGGGTATATAACCCAGAGTTAAGAGTAGCATTATTAAGAAAGATTTTACCAAGGTTGATAATCCATAAATTGAGTTGTGAAGGATAAAAAGGAATTAGCTAACAGGAAGGGTCTCTTCCAAGCAGAGATGCATAAGCATCCATGTCAGAAACACACCTTTGTAACGGTGGGAGTAGACACAGGGAAAGTGATGAACCATTGGGTGCTATTGGAGTGAGTTATAAATCGGGAGAGGTAGGCAGGGGTTATGTCTTAGAGAACCCCACATGCTACTCAAAAGGCTTAACACATATATGATAAATGATGCAAAGTCCTGGGGTTCTGAGCAAAAGCAAAAGTGGCACATTTATACTAGATTTTAGTTCGAATGAAGTAGTTGTGGGAAAGTGTTGGGAAGCACCCTGCCTGGTTTCAGAAACTGTAAACCCCCATGGCTAAGGCTGAGTCAGAAACCTTGGGACCATAAGCCACTAAGGAGACAAAGCTTATCTTCCTGGCAGGGGGGCCGCCTCTGCCCACTTTACTTTACCCTGCTTGGCCCTGAGCCTGACCAGTTAGCTAATGATGGGTAAGATTTCTCAAGGGAGGGATGAGCTAAGACAGGCATGGTCACGAAGAGGCCCACAGGGAAGGACTTGGGGGGCTATAGAAAGAGGGGGTGATGGACCCTTGCCCCTCGGCTTTGACACAGCCTGAGTCCTCATTCTGTCTGCAAGAAGTCTCCTAATCTCTTAGCTGCCTTACTTCCCCTGCCTGACTTAAACCTGAAACAATGCCAGAGGTGGGTGTGGCCCTGTGCTAGAAAGGGCAGATTCCCAGGGGCAATCAGGCCTAAGAAAGAATGCATAAAATCCTGTGAAACCTGCTTTGCTAATACCATCAATTTAAATGATAAGGGTCCAAGCCTGAAATGAGTTTGTTTCCCACAGTCTTATAGCCCCTTAGCTAACTGACCCTGACTCAGAATAAGCCCTCAGAGTTCTTTGTTTGTTATCTATTGTTTGATCTTTACTGCCTGACAATGATTGATGAGCTTTACCTGTATTCCTGTGCAAATTGAACCCAATAAAAGGCCATTGAGGAAAAGGCTCTTGGTCCTTCTCCTTTGAGAGATCGGCCACCTTTCCTCCCCAAGCAGATCATGTCTGGTAGACTTATTCTCATCCATGGTGGCCAGTGGGGCCCTACAGGCAGAGCCCCCGACAGGGAAGCAAACTAATGGCAGGCAGAACTGAGATAGATGAGGTTGGAGCTAAATCCATACGGAAAATGATGACAACATTTAATCTTTCATACTGGTGTTCACACCATTCATAGCACAAGCCTAATTTAGTGGCTTGCCCTTATTTAAAATTCAATTTAAGAAAGTAGATTGCAACTGAAAAATAAATTTAAGCGATCATTTAAAATCTAAGTTTGAGGGTGATAATACCTTCCTTAACTCACCCATGAGAATCAAAGAAGCCATGGTATAGACAGCACCTGTTCGGTGGCCACTGGACCAGATAGTTGGAGGACAAGGCAGAGTCAAGAGGGTAGGTGTCCTAGGAATGTAGATATTGGTTATAGCTCAGAAAGATCATATAATCCAGAAATAAAACACAAGGTTATTATAGGAAGTCTCCGGACCACACCATTTCAAGGAGAGCAGCTCATTGGTAAGACGTTTGTACATTAATGCCTTGCACGTAAAATTTTACACATTGGATTTCTGTGTAAAAGTAAGTGGGTATTTACTTATATGGTAAAGTCAGTGTGGCCACAGGAAGAAAAGATAATGAGGCCTGGAAGGAGGATGCTCATTATACTCACAGTTCCCATAGAGCAGGTCATAACATGCTGAGGGCCGTGGGGAAGCACCAGGACTTGGTCAGGTGGCAGAAGGCAGGAGTGAGGGGAGAGTCAAGGCCACAGCCTTCATTGGGGATTCCACAGGAAAGGCAAGGCAGGCCAGGAAGGTAGTTTAAGACTGGCTGGTTTCAATCATCCCAGCAGGTGTTGGACTATAGGATGATCTCTGTCTGCCTGACCCTTGGAACAGAGGGCAAGGAGACCATGGCTTGGTGTGTGAGAGTCAGACAGGAGGTGGTTGACACTGGTGCTTCGGAACTGGTTGGTTTGTGTATGAGAAAAGGGTTGTCTGTTGAGCTTCTCTACTAACAAAGCCCTGGGAGCAGCAGTTTCTCCCCAGCCACCAAACTTTTTAAAATGTCAAAATACCACCAAGTACAGAAAATAAAGAACATGGTTCTCATTTTTAGGAGTATAGGCCATCTGTTAGTCTTTTACATATCAGTATTTTTATGTAAAATTTTATGCATTATACTTCCATGTAAAATGTTTGTTGAATAAGGATTTATCCATTAAAGCAAAGAAGGAAAAAGGAAGTGAGGGAGGGAGGGAAGAAGGGCAGAAGAAGAAAGGAAGGAAGGAAGAAGGAAGGAAGGAAAGAAGGAAGGAAGGAAGGAGAAAGGGAAGAGGGAGCAAAGAGAGGGAATGAAGAACAGAAGAATGAAACCAAAATAAGCCAAAACTCTAAAACCTCTTCATTAAAGTCTTCCTTCAATAATTATCTTTGAGTAAAATTGGTTTTGTTCAATTTAGGTTAGTCATTCTCATCCCTCTTCCCCTGCCACCCACAAATATTTGGAGACATTTTTAACTGTTACAACATGGGGAGCAGTACCAGCATCGAGTGGGGAGAGGCCTGGGATGCTGCTACACATCTTGTAATGGGCAGGACAACCTCTCACAAACAAACTGTTTGGCCCAAATGGCAACAGTGCCAAGATTGGGAAACCCTGATCCAGATTAATATCAGTGTAGAGAGAGATGACAGCTATTGGTCCTCCTCTATGGCAACTGAGAAACTAAGACTAAAATAAGGAATTACGAAAGTATTTATATGTATTAGAAAAAGCTTTGTTTAAAAAATGCAGTTAGTCAAAATAGGAATTTGTGTTTTACTTCAAATTACTTTACAAAATGTTTTAGAATCAGTGTCACATGATTTCTAAATTTCTAATCAGATCAGCCACATATTTAGCTGCTTCTCTTGCCCTTAGGCAAAAGGACAACTTTTTTAAAAAAATTAAAGAAGAGAAACAGCTCAGGTCTGCTTTCTCTGTGAAATTTCATACTTCTGAGAACCCAGCCCAGCAACAGTGCACCTAACAGCTTCTCCATTATAAATGAACCTCAGCATCATAAAGAGAGAGGTGGGCAGAGGAAGAATTAAGAAGTTGACCGTTGTATTGCTCGTTATGGATTGAAACAAGAAGATGGAAAGATTATCACTGGGCAACATTGCTTTGATTCTGCTATCATGGGAAAGAGTGTCTTAAGCCTAAAAAATAAGTGGGAAAGTTGTAAACTTAAAGAAAAGTAGGCCATCTTCAACAACTATGGCCATTCTTGACATGTTCTGAGCCAGATGTAAAATACAAAGAGTGATCTGAAGGAAGCAAAGATGACAGTTTTGAGGAACATCCAATTGCAGTGAATTCAGATAAGAAATGTGGTATTGTGAATAAGTTGTGTAAAATTGAAAAAATTGTGTAAGAATCTATATAAAAATACCAATTTGGTGACTTGGCTGTGTAAATGTAAGGACAAGGTGTTAAAAATTTGTAGTCAGAAGTGTTCAAAATGTGGCTAACTGCATGCATTTTGTAATTCATTTGTTGAGTTACCATGTTACAATTTTTTTTCCTAATATAGTAGGTTGGGGTTAGTTTATTGCTTCTTTAATTTTTGACTCTATTATTTTGTTCAAAGTCTACATCCATCCTGGCAAATAGTGAGCACTGGGGGAAATCATTCAGTTGAAATGACTTGTACTATACTATTGTCTCCTGATTATTTTTAATTTCCTCAAATAACCCATAAGCCTCTCATTTTTTCTACTCCCATGGGTTCAACTATCATCTATATGCTAATGATTCTTCAAATTGCATTTCTTTCTGGCTTAAATCACTATTTCTAGCTTCTTGCCATGGGCCCAACACTTCCTCGGTTGTTTGATCTTAGGGAATGCCTTCTAACCTCCCAAGATGGTAATTTGTAAATCATCTGTGATAATCCCCTGTTTACTGAAAGAAGAGCTGAAACTTTCCATGTGAAAAGAATAGAAGGATGGCTCTAGGGTCTTGAGAATATGGGTGCATCCAGTGTCTATATGGGTTAATGCGGTGGTGTACTGAGGATAAGCAGACAGTGTGAGTAGGGGAAAGAATGAGATATACTCAATTTCACTATCCCTTTCTATCCCTCTACCTTGCAAAGATCATGGTATAAATTAGGCACATTAAAAATCTGTTGCATACCTGACTAAACTGGAACTCAGAAGCTCCAATATCTTAGGCAACTTTTTTTTTTTTAATGAAATAGACCGTATAGTAAATATTTTAGAATTCGTGGACTTTATGATCTCTCTTACAACTATTTAACTCTGCCTTTGCAGGGCAAAAACAGTCATAAAACACCACTGCCTCCCAAAGAATCATTTAGAATAAAACTTGTATAAAGTCCTACTCTCATATCTATCCATTTTGCAGTATTAACGTCTGCATCCTCTGTTTCCTCCCAGTTTATAGTCGGCAAGGTGTCCATACCTCTAGTTAAGGTCAATCCCTTCCTCTCTGATCTAGATCCTATTCCCTTTTGCTCAGGTTGGCTGCTCTATCAATTACCCTCTCTCCTTTGTATCAAGTTTTCTATGTCCTGAATTAATGCTGTCATCACACACACTGTTGTTTCTCTGATTTTACTACAAAGGGACTTCTCTTGATTTTACTTTTCCCCTCCTGGTATCGCCCCAACTCTCTGGTCTGTTTAAAGCAAAGTTCCCTGAAAAAATTGTCCACATTGGCTGTCTCCAGTTCCTCATCTCTTATTCTCTCCTAAATCCATCCCTCGAACAGAATTTTGCATTTGTTATTCCAGGACAAAAAATGACCCTGGTCAATGTCATCAGTGGCCTCCATGTTGTAAACTCAATGGCCAATTCTCACTCCTCAGCTTCTTTGACCTACCAAAACCATCGAACGCCGTTCACTATTCCTCCTCCTGAAACATGCTTTCCGTGGTGTCCTGGACATCATGCTCTCCTTGTTTTCTCCCTGAAGGATTAACCTCTCATTCTTAGTCTCCTGTGCTTTTTTCCCTTCTCATCTCTTAAAATATTTAACAGCTGAGTGCTCCAAAGAACTTCCTTACATTTCATAACTTCTCTATCTTCACCCACTTTTTTGATGATCTCATCAAATTCTATGTCTTTAAGTAATTATCTACTTACTGATAGCTTCCAAATGTATATTTCTACCCAAGATCTCTCTTATACTGAAGATTTTTATACTCCATATCTCCAGTTGTATGTCTAGATGAACCTCACACTGACCTCAATTTCTGATTTCCTCTCATACCTCTACCCCACCAAAAAATATTCTCCTATTCTTTCCCTCGTTGTAATTTATATCCAGTCCATCATTCTACAAAACTTATAGTCATGTTGTCGTTGACTCTTATTCTTCAATATCTCACATGGAATTGATCATTGTTACCGCCTAAATCTACATTCAAAAAATACATAATCCAACCACTTTGTACCACTAAAAATGCTTCTACTGTGGTCAGGTCATCATTCGTTCTCACCTGGATTACTGCAAACATAGCCCATGTGGACTGCTTGTTCTGGCCCTTTCCCCAACCCAGCCACAGCCTAAAGAACGCAGCTTAAGTGATCCCTCTGAAACTAAAGTAGCAAGAGAATGTAACTATCACCCCTGAAAATTCATGCCTCTTTGTAATGCTTTCCTCTTGCCTCTTCCTCCAGTTCTACCTCCACCTGCCATCCCCCAGACAAGCACCGATCTGCTTTTTGGTCATTATGTATTTCATATTATCTAGGATTTTTATAAATGTAATCATACAGTATGAACTCTCTTTTTACTACTTTTATTTTTTTGACTCAGCATAATTACTGGGACATTTAAAAATATTTTATATGTATGAATATTTCATTTCTTGTTATTGCTGACTAGTATATCTCATTATGTGGCTATGCCACTTTGTTTATTCATTTATAATTGGCACGTGACTTGTTTTCAGTTTCTGGCTAATAAAAGTAAGACTGGCATAAATATTCATGTACAAGTTGTATGGGTATATGCTTTTATTTTTCTTAAGTAAATATACAAGATGGAATACTGTACTATATGGTAGGTATATATTTAAATTTTAAGAAACTACCAAACTGAGTTCTAAAATAGTTTACATTTTCCATTTTCACCAGTGTTTATGCAAGTTTCAGTTTTTACACATTTTCCCTGACACTTTGCAGACTCAGTCTTTTGAATGTTTGTTATGCTAATAATGTTTAATGGTAACCCAACATGGTTTTAATTTGTTTTTCTCTGATGACTAATGATACTGAGTATTTTTGCACATGCTAAATTGCTATTGCTACATGTGTTTTGATGAAGGGTCTGTTTGTATCTCCTGCCTATTATTTTTTAAAAATATTTTATTGGTTATACTATTACAGTTGTCCCACTTTTCCCCCTTCAACCCCTCTACCCAGCCCATCCCCCACATTCACTGTCAGCACCCACACCATTGTCCATGTCCATGGGTCATGCATATATGTTATTTGACTAATCCTTTCACTTTCTTTCCACTGGTTCCCACTTCCCCCTCTCCTCTTATAGCTATCAGTCTATTCCATGATTCTATGTCTCCAATTCTATTTTGCTCATTAGTCATTTTGTTCATTAGATCCCACAATATGTGAGATCATATGGTATTTGTCTTTCACTGACTGGATTATTTCACTTACCCTAATAGTCTCCAGTTTCATCCATGCTGTTGCAAAAGGCACCATTCCTTCTTTTTTACTACTGCATAATATTCCATTATGTAAATGTACCACAGGGTTGTTTTTTTTTTTTATCCACTCATTTGCTGATGGGTATTTAGGCTATTTCCAAATCTTGGCTATTGTAAATAGTGCTGCTATGAACATCGGGGTGCATAAATTCCCTTGAATTGGTGTTCAGTATTCTTAAGGTATATTCCCAGAAATAGAATTACTGGGTCAAAAGTGAGTTCCATTTTTAATTTTTTGAGAGTGTTCCATAATTTTTCTACAGTGGCTGCATCAGTCTGCATTCCTAGCAACAGTACACTAGGGTTCCTTTTTCTGCACATCCTCGTCAACACTTGTTGTTTGTTGGTTTATTAATGATGACCATTTCGGCAGGTGTGAGGTGCTATCTCATTGTGGTTTTAATTTGCGTCTCTCTGATGGCTAGTGATGGGGAGCATTTTTTCATATGTCTATGGGCCCTCTTTATGTTCTCTTTGGACATGTGTTTGTTCAGGTCCTTTGCCCATTTAATTGGGTTGTTTGTCTTCCTGGTGTTGAGTTGTATAAGTTTTTATATATTTTAGAGATTAAACCCTTGTCCAATATATCATTGGCAAATACGTTCTTCCACACAGTCGGTTCCCTTTTCATACTGATGATGGTTTCTTTACCTGTGCAGAACCTTTTTAATTTGGTGCAGTCTCCTTTGTTTATTTTTCCTTTGTTTCCCTTGCCCTACGAGATGCATTGGCAAAAATATTGCTACATGACATATCTGAAATTTTAATGCCTGTGTTTTCTTCTAGGATTTTTATGGTATTGTGACTTATATTTAAGTCTTTTATCCATTTCGAGTTTATTCTGGTGTATGGTGTGAACTGGTGATCTAGTTTCATTTTTTTGCATGTACCTGTCCAGTTCTCCCAACACCATTTATTAAAGAGACTGTCTTTACTTCATTGTATGCTCTTGCCTCCTTCAACAAATATTAATTAACCATAAAGATATGGGTTTATTTCTGGGCTCTCTGTTCTGTTCCATTGATCTGTGTGTCTGTTCTTATGCCAGTTCCAGGCTGTTTTGATCACAGTGACATACAATCTTCCAAAACTCAATCAAGAAGAAACAGAAAACTTGAATAGACTGATAACAACTAGTGAAATTGAAGCAACGATCAAAAAACTCCCAGCACAAAAAAGCCCTGGAGCAGATGGCTTCACAGGCAAATTTTCCAATAATTCAAATAAGAACTAACACCTATCCTTCTCAAACTATTCCAAATAATTCAAGAAGAGGGAAGACTTCAAAACTCTTTTTACGAAGCAAGGATTATCCTAATTCCAATACCAGATAAAGATACAAAAAAGAAAGAAAATTACAGGCCAATATCCCTGGTAGACATAGATGCTGATACTAAAATCCTCAAGAAAATATTAGCAAATAAGATCCAGTAATACATTAAAAAAGATCATACGCCATGATCAAGTGGGATTTACTCCAAGGTTGCAAGGATGGTACAATATTTGCAAATCAATAAATGTGAAACATTACATACACAAAATGAAAGACAAATGTCACATGATCATATCAATAGATGCAGAAAAACACTTGATAAAATCCAGCACCTTTCATGTTAAAAAACACTCAGCAAAGTGGGAATAGAAGGAGCATACCTCAACATAATAAAGGCCATATACCAGAAACCTACAGCCAACATCATACTCAATTGGCAAAACTAAAAGCATTTCTTTTAAGATCAGGAACAAGACAAGGGTGTCCGCTCTCACCACTCTTATTTAACATAGTACTGGAAGTCCTAGCCACAGTGATCAGACAAGAAGAAATAAAGGACATTCAAATTGGAAAGGAGGAAGTTAATCTGTCATTTTTTGCAAATATGATGTTGTACATAGAAAACCCTACAGGCTCCACCAAAAAGCTACTTGATTTAATAAATGAATTTGGCAAAGTAGCAGGATACAAAATCACTATTCAGAAACCAATGGCATTTTTATACAACAATAATGACACATCAGAAATAGAAACTGAGGGGGAAAAATCCCATTTACTGTTGCAACAAAAAAATAAAGTATGTGGGAATAAATTTAACCAAGGAGGTAAAAGACCTATACTAGAAAAATTATGACAAGAAATTGAGGGAGATAAATGTAAGTGGAAGCATATATTGTGTTCATAGTTGGAAGAATTAGCATAATTAAAATGTCTGTATAACCCAAAGCAATCTATAGATTCAACACAATTCCTATTAAAATGCCAATGGCATATTTCACAGATCTAGAACAAATATTTCAAAAATTATATGGATCCAAAAAAGACCCTCAATAGCCTGAGAAATCCTAAGAAAGAAGAACAAATTTAGAGGGATCACAATGCCTGATATCAAACTATACTACAAGGCCACTGTAATTTTTGCCTATTATTTTTAGTGGTGGTATTTCCTTATTGAGTTACAGGATTTCTTAATGTAAGTCAGTTATGATATTTGATTTGTACATATTTTCTCCTTGCCTGTGGTTCATCTCTGTATTCTTTTAACCATGTCTTTTGAGTAGTAGAAACTTTTAATTTTAATGAATTACCAAGATTATCTGTATGGGGGCATGTGTTTATGGTCCATGCTTTTGGTGTTATACCCATAAAATATTTACTTAACCATCTAAAGTTACAAAGATTTCTCCCATGTTTTCTTCTAGAAGTTTTGTCATTTTGAGTTTTACAATCAATACCATAATTTATTTTCAGTTAAGTGTTGTATATATTGTAAGTTATGAACAAGTTACTGTTTTTGCAAATTGTTCCTTAGTCATTTCAGTAACATTTGTGGAAAAGACTAATCTCTTTAACCATTATACTTATTCCAAATCAGTTCTTCAAAAGTGTGAATCTATTCTACACTCCCTTTTCTTTTTATTTGTTTGTCTTTCACCAATGCCACACAGAATCTCCAGAGCTTTCTGTGTAGCTATCATGTCTCTGATAGTTTGCTCTGGAAATACCAGTACTTTGGTCTTCATGGACTCAACACTCTCTCCTTAATTTAGACAATTCTCTGGGTTCTGACTGGGTTATGACTGCTCCCTACACTGAAGCCTGATGATTTTCTCAAGGCAGCAAGCTGGACGATCATTTGGTTCTCATCTCCCAGGGATCACAAACCTTTGTCTATTGCTTTCCAATGTCTTCAGGTTTTTTGTCTGTTGTATTTGTTTAGAATGTTTGCTTGTTTCAGGTAGCAGGGTAAATACTTTGCTTGTTATTCCCATCTTGGCCAGAAGCCAAATTTATTATTCTTGAGCCCCATTTACTATACTATCACAAGCAATCAACAATAATAATTGTTTAAAAACTTATTCTAAACTGCATAGAATAGAAAGGTAAAGCGTTAATTGCTTAATGGATATACACTTTAAGAATATCACATATGGCCCTGGCTTGTGTGGCTCGGTAGATTGAGCACTGGCCTGTGAACCAAGGGGTCACCAGTTTGATTCCTAGTCAGGGCACTTGCCTGGGTTGCAGGCCAGATCCCTGGTCAGGGCTACATGAGAGGCAACCACACTGATGTTTCTCTCCCTCTCTTTCTCCCTCCCTTCCCCTCTCTCTAAAAATAAATTAATTTTAAAAAAGTATAGCACATATGTAGAGAATCAGAAGATTCATGGGACAAATAAGAGAATTGTGTGCACATTGGCTTCTGTGGAGCATATAATAATTTAGAGGATGCCACTTGGGCTGTGGGAAGAGAACACATTATTTAGTCTACATAAAGTCCAAGCTGATGGGTTTCGACTACTTTAACAATGAAATTATTTTGTCAGTTGAGTAGTCTGTTCATTGTTATGAAATGTATTGTGCAATTGTCCTTAAAGCCTAGACTGGTGACATGCTGGTATATCTCACTTGTCACTCTCACTTGAGAACTTGGATGGGCACTATGATATTTGTTTCTTGGTTACAGGTTTGTTATTGAGTTGTATTTCTCTCCAGTAGACTGGGAACTATAATATTAAATTGGAGAAGTCAGCCAAGGCAGAGGAAAGTTCTTCTCAAATGGCCTGATGATGGGAAGCTCCCAAAAAATAGCTTCTGGACCAGTAAAGAGACAGTCAACCTCCCATTCAGCTCTATCATCTTACAGCAAGTACAAGAACATAGATTCCTAATTGGCTTAATAACTATTATGAAAGTCAATACTTTTCTTTTTTAATTTATTTTTATTTTAAATTACTTTATTGTTGTTCAATTACAGTTGTCTGCATTTTCTCCCAATACTTTTCTATATACAACCTATATGAGGTCTGTCCAGAAGGTATCCAGCCATGTAATATAAAACACAGAGATATTTACTGAAGAAGATACAAGATACAAGAAACATTGTACATAAGACAATGATGCCTCAGTCCCCTTCAAAGTAGGCAACTTGGGACCTCTCGCAGTTCTCCCAGTCTCCATCAGCTGCCCTTTCATATTTTCCTAAATCTCATCGATGGTCTGAAATCTCTTCCCTTTCAAAGGTGATTTTAGTTTTGGGAAAAGCTGGAAGTTGCAAGGCACCAAATCTGGACTATAGAAGGGCTGAGTCACTTGGTGTGATCTGATGTTTCACTAAAACTCTGTATGAGATGTGATGCATGATCGGGTACATATTCATGATGGAACTGCCAATCACCAGTTGCCCGTAGCTGTGGCCTTCTGAATCATCCCAATAATTTCCATGGAGGAATGTTCAAGCTTAACACAAACTTTGATGCAGATTCATTGCTCTGCTGCTCAGTCATTTTGAATGCGATGGCCACACAGTACACATGCTCACTCAATGGTGTCTACTGCCCTCCCTGACTAGTACAGTAAAGTCATTGTTCACATATGTGCAGTCTATTCTCCTTGGCTGCCAGGTTACATCTATGTTGTGTAAACCATTCTTGTCATTTTAAAATGGCTGGACTTTTAATATATTTATGAAGTGATTAGGAATTATTTTGCTCAAAATGTGCTAAAGAAAAAAATGTAAGTTTTTCCAGTCAACTCTATGAACAAATGCTTAATTTTCTCTACTTTTGCTTTTTCCTCTCACCCAATCTCAGACCCAATAATAACTCTTCAAATAAAAATAAATTGTCTACTTTCTCCCAACCACTGTGCTAAGTATTAAGAAAATAGACAAAATTTAGGCAATATGGTCCCAGCATTGTAAGAAGTTATGAAAAAGTTTATTATACCTAAAACCAATATACAAACTTTGTTCAATTACTTTCTGTCCCAATTCAGTCAAGAACAAGTAAAAAAAAAACATATAATCAGAATGGTTTTAATTTTCTTTTAACTTTTATTCAAGTTCATCCACAATATTTTTGGTCAGGGGGATTGATTTCAGTATAAGTAATTAAATCTGGTTGAATTCCCCAGGTCTACTGAGAATAGCTTGACATCATGGAACAATGCCTGAACTGGGATGAGAAGGATTGCTTTTGTCTCAAATAAAGCCACTCACTAGCTAAATGAGTTTAAGGAATTTTCTCAATCTTAGAGCCTCATTTCTTATAACTAGACATTGGGGATATTGTACTTCAAACAACATTGGCAGGACAAAATAATGTATGTGAATATTTTTATAAAATGTCAATATTTAGAAGAAGTAAGGGACCATGTCATATAGGCATACTATTATCCACCCCAAATCCTTCTATAGAATGAAGTTGATATGGGGAGTGAATGTCCATTCAAGGACTACATTTCTTTGGTTGCATTGAATCTACATGGGACCTTAAAGTCCTCAATGAGTAGTGAGCAGGAGTGATGTCACTTCCAGACCCAGGTAATTAAGAAATAGTGTGTCTTATCTGTGATCGTTTTTCCTGCCTGTCAACTGGATATAAAATACCCTTGGAATCTAGGTCATGATAGAGACTTTCTCTGGAAAGAACCTGGATCTCTAAGTTACCACTCAAGAAGCACCATCTACTTGGCAGGTAGTGACCACATTGGATTATATAATAAAAAAAGTAATTTCTAAGTTTTAAAGAGACATGGAGTTTATTTACTATAATCAGAGTTACCTAATTAATACAGTCTATAAACTTTTGCTTCTAGATAAGAGGGAGCAACAGGAAATAAGTTTATCCCCACCTGAAACAATGAAATATATATGACATATATGAAAGGATAGTTTGTAAAACACTGGATTTCAATCACGGAAGAGACTAATCTCTGAGAGAGGGAAAAGAAATAAGGTAACTGTAAGATTACCTACCACAGCATAATGCCTTGAGAGAATTTCCAGATCACAGTGAAAAACCCAGTATTGTACTGAACTCTCTAATATGAGATGGAGTTAAGAGCTTTGGAAGACCAAGGCAAACAAAGTTCACATGGAAAGGTGTCAGAAAAAAGAGAGCTACATGGGAGGTGAACTCAGGAGAACTAAAGAGGATGTCCACTTCCAAATTCAACAGCATTCAGCTGAATACTGTTCAGCACTTCTGCATGAGGGGAGGGAAAGAACATTCTGAAAGAATTAGAGGTAAAGGGAACCAGTGATCAAAAAGTCAACAATAGTGCTTGCTGCCACCAACCAGACTGGAAAAAAGAAACCCAAACAAAGCATCATGATTCACAGGCTATTGAATAGAATACACAGAAGTATCATATTTTACCCCTAACACATCTTAAAAGCAAGATCTGACAGTATCACACTATTTCTAAGCAACTTAATTACATCCCAGAGCAAAACTCAAAACTATAAAATGCAATCAGAAAAAAAAAAAAATCCAGCACCAAACATGGTAAAATTCACAATATCCAGCATCTGCCTTCTATTTCCACCCCAATAAATCTTACTTACCACTAGACCTCAGTCCTTCCATGCGGGTCCCCAAAATACTTTTCTTGTGATGCCTCAGGGACCCCATTTCTGTTGGCAACAATATCACAATATTCCATATGTTCAAAAATTAAATAGAGGTATGGATGATTTAAAAGGAAAAACCAAACTGAAATTCTACAATAGTAATGGAAAATTAAAATTATGAGCTGAAAACTGCATTAGATAAAATTAAGGACGGATTAAGCATTGCAAAAGAAAAGACTAGGGAACCTGAAGACACAACATAGAAACAATTCATAATTAAAAAAAAAGACACTCAGAAAAAAATTATACAAAATGAATAAAACATCGGCGAGTTCTGGGACAATTTCAAACTACCCCCAACCCCACTTCAGGATGCCAGTTGCAAGTCCAGTCTATTACCTGTACTTCTGACTCACTGGCTATAAACAAGACGTTCCCACAATCTCCTCCTCGGGTACAACTGATTTGCTAGAGCAGCTCACAGAACTCAGAGATTTACTTACTAGGTTACTGGTTTATCATAAAAGGGTATTACTCAGAAACAGCCAAATGGAAGAGATGCATAAGGCAAGGCATGGAGGAAGGGTGTGGAGCTTTCATGCCCTCTGCAGATGTACCACTCTCCCAGCACTTCCACATGTTTACCAGCCTGGAAGCTCTCCAACCTTGCACTTTTGGATATTTATGAGGGTTTCATTACATAGTTATGACTGATAGAATCATTGGCTTTGGGGGATTGACTCAATCTCTAGTCCCTCTCCTCTCCCAAAAGGTTGGGAGGGAGGTACTGAAAGATCCAACACTGTAATCACTAGTTGGCTTGCCTGGCAACTAGCCCCCATGCTTAGGTTATCTAAGGACTTTGCAAAAATAGCCTTATTAACATAACAAAAGACACCTTTATTGCTCATATCACAAGAAGTACAAGGGTTCCAGGAGCTCTGTGCCAGAAAGAGGGTTAAAGATGAAATATATATTTCTTATTATCAATTATCATACAGAGTGAAAGGAACCAGATTTTTAAAAAGATATATGCTATATTATTTATATACATTAAATTCTAAGAAATTCAAAGTAATATAGACAGACAAAGAGTAGATCAGTGGTTGCTTAGAAAGAGGGGAGTGGGAGGGGCCAAGGGAATAAGGGGGGTGATGGATTTATTTATTTTTTTATTGTAGTGATGGTTTTGTGGGAGTCTACATGCCAAAATTCATCAAACTGTACACTGAAATACATGCAGTACATTATGTCCATTATATCTCAAAAGAGCTGTTGAAAATACAGACTGTGGTGATAATCATCAGTACAATATATCCCTAATCTGCCATTTACGGGGCTTACCCTGGACAATTAGAAAAGCAGAGTTCTTTTTGACTTTTCTCCAACATATTGTCCAGTTTCTAAGTTTTTTGTCTTCTACTCTTTTTTAAGTCTTGCAGGACTCATGTCTTTATATTGTACTGCTCAAGTCAGAAAGAACGGAGGGAAAGACAAAAGTAAGTGTTGCCTAGAGTGAGGTATTAACATGTGGTCCTTAAGACCTATTCACTCTGAGCTGTGACTTGGTTACTCTTCTAGGAGGCATTTCCATTTTAAATGGAAACCAGAGAAGGCTTACTTAGCATAAAGCAATTCATTATGCATAGTAAAAATGACGGGTAGTATTACATCTTAGTAGAATGTGGGTTGATTGGGGGAAAGAGGTCACCAGGGGTCACTTTCATTGATCAACAAATAACATATTCTTTTCTAAAGTTGGCTTTGAGTCTTAGTAATAATAATGACTTATATTTGTATAGGACATCAGTGATTACAAAAAGCTTTCATATTTATTATATCATTCAAGCATGCAAAGGCCTTTGGAGGTAAGTTAGCTCCAACTGATGGATAATAAAGTTGACAGTTAAGCCAGTTCAACAACTTGCTTTCTATTCAAAGGCAGGAGTGGAATTTGAACCAAAATAATTTGACTCCCTGTTCAACAATCTGTCCTTGAAACAGAGCTGCACCCAGTTTAATTGAAAATTCCTTGAAAGCAATGCACTTCTCCCTCATCTTAGCTTCCCAAAATCCTTCCTGAAGCAATCAACAGCATTGCCCAATGTATGGATCAGAATGTTGTCATTTTAAATAAACATTTAATTTCAGGCTATGGACATGGTGATGAGACCCTGCAAAGTAATAAAGTGGCTTACAGAGAATAAAATGCCATTGATCCTTGGTCTAAACCCCTAGGATTCATGTTGGATTTCTTGTCCTAGGAGAGGCTAACACAAAGCAGTACATATATGATCAAGGAGCGTAATCTTATTCCGACATTGGTGATTTCCTCTGAACTTGGATTAGTTTAAGAATGTGTTTACACAGCCAGTCATCATGCTCTTCACTGCCTTCTCTGAGTATTCAAACTCCCTGTGTTCACCATAGAACAAAACTTCTGTGCTGGAGATTGTGGGTCTTTTTGTGGAAGTAGAAAAAAAGAAAAAAAAAAAGAAGTCCTTTACTTGAAGAGGCTACCAATCTAACTAGGAAGGAGAGGTTAACAAATTGTTAAAAGCAAATAAATTATCACTTCCGTGCATCTGTAGAAACTAAAAATTTAGTATATCTTATTATTTTGTGGAATTCTTAAAGAAATCTCAAAAGTTACCTATTATAATCATTTTTTCTAGATCAGAAATCTGATTGATAATAAATGGCCTTAGAAAACACAGCTAGAAAATAAGGACTGAATTTAAATTCTAATACAACTTCAAAATCATAATCTTTTCACTAATCCAAAATGAAAGATAAACACTCATACGTGTATATCTATTGGTTATGGGAATAGTGCCAAAGTAATTAACAGGAAAGCATAATCTGTTTAGCAAATCATACTCAAACAATTACACATCCACAGGAAAAAAATAAACTTCAGCACTTACCTCACACCATCCCTTTACAGTTACACATTTTCTATTGAAGAAAGCTCTTGTGACTTTTGATTAGGCAAAGATCTCTTAAACAGGACTCAAAGAAAACCCAGACAAGAAAAATAAAGATAAATTGGACTTGTCAATGTAATAAACGTCCAAACCTGTAGAGAATTTTTATAAGTTTACTTGAGCCAAACTGATGACAATTTCCAGGGAGCAAAATCTCGATGGATTGAGAGAATGCTCCAGAGAATGGCAGTTTTGTAGTTTATTTAATACATTATAATCAAAGGAGGAGGCATAAGGAAGGTTACATAAAATTCACTGGTGATAGATTAGGGAGGCAGAAGAAAGTAAAGCGTATATCTTTAGGAATCAGTAGTAAGATGAACAATCCAATTTAAAAAATGGGTGAAATATTTGAACAGACATGTCACCAAAGGAGATATATAGATAGCAGGAAGCAATGTTTGACACCGTTAGTCATTAGGACAATGCAAGTTAAAACCACAATGATGTGTCAATATGTATCTACTAGATTTCTAAAATTTGAAAAAAACACTGACAATACCAACTTTGACTATGTGATGCAACAGAAACACTCACACATTGTTAATTATAATGTAAAATAGCACAGGTCCTTTCAAAAAACAGTTGGCATTTTTACATACTGTTTAACATTTATACCTTATAATCCAGAAATTTCACTTCGCATTATTGTCCAAGAAAAGTGAAATCATTCTTTATACAAAGATCTGTGTGTAAATATTTATATAAACTGATTTATAATAGTTAAATATTGAAATCAATACAAAGGTCCAATGACTTAGTAAACATATAAACAAATTGTGGTACATCCATATGGTGGAATGCTTACTTAGCCATTAAAATAAATGAACTACTGATATGTGAAACACTATTGATGGATTTCAAAGGCATTATGCTAGAAAGCATATATTATAGGGTTTCTTTTAAATAAAATTCTGAAAAAGGCAAAACTATAGAGACAGAGTCTACTTCCTGAGCACCAAGGCAGGAATCATGTCATAGATCAAATAAAAAAATTAAGTATTCATAAGTACCATTTAAATTATTGCAAATTTTTAAAAGACATTTTAATTATACTAGAATGGTAAAGCTGAATTTCTCATCTTTTCTATACAACTGTCAAGAGATTTCACAAGGTAGTAAGTCATTATATGATTTATAGGGTAATACTAAGATAATTGGTCAAAGTAGCCGAACATTTATATATTCACTTATAAACCATTCTAGAGTTTACTGATGTGCAAAGCATTTTATAGGAATGGTAAGAGATACTAAGAAGTATATAGCTCTGTCAGAATCCTCAAAAAATAATAATCTTCCACAAAGTTAATGTGTTTAATTATTTTTATTTTAAAAGATTATTAAGTATGAGGCACGAGGAGATAAGAGACAAATGAGAGGCATGGGCAAAGTAGGTTTGAAATGCTCAGCTTCAATAGGTTAGTATTGGGGAAGGTCCCTAAAGGAGCTGACAGAGGAAGTAAGTCTTGAACAATAAATAAGAACTGGACAGATGACGTATGTGATGAGAGAGGTGTCAAGCTGGGAAAGAGTATAAGTAAAAGGACACAGATCACTATTTACAGGAGAATGAGGTGACTTATCTGCTTGTTTGAACATTCCTCCTGGGGAAAAGAAGGGGCGCTGGGCCTTGGTTAGATTAGGCTGGAGATTCTAAAGGCCAGAGGTGGACACAGCAGTAAAAGTAGAGGTAACCTAATTCTCAAGCTGGAAATCTAATCAGGAAAATCTTCAAGGCGGTGTCCAAGGTAAGCGTACTGCCAAGGACTGAGAGTCTGAACAAAGCATAAGTGTATTCTGGTCTGAAGGAGCAAAACCAGGGGACAGGAAACTGAACAAAAATCAGAGAAATAAAATGGCAAGGAAGTTTATAACAATGAAGAAGAGGTTGGATCTGGAGAAATTGCTTCAGAGTCTGGGGATACCTGAAAGTCAGATCTTTGTGTATGTAAGACCTGGCTGCCTTGCCCTATTGTAAGAACACAAGTATTGAGAACATTCCATTAGTTCTGGTAAAGAGACAGTTCACAATGGAGAGGCATGGGAGACACAAATTACAGATGTCATTTGTCAAGTCTACTTCTCTCTGTACTTGGATGAATTTAAATAATGCCTAAATGTAGGTTTTTATGGTGGTAAGTCATGTGTTGACATAGTAGTCTTCTATTAATAATCAAAACAAATTTCCAAAAACTTTCTGTCTCATCTCCTATAATAATAACTGATTTCACATAGTCAGCACAGCGAGAGAATCAGTGAGGCAAGCAGTGGCCTGGGGAATGGGAAAGGAGTTGGCTTGAGCTGTGCTGACTTGGCCCTACATTTTATTTCTTAAGCTTTAAGACTGATGTTGAGATGATTGAATGGTGGGTGCCAATGGGTGTTTCTCACTTGCTTCCTGGAATACTGCTGGCTGCTTCGTCCCCTTGCTTTTCAGGGCAACTGCATGAATATATTATTTTCTTAAATTATTTATTCACTCAGTAAACATTTATTAAATATCAACCATATTCCTGGCATCATTATATGTTCTGAGGCAGAGGGTGCCATGGGAGCAGTCTGGTGGGACTTGAAACTCGAGAAGACAAAAATGAGTATGACACCATTCCCACCTTCAAATGCCAACAATAAACTGTACATAGAAGGTACAACATGTCTGTTGAACGTGCTGGAGTCTTACCTGAGCTCCAAGGAGAGGGATTATATCACGAGCCATCTATTCACAAAATGATAAAATCCTGCTGTAAAACACACTATTACAAGGTAGGATTCTCCTAATATGTCCTAGGAAGTGGTATGGTGTTTTTCATCCACCAAGACAGTTTGTAGTTAGGCTCCAAAACAATCAAAGCAGGTGAGGATCAATTTCTAAAAATGATCTTATCCATTCAATTTTAAAAAGCATATTGAGAAAATACTTGGTGTCGAAAATCCTAAAGGATGACAATATGAATGAAGTAGAGGTTGAAAAGATGAATGAGACTTAGTCTCAGAGACTGATAATTCATTTCTTCAACCAGCATTAATTTGTTGACCTCCTGCAAAGTTATCAAGTTGTGCACTGGAAGATACCTCCATCATGATCTGGAATCTGAGCCATTTATTTTTTTCAAGCAGAATGTATGACAGTATTTGTTACTTTTAGAGCCCTCTTAACATCGTCTATTGAAGAAAGATTAAAAAATTAGCTAACAATTTTCCAAAGAGACAAATTACTTCTGACTTTTAAACATTTTTACATTTCAGTGTCTTCATATTTACTCAACTAACAATTATTGTATATTTACTATATGCAAAGTCTTATAATAGGACTGTCAGACTGTCAAATGTGATTAAGGTCTCTAACAGTTCATTATTTATTAACAAAGAAAGAAAAGGAAACAAAATTCCATTGAAAGATTGGGTGTAATCCACGTTTCTGCAACCCACATAAAGGGATGCTGCAAGTGGCTGACAACACAAAGCCAGGCGGAGAGAATGAATAATAATGCAAAAGAAAATGCAGACAGAAAAAAATTATGTTCTGATGTTGTTTTGTGGGGTGTGTGTATGACCGTGTACAGCTCAATAAATCACTCATTGGAAGTGAATCTTTTCTTTATGAAAGCCAAGGAGTTTAATAAAGGCCACCCTTTTAGCAGAGATCCAAAAGCTACTCATGAATTCTTGAGTATTTGCCGTAGCTAACAATTTTGTACACAATGCTATGGATGCAGATGAAGAGTAGTATTTTCCACATTAAACAGATTTGAACTCAAAATAT
This sequence comes from Desmodus rotundus, assembly GCF_022682495.2. Classification (NCBI taxonomy): domain Eukaryota; kingdom Metazoa; phylum Chordata; class Mammalia; order Chiroptera; family Phyllostomidae; genus Desmodus; species Desmodus rotundus. Next base: position 12,150,715 of record NC_071394.1, read on the forward strand.
AAATTGACATGTACTATGTAAAAGTATATGTACAAAATTTAAATTCTAACCTTTTTATAAAAAGTCTGAAAAATCTTAACAAATGTGAGATATGATATAAACCAAACAATCCAGTATACGAAAGAATGGAGTATGGCAAAAAATAAATAACAAACACAAGCAAACAAGCGAAAGCAACCTGAGGTAGTGAGGAAAACCTAACAAAATAGGAAGAGAAGAGTATAAAGAAAACTAAGTCTGTCCAGGAAGTATCCAGCCATTTGCTATGAAAAACAGGCATTTACTGAAGAAGGTATGAAATACAAGAAACCTTGTACATAGGACAATGATGCCTTATGATTCATCTCTGGTTATGACCTTCTTGAGGAAATCTGATTCTTTGGTAGTGGTTTGAGCCAGGGAACGAATTTTGCCATGACATGTTTCATGCCAATATCCTATGTCAAAATTCAGACACAGTAGTTTTTGGAATCCCCAGATCAGCTTCTAGTTCTCACACTGTCAGTCTCCAGTCTTTGTTGACTGCAGCCTGTACACATTCCACATTCTCAGGTGTTCTGCTTGTTGCAGGCCTTCCAGAAGATGGATCACTTTCAACAGATTCTTGACCGTCTTTGAAGTGTTTATGCCACACTTTTATTTGTGCTGCACTCATTGTATTGTCCCCAAGAACCTTCTGAATTGTCTGAATAGTTTCTGTGGAGGAATGTTGAAGCTTAATATAAAACTTGGTGCAGATTCATTGCTCTCCTCACTCAGTCATTTTGAATGCAACAGCCACACAGTACACGTGCTCACTCAACAGGTGTCTACCGTCCCCAGTGACTAGTACAGTGAAGTCATCATTGTTTACACATGCACATTCCAGTCCACTCTCCTTGGCTGCCAGGTTACAGTGATGTTGTGCAAACCATTCTTATTTTATTAACAATGGCTGGACTTTTTCCAGACAGACCTTGTATCTTCTTCAATAAGTGTCTCTATTTTTCATATTACATGGCTGTATACTTTCTGGACAGACCTCATAAAATAAAAGACCCTCATTTAGAAATCTGGGGATGGAGCCAAATTACAAGCAAAATTTTCTGAAAAAATATGGTTAATTCACATTTATTAACAATTACTATACATCTAATACATCTTTATATTGTGCGATAGTCTTGATTTTATTTATTTTACATTAGGCTTTTTTAAAATGTAATTTTACATTACATAACCCAATAAAATAAATGGTACTGTTAAATGTGAACATAGACTCCTACATGCAGATACCCATAGTACACTATACTGCAGGGTATTTTCAATTCCTAACCTCAGTTTATTTTCAGTGCCCTTGGCCCGGACCTGCAGTATATGAAAAGTTAATTCTCCAACACCGAACAAAGTTTAGAAAAAAAATATGTTGCTCTCATTCATGCCTTGGCTTCTAATTGAATAAGTCCTTAAGCTAACATTTCTGATTTCATATTATACATTGTATTTTTAAGGAAATTCTACTCGAATGGTCTTAAAGTTGAAGTTCTGATACAAATGCTACTCCCTCACCAGTCTCATTTAGTGGGGCTCTTGGGGTTCATGTTCTAGTTCTCCTTGTATATTGCCATTTGATAGTCGTCACCTTGCTCTCATTTGAACTAGGCTGGTTTATTCTTTTCAGTAATGGCTGGTTTGCACATGTCATCTGGGTTTACTACCCAGGCTCCTTCACCGTATTTAGTACTATTCTTTTCTGCACTCTCATTCTTTCTCCCTTGGGTTGATCCCCAACAAAGGCCAAAGGACTCATTATATAGTTGGCTGATAACATCTATGTTTGGGGGCATTTCTTTAGTCTCTGGGCTGTTACTTTGCCTCTCTGCTCTGTGATCCATCCCCATTACACTCTCCTTGATTATCCTTAAAGTTCTTGAGCTACTGCAAGTGAGAGCCACTAATGAGTTTCTGGGTAGATAAAATGACACTTTGGATAAAATAATTATTTTATAGATTTGACCTCTAACTGGTGGAGAGAATAGTTGTAAACAACACTCACTCTTTTTAGCATCCTGCATGAACGAGGTCCTCTTACAGCCATACACTGTGTATTCATTCGACAGCTGCTCCACTGATACAGGTGACATGTATGTTTACATCTTTCCTGAACCTCAGTGATGTACATTGAATTGTCCATGTGACATCTCCCCTTGGATGTACCCAAACACCCAAAACTCATCATTTTTAAAATGGAACTTAACTTTTGTGTTATCTATTCAGGGAAGAGCACATAAACTATTTCTCTGGTGAGGGATTATAAATTATTCTTGATTCTTCAATAGTTACTTCTACTTCCAATTGTTGGCTAGTACTTTAAGTTTATTTCCTGTCTATTTTTTAAGCAATCTACCTTTCCTCACCTGTTGCCAGTACTTCATTAAAGAATACCATAATCACATGGTCAGATTACTAACACAGGCTTCCAAATGCTCACCCATCCTTTGTACTGTACTGGTCCCCTGCACTACTATCTCTTCTCTACCTTATAGCCTAAGTGGGGTTGATTTTGTGAGCGTCCACATTTCTTTTTTTTTTTACCTCTTTAAATTCTATGTATTGGGGTGACATTGGTTAATAAAATTATATAGATTTTTCTAGATTGATTATGCCATTTTCATACATAAAACTCATAACACATCCTTGCTCTCAGAGTAGCCCTTCCTTGGCATAGAATATGAATGTCCATATAACCTGCTCCTACTTTCGTCTCCAGCCTCACCTCTCAGAAGTCTTTACCTGCTACTCCAATCTCCAGTGATGCCAAACATGTTGTAGTTCTCAACTAATCTTAACTGTCTAACTTCTGAACACAACCTAGGAAAAAAGAGAACATTTGGAAAGTTATCAAAGTTATCCAGGCATACAGGAAGAATTTGGGGTCTAGAAGGTTAAGGGCAGATATGAAGGGGAAAGAATGAATTCTAGCAATAACTCAGTGGATTCTTTTGAAAGGTAACATGTAGATGATCTTCAAAGAAATGCCACAGTTCTGTGTATGAGAGAATAGGGGTACCATCGAGGGGAACAAGGAAACTGAGATGGGGAGCTGCACATAAGTCTCCCCATCTCTAAAGTGAGAATGATACCATCCGCTTGCCCCTTCTCCTGCACAGTCATTGTGAAAATAATGTAAGCACTCTGAGAGTGTTTACATTATTAAATACCATAATTTCTGTACAATCTGAAAAGGCTTTATTTCATCAATTGGCCAGATCACACAGTGCTGCTAAAACCTGGGCATGCTTTCCTTTTCTATGGGACTCTACATCTGGAAGGCAGTATCCAGTACGTTTGTGGAGGGTAATGCCTGCCAGAAAAATCCCACATGGTTCCCGAAATATCATTTGGCACTTTTATTAGAAATGATGGTATTGAGGTGTATTTTTTGACAAGTGAGTTTTTCTGGACAAGAGAGTTTTTTTTCGTTGTTGTTGTTTGGCAACTGGGTAGCTCATGGTGCTGGGGTCAGTTCTGCTATCTTTGAAGCCAGAGTAGAGAGATTTAAATGGACTCACTGTTCAACTGCTAATACCAGGCTTCAGACACAGGACCAGAAACTGACATCACATTATTCATCTGGCTACTTTTCAGCCAAATTGGAGAATACAAAACACATATTATGTCACAACTGGGCTCAGTATTAAAACACAGACACAGTGTGATCAAAGAGGAGAGAATTAATTATGTTTTTCTGCAGTAGAAGTTTTTAGATTGCAAAATGTGCGATTGAGCTCTCTGCTTTGGGAACTTCATTCTTAGGGGCCTCAACAGGCAGTGAGCTTTTAAAAACAAATCAGAAATGTATCAAACTATATGTCTGGATCACTTTGTTTAAATATTAATTTATATGACAAAGATAAGCAACAGAAATTTCTATGGAGTCGTAGTTTAGGATTTCAAAATTTCTTTCTGTCATTAATGTAAAAGGAAATAAAAATGATAACTAATTATAATTAAGTAGGTAAATAAAATTAAGACCGTGAAACAATAATCAGAAATGGGTTTTCTTTACCATCATAATAAAAGCTCAGAATTAACGATACCACAAATATATCTAAATGAATGCAAAATCTCTATTGAATTTATTTTCTTGTCCTACTCCTTCTCTCTCTTCCCCTCCTCCTCCCCTTCTGCCTTCCCCTTCTTCTTTCTTTTTCTTTTCCTTTCTTTCTTTTCTTTTTTTGAGAAGCAGCAACAGATTTTAATTGTTGTATAGGATAACATTTATAAACTAAAATCCCAGTTAGTTTTAATAAAGTGTGATCTTTGAGGGTATTTTAAAGTAACTATTTCTCTATTTTTTATAGAGAAATACATGGTCTTGCATAATGCATAAATTACACAGCTGTTGTATGGATCTCCATGTTGCCCACTTCCTGTGACATGTCTGCCAAGTCAGTGTTTCTGCATGTGTGAGAACGTTTGGCTGAAATTTCAGATCCCTAACATCTGAAGTAATCTTGCCAAAGAACATGCTTTTAAAGAGTGCAGATTTGACTAGATGCAGGTAGTTCCAAAGGGAAGATTGAGTCTTCCGCAGGCTGTTCATGGAGGATGGTTCAGTGGCTATTGGAGGTTAAGAAATTCCCATCTCTGAAGAAGCTTTGGAGTACAAAATATGTATGAATGTGCTCATCCTCCCCATCTCCCCAAAGTTTCCTGAGTCTAAAGCAAGCCCACATATGAAACTACTTTGGGGAGAGGGGGGAATTAAGAGCATGACAGAAGTCTAAGAAAGGTTGTGAAATGCAGGAACTAAATAAAAATGATTCCTGAGGAAACTTCTGTGTACTTGGGAATATAAAATTATCAACCAAAGTGGTTTGTACAGAAGTTTGGGAATTAGTTGTCACATCATTCCCAAATATTTTTGGTAACTTACCAATTTTACCCTGAATCAATTTAGGTACCTTAAACTAGAAACTACTAGAGCAAGCGTCCTGCAGAGAATCTGTGACATGGCTTGGCAGAGTGGTGACACAGGTATACCACACGTTAAGTGGTGTCCCTTTGCAACATAAGGGGAATCTGGGGCATTAACTGTTCAAAATTGGGGAAAGGGCTGGACGACACTGAAGCATCTCACCTTCTAACCTACTTAAGGCTATTCTATCGCTTTTGCTGGAAAATGTTAACTTTGCATTTTGTGTGTTTTCACACACAATTCACATGTTTTTCATTTTATTTTTATGGGATCCACTGGGGTTGACCTCCCTTTTGTCTTCACGGTTAGCTTCACACAACAGATTTCAAGAAGAACTTAACCTACAGTTAAGAATTTTGCCTACATTTCTATAATTATTGACCCCTTATTTTTTATTGATCAAGGTCATTTCAATCACAGGCTTCTGTTCACTCTTGTGATCCCAGAGTGATTTTAGAAATAGGGAGTATTTCATGACCTCTTTGGTCTTTTTCTCTGTAAGTTCTGTCAGTTTTCTTCGGAAGAAGTAGCTGAAGACAACGCCTTTTTTCCTCCTAAACTGTTTAACATCTTAGAGCAAACTTTTCATCATTGTTAATAGATTGCCATAGAGCTAAATCAGTCTTAGCAGTTGTACCTTATCCTGAAATCCAACCTGTTATCACTTTATTAAGTTAAGTTTTTCTGATTTGGACAGACTGATCATAATGTTATGCTTATCTTGGTCTTATCTTGTGAAGAGACACCACAAAACCATTTTCTTTACTCTATTCTATGTAATTTTTACTCTCTTCCTAATCTGTAATTTCTATGGGTATGCCTTACAAACTGTCATTTTAAATCAATCAATCAAATGAACAAAACACACATGCAAAGAAGTCTTGGCCCCTGATTGCTCTACCCAGGATCGTGATTTCACAATATGCGTCAACACAAACTCTTCAAGATATCACCTACTCTTCATGTCTCCCTCTTTGCCACTCAGTCCCTTTTCCAGCTACTGGACTTTTAATTCCAATCTCTCACTGCAGTAGCTCTCATGCAAGCCACCAGGAAACCCATTCTTGTCAGAACCAATGGTTAATATTCTGCCCTCATCTTGTCAAAACTCTCACGCTCATTTAAGAGCCGATGATCTGATCCTTTTGCTTTAGAAACATTTTCCTTTCTTAGCTTTCACCTCACTGATTGTTCCTTCTTGTGGTACTTTTCCCCCTTTTCCTTCTCTACCTCCTTAGTAAATTTTGGCTTGTTCCAGGGCTCTATCTTCTGACATATTTTCTTCTCTATTTACATTTTCTTTCTGGAAGTTCTATGTAATTAAATGATATCTTAAAACTAGTGACACTGAAATTATATCCACAATCTAATACTCTATCCTGAGCTGCATAGTCATAAATGCATATACTTTATTTTTAGGTTTGCTTTTGGGAACCTAATAAGCATCTCAACATTACTTTGGCAAGAATAGAACTATTTTCCTCCACATGCCCCCCACATAACTCTTCCTGAAAGCTTTCATTAATCATAAGAAATGGCATTCTTTTTCACTCAGGTTTTCTGTCTCAAAACCTAGAAATTATTTTGGATTCATCTATTTCCTTCATGTGGTACTCATAATAAACCAGAAAATCCAGAACGATGTACCTTTAAAGTATACCCTGAATCTGATCACTTATCTTTATTGCCACTGGTACAATAAAAGAGATTTATATTTCTTACCTAGAACAGCACAGAAACTTCCTATTGGTCTCCTGCCTGCAATATTGCATCCCTTTATTCTGTCTTCCACAGGAAAGCCATGATCATCTTTTAAAAGCATTAATTAAATTATAAACACTATTGATTGAAATACCAGTCAGTAGTATTCCATTATACCATACCCAAATATAAGGACCTAAAGTAAGCAGGGTCTTCTTACACTGGCTCAAGTGATTTTCCCTCATCCCTCATTCTATATATTGATTTTCAGCCATGCTGGCTTAAATTTGTGTTAACACGCAAAACTCCTATCTCTTCAAGACCCTCTCCCTAGCTGAACCTTTTGTTTAGGAAGAATGTTCTATTTCCTAGTAATCCTGTCTATCTCTGTCTCAGAGAGTCTTCCTTTGCCACTTGCTTTCTACCTCATCTGTCAACCATAAATCACTTTCTACAACTTAACCTGCTTCTGTCTTCTTCATGGACTTAACAGTCCTTGAAGCCATTTGTTTATTGATGCTTAGTTAGAAATTGAGCTCTGTGAATAGAGAAACTAGGACCACAGTATTTTAACTTGTCCCCAAAGCCAAGGATAATACCTGACACAGAAAGAGCTCAATGCATTTCTCTCTAAAATTGTCTCATTTAATTTGCATGGTAATACAATGGAAAATATCACTGCAATATAGATGAAAATCCTGAGCACAGTTTTTTTTGTTTGTTCATTTTTTTTGTTTTGTTTTATGACACTTCTTTTGGCAGGTTTACTATGTATTGGGCAGTCTGCTACGCACTTTATTTTTGTTATGTTATTTCAGTCTTTATGACATCCTATGAGGTTTGTATGTCATCCCCCAGAACCCCATTCTTTCATTCAGGGATAGGTTTTTAGACAAATCAAACATAAGCAGAGACTTCTTGGAGAATGTTTGCTTTAAGAGTACGCTGCAACTGTTCCTCTTTCTCTCTGCCTTAAAATCCATGGATACGACACCTTAATCTTGAGCAGTCATCTTGTACCCTGAGTAATAGGCCAAGAAGATCTGAGAGTCACTGTGATGTGGTTGAACCCATGCCAGCAGCTAGCTGTCTCCAGACTCCTTGTTACTTGGAGGCAGAGGGAGACAGAAGGCAAACCCTTATTTGTTTCAGTCACCATTGGATGGCATTACTTGAAAGTAAAAGCGTTCTGAAATCAAACAATTGTCAAGGTAAAAAGAATCACGTTTAATTTATCTTTATTGAAAAGAGTAAATTTGCATTATTTTTTCTGACTTTTCAGTTAGCAAGTCATGATCTGTTATGTATATTCAGTAACCATCTGTCTTTTGAAGTCATTTAAGGTTCCAAAGTGCCCCATCTTTCAACTCTGATCATTCCACAGTGGGAATGTCAGTATAAATTAATATTTTTGGGGGCAATGTTTCTATGTATTAAGTGTTCCTTATACTTTCTTGCAAATATTTTTCAAATGTAAACACTTAGAAATACTCAATGTATTAAGATTTAAATATATAAATAAACTACATGGGTAATTCTGAAATACATCATAGCTTGGAAATCACTGCATAAATATTAACATCATGTGATTACACATTGATAAACCTTCAGTCTGATAACATTACATCGAAGAGAGTATTTTAATTGATTAATCAGGTGACTCTGACCAGAGTGGAGGACTCTATGAGAACTAAATAGGGTTACCTAAAATTCAAATAAATATTGTAGAGTGAGGGGTAGAGTTTGTAGATGGGACCCTGACTTAGCAACACAAAGCAGCAGGCACGAGGAGCTACTGAATCAAATGGGGAAAAAGAGAAAAGGGTGGTTGACAACCACAGATACTATCTACCTCAAAGTTGCCCTGCCTTCTACTATGAAGTCCACTGTCTCTCAGATTTCTCAAACATATCCCAAGTAGGTGTTTATTTTAATAGTTTACTTAATCATGGCTCAGCTACTTTGTTTGGCAAATGGAATTAACATAGACAGATGTTTTCTATCAGTTAGCTACAATTAGTTGTGCCATGTAACAAACCGCCCTAAAATGTAGTGACTTAAAACAACACCTTTTTATAATTTCCCCCAAGTCCATGAGTCAACTGAGTGGCCCTGCCCATCTGAGCCAGGCGGGGCCGATCTCAGCTGAGCTAGGTCATGCCTCTATGTCAGTTGGATAAAGGTTAACTCTTTTAGGATATCCTCAACAAGGCTTGTACCATATGGTCTCTCTTTTTCCAAGTGACATGTCTGGGCTTGTTCTCATGACATGGCAGGTGTCCAAAAGAGGAAGTGAACACACACAAGTACTTTTTAAAACTCTACTTGTGGCAATCTGTAGTTATCATAATGGCCAAAGGAATTCAAGTGGTTCAGCCTAGAGTCCCTATGGAAAGGACCTACCAGAAGACATGAATAAAGAAAGGCTGGAAAATTAAATCCAATCTACACAATGGCCATTTAATTCAAAACTTTAGGTTTATAGGGATTGTCTAAAAGATTGATAGTTTCCTACCACAACATCTAAATTGTCCTTTCTTTTTAGTAACAGCAGTTTTATTTTTATGCCCACCCAGGATTAAAGACTATTGCTCCTTCCACCTTTGGATCTACATGTAACCACATCACCAAGTACCAAAGTCATATAGGTACTAATGTCCAGTAGTAATTCTAGAAAGGTCCCTTAAATAGGATTTCATCATGATTTTGTCATTTTGCCATTCCTCCCTCTTCTGAGCTCCACCAGCCATATTTTACTACGAAATAACCATGAAGAGGAAAATCACACACTATAGTAATAGAATGGAAAAATAAAGGCTTGTGTCCTGAACAATGCTATGGAGCCACCATATTAGATTTGTAATGCTACTCTTGGACTTGTTTTTCCATGAGAAAGAAATGAACTGTAAACTTTTCCAAACAATAATTTTCTGTGATTTTAACCTGAAGCTAAATCTAATGTAGTATAGATCTATAGACTTCAAATATATTTTGACCTCAAATAAATTTATAAGTGTAATAAATTTTCCATTCAAAAAGAAAGGAATAACATAAGGCAAAAAAAAAAAAACCCAAAAAACTTGGCTCTAAAATCATTCTAACATGTTTTTTCTTTGCAAGACTTCTCAGAACCTTAAATGCTAATAAGCATGTTTAGTCTCTAAGAAGTAAATAGTGTGCCACATTTGCCATTAGATTGTGGAGTCTTTTTACCTAGATGAGCATTTCTGAAATAGAGTTTTGGAAGAACTATTTTATGGTTTATAAAAACTATACCAATACACTAGAATGTTCATAGTTTCAATTATTGTTTCCTTATTGTTGTCCTAAATATTATTTGTCACCAGATATTACTTCATTTGTTAAAAAATATGTACCATGAGACACCCAGTTATACTGTTGTGTGAGAAAGAGGCGGGGGGAAGCGTCCCGATTTTTACTAAAATAGAAATGGGGGGAGAAGAGATTTCCTTCAAGCAGTGTTTATGATAATCACATTAGAGAGTCTGCAACATAAGAAAGATGGGCATCTGTAGAGAATAAACCTACAATTGGTGCCTATCTTTCCAAACAACAGAAGGCATCAAACTATGAGAAAAGAAAAAGATCAATAATAAGAAAATAAACTCCCAAGGGTAAAGAAAGAGGCATTTTCTGTTTGTTATTTCCTGGTTCATTTTAGAATATTTCTTTTTTTATAGGATTTATTTTAGCTTGGCATCAGCCTGTGAAAAGGTGATCTCTTAAACTAGAACATTTTCTCAGACTTCTCCAGCTGTAAAAATAATGAATGTTTCTTAGAAAAGGACCAAGTAGTTCTTAAATATGGCCTCTGAGGGGAATACTCTGGCTGTAGCATTTTCTCTGGTGATTTTCTGAATATTTAATGACTATATTTCACAATTTCCAACTCCTTTTATTTTTTTAACTTAGTTAATTTTTTTAATTTTATTTTTTTTATTGTTGTTCAAGTACAGTTGTCTCCATTCCCGCACGCCCCCTGCACCATTTCCCCAACCCCAACCAACCCCACCTCCCACCCTTGATCCCACCCCCTACCTTGGCTCTGTCCATGTGTCCTTTATAGATGTTCCTGAATAACCTTCCCCTCTTTCCCCCCATTATCCCCTCCCAACTCCTTTTAAACTAAGCTCAATGTGATCAGCAAGAATATTTATATTTTAAAAGCAACTCAACAGTAATTTACCCAATATCTAGTATTTCCAGAGCCCTTCATAAGATCATGTGGAGAGTACACTATATACTGAGTCCTTGTCCTCAAGGTATTTACATTTTGGTTGAATTGGCTAATATAATAATACAGAGTAGGATGTTTTCTCATCTACCAAAGAGTAAAAGCAAGCATTTGTGAGGGAGAGGCAAATGAGGGCAGGACACAGAGAGAAACAGAGAGACAGGGGGAGAGGGGATGCCTACCTGGGGGAGAGAAACAAGGGCAGGATTTAGAGAGGAGGGATTATGAAGAAAACATCTGAATTATAAGGATTCCTACTTCAGAGATTCAGGGAGAACATGTCAAGCAAAAACAGTCACATAGACTAAGACATGGAAACAAGACAACCAAAGATACATTTGGATAGTATAAACTAGTATTTTACAAGGTCACATATTTGGTATTTCATAGAAGAAACAAGATATTTTGTGGAAATCAAATAGCCAAAAAATATTAAAGACTTTCAAACCTGCTTGGCTCTGTGGAACAAAATGATTGTCATTTACGTAACTTTAGAATGGAAATGATTGCTGGGTGGGGGGGGGAGGGAATGATAGGTAGAAATTGGGAGTAGAAAGAGGTTGCTGCAGTCAGAAAGTTAGAGGATCACAGAGTGAACTGGGATATTGGAAAGGGGGTATAAACAGCAGTTGAAGGCAAGAAACATTAGAGGCAGAGAGTTACAGTATTTGATTCCTGATTCTGTGTGATTAAGTGCTGGTTGGTAGGGTTGTCTCTGAAGGACTATGCTAGTCTGGAGCACCACACTGGGTGGTCTAAGCCCATTTCTGTTCTCTCTCTTCCCTTCCTCAGATTTGGTTCCAACTCTTTAATAAATACCTTTCACCTTAAACCCCATCTCCGAGCCTGCTTCCCTAGAGTCAATCTGCTACAACATGTTGCCCGTGGATTTTGTCTGCATTATGAACCATCCACAGAAAAGAGATTAGCCTGCATCCCCCTCTCACACTCACCTCCACCGGCTGTAAAGAGGACCAATCAAGAGCACTCATCCTTAACAATGGATCTATTTTAGAACACAAGACTCAAGAATCGTGTTTGGGAGACAGAACTGAGAAAAGAAAACACGAACAATATAGCAAAATAAATTCTAGGAACAATGTTAGATGGGGTGGGGAGGAGGTTCATTAGAAGCATTGAAAGGTTGTATGTTTGTAGTTGGCAGACAAAGGTCCTAGAATCTCCAAGTCCTACACTGGAACCTGTCAATACGTTATCCCATATGGTAAAAGGGATTGTGCAAATGTGACTCAGTTAAGGACCTTGAGATGGAGAGATCATGCTGAATGACCAAGGTGAGCTTAATGTAATCACAATTGTTCTTAAAAGTAGAAGAGAGAGGCCGATAGTAGAGTCTAAAGAAAATAAAAAGTAAATAAATAAAAGTCAGAGAGGTGCAACATTGCTGGCTTTAAATATGGAGCAGGGTGGTCACCAGCGAAAAAAATGTGGGTGGCCCTAAGAAATGGAAAACAAACAAACAAAACACAAGGAAACAGATGATTATCCTCTAGAGTAGTCTCCCTAAAGAAAGATAGCAATGCTGACACCTTAATTTTAGCCCAATGAGATCTGTATGAGCTTTTTAACACAGAGAACTGTAAGACAATAAATGTGTTGTTTTCAGCCACTAAGTCTGAGGTAAGTTTTTCGACAGCTATTGATACAACGCTGATACCAGCTAAGTGGCAAATGTGGGAAGAGGAGTAATACACTGGAATTGTAGTACAGGGGCTGGTGACCAAAATCTTCATCTGCCACTTAGAACAATGATTTCCATCAGATCTCACAGTATAACTGCACTCCTGTTTTCCCATCCAGAACCTGAGCGATGTAACAAACTCAAAGAGGTTCCCCAAGCTTGAGTCAAACACTTGCTGGATGTGTATCGTGAGCTCAGCAGGAGACACAAGAGCTTGTGTTAATTATGTGTTGTTTTCTCCTTTATTTCATTTTCTTTCTTCCCTTTGGGGCTCTTGAGCTGAGTTTCCATCCTCGTTAAGTGCCCTGGAGAAGTGAAACCATAGAGATATTGGGGCACCTATTTACTACAGTCCTCGAATGTTTAAAGCTAGGGAAATTGGGGTCATCGTGAATCCTGATTATGTGTAAGAATATGTATTTTCCCCAAACCAAAATGAGGAAAAGGGACAGACAGGAAAAGAAAATGCAGTTTTATATAACCATTATTTATTTCAATCGGCACTGGCCTTCCTCCTGAAGAGCATCTAATTCCTTATTAAGTGGGTACCCATGCTCTTTAACCCCATCTGGCAAGCCAGTGCCTGCATTTATTATTCTCAGAATGCAAACTTGCCATCCAACATCTGGTCTGCATTTGTGTTCCTTTAATTTCCTTTATCCTCCCCCACGCCCTTACCCATTTTATTCTCGATGCTTTTCCAAAACCAGTCATCTGAATGGATGTAAAGATCTCTTAGCATTTTACATTCCAACCTCTACCCTGAATTCAGCAAAGAGATCGGGGGCACATCTATATGATCCAGTGAGGTACCAGAAATAAAATGCCTCTTCTACCTGTAAAGAGTCATCACAAATACATTAGAATTATTCTTTCAATCTGAGAAATGCTCTGTAAAGCAAAATTTACATGCACATATCTAATAGAACGCATTTTCCTCTAAGGATTGGTCATAACTCAAGAAAAATGAAAATAAGAAAATAGACTTGTATTTAATAGTATGTTTCAATTGGTACTTGGCTGGTTACAGAAGAATATCTAGTAACTGAGGGATGTCCCCCTGAGTCACTGAGAAGTTCTCCATGGACAGAGGAACAAGGCAGATACGTGACTCTGTCACAGGGACCAGGTCAACCTTTGGCCATAGTTTGAATTAGTCGCACCATGAAAAGAAATGGGTAAATCTGAAATATTTAATTTTTAAAAATCTCCACTGGAGTAACATCTGTGCTGAGGAAAAGGGAGCGCTTGGGAAACGTGGCCACCCTGTCAGCACCGCATAATGCAGGAGAAGGAATGAGCAACCGGATGGAATTAGAATTGTTCTACACGTATGTGTCAGAATTCTCTTGAAGTCCAATGGGTCTCAGCATTTTTAAAGCTGGATTTCATCTGGGGCATTTGCAAATCTTGCAAATCTTCTGCATGCCAGAATACAAAAGTAAAGTAACTCTTTTTCCTCACACCCTCCATTTGGTCAAATGCAATTAATTAACTTCAAACCCAAAATGGTCTCTATCCATTAACTCTTCGAATTTATATTTAACTGCGAAGTGGGCTAACCTGATTTAACTGAGCCATACATATGCATCATTTGCTCAGATTGCTCTTCTGAGTTGGAAGTACCTCCTCACACCTGGTCCCTTTAACTTTCACTCCTTCTTTGCCCATGCCCATTATCCTTAGCAGGAGACCCGAACGCCAGTCTGGTGTCTTTGGCCTTGGGGATTTCTGTGGAAAAGAGTACTAAGGTTGACCCTTGCAAATTGGCTTTTGGACCAAGGAGGACAGCGGTAAACTCTTCCCAGTTTACACCTTAATGAATGTATCCAGGTCATTTTGTCTGAGCTTCTTCATCTACCAATGTGCGGCATTTAATTCTAACTACACTCATTAAAATTTTTTTTTTTTGACTGAGAAATATATGTCTGTCTTCCTTTTTAAAATTTATCCCTTAGTTTGAATCTGACATTGGTTCCTTCCCAACCCTTTTGAGACTGCTTCACCAATGGCTCATCTTGTGTCTGTATCCTCGGTCATCTCCATCCCTACTCTCTAGGTTTGTCTAGCCTTTGCTTTTTCTAAAAATCAAACACAAAAGTAAAACCACATCTATCAGCTACTGTCTAATATTTCTAGTTTCAGTTACTAACAGAATTTCTTCTACAATTATTCTTTCTGATTCCTACATTTTCCTCAATAATGTTTCCCAAACTCTAGTAAACTGACACTTTTATCAATCTTCCAATTATTAAATTCAGTGAAATTTCTCAGCTTTAATTTTTCTTGAAATGGTTGTTTCTCTAAGTCTTAACTGTTACCACATTATTATAATCCCATTTCTTCTTTCCTATAATTTCTTCTACAATTTCTCTCCTGCTTTCCCTTTATCTTACACTTGGATTCTTCCCTAAGGATAATTGGTTTATGACATTTTCCTTCCATAATATTCTCAGCAAATTTACTTATTACTTTATTACTTTTCCTCATAGAAGTCAACCATTCTCTGAAAGGAATGTTTTTAAAATGTTATCGCAACCTATGACCTTATTCAACCATTCAATCATAACACATTTATATTTATTGAGTATCTTTTAGGACCCAGGCATCATAGTAAGTATATTATGTTTCCCCTAATAAGTGGTAGGTTGAAATGTAAACTCAGTCTGTTTAATTCCAGAGCCCATGCTCTTAACAACTATACTGTGGAAACTCCAGTTAATGTAACTTCCACTAAGCATAATACAGCAAATGAAAAATCTTTAAGTCCCTGACCAAAGAAGCAATAGTCTAATTCTTGGGGGAATTCCAGTCCTGTATTTCTCTCTTCCCAGTGATTTGCATATGGCCTCAACACTGCAAACTCAACACTCATAAATTTATCTCCCTAGAAACGCATATTTTCTCTTATTCTAACTGCCCTACATGAATAATCCTACATATGACATATGGAGAAAATACCACAATATCCCTTCTATGTCTCAAAGTCCCACCCATACTGCCTACCTACCACCTCCCAGAAATAAAGATGGAAAATACAATGTGTGAGTGCAAATCTCACCACAAAATGATATTCTTAGTTGATCTTTTTACTTTCTATAAGAGGGAAAATATGAGTTCTTCAGAATATATTGAAATATGAGTAATATTTTAGAATAGTCAATGCCTGATTTTATGTATTCTATTTCATATTCTATCATATTTTGGCCAATTACAGATTGTGGGGTTTTTTTAAAGATTTTATTTATTTGTTTTTAGAGAGAGAGGAAGGGAGGGAGAGAGGGAAATATCAATGTGTGGTTGCCTCTCCCATGCCCCCTACTGGGGACCTGGCCCACAACCCAGGCTTGTGCCCTGACTGGGAATGGAACCAGCGACACTTTAGTTCACAGGCCGGCACTCAATCCACTGAGCCAGGGTCAGATTGTGTTGTATTCTAAATGGGGAAGGCATTGTGATTTCAATGTAGAGAGGAATGAAAGGACATTATGTTGTGAGTCCCAACCACACTCATTGTACTTTAGCTTTTCTATTTGTATTAATTTTCCAAGAATCGCTAGTTCAAAATCTTGCATCAAACTTTGGCTCTCCTTACTCTCTTGAGAAACACATCAATTCTTTCTCCTCATTATATTATGTTAACCTGTTCAACAGATGTACTGTTTTGGATGCTTCAATTTAGGCTTTTGTTACCTGAACAGAGATAAGTGGACTCTGATTCAACACTTAAGAATATGCAGTTTACTGGAAGACACAGGAATGCAAATAACTAAGTATATTATAAAGCAACATAGAAATTATGCCAAAGGAAAATATAATGAACTCTGGGAACGTGGTTGGCTTGGCACATTTTAGCTACGCATAAAGTGCTGTTTAATTTCATTTTGCTTAACAACTTCTAGTTCAGCTACTACAGAGGCCTCAGAACTAGTCTATTCTCTGAAGGAATATAAAGAAAGAATAGGATGTGTGTCCATGCCCTGATTTATCAGCCAGTTGCAATAATAAGACAGATGATAAAGGTTTCCATGAAGTAACAAATTGAAGGTTCTCAGCCTGGTAGAATTTAGGAATATTCACTAGCCTCCCACTAAAATTTAGCATTTCCTTCCATTATAAATGTAGGAAAATACACCAGATAGTCACACACACACACACACACACACACACACACACACACACAGAACTGTCTTAGCAACATCTTTATATTGTCCCCAGATATCTAGTTTGTCATAACCCACTACGGTGTTGTAAATATTTCAAAATATTATTTGTCACCATTACTTTGAAATTATACTAATCAGACTGCTACTAGGTCTTATTTTTAATGCATTATTAAGAGCCATGGAAAACAAATTTGTTTAATATTTGAATAGCTGTATTTTCATATAATTTCTATCACATAGTTTCTATTGTGATCCTATGTATGTTATTTTATGCATTTAAGAAACATTTTACATTGTTTCTAGCAGGGGCCCATAGTCTATACCAAAATGTAAGGCATCCACAGCACAAAAAGTCAAACCTTCTATATGAAACCTTGTGCTTTGGAAATTCAGAGGCATCAGACACGGACAAAACAAGTGGATGCAGTTTTCCAGAGGAAGCAGAGCCTTGGTAATATCCAAGCTTTCGCACAGACACGGAATATGGAATAGTATCAGGAAGGGTAATCTAGATGGGCAGAGTGAAGTGCCGTAAAGATACAGAGTCATGAATGAGAACAACTCTTCCATCCGAAAGAGTAGGTGACCTATTCTTAGGGCATAGGCCGTTTCTGAAAGTGTGAAGGGATTGGCGGTACATTTTACAGTGTGCAAATTATTTTCCTCAGAAAGCCACATCTACCCTGGCTGGCTCTTATTCAATGAATTTAGGGTCAAATCCTTATGTTACTGCTAATGTTTTTGGCTCATGCTATATACAACATTAAAAAACCCCAAGAATTTTACATCATCCCTACTTCATTCCTATTTGTTCTCAATAATGTAGTACAAAATGAGAGCAGAGGTGGTTTAAAAACACAAAAGAGCAGAATAAAGCTTGGAGAGAAAGGAGCCCGAGGGTGGATAACCCACAGAAAGAAATCAAATCAGGGTATCATGCAAAGTGACAAAGCCCACAGGCCATTTTTTAAATTCCCTGCTCATCAATACTCTTGTTCGAATCCCTAACAGTTGATGAAGGTCAACCTCTAACTTGTGTTCAATAAACTGGTCCCCCAATGTGCTCCATAGTTCCTTTTAAGTGGCAAAAGTGTCAGTGCCAGAGCCGAGTATTCGTAGGCAAGCAACGAATTTGGCTCTGGGCTAAACTGTAATTCAGTTGGAAGCCCACCAGATAGTGCTTTGTCTAACCTAACCCTCTTCATCATAAATGTACTTAAGAGAGAATCTCTGCTCTTTCTTCCGCAACTCTGGTTTTCGTTTGATTCTTGACATGTGTTCATTTGTTATTTTTGAGCAGGTTGTATAAACTTTTTTTAAAAAACCACATTTAACTTGATTAGCCACAATGTCAACCTTGTTACAGAGCAGACTCCGAATTTTTATTTTGTGTGTTTGTTACTTTGCATGGAGTAATCAGTGACGAAGAGTAACAGAGAGTCCCTTTCGTGTTGGCCTTGAGTCTAGATTACAAACAGTAGGTAGAAAAGTGATGGAAGCTTCTGAGAAACATTTCCACCATGGATTAGTTTGCTTTACAATTTCCTAGATTTTCATTGTTTGTTCAACTTTGGATCCAGTTATTTTTGCCCCACTCACTTCTATAGCTTATTCCAGCCAAAACTCCCCCAACAAGAGAAAGGCTTGTACAATAAATGCTAATTGCTACCAAAGGGAATTGACAGGCATGTTGGATGCAGTGGTGTTGCAGTTACGAAATTCAGACCTTTAGCACCACAGCCAAGAGGGAGAGCCAATGCTTGGGACAGGGCTGCTCCGTAACTTTTGGGTACTGATCCTAGAGATGGTGTGCGTGCCTTGCTCACTGGGACTTCCAGTGCTTTGTTACATCCTCTCCAGCCTGTCTATCCTTTACGTTAGAATGCGTATTGGAAAAGATACAGCCTCTCCAAACCTCCCTGATTTTTCTCTTCTCTTCACTCTCATGGAACTTCGTGTGCCATGCTAGTATAGGGGCATTTAGTCACGCTGAATTACGCCCATCACTTGTGCGTGTCTCCCCTGATTCACAGTGCTCTGGCAACCCAGGGTGCTTACAACTACACTCGGGGATCTACTGTTTCTTACGTCTGTGTTGAGTATGGGTTTAGCACTGGGCCCAGTGTGACCAAGTAGAGGAAAAAAATAATACATTTCCAGAGAGATGAACCTGCAAACAAAACTGTTAGGGGGACATATACAAGCAATACATAAAAGTATTTAATTAAGTGCTAATAGTTTAGAAGGTTTAAAATAATGTGGAGTTGTATATGGACCAAGCATTGGGTGAAATCTTAGTAGTACATGTCAAAAGGTAGACATAGAGTTAATCTGACTCTTTATTGTCAGGGGAACAATAAGAACAACTCTATAGAGAGGAATGATAATGATACATTTCTGGTAAGACTGGTTTACCTATGGATGCGTTGGGATGGTAGTTTAATGGAGACAATTGGATTCAATCTTCAGGGATTGGAGGAATTCAAATTCTAGCTCTACCACTTGCTCAGCTGGGTAACTAAATGGGGCATGTTTCTTCAAAGCCCTGTGCCTCAGTTCCTTCACCTACAAAATGAGGATAATATTACCTCACTCACAAGATTTCTATGAGCGGTAAATAAGATAATTAAGGCAAATTTCTAAGAAGTCTTCCCCCACCCCTGCTGATCACAAAGATTCAACTGGAAATTGATACCTGGCTACTCTTGGGGCAATTATCTTTCTTCTGGACTCACAGCCTCCTGTAATTCCTTTTCAGCTATTGAATGAAGAGGTCATTTTGCCCTGAAGGTGCAGGGTTGCAGAGACACAAGAGTGAGCGACAAGTAGAGGCAGGGAGCTTTATTTTTGCAGAGACAATCATCACAACTGGTGTTTGAGTTCCTGGTTGAAGCTCTCATTGAAATACTGGCTGAAGGTTGCAATAAATATACCTTGTTTCTTCAATTAGCTTGACTAGGTTACTGTTATTATGACTGCAAATATATGACTCGATCCCTACTTCCATGTGACAGACAATGTTTCTTTTTCAGGGAAAATGCCCCATGTGCCAAATGCACTACATTTCTTTAAGGCCGAACTCAAATTCCATTGTTTTTCTCTTATTTTTTATCACTCCATAAGCATTAAACTTCCAAGTGGTGTTACTTATTTTCATTCACGAATTCATTCCTTAATTCAACAGATATCGCTTAGCATCTCCCATAGAGTAGGCTGCATGCCAGAGACATAAAGGTAAAGAAGACTAAATCCTCCTCTCCAAAATGTTCAAACCTTTTGCAAGAGACTTAAACAGCAACCAAATGATATAATGCAACATGATACAAACTAGCAGTTTGCATGGAGGACCATGGAAGGGAAGAAATGAGACAACAGAATTCTGGTTTGTAGGGGGAGGAATGGTGTTCTTTTTTATAATATAAAAATTATATATGACAAGTTAGTTGCTTGTCATTCTAATGCCTTCATTACATTGGAAGTAAGTAGAGACACAGTGAGTACCCATCTCTATAACCAAAACCAACCATCACCATTCAGTACAAAGAGGAGTATTTTTCTTGGATCAAGTTCTTTAGGAAATAATTCTGAGACGAGGATTTATAAGCAGAAATTATTGGGGAGTATTCTTGGTAGTAAGACCTCTAAGGGGGTAGGAAAACAGGATCAGAGGGAAAAACTGAGCTGCGATACAGTTTTAATGGTAACCTCACTCATCTCTAGGGAGCTCTAGAGTTGAGCTGGCTCTTCAGAGACATCCTGCTTTGAGGCAAAGAGAGGAGGTCGTTTGTACCCTAGAATGGACGATTTATTGGATAGGGCTGGCCTGTTTGGAAAGCTGATCAACTTGGGCCTACGAACTCCTTTAACTGAGGCAATTCCCAGAGTAGTCAGCTGTGACTTTATCAGCAACTTCTACTCAAAGCAGCTTGGCAGTGAGAGCCACGTGCTAAATGGGGAGACTGGGGACCACATCACGGGAGCTAAAGCAGCACCCTGCAAATGACAGCTTCTCAGTACCTATTGGTAGAAGTTCGTTTTATGCATCAGCATTCACTATTCTACAGGGTTTTTTCACTACCACTGTGCATAGTCTTATCTGAGCACTGAGTTCTTTGTTATTTTCTGAACTTCAGCTCAGAGCTCATTGATGCTTAGAGTTGTCTTGTGGGGAACTGAGGGGAAAGATTCATATTCATATTATTCATCTTACCAGTCAATGGGCAAGGCCTCCCTGCCTGTATCACTCAGCAATTGGAATTTTAATTAAGTCATGATCCCAGAGAAATCAATCATGATCAAGGCATTTGCAGCTGGCTGACGACAAAGATAACAGTTAAGGGGAAGTGGCGTTATATGCTAACGAGTTGGGAGTTCCTTGGATGAGGCCCAAGTTAGAGCAAATAGTAACTCTTCCCAAAAATCTAAATCAAAGAGAGTTTTCTCTGGTAAAGACAATTTAATCAAAACAAAACCAAACAAGAAAAGCAGCCAATGAATTTGTTGAGTAAGGGAAAATATTTATAATCTGTGCCAAACTAGCCAGCTTAATTCACTTTATTGGAAAAGTCTAGACCCTCTTCTGTTGGAAGAGGATCCAAAAGCTCTAAATAAATGTCTACCTTAATCAGTACATAGGCAGGTATCTGTTTCACATTTTGGCAAGGGAGTAGCGAAGTGATCGCTGATTCACAGTTGTCTAAATGGCTGGCTTACTGAATATAACCTCAACCCTATTTGAGAAAGTTTGCTGACAGTTGACTTGGTTTCTAAACTCTCAGGCTCCAAGAACACCCCCCGGAAAACACTCTTTTGCAGGAGGATGGGGCAATCTGACCCTGGGGGTTCGTAAGGCTGTGTGCTGGTTTTCACTGTGTCACATGTGGCAATGGGGGGGGGGGGCATTGTGGAAAAGCTCTTCATGATCCATCGGAAGGGATCACGGGAGAATTGATCATTTCCCTTCTTGCCTCAACTTCTCCTTCTATGACTTGGGGATGTATCCCCTGCCCCCTCCCTTCAAGGTAGGATGACCCACATAACAGGTCTGTCTAATCTATGAGAAGTTAGGCTATTTACTCCCAGTTCCTAGAAATATTTAAACATTCGATCCTGAAACTCTTCCCTGCCTTTTCTATTTCTCCTTCCCTCCCTCTCTCTTGCTCTCCCTCATGCCTGTGTTTTATTTTTCTAAAGATACCTAGATTTTCAAACTAATTCGATTACATATTGGAAAGAATTTAGAGATCATTTAATTTAATCACACTATGCAAGGAGCCCTCTCCATTATCTTCCAAATGAGTTGTTCAGCCTCAGTTTCAAACATTACAGAGACTCACCTCGGTGCATCCGGAGGCAGCCACATAATCCATCTTTTGCTGAGCACCCACAATGAATTGGGTATTAAGCTAGAAAGAGAAGAGTCTGGAGAACTCTCGTTTTTAAAACTATCTTTATTTTTTTTAAGTGGAACCCTTCCCTCTGTAGTTTTCAGGCCCTGACCCCATTTACACTTGTTACAATCACACCACACGAGCTTTAGCTCTCCATTAACACAACTTAGCAGCAGGCCGTATGGCATAGGAGCTATCAGTACAGTGTCAGGCAACTGAAGGGTTCCACTTGCAACCCTGCTTTTTGCTCTGCAATGCACAGCATACTCAGGTACTCCGGGCTTTTTTTGTTCCTCTTGAAGATAGGGGATATAATAGTACTTACATGTTTGATTTGAGAATTGCAGGAGGGTGGTCATGTAAAGTTCTCAGCATATCAACAGACATAGTGTGATTACTCAACACATAACAGCTATAATCATTACAAAATGATCTTTCTTACAAGAGGACAGTGGAGGCAAATAGCACAGAGGTAGAAAAAATGCAGCCCCTGGAGATTTCTTTCCATCTTTCTCGTGCAGCCGAGACTGGTTGACACTTTCGCTAAATGTATTTTATATTGAAACACTTCAAAGATGAGTGTAGGTGAGGACAATCAATTGCGGAGTGGACAACTATAGATCCATAATAGCACCCATTTCGGTTGGTAACCATTAATGGCCATAACATTCGCTTCTATGACTGCGCCTGCCTCTTAGAGTTTCATGCTGATGAATTAGTCAGAAATGGAATCCCTGTGGAAGAAACTCGGTTTGATCTTATGTGATCATTCCATTTCTTTTCTGAAAAACTCAGGTCACTTCAAAAAATTGCACCTCTTTCTGGAGCAAAGTTCAAAATTTTCCATGAAATCTGTATAACATATATCTGTAAAGTTCTAAAATACTAAACACTTAAAAGCTTCCCCCAAATGACATCTTTCTTTTTCTTTCTTACCTTTCTTGATATTTGATGAAGAGTAGAATACCGGTTTCATTTTTCCCTACTGCTCAGTTATCACCTCCCTGAGTGTGGGTGTATATAATTTCCCTCATTTCCCTCCCCAGAACAGGAGTCTTTGTGGGTAACGATGGTTACACAGTAAGCTGCATAGGCGACACACTGTGGAAGGTCACAAGAGAGGGAAGGTCACGAGAGAGGGAAGTAGCTGATTCAGCTGTGGGATGGAGCCTGCCTACTCTCCAGATGAGGAAAGGGTACAAGATTCCTTCTTAGTCCTGCTCCAATTTTTTTAGAAAACCGTAAAATGTCAAGTCTCTTAGGAAAGAAGCATACTGAGTCTTTGTTTGCTTCCTCAGGGACTCAGGTCAATCAAAGGCTGCCTCTGGGCCATGCTTTCTGGAGAAAACCAAATGTTGGAAGGTATTGTTTTAGAGGCTATAAATCTCCCATGTTTGCTGGCTGGCCAGACCAGCCCTAATCACTTACAGAATCATTTATAAGACCAAGGAAAAGATAGGCACTTCCAAAAGAATACTTTCTCCCTTAAATCTCCAATTCATTTCTTGCAGGTCTCATCAGAGTATGAGAAGAGACTAAGTTTCTTAGCAAATCAAGTATCTCTCATTAGATTCTGAGACCAGGGAACTAAGAGCCAGTTTGGTACTAAACTGTGAAATCTTCTGGATAAGTCGAAAGCATGAACGAGCCAGATTCAGCAGTAAGTGACTGCATAGGACCCGGGATGACATGCTTTAAGCTAACAAGGGAGAAGCGGTTCCAAGTTCTGTTCTCAGGCTGGAAGGCATGAGGTTCTCATTAACACTAAGGTTTAGGTTGGGGCCTGTGAGGAAGGCCTGACAGATGGCCGTTGAGAGGCAAATTTAAATACTTTGAGAGTGGTAACCCTGTGCAAAAGAAGCTTCCACAATAACTTGTAAAGGGTGTTGCTTTCTTCAGTTTGAAAATGTCTTAGAAGCAACTAGCCAATTGATACTTTTTCTCTGACTGATGCAAACTTTGTAAATCTTCATTCTCTTGCTGAAAAGACAATATGAGTTGTTCTGGATCTTATTCCATAAAATCAAATACATTGTTCCCCAGTATTTATGGGGAATTGGTTCCAGGACCCCCTCTCCTCTTGGGGATACCAAGATCTGAGGATACGCAAGCCCCTTACATAAAATGGTGTAGTGACGTTTGCATATAACTTACACACATCCTCTTGTAAACTTTAAATCATCTCTAGATTACTTAGTTAATGCCATGTAAATGCTGTGTAAACAGTTGTTATACTGTATGGTTTAAGAAATAGTGACAAGAAATAAAAGTCTGTACACGTTCAGGACAGGTGCAGCCATCCTGGAACTATTTACATAACACAAGTCAGCAACAATGTAACATTTTTTGAATATTTTCAATCTGTGATTGGTTGACTTCATAGATGTAGAACCCACAGATCTGGAGGACCAACTAACTGTACAAGCAGAAGTTGAGAGGAGAAAAATCACATCACAAAAGACGAGTAAAATGAAGTTTTGATTGCTAACTTTGTAAAGAAAGTGAGAGTTATCACAAGAGTAAGCCATTTTACAATGCTTATGTGTACAATTGCTAATTGGCAAGAACTGGTTCGTGATGAACTGAGGAATTATTGCAAGAATCTACCAGGAGGTGAAAAACAATAGGAACATTTTTAAAGGTCAACTATATCTAAGGATATAAAGCTGTCACTTTATTAGCACTCAATTACATCTTTAAGAAGCTACTATTTTTGACTCAGTTTCCCCATTCCCCCTTTTTCATAGTATTCCCCTTTCAGCCAGAATGGCTCTGTACATTCAAGAGGAAACTTAAATGAACAGACTGTGTTTTTAAATACAGTTACAATGGAAGTTGAAGTATCCATACTGACTTTTCCCGGGAGTATAGATAAAGACAGGCAGACTTGATCTCTAAATTCTAAGTGTATTAGGGTATATTCTAAGCTCCTCGGGTAAAGGGTGGGGTCTTCTTCATAGTTCTAATCAGAATTCTTTGCATATTTTGGATTCTATAAATATTTGTTTAGATAAATTGACATTTCCCACTCTTGTAGGAAATACATGAAAATGTCCATTTTCTTCTATGGTGAAATGGTTAGATAAGCTTGACGGTTCACTGCATGGTATAGAGAATCACTAAAAAAGCCTCTTCGATCAAAGTTAGGTCTTTGATTTTCATCACCGCCTGACATTGTAGCATGGACACGTATTCTCTAGGCTTCAGACATTTCCTATTCCATCCCCATGACCTTGGCTGTCACGATGGGCAGAATAGGCTAAAATGCAGATGAGACTGTGGAATGAAATATTGCAAGGAGGGATGGGGTTTCTCTAGTTTATCCAAAAATACTCTTGTGCTGATTCTAATCATTTCCCTCCCCCACGGAGTCCATCTAGAGACTGTGGCATCAATACAGTCAGCAATATTCTGTGATCCTGGCATATTTGGTTTCTTTTAAATTATTATGGAATATCAAAATGTCATATCTCTGTTGAAGAGTGTCCTAGGATGTAGCAGTTAGGAAAATGGTTAAATGAAATGTGGAAACCACATCTACTAAACTCATTTATGCAGGCTGTTAAATTGTCTTACACACTACATAATAATAAAAGTATGATATTTAGTTATGTAAAAAAAAAGTCACAAAATTATCATATGTATATAAAGTAACAGAGCAAAAGAACAGGGTGTTAACAAAATATAAATGTTAATATTTATTTATTTAATATTTTATTGTTTATGCTATTACAGTTGTCCCAGTTTTCCCCCCTTCACCCAGCACCCCCTCCACTCCTACAGGCAATCCTCAAACTACTGTGCATGTCCATGGGTCATGCGTATACATTCTGTGGATAATCCCTTCATCTTTTTTCTATCAGTCCCCACCTCCCCACTCCCTTCTTACACCTCTCAGTTTGTTCCATGTTTCTATGCCTCTGATTCTATTTTGCTGGTTAGCTTGTTTGGTTCATTAGATTCCACATACAAGTGAAATCATATGGAATTTTTCTTTCACTGGCTGGCTTAATTTGCTTAGTATAATGGTCTCCAGTTCCATCCATGCTGTTGCATAAGGCACAAGTTCCTTCTTTTTCACTGCTGCTTAGTATTCCATTGTGTAAATGTACCACAGCTTTTTTTTATCACTCATTTACTGATGGGCACTTAGGCTATTGCCAGATTTTGACTATTATAAATAATGCTGCTGTGAACATAGGGGTGCGTATATTCTTTTGAATTAGTAGTTTGGGATTCTTAGAATATATTCCCAGAAGTGAAATCACTGGGTTACAAGGCAGTTTCATTTTTTATTTTTTTAGGGTGTTCCATAATGTTTTCTACAGTGGCTGCACCAGTCTGCATTCCCGCCAACAGTGCGCTAGGCTTTCCTTTTCTCCGCATCCTCACCAGCACTTGTTGTTTGTTGATTCATTAGTGATGACCATTTTGGCAGGTATGAGGTGATATCTCACTGGGTTTTAATTTGCATTTCTCCGATGGCTTGTGATGGGGAGCATTTTTGCTTATGTCTATGAGCCCTCTGTATGTCCTCTTTGGAGAAGTGTTTATTCAGGTCCTTTGCCCATTTTTAATTGGATTGTTTGTCTTCATGGTGTTGAGTTGCATAAGTCTTTATGTATTTTGGAGATTAAGCCCTTTTTCCAGTGTATCGCTTGCAAATATGTTCTCCCATACGGTGGGTTCTCTTTTCATGTTGATGATGGTTTCTTTACCCGTGTAGAAGCTTTTTAATTTGGTGTAGTCCCCTTTGTTTATTTTTCCTTTGTTTCCCTTGCCCTAGGAGATACACTGGCAAAAATATTGCTGCATGAGATATCTGAAATAAGATACCTGCCAGTGTTTTCCTCTAGGATTTTTATGGTAGTATGACTTTGTTTAAGTCTTTTATTTATTTTGAGTTTATTCTGGTGTATGGTGTAAGATGGTGGTCGAGTTCATTTTTTGCATGTACTTGTCCAGTTCTCCCATCACCATTTATTAAAGAGACTGTCTTTACTTCATTGTATGCCTTGCCTCCTTCATCAAATATTAATTGACCATAAATGCATAGGTTTATTTCTGGGCTCTCTATTCTGTTCCATTGATCTGTGTGTCTGTTCTTATGCCAGTACCAGGCTGTGTTGATTACAGTGGTCTTGTAATATAGTTTGATATCAGGTATTGTGATTCCTCCTACTTTGTTCTTCTTTCTCAAGATTGTTTAGACTATTTAGGATCTTTTTTGGTTTCACATGAACTTTTGTAATATTAGTTCTACATCTGTGAATTAAGCCATTGGTATTTTAATAGGAATTAGGGTGAATCTATAGATTGCTTGGGTAGTGTGGACATTTTAATGATGTTAATTCTTCTATCCACGAACATGGTATATTTTTCACTTACTTGTATCTTCCTCAATTTCTTCAGTGTCCTATAGTTTTCTGAGTATAGGTCTTTTACCTTGGTAATTTATTCTTAGGTAAAAATTTATTCCTAGGTACTTTATTTATTTTTTGTTGCAATAGTAAATGGGGTTGTTTTCTTTATTTTCTCTTTCTGATAGTTCCAAATGCTAATATTTAAATAAAGAAAAATAAAATAAAAATGCAAAAATGGTAATATTGGCACTAGAAATAATTTTATTTTTATTTACATTTAATGCATTTTCTAAATATTTTGTCATGAGTACACATTTTAAGTACTAATATTGAATATAATTTTTAAAAATTAAAATAATTTATTTTTTTTAAATAACATTGAAAAATATGTACAATATATAATTATAGAATTCTAACTGCAAAAACATATTATTGTCGGCTGATTAACTTAAATAATCGTCTGACCTTAGAAGTTGCTAAAAAAACAAAAAAAAACCCCAACAAACCATCTTACACTCAGAGGGGATGAATGAAAGCCATGTTTTTATTTGTGCGAGGACAGCTATCCCACACATTAAATAGCAGCCAATCTATGGGATGCTCATACTGAACTGTGAAAAAGGCTAGTGTTCCTGGGCAGCCGATTCACTCTAATTTTAGCTCATTGTTTCCCTTTGAAACTCCTTCTGAGGGACTACCACGCGCTGCTAGACCAATCCATTAGGGATACCTTCTCCAGACTCTGGGTCAGTGAACACAATTTGGTATATTAATTCACAATGAGACTGAATAAATAATATATTAATATTCTTCTCAGAGGTGGTTCTTTTCATTTAGTAGACCATACAAAACTAAAGCAATTTGGGATCTAAAGAAATAAGTATATGATGGAGAGATTTCAGAACAAATGACCAGCAGTGAGACATATAATGATAATAATAATTAATATTAACAAGTTAAAACATACAAATCTAGTATAATATAAGTAATAAACATACTGAACAATGAATGCATGATGAAGACATTAGTACAATCAGAAACATGTACTAATATAATACATTATAATTAATATTAAATTTATGCTGGATTTCAGACAGTATTCTAACTGCCTCTCATAAATCCACTCATTAAATCATCACAACTATATGAAGGA
This sequence comes from Desmodus rotundus, assembly GCF_022682495.2. Taxonomy (NCBI): domain Eukaryota; kingdom Metazoa; phylum Chordata; class Mammalia; order Chiroptera; family Phyllostomidae; genus Desmodus; species Desmodus rotundus. Next base: position 12,179,402 of record NC_071394.1, read on the forward strand.
CATACCCAGTTTCCATGTCAGAGATGGGGAAACTGAGGCAGGTACAAAAGTGTTATGTAGCATGCCTAACGTAAAAAAAAAGTGGAGCAGGTATGTGAGTCAAGTCAGTCATATTCTGGAATCTTCAGCATACACTCTCCAGAAATTTCTGGATAAAAGCAAGTATTGAATACATAAAATCCAACAGTAAACAAGGTGCCTACTTTGAATGGGACTGAGGTGTCATTGTCCTATGTACAATGTTTTTTGTATCTTGTATCTTCTTCAATAAATGTCTCTATTTTTCATGGTATGTGGCTGGATACTTTCTGGACTGACCTCGTAGATAAACGTACTCTTAGAATGTACACATGACGATGGATTCCTTGTAAGCTTAAAACACTCAGAAAAATAACATGTTTAAAAAACCAACATTTAAAAAAAAAACATCAAGATACTTACTGAAATCAAAATCTTGGTCTTTGACAGACACAAGATAGTACACTTGCAATTAGGAAATGGAAGCATGATTACCTTTTTATCTTAGGCTAACAGACATGATGAAACACTGCTTGTTTCAGGTTCCCTATAATTATTCAATTTTAATATTTATATAGTTAACTTTTTAAATCACCCCCTTAAAGTTTTTTTGAGGTTCTTTTTCCTTTTACTTCCATTATTACCCTAACACCCGTGCAATGCTGTCTTGGAGAACAGAGCCGTTGTGCAGAGAGGTGGCGAAAACCCCCAGTGGAGTCTCCACGTGAAACTGGGAAAGAATTGAGTGAATATGATGTAGCAACTCATCTGCTCCCTGGAGGGAAGGCTCGATGACCCAATTCAGCTTGCTCATTCGCGGTTTCTATGATTCCTAAACAAAAACAAAACATTTTCTCAATTGAAAAGGGAGAAACGTGGTTTTCTGAGAAATGTTTTCATGTGTTCCTGCCCTGCGTGGTCACTCTTTGGTGGCCCTGCCCAACGCTTCAGCAGCTCAGACTGAAGGGTTCCCTTACTTTATGACAAAATATTTGGAGACATCCTCAAGGCAGAAGCTGATAGAGAAAAAGTATTTCAAGTTTTTCTGGAGTCAGGGCCTCTTCCTTGCAAGGGTGTAAGAAAGTCTTGTGTCATATCTCCCCTGTCTTCTAAACTAGTTCTGATTCTATCTATTTGGGAGCAAGGTCAGATCACAATGTGTCAAAGACTGAGGTTGACCAGTGCCAATGGGTAGGAGGACACAACTTTGAACTCCATAAAATTGTAAAATATTGTGGCTGGAGAGAACCTCAAAGATCTTCTAGGCCTACATTTTACAATTTAAGAAACTGAAATTCCAGAGAGACTTTTTGACCCCTGAGCTCATTCTTGAGAATCCAGCCCAAGTATCTCCTCCTCTTGGAAGCCACCCCTGAGCTTTGGTTAGCAGAGCTCACCATTGTGTCCTGTGGCCACCAGTGGGACTAGTACATACCTTTAATATTACCAATTTGTTTGTGTATTTCTCTTTCCAATACTTCAAGCTGAGGTGATGGACCTAGGTGAGGTCTGTATCTTCTAGAAGGCCTGTGGGTGTCCTGCATTTTGGAAAAGGGGTGCTTTGCATAAGCCCTGGAAACTGTAAACAGAATTGTATTTACAAGTCTATGTCACCTCTACAGTTTTCTGTGGACAAAGTCCAAAGGTGTCAATAGGTTCTCGAAGGAGTGTGCGATTCATAAATGCTAACCACACAAGTGTCCAACATTTTGGCGTCTCTGGGCCACACTGGAAGAAGAGTTGCCTTGGGCCACACGTGAAGTACACAAACACTAATGAAAACTGATGAGCAAAAACTAAAGGTCCATGCATAATTTACAGTTTTGTCTTAGGTTGCATTCATAGCCGTCCCGGGCCACCAGTTGGACACCCCTGGAAGGACTCACAGCAATGAACTATTAGTCCTATGAAAACAACAAAGCCCATGCCCCATTAATCTTATTTCCTATCCTATTTTAGAACCTGTCATATAACGAGTTCTCAAGTTTTGTTTAATGAACAAATTAAAATTTGGCCTATAGTTATTTGATTAGTTGATAGCAAAATTTGTGCTATAATGTAGGTCTTATATTCCTTGTAAAGGGCATTTCTATTATTTGGATTTTTCTTTCTTAAGCCATTATCTGATCAAAACTGAAATAGAACTAATGCATTTCTAACTTCCACATACATTACCTCCATTGTCCTCACAATTCATGATCCCAGAGACCACAGAAGTATCTGTAAAACAGGAAGTCTCAGTAAACACTGCTACAATACTGAGATAAAAATGGGGGATTTCAAGCCAAAAGAAAACAACTCGATCTCAGCTCTCTCATGTCTCAGCTTTGGGGCTCTTTCGAAACCCTGCAATTTTCAACATTTTCATGTCAAATAAATAGTAGCTCTACTTAATATTGCTTTTGCAAAAGTTAATTGACATGAACAGGAAAGTTAATATACACAGATTGAAGGTCTTATGAGAAAAAAAAGAGTCTCAACATGATACCCATGCCTTGACTGAATGTCTATGAAACTTCAGTTTCATTCCGTACAGACACACTATCTTTTATGTTGTTCTTTATATTTTGTTTTAATAATGTTAATTTTGTTTTATTTTGTCATCTGAGCCAATTTCCTGGCCAGGATGAAATCTTGTCCTTCAAGTTGCAGTGATCCAACTATAATTAGAAGGTGTTAGTGTTTAATTTTGGAAACTACTTTCAAAAATTTTAAAACATTAAAAAACTAGTAGCTTTTCCCCACTGCTAAGGGCCTAGAGGTATCATTTCTTTGCCTTAACGAATATTGCTTTTGTAAGTTTGGGAGGGACATCCCTTAGGCTTTGCTGAAAATCCCACAACCCTTCAGGAAAGGTAGCAATAATTTACCAGTTATGGACACAAAATTCTCCATACAATAGTGGACCCAGTATGCAAAACTGTTGTCCAAATTCTAATTTAAACTTGCAAAGAAGTCTGCTGGATTGGCATGCTCACTCCCTTTCACTGTGCTCACACTGCTTGTTTCTCCCTTAAACAAGGTATGGATAATAATGCTTCTGTCTTTTCTGAGTTAACAGTGAATTCTACATATATTTAAGGGTTAACACAAACCCATGGTGTTGCAAGAACAGATCTTTTTAAAAATTCATTTCATTTTATAAATGAATAGGAGACTCAGAAGAACTCAGAAAGTTAATCAGCCTCAGTCAGCTAGTGAACTGCCGTAGATTTTTTTCCTGAATATATGTATAAAGAGCATTCCGATGTGTCACAATAATCCCAAGTTATCTAACTAAAGATCAAATATCATGTAACTTTCTTGTCCAGACCCCTGCAGTGGTTTCCCATTAGTCCAGGGTAAAGACTAGGCTCTTGTTATTATCTGAAGGCTTTTTACAATCGGAATGGAAACTAATCACATGAATCATCTCTGAATGGTCTCTGTTGAGATGTTAGCTATCATTCTATAAGCAAATTCAAATGAAAGCAGTCTGTCTCTGTGGCTGTTCTAAAATTTATTTATCTTTAGCTCTTTGCTTGGTCATTAAAGTATATTGCAATGACAATTTATATTTTATTAATTCGTTCAAGATACTATATTATTGAAAAGTTTTAATAGTTATCACTTTTGACTATTGTACTTCCCCCAATTTCTGTATTTGCTCATTTTGAAACTCATTTTATGACTTTGTTGGGCATTATTATTTTAATCTACATGTCTCTTGGGCTGTCTTTATTTGTCCAAGCTGTTTTCAACATGATATCCTCAGATCCATCTTCCTGTTCACTAATTCCAGCCTCAACTACATCTAAGTCACTCCACTGAGGTTTTAATGCTATTGAACAAAAACAGTTTATTGTTATTTTTATTACTCAATTTCAATATTTTTAATATTGAATTTTCATTGTTTAAATGTGTCCATTTATTTCTTCAATCATAAAAATTCAAACCTTTCGTGGGTTTTCTATTTATTTGTTTGAGTCAGTTTCTTCTGGCAAAGTCTTGGTAATATACATGTAAACCAGGTTTCATGTGCCCCCTTACACATATCAAAAATATTGCCTATCTAGAATGACATTTTATATTCATTTCTCAAAATGTGCAGATAGTGTGAACTTCAATGCCAAATATACCCAAAACTTGATGTCTTAAGGGAATAGCTTTTATTCACCCAGGTCACAGTAGACGCAGACAAGTATTCATACAACTGCTAGATTTATTTCCCTACTACACATTACTAAGATCACAGCTCTTTGCAGGCCTCCTCATTGCCTATTGTGATCATTTTCACATTTCCTGCTCCCTGGGGCATGTTCAAACGTAGGCTTCTGAATAAACCAACTGTAAATTTATCAAGGCCACCAAAGCCTCAGGTCTATTCCTAGCTTTCTATTTTAAAATGCCATCTTTATTTATGATGATAGCAATTTTTATTATAAGCATAGCTATGCATCTTACATTTTATTTTCTACCACAAAATTTTTTGCTGCTTTTAGTAGGAGAGAGTCTTGGTACTTTCATTTATCTTGTGTGAGTCACATGTTTCCTACACTGTGATTCTTACAGAAAAAGAGATGATGAACGCAGACATTCAGCTCAAGTCCTATCTTTCACCTCAGGTAACATATCAGGGACCACACACGTGAAAATGGGGGAAATAATTCTTGTACCATTTATTTACAGTGTTTCTGTGACTAGCAAGTGATAAAATATATGTAAAAGTACTTTAGACAGTACAAGGTGTAGCACAAATACAAAGAACTGCTATAACTCTGTCATTGAATATCTGGTATTAGAAACATATTAGAAACCTTTATTTCTTCCAGTACAAGTGTAGGAGTTAAGAGTGTAAACTCTGGATCTTGGGTCATATTGTACCTAATATTTATAAGTACATGACCTTGAACAAGTTACATGAAGACTTGCGCCTCATTTTTCTCATTTGTATGATTGAGAAAATAAAAGAACTTACCTGTAAGGTTGTTGAGAATTAAACGTGTGAGTGTGATAGAGCAGGTCTACCCAAGCACAGCTCATAGAGAGTGCTGATTAATGAAGTGTTACTGTTCCATGATAAGTACAGAAATTACAGGAAATTTTTAATGAGTTTCACAGTAATTTTATGTTTGTTAAATCTAATAATTGAAAATGCACATGCATTTTGTGTTTTCTATATTTATTTTATTTTATTAAAAAATTCTCTATCACAGATAGCTTAGAAAACACTAATTCAGAAGCTGCTATATAACAGTGTAATGCAATGATTACCCCTTATTATAGTACTACTATTACAAATTAATATGCAAATAGTCACAGAATAATCCCTTCAAAAATGGGGCGTTGCCACCTTTGCCTCTGTGGAGGCTGTTAAATAAGTTAACTTGAAACGGCTGCCTCCTGTATGATTCCAACTATATGACATTCTGGCGAAGTCAAAACTGTGGAGATCAGCATTCGCCAGGAGGGAAGGACAAAGGAGCACGGAGGATTTTGGAGCATTGAAACAATGTTTCTTTGCATGATATTACAGTGGTAGATACATGTCATTATATAGTTGTCATACTTTATATAATGTACAATAACTATCATGAACCCTAATGTGCATTCCGTGTATTGTGGGTGATAATGGTGAGTCAGCGTTAGGTTCCTGGGCTGTAGCAAACGCACCGCTCTGGCACCGGTATGGACAGTGGGAGAGGTTGTGCCTGTGTGCGTGTGGAGGTGGGGGATACGGGAACTCTCTGTACTTTACACTCAGTTTTGCTGTAAACTTAAAACTTCTCTAAAAAAAAAAAGTTTATGCATTAAAAAAAATGAAAAGAACATGATACTACAAACATCACAGATTGAAAAAATAAAGATTTTGGGAAAACTTCATTGTAATAGATTTGGTGATTTAAATGAGAACTCAATTCACTGAAGTTAAGCTAGGAAATAAAAAATATGAACAAAATTGTGAATTCTTAATTGAAAACATTTCCACAAATAAAACTTAAGATTCAAATATCTTCATTGGTGAATTCTCCTAAACATTTAAGAAAAAGAAAACACCAATCTTAAACAAACTCTTCCAGAGAACAGAATAATAAGAAACATTTGTGAACTTGTTTTATGGGCCCAACATGACCTTAACACAAAACTTGACAAAAAGCATGCAACAAAGAAAAGGAAATTATAGGCCAACATCTCTCATGAACATGCACACAAGAAAATCTAAACAACATATAAGAAAATTAGATCCAGAATATAGAAAAATAATACTATATTATAAGCATATTGAGTTTGTTTCAGGAATAAAATATTGGTTTAATATTTAGAAATAAATCACAAATTAATAAAAGACAAAAACCATATGAATATCTCAGTAGATACATTAAAAAACTAATAAAATTCATCCAATGATAAACCCATGATAAAAAATAAACAGACAGACACTGCCTTAATCATCTGGTAAAATATAGCTACCAAAACCCCTCTAAATCTTATTTAATTATTTAATATTATAGGTACTCTCTGAAATATGATAAGATATAAGGATGTTTAATATTTTTATCATTACAAATACAATAAAACCAGAAGAATAAATAAAAATTGTGATTCAAAAAGAAACATACGTCATTATTCATGTGCAACCTAATTGTGTATGTTACACAGGCACTGGATAAAAAACTAAATGTAGTAACTGAATATAGCTTTTTGTTCGCTGAATGTAATGATTATTTCTATATATTAGTACAAACAAGTAGAAATTGAATAATAGACATCATTTAATTCACGATAACACCAAAAATACCAAATGCCTGAGCATAAACTTAACAAAAGTTGTTCCATACTGTTGTGCTGAAAACTACAAAATGTCACTAAAAAGAAAAAGTGTAAAAGATCTAACTTGATGGAAATACATACCAGGTTTATATATTTGAAGATTTCATATTTTAAAGATGTCAATTCTGCCCCAACTGCTTTATAAGATCAATAAAATTCTAATTATAAATTACATATGACCACTCTAATGGAAATTGGCAAGACAAATCCTAAAATATGTATATATAGAAATCCCAAAGACTGAAAGTATCAAAGAAAATTTAAAAGATATACAATGTTGGAAGACATTCAACAATAAGGCAGTAATTGTAAACTACAGTCTTAGCATAAAGATAGACATAGAGAAAAATGGAACATAAAAAAAAAATACCCCAGGCTTCCAATTAAGATGGAGGTGTAAGTAAACATGCCTCGCCTCCTGACACAACTACAACAAAAATTACAAGTAGACTACAAAACAAATATCACCCAGAATTGTCAGAAAATCAAGCTGTATGGAAGTCCAACAACAAGGATTTAAAGGATCTACATTCGTCCAGACAGGTAGGAGAGGTGGAGATGCGGATGCTCTGAGAGGCGTGGAGAGGTGGAGGCATGAAGAGGCATGGAGATGCAGAAAGGACAGCCACACAGCCAGGTGTGGTGGATAAAAATCAGGAGGGATACCTCAGGAGCAAGGAATCCCAACCCCAGACCAGACCACCGAGCTCAGGGTTCCGGTGCTAAGAATATAAGTCCCCATAACTTCTGGCTGCAAAAACCAGTAAGGGTTGAGGAGGTGGAAGAAAGTGCATGGTTCTCAGGACACTTATCTTAAAGGGCCTGAAATGGACTTAGGACTTATGCAGACTCACCCCCTCTGGGATTCAGCACCAGAGCAACAGCTGGAAGGGCACCAATGGCATACAGGGAGAAATTAAAGTAACTGGCAACAAGGCGAGTGCTGGGAAACAACTTGTGCCTGAGCAAAACTCTAGAGGCGAGGCAGTGGCATCTTCCCCTCTCTGAGTCCTCCCCCACACAGAACCACAGAGTCACAGGTTATCCTACCCTGGCAACTACCTAAGTACACATGCAATGTGTACAACTGCCCCATACATCTTACCGTGTGCTTTTCTATGATAGGCCATGCTACTAAGACAGGGAGTCACAGGAGCTCCACCTAAAACACAGGGAGGCTGCCAAAATGAGTAGACAAAGAAACATGGCCCAAATGAAAGAACAGAACAAAACTCCAGAAAAAGAACTAAATGAAATGGAGATAAGCAACCTATCAGATGCAGAGTTCAACACACTGGTTATCAGGATGCTCCCGAAACCCACTGGGCACCTCGACAGCATAAAAAAAGACCCAGGTAGAAATGAAGGTTACATTAAGTGGAATGAAAAATCTTCAAGGAACCAATAGTGGAGAGTATGAAACCAAGAATCCAACCAAAGATTTGGAACATATGACAGAAAAAAGCACTCAATCAGAACAGCAAGTAGAAAAGAGAATTTAAAAAATGAGGATAGGCTAAGGAGCCTCTGGGACGTACCTGCACCAAATCATAGGGGTGCCAGATGGAGAAGAGGAGGAGCAAGAAATTGAAAACTTACTTGAAAAAATAATGAAAGAAAACTTCCCTAATTTGGTGAAGGAAATAGACATACAAGTCCAGGAAGCACAGAGTCCCAAACAAGATGGATCCAAAGAGGACCACAACAAGACATGTCATCATTAAAATGCCAAAGGTTGAAGATAAAGAGAGAATCTTAAAAGCAGCAAGAGAAAAGAAGACAGTTACCTACAAGGGAGTTCCCATAAGACTGTCAGGTGATTTCTCAAAAGAAACTTTGCAGGCTAGAAGGGACTGGTAAGAAGTATTGAAAGTGATGAAAAGCAAGGACCTACAACCTAGGTTTTTAATCCTTCAAGGCTATCATTTAGAATGGAAGGGCAAATAAAGTGCTTCCCAGACAAGGTAAAACTAAAGGAGTTCATCATCACCAACACATTATTATATGAAATGTTAAAGTGAATTATATAAGAAAAAAGATCAAAACTATGAATATTAAAATGGCAATAAATTCACAACTATCAGCAATTGAATCTAAACAACAAACTAAGCAAACAAGCAGAACAGGAACAGAATCATAGACATGGAGATCATTTGGAGGGTTATCAGTTGGGAGGGGGAAGGTGGAGAATGGGGGAAAAGGTGCAGGGATTTAGAAGTACAAATTGGTAGATAAAGAATGGACAGGGGGATGTTAAGAATAGTATAAGAAATGGAGTAGCCAAAGAACTCAGATGCATGACCCTAAGGTCGGGGGATTGCTGGAGAGAATGGGGGTACTGGGTGAAGGGCGGCAAAAGGGAAACATTGGGAGAACTGTAATAGCATAATGAATAAAATATATATATATATTTTTAAAATACTATCAAATAGACCTAAGTGTAAATTATCATTGATTTAAAGTACTGTGGCAATGCAATGGGAAAAGAGTGGTCTTGTAGATAAATGCCTTGAGATTAATCGCATAGCCTATGAAAAAATTAATTTGACACTTTGCTTATACCATGTACCAAAATTTATTCCAGCTGTAGCTCAGTCTTAAATTAAAAGGTAGTTACAAAACTTCTAAATGAAAATAGAGAGAAAAACCTTCACGATCCTGAATTTGGCAAAGGTTCCTTAAAGAACACACACGCACACACGTGCACAATCACTAACCATAAAGTGAAAGATTAATTCATTAGATTCAGTTAAAATTGATGATTTTATTCATCAAGAAATACAATTAAGAGAGCTATTATGCAAGCCATAAGGAAATATATTTGTCATCATACTTCTGACAAAGAACTTGTATCTAGAATATATAAATAAATGTTACAAATTAATAAGACAAATACAGCAATATAATTTAAACACATGTCAAGGGACATAAATAAGCATTTCACCAAAAAGGTTATCCAAGTGGCAAAAAAAATAAGAAGATGTGTTTTTTAAAGATTTATTTATTTATTTTTAGAGAGAAGGGAAGGGAGGGAGAGAGGGAAACATCAATGTGTGGTTGCCCCTCACAAGCCCACCCCTGAGGACCTGGCCCAGAACCCAGGCATGTGACCTGACTGGGAATCAATCCAGCGACCCTTTGGTTGTTCTCAGGCCGGCTCTCAATCCACTGAGCCACACCAGCCAGGGCAGAAAATACATTTTCCTTATCATTTATTTCCCTATTTATCATCAGGGAAATGCAAATTAAAACCATACGAGGCTAGCCCTACACACCTACCTGAATGACTACAATTTTTTTAATCTGAAAATGTCAAGTGTTGGTAAAAAAAAAAAAATAACACAACAGGACCTCTGACACGATGTCGATGGCAGTGCAAAGTAGTAAAACCATTTTAGAAAACTGGGTGGTAACATCAACTGAAGCTGCATACGTGCATACACACGGATGTGGCAGCCTCAGTTCTCGCTAAACAAGTAGCAGAACGCGTGCACATTGCACCAGAAGTTGCTGGTGTGAGGGTTCACAGTGGCTTTGCTCATAATTGCCCAAACTGGAAATAGCCCAAGTAGTCATCCACGTTAACAAATCATTAAATGTTCATGTGCTAGAATATTAAGCAACAAAAAATTGAACTAGGCTACAAGGCAACCAAATGGATAAATCTATAATCATAGTAATGAGCAAAAATTAAAGTAAAAAACAGACACAGGGATGTTCATACTATATGATTCCATTAATACGAACTGATGAAAGAAATGTTAAGGTGTGAGAAATCAGAATAGTGATTGCTTTTGGGAGTTGACTGTGGGACAGGGGGTGGTAGTTATTTCTGGAGTATAAACCATGCCCTATATATTTATCTTGGAGAAGGTTGCATGTCTTTAATCACTTTTTACAAACATTCAACTTATATGCTTAACGGTTGAACATTTCATGTGTACTAACTTCAATAAAAAGGTAATAAAAATATTTTGAAGCAGCCCAAACTTGTTGTATCATATACTGCAGTGACTTAGAAGATACGCCTGGTGCTTTTTCAGGTCCTCGTTGAACACTGACTCGATGCAGTGATTGTGCCAGATATTGTTGGAACAGAAGTAAGTTTGACATCTGGCTTCTGCTCTGGTCCAGCTGACTATGTAATAGAGACAGGATGAGATATGAGCACAAACAATAATACAAGGCAGAAAGTGATGTGAACCACATATGGATTACAAAGGGGCCACCAGAAGTCTCAAAGGAAGAGGGGGCATCTGGGTTGGTCTTTGAGCTCCCAAAGTCCAACTCAGTAGGATTTCAACTAGTATAGATAGAAAAGAAATCATTTCTGTGCAGGGGTGGAATAAAAGAACATCACAAAAATGTGCCAAGTGAAAGGATTAAGAAGTATTAATTGGTAGTTACAAAACAGGCGTGGGATGTAAGGTAAAGCATAGGAAACAGAGGCAATAATACTGTCATAACTATCAATGATGCCAGGTGGGCACTTGAATTATTGTAGGGAACGTATTGTAACCTATATGAACATCTATCCAACGTGCTGTATACCTCAAGCTAATACAAAAAGAGTGTTGAATGCAAACTGTAATAAAAAAATAAGATAAAAGAACTGTGCAAATGTGAAAATGTGAAGGGTGTGTATGTGTGTCATCTGTGTGAAAATATAAAGTATGAATATGATTTATGTCAATTGTGAGAAACATCTCCAGTTGAACATATGAATTAATTGACACAGAAACATATTGATACATTGGAAAGAGTTTCTATAGTTGCTTTTGCGTGGTTTGGGGAATCACGGAGTGTATGCCGGCACCAGAGTGTTTTGAGGTACCTGACTTGGCAATCTTGGGAAGAAGTTCTAATATAAGAACCAAGAGGTTGATTTTGCTGGAATGCAGTGCCGTGGGCAAAGGAGAGGTGGGAAACAGAACTTAAGAGCCAGTCTAGGCTAAGGTTTTGGTATTATACTTACGATCAGTAGTGTTTGATGATGTAGAAAAGGCCACATTAAGGACCATTGACCTGCCATTGAATAGAAGGATAGAGGTGCTCTAACAACACAGTAAGTGAGGCCAGGACACAAGTGCCTACATAGGATTTCTATGTGCATGTCTCTGTCCAACTATCAATAAACCCAGAGAGAAGGAAGTAACTTAGCCAAGATGACAGAACGGGGTTTTGCAGGTTAGTGAAACAGACCTGCTCTCTGTCCCAGTCTCCTGGGGTTCTCGGGCGTGGCAGTGCACAAGAAACCCTGTTAAGTAACAGGCCACATCTGTTTGACATAAACAGTCCAGGCACATGGCTGGGGTCAGGCAGCAGCGTGCTTGCCAGTGTTTTTCTAGAAATAGGTGACATCACAGGTGACTCTCTGCTGACACTGAGATTTAGGGTAGGAAAGGGTCACGTGTAATTATGGGGATGTGTGTGGCAGGCGACAGAGATGGGAGAGGAAAGGAGACCTTGTTGTCCTATTTTTTTTTTAAAAAATAAAGGGTTTCTTTGTGACTTCATGACCTGACTTGATGACTGTGGCAAGTGTCCTGAAAATGACTTCAGGAATGGTAGGCAGGTCATCTTCCTTGTGGTGGCTGTGTTAAAGATTCTTGGAGGATGCTTTCAGTGCTCTTCACAGTGTGAGCCCTGGGCAATGGGCCAAAGTTGTTTTAAATCTCGGTTGCAAGTTCTGGCTCTTTTCATGTGAATATGGGCCAAAAGGAAGTCTAATAACTTATCAAGTTGAGGCACCTCAGGGAGGTTCAGAAGCAGGAACTTTTGAGAAGTGGTTTAGAGAGCAAGATTATTAACTCTTGACCTGACTGGGGCCCCCTTTTGAGCTACTATTTGTATTTATTTAATTGGGTAATTTTTTTGAAAGATAATTGGCTTGAGAGTCCTGAGACTTAGGGATGGTTTTTGTTGTTGGTTTTGGGTTTTGTTTTTTTTTGAAACTTTTAAATTAATTGTGTCATGGACCAAGTCTAATTATCATTCTCTGCCTCAATTTTCTCCTCTGTAAAATAGAGATATGTGCCTGATGTACCTCATTAACGTCTTTAAACTGGAAGTTCTGGGAAAGAGTACAAAGTAAATGCATCTCAGCAAATTATTTACCCAGCATCTCTTATTGACAGTAGTCACACTAGTGCGGAGTTCAAGAAATATTTAGGACACAATTTCTAGTGTTCAGGAGGTAAAGACATGACCCACAAAGCAGACAATGCAGATTCTTTAGAAGCTGATGTGGAGACTGCGGTGTGCCATTCACATTTCTACCCCTGCCCTCTCCATCCTTTCCAGGGAAAAGTACTCATTCTCCCAGCAGTGTTGACAGCTGACAGTTCAGAGATAAATCTTCTTTATCCTCTACTGTCCTTGGTCCTTGCCCCAGATCCTCAGGGCCAGTGACTGGTAGAGAGAGAGATGTAAAGGCCCTGACCCTCTTGGAATAATCCAGAACAATTCTGAAGGGCTATCCCATCTCCAGAGCTCCCCGTGTGGTTGGCTATGGCCCTTGGGAGACAGCATGGCTGTCCAACTTTTCCTCTGCACAACCCCGTTCCCTTCACTTCCCCAGATCTGCTGATCCCTGGAGAACTCCCCAGTAAAATTATTCTCACTGTGCTCACTTCGGCAGCACATCTCCTAAAATTGGAATAATACAGAGAAGATTAGCGTGGCCCCTGCACAAGGGTGGGATGCAAATTCATGAAGCATTCCATATTTTCCAACCAATAAGATCTAAATTAAGAAAAAAAAATCTTTTATGCTTATTTCCAGACTCTGCTTCTTGGGGAACCTGAGTTGCAGTAATTAATCACGAAAGCAAAAGAGCTATGGGAAGTCAGAGGGAAGAAAGCAAATCCTGTCTTGGGGCTATGAGACAGGAAAAGCTGCATGTGGGAGATGGTGTTTGTGAAGCAGTTTGATAGATGTGTGGGTTTTCACTGGAAGAGCTGGTAGAAGAGGAAATAGGGGGAAAAGTAGTTATTACTGTATGGACAAGGAATAGAATGAGCAAAGACTCAGAGATCAGAAGGTGAGATAGGTGAGTCTAAAAAGTAATGTTCAGAGAGGTTGGGTATATTTTCCCGTTCACAGGGCAGCACAAGATCAGAATGAGAAGGAGGAGGAATGTACGTAATGCAGGGTCCTGAACCAGGCTTAGACTGAGGCGCTAGATCAGAGAGGGAGAGGAAAAGAATGGGAGGGTGATTTAGTGGAGGATCTATGCAACACAGGCTCAGGCTATGCGTGCAGAGAATGATCCAGGAGCTGTAAGGAAGTGCTCTAAATGGAAGATAGTACAGTCTCAGATCACATACAAATTAGAGGGCTTTCGATGAAGTGAAGCTAGCTTGAGGATGCTCTGGAGAGAGACAGAAAGAGATTGAGAGAGAGAGAGAGAGAGAGAGAGAGAGAGAGAGAGGGAGGCCACAGTAGTCAGGACATTGAATGGCCTGAAATTCTAAGTTACAACATAAACTGAGTCACGGATGACTGGCTCATCCTTGGGATTGTAACTCATCACAGCCACTTACTGTCATTTAGACAAATCACTTCACTTCTCTAATTCTCCTATTCTATGTTTGTAGAAGTGAATGGATCATGATGAACTTTTAAGAGAACATTCTGTGAAGTGCTTTGCAGTGCCTGCTACATAAGAAACACCCTGTATAAGTAATTCTGGATATTAGCTCTACCAGTAATGGTTTATCAGGGGTGTCCAATCTGTGACCCACAGGCTGCATGCAGCCCAGGATGGCTATGAATGTGGCCCAGCACAAAACCATAAATTTACTGAAAACATTGTGAGATTTTTTGCAATTACATGTTGCAATGTATTTAATGTGTGGCCCAAGACAACCCTTCTTCTTCCACTGTGGCCCAGAGATGTCAAAAGGTTGGAGACCCCTGGTAGATTTTTTTTTTTTCAAATAGGCTCACACCTGTGAGCCTCTAATTCCTCATCTAAAAAATGAGTTACTGGCTTTTTTCACTTATTACCTTCTTACTGTTGATGTTGGTTCCAAGTATGATTTTCTTCAAAACTAAATGAAAACAAAAACACGACCCCAACTCAACAAGACTCATACACTCAGTGATCTCACTGCCCAGAGACAGGTGAGGGACTTGAAGTGGGGAACAAGATGTCACTGACCCTGGTGCCTGCCAGAGCTAGCATCTGTTTTGGAATTCTCTGATTAACAACACATTGTTCTAAGATTCTGTGGGGGTTGGATTTGCCAAATGTTTTTTTTTTTTTTTTCCTACTAGAAGATATTCTCTACTCCAACTACTCATAAAATGTTTACATCCTTTGCTGCTTGGTTTTGAGCCAGAGCCAAGGGATCTTAAATAGTCTTTGAATGGCATCTAGGTCTTTTCTGCGAAACACTGTGTGGTCAGTCACTGACTCAAACCTAATCCATGAACAGAGTGCTATTCCTTTACACTGCTTCCAATACCCCCACCAGGTGTCAGGAAAAGCTTTGTGGGCTTGCATTATCTCAACACGTCAACACAGCGTGGATTGTAGTAGGGCCCCAATAGATGGCAGCGAATAGCTGAACTTGCTGCAGCTGAACAATAACACGTTCCCTCTCTTGGTTCCCCATCTTGATCTTTCACAGCTCATCCAGTACAGACTTGTACAGTGTTCATCCCAAATGGAAAAGAGAATCTGAAAGCAGCCCATTTTCCCAGGTCTTCTCACTCCCTGCTTTGCGTTTGGGGATCTAGAAACAGAGGAATCTCTAATCTACTCAAGGCAAGGGTTTCAGCCATGTACGGTGGGGCCCCAGATTCAGGGTCAGTGCATGGATTTTTGTTGTAGGTCTTTTTGCTTTATTTCATATGTGTCACAGTTTCTATTCAGTGGGGAAAGATTGCTTGGGGCATGTACGTCTTGCGAGTCCCTTAGGGAACACTAGGGAAAGGTGTATAATAAGTGGCTGCCCAGATTTTGGTTTTATCTCTTATCTTCCATCCACTTACTACTGTAGAAATAGCTGTTACAAATGTGAAAGTCATATGCCCCAGAATCAGGAGGCTTGGGCTCTTGTTCTGGCTGTGTCTGCAAGAGCTACTGCATATGTGACTCTGACAAGTCATCCTTAGCATTGATTCACTCCTCTGAAAAATGGCTCCTCTGTCACACCATGACAAGCTGTGGTGAGCCTTGGGTGAGATTACCCAAGTGTTCTGTGGATTTCAAAAATGTAAGAGGCCAGTGAAGTGGCATCATGATTTCCCAGTCAGACATCAGACTGCCTGACCAGAACTTCACAGCCTTTGGATCTCCATTCTTAGTTATCTTTCCAACTCTGCTGCACGCAGAGGAAAAAAATACAACGCATCTTTCGTTACTCTTTGACTGCTATCCTTTATATGACTTCCTGGCAGATATACAATGGTTTTTCTGGTGAGGTAATTATGTTTTAGTCGATGGCCAGGACCCAAAACCAACATCTTTACTGCTTTTATGAGATAAATTCTTGTAAAAGGCTATGGTTGATGCCATGAGGGCTGTCTTGCTATTCAGAAAGGAAAAGAAAGAACTTTCAGTCAGCTCCTGATGCTGAGTCTCTTCCAGATACCACACTGCGGGCTACTTACCCCCTTAGCAGAATAAGCTTTACCCAGTTTTAAGGGATCAGCCTGTGTTGTAATAAAAGCTGGGAAGACGTATGCGTCTCTATAATTTGTCTGTTTTACTGCAGCTTGCCTTCAGTTTTAGTGGACCAGTTATTGCAACTGAACTCTTTATTTTTCTTAGGGCAGCCCTGAAATGGCTGATAAGTATGATAACTATAGAAAAGAAAAGCCAAAGAGTGCTATGAGCATAAATACCTTTACTTTAATCTCTAGCAAGTCTGCTTCTGTCTGGATCCATCCCTACTTCCTAAGTCCTGGTCATCTTTCACACGGCAGAACTTACTTCCCTAGAATAAGAGAACACATCCCCGAACTTTTAAATACCTCAGGGTTACCCTATTTTCCTGCCTGTGGCCCATGAAGAGCTTGGCTTCTCAGAGCCAATTTCCTCTTTGAGGGTTTTGCCTTTATTCTGAACATGGACAGCAAAAATGATTTCCCTTTCAGGAGAGTAGGTCTCCTGTCCAGCCCAAGAGATACGGCCTCCTTAGTAGGGATATTTCTGAACATAAGCAATAACTTCACATTAATCCCATTTATTCCAAATAATGCCCTCATAGAACAAGTCATGGGTGGGTCTTAGACAAGGAGATGTCGGGGAGCCAGTGATCGGGAAATCCAGCACAGCTGATTAAGCCAAGTAAGTCTCTTGCATGTTTATAATGCTTTTAAGTATTCAAACACTTTTATTTCTGTGGTCAACGGGAAGCCTACCGCATGATCAGTGAACTTTCGTATCCCCATTTTCCATGAATGGCAAATAATGTGAGGTTCATACAGCTTCAGTGCTGTCTCACAGCCTGAGTGTTCACACAGCCTCGGGTCACTGGGTTCAGAACACTCTCAAATCACACCCTGATTTCCAGATTCACTTCCTCCTAAAGATGAGTAGCAGACACTGTATCTCTTTGGAGCATCTTGTCCCCTTAGGTCTCTAGGACATGACAGCTAGCTCACACACTGAAGGAAGTTCTGTATCTGATTGGGCTTGTAATTTTCCTTTTTGGGAAGCAGTGAAGGTGTCTTCATTCTCTCAGAATAAATGAGTAAATGGGTAGATACACTGATAGCTAGATAAATAAAACGGATGTCTCCTAATGTAGTAGAGCAGCCAGATGTTTGGGAAGGCATGCAGTGTGGTACAGTAGGGAGTCCACAGTGTGTGACAGGAGTCTGTTTTGCTCCACCTCTGATGCCCTTGGCTGCTTCATTTTTCCAATACCTCCCCTGCCTCCCAGAACAAACTGTTACCCTGCTTCTTGGTCCAGCACTCTAACTGAGCTTCATGTGTTCACTGGATGGAGTATAATTTAAAACCTTAAGCTGAGCTGTGTTCATGTTATGTGCTCCTCCTCTTTGGAATTGGATGAAATGGCCTCTGCCTTACTGAGTGGTCACCGAAGGATCAGACAATGGGAACTGGACATGTGAAGGAATCAGACCTCCATTGGGTAAACCCTATGTGACCCATGTATAGCAAGAGATGGGGGGGTGGAGGGAGACAGGCTGATCAATTCCTCCTCCTTCTTTCTTCTGTGAACCACTCTGAGATTCAGTTTTCTATATGGCCCCTCCGGGGAGGGCACTGTGTGCTAGAAAACAATCTTCCAGCATCCAGCACTTTCTCACTGAGACTCAAAGTATAGAAGTGGTCAGCAGAGTAACTCAATGAACTATTTCTCATCTTGTCCTGCTTCAGTTCTATTTTTATTTTTAATGCACATCAATTGAGCTTGCACCCTGCCCCCAAATGTGGGGGTCAGTGCTTTTATCCTTGCCTCCAGTTTTGCTTTTGGAGAACCGAGGCTCAGAGCGTATCTTAGCAACTCCTATTCCGTGGTAGCTAGTGCAGTAATGGGCACATTGTACTCCTTGATAAATTCAGAAATACTAAGTGAAGTTGATTCTTTGAAGTAAAATAAGTCAGCTATCAACAGGGGTGTTGGCATTTGTGATTTGTTTCTTAATGTGAGATGAAAGGTCAGCATTAGTAATAGGAGAGGAAGTATTGGGAAGCAAGTTCCCTTTCCTGCACTTTGAAACCAGTCCTCAGATCAAATCTTTTTCAAGTAACCAAAGCTGGGGATCATTCTGAATAGACTTGAGTAGTGAGGGGTTTATTTCCTCAGCCCCTCTCTGGGAAAAGCAGACTCAACCAAATCTCTGATTCTCCTATAAAAGTCCCTCAGAAAAATCTCTTTTCCCTAAACCAGCCCTGAAATGTCTCCCAGTCGCCTCTCTTGCTTTATTGTAATGTAATTCAGATTCCAGAATCTTTTAAAAAATTGTTTCATATATTTCTATGTAGATATAGAAATATATAAATATATAGATATGTAGATAGATAGGTACACACACACATCTTAATGTAAGATCCTCTTAGTTATGTGCAAGTCAATTTTCCCATCTAATTAAGGAGCAGAGCCATAGGGAGCTTGAGGCTATGTTACAAAGGTGTGGATGTGAAAGAATCTGACAGATATGCACGGCCAGGTGGAGACTTGTCACCTCATGTTAAATTTCCTGCTGCAATAGAGAGCAGTACGGGTGGCTCGCCAAAACAGGATGGTGGCTCTGTCATATCTCTTTTCTTCAGTGAGATCTTTATCCTAAAAAGTGATACACAGAGGCCTTTGTAACCAGAGTAGCATATGCAGTGATGCTGTGACCATATTACTGTAATGATTCTGCATTTTCCGTCAGCTCCGTGGAAACTGTCCTGAATGCCAGCAATCCCTTTTGTCCCTAGACAATCTGATCAACCCTTCTCAAGGTCCTGAGCCTTCCTGAATCATGAGTGACGATTTAGGACACAAAGACATTGCACAGCCATGACTTGTGACCGATTAGCTGGGCCATCCTTATTAATTTCAGTGAATCTATTAAACAATGTGTAAGGTCCCTATCAGCTTTAGAACTCTTGAACTTTATCTGTGATTTATTTAATTTCCGTAACAAGACCTGCTGTCTTGGTTCACAAGACTTTTACCTTCAAAATATTTCTTCAATCTCAAGTTTACATACAGTTGTAACAGTTCACTGAAATATGTTGACCGGAAATCTGTGGCACATAGTGTGGTCCACAGAATGGCCATGTTGGCACCACCTGGGAACTTGTTAGATATGCAGAATCTCGGTACTTAGCCCAAATCTCCTAAGTGAAGGTCTACATTTTACCAAGATCCACAACTAATTTAGACACATTAAAATTTGGAGCAGAGAGCTGGAGCTGGGAGCTCTTCCAGATGGATGTCAAGGTTCACTGCAAGCCATCCCCTTCTAAGCAACGAGGTTAACTCACAGGTGCCAAACTGAATACTTAGATTACATGAGTTGCTTGGCAGTGAGGAGGATGGAGCTTCTCAGATGCAAATGCCAAGGAACAAATTGTTTCCACTGCTGCCAGTGACTCAGATGATCCTTCTTGCACAGCATATTTCATAATCCTCGTGAATTTAGACCTCTCATGGATACTCAATGCTGTAACTCTAGCATTCATTTCGTTCATCAAAAATTTCACCTTTTTATCATATAAGGGCTTTCACACCCAATATCTTCTTAACCTGAAGATTTTCTTTCAACTTTTTATTTAGCTGCTTCTTTTTTATTCTTTGGGACTCACACATCGATTTCTCAGGGCATCTCTTCCTCTCTTCCAAGCTCAAGCACCATGGACTATCCTGTCCCATATGGTTTTCTTTTCAATCATATGAAGGACCATAATTAAAATTATTTTGTATAGATTAGCTGAGGACTTTTGGTGTTACTTATTAATATGAATTTTAATTGTTATCAATAAAGTCAGAAATGCTTAATTCCTGAGATTATTGGTAAAAATAATTGAAGTATTATATTTAGAATAGTACTATTTGAAACACAACCAGGCCATGCTGAACCCACTCAAAAATGTTTTTCTCTCAATCTGTGCATGACTGGATCCTTCTGTTTCTTTAGATCTCAGGTTTAAACATCGTTTCTTCAGGGAATGAGCATCTTGGTTGGAAACAGAGTAAGAAAAATGTCTCTAAGAGTAGGAAGAAATTCCAGCCACCCTGCCTATTGCTCAGTTCCTGTGTGGACAGAGAGTAGCGAGGGGAAGAGCTATCAGGGCACCACTTCCTAACAGGAAAGACCTAGTGGTCAAAAGGATTGTACAGGATGGTTCGGCAACTGGGAAATCTAGTGACAGATTACTTTGCCCCAAACATAACACAGAAACAACAGAGAAAACTTCAAGACCTGAAGGAGCCATGAAGCTCAGACAAGGGTGATCCTAGGGCTGCCCACCTCAGGGCTGGGGACCATAGTGGTGGCTCTACAATGACCCACGATCAGTGCCCTAACTCCAGACACAGAAAATCTTCAGAAGACTGAGGTTATTTTCTTCCAGGAGAATGGAGCCTTCGAAACAAATAGTAAGCTATTGAAAGTGAAGTTATATTTTTAGACACCTCTAGACTGAGTGATGATGCCTATTAAAACTGTTTCATTGCCTTTGCTTCCCATTAGAGTTTATGTTTTATAGTACTTGTGACAAGAGTTAGCCTGACATGTCTCATCAGTTGATCAATAAAAATTTTAAATTGATGACTAAAGATGTTATTTAATTTCTTATTCCATAGTAAGCACTCATATGATAATTTACACTGTACTTTCCATACAGAAAAAAGAACTTTAGAGTTATCTTACTGTCTTGAACTTAACAATTTGTTTTATATGTGTGTGTGAAAGGGAAAAAAGAAAATAAAAAATATTTATTTTGAAAGGTTTAAATTCAAACATGCTTTAATCAAAATTCTTTCTTGAAAGTGAACCTAACATCTAGTATGCCAATCTGTAGCCAAGGCCAGCTGACATTGAAATAGTACTACAAGTTTTATCTGAGCTCACTGGCAATGAAAGTATGGCTGGAAAGTACAGTTGGACAAAGTTAAGTTTATTTCCTTCCATGGTGGTAAACAAGGTCAGTGTCTAGAGTAAGATACCATGTTCAGTCATATTTAGTCAACCTGGTGAACTGCTTCCAGTCCTATCTGAGAATGCCAAGGATTTCAGGGGCCTTACTGCCGCTTCTTCAGCAATAAATCTGGATAACCAATCAGAAGGACATATACTAACTGACGAATTGAAAAAGTGGGATCTTTCCTTCCAGAAACAGTGTTAAAATAGCAAATAGATATTTAAATAAAAACAACAACAACAAGACTTTGAAATTGTTAGCTCGATACCCTCCTTTGATAGATGAAGAAACTGAGGCACAGAGAGTGATTCTAATAACATGATAGCTAAGGTGAGAATACACAACTCCTAAATTTCTGTCCAAAGATTTTTCCAAACTACTGGTTTTTCTTTTCTTTTTTTAAAAAATTTGCATTTCTCTTTTTTAAATATTTACTTATGTATCTATTTTTAGAGAGAGGGGAAAGGAGGGAGAAAGAGAGAGAGAGAAATATCAATATGTGGTTGCCTCTCTAGCACCCCCAACTGGGGACCTGGACCGCAATCCAGGCATATGCCCTGACCGGGAATCGAACCAGCGACCCTTTGCTTCGCAGTCTGGTGCTCAATCCACAGAGCCACACCAAACAGAGCCTGCATTTTACTTTCTAACAAGAAAACATTCTTTAGAAGATTATTAAATATTTTGTAAGGATTGCAAATATCTCTGTGCATTTATTGTTTGGTGGGAGGTTTTGTGGTTAAGAGCAAGCCTGGGCCAAGAAGCACATTGCATGGCTGAATAGAAACCTAAAAATATCTTTAATTGCACCATTTTTAAGGTAGACAGATCATTCAAGTGTGTTTAAAAATCAGAGCAAATGATTGCATCTTGATGTAGTTCTGGCTACAAAAAGAAATGTATCTCTGCACAGGATTAGAAAGATCTCTCTCACTCTCCATAAAATGTTCCTCTGAAACTGAGATGGAACTCAGAGTCTGACTCCTGATTTCAGACTGGAACCAGTGGGTAAGCAAAGAAGCCTGGAGTCCTTGACCTTTCAGGAATTATGCTGGATGTGAGTGGAAGCTGATGGGAAGAAGCAGATATTTCAGACAATATGCAGTAATTCTTAATTTAGACTTTAGAAGTATTTAGACTAACCTTTAATTAGTTATATTAATAGCTCACCAAGAAGGTTCAGACAGGAAAGTGAAGGCCAGAACAACTTTTGAGGATTAAATCTTGAAGGCTGAGTTGAAATAGGCTTCAGTGGTATATATGCCACCCACATGATAAAGGAACACAATTCAACAAGCCAGAAACAACTTCCCTGAAGTGATATTTAAAGGAATTATAATGGACATAAAAAATATAAACCATAAGGGGGAATTCTGAGAAATTAAACCGCATTAAAATTAAAAACACAAACTCTTAATCATTAAAAGATACCACATAGACAGTGAAAAAGATAAGCTGCACAAAGGAAGAAGATATTTTTCACACATTTTAGATCTAAAATATATAAAGAATTCCTATTTATAAAAGAGAAAGAACTGAAAATAAAACAAAAAGAGGAAAAACACAGATGGGCGTTTCTCAGGAGTAGAAACACAAGTGATCATAAACATATGCAATGTTGCTCGGTTCGCATTATCAAGAAACACAAATTTAGTCACTGAGCCGGGGTCTTGCACAGAGCACTTTGATAAAATTAGGCAGCTGGACCATGTAAAAAGGCAACGAGAATGTGCAATAATGGGGACTCTCATCCTCTGCTGGTGGGAATGGAAACTGGTCTGCTGCTTTGGGGGGGAAATGGAATTACCTAGTAAGTTTCAACCATGATCGTGCCATAACACAGCAATGCCTCTTTCGTACGTGTCCTACGTAAATTTGCATAGTGTGCTGCTTCGAGGGACAGACACTATTGCAGTCCTGGCAACACTCAATGTTAACGAAATATTGGGAAAGAGCCTAAACGTTCTGCCCAGCTCAATGGGTAAATAAACTCCGAGGTTTTCATGAGGTGAAATAGTAACTAACCACAGGAAACACGAATTCATTCATTTTCAACAAGGATGAGTCTGAAACATATAATGATGGATAAAATAAACATATGTAATTATCCTAGCTACATAGAAAGTGAAAATACTAACCTAAGCTGCATAATTTATTAAGTACAAATACACAAGTAGAGGAACAACTAGAGAGAAGAAAGGAACTAAATGAACCAAAATTCAGGACTAGGGCTGGGAGGGAAAGAGATGGGGTAAAGATCACGTCATGGCCACAAAGCTGTTGTTTGGGTGTTGGCTACACAGGTGTTTCTTTCCTTATTTTATTATTATTTAACCACTCATATACGTTTTATATACGTTTTCATGTTTGATATATTTTAATATAAAATATCAGAAAATCAGGAAGCTGGAGAAGAGAAAGAATAACACAAATGCTAGATTGGGAAAATAAAATTGAATAAATATGTGTATCTCCTGCTGGATGACTGAGACATCATTCTGCTCAATCAAGCGTCTTTGCTGTCACTCCAGGAAGCACTTTTTTGGTCCAGTCATTCCACCTGTCCCACCCCATGCATTCCAGGTTAAAGACATTAATATTTCACAAGAAACCCCAGCAAAGAATTAGACTCCCCATTCTGTTTCTAACTAGCTCATCTTGATTCATTTCACTGGTGAGAATACATGTATTTTATTTTTATTACACCATGCAGAGATAATTAGGGCTAAAATAACATTCCATAGGAGATAATTTCACCTACTCTGATAATCAGAATCTTGGTTGTACCTGTTAGGAAGATGGGTATGAATCTGGAGCCAATGCTAATTGCCATATTATTATTTCATTTGTATGAATTAGCTTCCTCATAGGTAAGTCGGAACAGTTGTAATTCCAAACTCTTTGTGCTGTTGTGAGAATGCGTATAAAACCACGTAGCACATTATCTGGCAATCCTAAATAATAGCTTTAAAAGAAACTGTCAGATGTGTTTCAACTCGTATATATATGCGGAATAGTTTGTGCAGGTATTTTTTTACTTTATGCAATGGCCTGAGGATTTTATAGTTTACAACAAAGTTACTCTAAATGTGTGTGTTCACAAAACAAAGTATAAATACCATGTAGAAATGACAACTTCAAATAGCTCAGCACTAAGCACTGAAACCTTGTTATCTTCTACTTTGCACATTCTGCTGCGCTTCTTTTCTGGTGCTGCATTGCATTAGCCATTTTCATGTATTAGAGCACATACCAAAGGGTTACAAGAATGCTCAGTCCCTTAATTTGCAATCATTCAAAGTTCAGTCTTCATTCTCTGTCTTTAGCTACTCTGGGCTCTTTGTTTAAAATTCACGAAGTTTAAGAAGGTTCTCTCTGTCTTCAATGCATTCAGACCACGTCTGCTGCCAATCACGTATCACCAGGGAACTGCACTGGTGTGCGCCTGCCGCACGGCGCTGCTCTCTCTCCTTCTGCATCACATCCTCATCTCTTAACAATGATCTCTGTGTTCTGCTTTTGAGCCAAGATGGCCAGTTGAGGTTTATATGCATACCTTTTGGCAGGAGGAAAATCTAAAAAATATGCCTCTAACAGAGATGACTGAACTCAATCAGTATACCCTTTTAAAACTGATGATTTTACTCTTTCAATAATTTATAGTAATAATGGTGGAAGAAAAACAAGTACAATTTAGAATGACCGAAGGATTTTTTTTATTAAAGAGAAAATATAAAATTTGATTGAAGTCTGAGATGTTCGTCACCATAGCTCCCATATGTAGAATGATGTTTGGTATGTGGTCTGTTAAAAGGCAACTATTCAACAATATTTGTTTAAATGAATCAATGCAGTTTATTACTGAATTAATAAAATAGGCACACATGTGAACAGAAGAGGAAACATTTTGTTCTAAGACTTGACATGAACTTGAAAGCCCTAATTGTTGAGATAATGAATGAGTCCCAATGAATTCTTGTGAAGGCAGTTTTTTTTAAAGGCTTTATATTTTAGAGTAGTTTTCAATTTACAGAAAAGTTGCAAAGATAGAACCGAATTCACATAAATCCTACACCCAGCTTTCCTTATTCTTAACATCATACATTACTATGGTATATTTGTCATAACTAATTAACCAATACCAATACTGATACATAATTACTGACTAAACACCTAATTTGGATTTTCTCAGTTTTTTGCTAATATATTCCAAGATCTTTGTAAGATCTTTCCTGCAAAGCGACACAGATTACTTTGATTGCCACTTCATTGGACAAAGCAAGTTCTACAGCCATGCCTTACTTCAGAAGGCAGAGAACTGCAATTTTACAAAGCTGATAGGAGGCTAAAGAAATACAAATATTTCAGTCAATGGTACTAATGGTAATTAAAGCAATTCACATCTTTATAGTTCACAGAATTGTTCAAGAATATTTGTTATCTTTTATTTTAAGGTCAGAAATAAAGGTCACAGGGACTTTGGAACAGAAGAATTCAAGGTTAAATAGCTTGTCCAGAGTTGCACAGCTAGCAAATGGCCAACCAAGATTCAAACCCAAAACTTTTGACAATATTTTGATAAAAATATTCTACCCAGTAAACCACGAATGTCTCCTGCCTTCATTTGCTGCTCCTTGTTCGAAGTGACCTAGCCACAGGACCTCAAAAACTCTGGGGGAGAGGTCAGGAAACTTTTCTGTAAAGAAGCAGAGAGCAAAGGTTTGAGGTTGGCCTAGACTGTGACTCCCCAATCCTACATTGTACAGCAAAAGCCCTAGTAGAGAATACATTAATAAATGAATGTGTTACAATCAAACTTTATTTACAAACATAGAAGGTGGTCTGGATTCAGAGCACAGGTCACAGGTTACCAACTGCAGCCCTCAAAATGGAATGAATCTACACGGTGACCTGTGATGTATTTATATATGTAGTCTGTGATAAATACAACTCAAAATTCACTGATTTTATTGTCCTATGATTCTTTAAAAATCTTTCATGGTCAATGCCTTTTTAATTCTTATGATTGATCATAAAAAAATAGCCTCCATTCTTTGTTAGTATCCTGTTAACATTATTCTATATCTCATGGTAATTTATGATGATCTCTAGATTAACAGGATTGCTTACCTGACTCTTAAAGAAAATATATGCATATTAAAGTATTTCGATGTGGTACTTAGGGATTCTAAGAAGTTGAAGGATATAGGGCTGGGGCAATTGAAAGTAGAAAGGGAAAAAAGGCACACGCTGAAGTTTGAAAGAGTTTGCAAATTTGACTCTGTGTGTGTGTGTGAATTTTAAAATATATATAGATAGAAATCTTGTGTGGTTTTTATTACACATAACATATCACCTAACGACAGAAGATGCCAAAAATCGTGCCATCGGGAATTTTTGAAAGGCTTTCAGGCTGTATTTATATAAATTACTTTCCTCTCTTATGTAATCACAATAAAGGAGTTGGATCAAAACTTTAAAATATTTTTCATCATGGAAATATATTTATATACAGTTGGTGAATAACAGCATGCTTATATGTAAATAATACATATGTTTATATATTTTACATATACGAGCATATACATAAAGCAAACTTAGGAGTTGAAAAGGAACAGGTTGGTGGGATGGAAAACTATGGAGATGGCCCCATATGTGTGAAGTGTATGTAACACAAGCAAATATTTCTATAATGACTAATTATCAGGAGAATATTCTCTTTCTAGAGAGCTTCCTTGGCTCACTCAGGGGTGTATTTAAGCTCCTCTTATATTCTGGTACTTGCTCAGAGACTGAATGGAATCTCTTTAGGACTCGGTCTTAAATCCAGCAAATTGGCCTCACGTTTCTGGCAGTTCCTCCCCACAAAAAGTCTATTTCCCCACCCCTTGACTAGGGATGGCTTTATAATATGCTTTGATCAGTAGGATACAGTGGACATGACCATGTACAACTTCTCAAGAGACCTTGTACCTTCTGCACTTGCATTGTTGAACCACTGAACCTATGTGGAGAGAGAAGCCAGACTGCAGTTAGCACCAATCACCAGACGTGGGAGTGGAGCCTGCTTGGACCACCCACCCCAGGTAAACAACCAGATGACTGCAGGCACCTGTGTGACCCTCGCTGACCCCATCAGAGCAACCACTCAGCAAACTCAACCCACTGAATGGTGAGACATGATCAATAATTTTAGCTTTAAGCTAAATCTATTGAAAAACACAATACAATGGTTTCAGAGAGCTCCTAAACATGGTCAATTTGTGAATTAAGAATATACAAATGTGCTTCTACATTTGTGTGTGTTTGTAGATATGGGTATTGTGTGTGAGTACAGGGTAAAGAATAGTTACACACAACTAATGTTTATTGAGTACCTGGCTGTGCAAAGCACTGTGAGATATATGTTTATCTAAACATCTTATGTGGCTATTCTGATTATTCTATCAGTGTTAACCAAAAAACAAGTACATTTCCCTCTTCTTTTGCCTCATGAGCAATTTAATTTCTATGTTAACCAGGGAAGATAACATCACAAAAAAACTCAAAATAAAATATTTAACTTCCTAAAAGTTTCATTTAAAAACTATTGCCAAACACACAGTAGGAAAAATTCAATGACAGATAAATTAAGGGGGAATATTTGAACTTATATCTCAAAATCTAATGTTCATAAGTTTAAAAATTTTTTCAGAACAATAGGTAAAATTGAAATACCCAATAAAATAGAAAAAGATACTACTACTGAACTTGCAATACATTGACATCTAAGAAAGAATGTTTATTCAAGTAAAAATCTCAAAGCAAAAATTGACATTACATATTTATTGGCCAGAACTGTTTTGTTAATTCACTCAGATGACATTGTATAATGCTAAATATCAGAAATTTTAACATGAGCAAAACGGAATCCTTCCATGAATTAGTCCAGAGCTAGGTGGAGACAGAAAAACAAACGATCGGGGTAATGTGCCAGGTGAGTGCTAAGTTCCTGACATATGCAACAGTGTTGAAGGATTTGAGACACTCCACAAGGAAATGACAGAGAATCCTTCTTGCAGGAGATGAAGCTAGAAATTTCCTAAAGGAAAAGTTAGAATTTTCCAGATGAATCAAGTGCCAGGAGAGGCGAGCACATTATTGGAGGACAAGTGGGGCCAGCATCAAAGGAGAGAACTAGAAAACTGTATTCAGGGAAATACAGGAAGTGTGATAAGAGGCAGAGCTGAGGTGACTAGAAGTAAAACTGAAGAGTTTTATTGATTCCATTCTAAAAATTCTAGAATTAACCAGTAAGCAGTTTGTAGGGGGTGGGGCTGCAGGTCTATAACATGTTAAATTAGATTTTAAATAAAATTCATTCTCTGGAGGATAATTTGTAGGAGTCATGAGGGGCTCAGAGACCAGTGGGAAGCTGGGGTGGTAGCCCAGAGGATGAAGGTGGAGAGTGAGGATGACTCCTGAGTTCAGAGCTCAGTATATCCATATTCAACTACGAATTGTTTATTTCTTGGAGTGGCAGACAGATCAAAGCTGGTACCCATGATTCCCGGCTCTTGGTGGTCACAGCTGGTGCAATTTCCTCCCCTTGAGTGTGGGAGGAACCTTTGATTTGCTTCTAATCAATAAAACATGGCCAAGGGGAGGAATCTGGCATCATTCCCATGACTGTTAAAATATACGAGTCTCCGCCATGCTAGCCCACTGGCTGTAGAGATGGTCCTTGCTAGGGTGAAAAATTAAGAGACCCTGTTGTAGGGGGTCAGGGGGGTGGAAACACATGTCAAGAAATGGTGGGCCGCTTCTAGGACCTGAGGACAGCCACCAGCTGATGGCAGCAAGGGGCTGAGGCCATCAGTCCTGCAATAAGGAAATAAATTTTGCCGAAAACTGATGTGAGCTTGGAAGCAGATTCTTCCCCAGTCACTTCTCCAGATGAGAATGCAGCTCGGTTGACACCTCGATTACAGTCTTGCAGAAAACCCACATACTCCGTGCCCAGACTCCTGACCCGCAGAAAGTTTGGGATAATGAATGTGTGTTCTAATCCTCTAAATCTGTGGTGATTTGTTATACAACAATAGATAATGAATGCAAGCATTTATTATAAAATTAAATGCATTTCTCTGTGTGGACAGGTCTAGTCCTCCAAACACAAAAGATCTCTTCAGCTAATTTTTGGAACTTAACATTTGCCAACTTAACCTTTAATGACTTGCCTAACATGCCCGCCTTTTGGCCTTCAATAATGGTTTGGCAACTCAGATCCAGTTTATGGAAATTGCCCTCGGCAGTATATTTAAGTACTTTTGTTTTCCGTGCCAAAAATCCTGAGTTCTTGAGTGATAATTCCAGAAGTATCACTTAGCTGTCAACCAAAATGCCTTATCCCCATTGCACTGATCTTATGCCAAGATGGTAAGGTTCCCAAAATCCCCTGAATGCTTTGATTGACTTTAATTACAGTGAAGTCTACCAGCATAGAGCTAAATGCCATTTCCAATAGCAACAGTGTTGCCACGCATGATCAGAAATCTCTGAGAATCCAGGGGAAGTGGCTTCCAAAGACAAAGCCCATTGAGTGGACCTCTTTGTCCAACAACACCTTCATAGGGAGCATCTCTTCCTGTCATATTCAAAGGACATTCTCCCATGCTCCAGGTTTGTTCATTCTCATCCCTGAGAGGCATTGCCTCTGCCTCCTGATATTTTGTCCCAGCTGTGAAGCTCTTCTGAGCTTCTGAGGAGATTAAGACAATTCAGCTGCAAGACCATTATTATTTAGTACTCATCAGAAAGCTACAAAGACCGGACTATGTAGGGGGGAACAAAGGGGACACATCTCTGGCGCATTTCTCAGGTTACCATCCCACCATTCCTGGGTCATTTGTACAATGACCTTCTCTTGGCAGTGTCTTCAATGTCTTCGTAGCCCTGGTCCGAAACCCAATGACTTCGTAGCCGTAGTCCTGATTGTTTCCACTAGAAAGTAATCTGGCATTTTTTTCATTGAGGACAGAGAATAGAAAACTGTACAGAATAGTGAGGCTGTAATGTTCTCCAACATGCTATGAGAATTCTGTTTCTCAGGCACAGCTAACAGGAACTTATTCTGGTTTCGTGAAAGACGTAAATCTTGAAATGGGTTCCAAGAGCGGAGCATGAAGTGGGAGGAAGTGCTCCTGAACAACAGACTGCATACATCACGGATGGGCTTGGGGCGGTTGAAGGAGTTTACAGAGAGGGTGCAGGGTCATAGCCAAAGACAAGGGCAAACTGTCCCTTTTTTGGGTGTAATATTGTAAGTCTAAAGGAGTAGAGATTTTAAAAAAGGTTATAATCAATTAGAGGAAAGTTTAAACATCTCAGTTAGAATTATGAGGTTTATATGGAGTACCTCTCCTTAAATTTTATGTTTTCTAGGAAGGTTTGTATAGTATTCCTTTTTGACTTAAAGGCCACTTCTTTATTCTTCCCTGGTTACATTTTTCACAAGATAATGTAAATGTCACATTATTTGCCACTTTCCCCAAATGAATTATAAGCAACACAAAGACAGAGATAATATATGTCATTTCTTATTTTTAAAAAAGGAAGCAGGCAGATAGGCAGGAAGATGGTAAGAAAAAAAATGATGCAAGATATTAGGCTTTAGAGTAAAAAAAGAATCCTTTATGGCATGCCACATATTGGCTTAGTTCTTCGGAAAGCCAGTCAAAACTATGCTCCTCAGTTTTTTCATCTAAAAATAGGTTTAATAATAGCTATTCAATCATCCTCAAAAGATAATTTTGTAGCTCAAAGGAGATGTTGAATATGTGAGCACTTTGGAAAGCGTAAAACTACACAAAAGTGACTTGCTCTTCCTGGCTCTTCGGTAAAGTGGTGCCACTGTAAATGCAGTGTTTTGAGAAAATTCACATGCGCTGGAAAAGAAGACCAACTCTAGCTTCAAGGGTGGTCATGGAAATGCTATTTATAGTATAAAATGTTCAAACTAAGCTGAGTGATCAACAATAGAAAGTCACTTACATAAATATCCATTTAGTCATAAATTAGACAATCGTGTAGCCAGAATAATGGTGTAGAAGAATTTTCAGTTGCATGGGAAATTTGTAATACTACATAAAGAATTACAGAATATTAATTACAAATGAGTGTGTATATGTGTGTGTGTGAGCTCACAGGGATGTGTGTGTATGCAAAGACATGTAAACAAATATGATAGTAAGATTGTAGAGTGCTTTTATTTTTGCATATCTTTTGTAATGAATACTTCGTAAGTTCCAAATGACAGAACACGTCCCCCTCGTGCACCTTCAGCCTCTGTGAGTTCCCTGACCATGGCCTAGCTCCAGGAGAGGCTGGGAAAGGAAACAGCTATCATACTTAGCTTCTATTTAGAATGGAGACCTTTGCAGAAAAGAGAAGGGGTAGGGGGTGACTGCTGTGTGAGCAATCGGTGTTCTCTACTACAAAAATATGATTGTGTTGTAGACATTGTTTGAAAAAGTAAATGATTCTAGAGCCGAATATATCCTGGTGCACGAGCGGGTGGAACGGAGTGCAGAGTCTCCACTTCCGCTGTGTGCCGGCTGTCAAGGTTCTCAAATGCACTCTGCAGAGCAATGAGGTTGGCGTGGGCCGGTGAGAGAAGTCGTGAGCCTTGGTTCAGCCAACTCTCAATCCTCTATTAAGAAGGTTCCTTAATGTTGTTGACTTCTTCATCTACATAGAGTCACTGTGTTTTCTGACTCTGAAATGTTATGTTTCCATGAGTATAAAAATATGTATTCTGGCCACTGGCAGTCATATATTCTTTCTTGCAACATTTTTTTTGTCTAATCCTTTTCAAGGGACTACCTGAGACCAGCAGGACTAAAGGAAAGCTATAAGGTGTTGCCTTAGGGTCTAGGGTTTACTAACTGGTTTACACCTCACAGCCTTGTCAGTTTAAAACATAACCCTAGTGATTTTATAGATGAGGAAAAGAGGCCTAAGGAGGGGAAAGAATTGGGAAACAGTTGAGAAGCGTTTACACCCAGGTATGTCTGACTCCAAAGGCAACGTTTCCCCAGGAATCTGCTACCATGTTTCTGAGCTTGCTTCACATGATGATTTTAAACTCATCAGGGCAGGTGTCTGTCTTGCATATGCATTGGAATGTTTTAAGTAATTATTTGTCTTAGGAAAGGGTGAAAGAGAGAGTCAGACAGAAAGAGCGAGAAAGAGAATAAAGACTTCTGAACCATGTAAGCCCCACTAAAATGAAGAGAAAGGGGAGAAGGCGGGTAGAGAAGGGGAAAGGGTAGGGAGGGATGGAGGGAGAAGAAGGAAAAAAAGGAAGGAAGAAAAGCAGAGAAGATTTTAGGAAAGTAATGATTCAAATGCTTCTTCAGCAGAAATGGACAATGAACTGAAATTGAATCAGTCTCATTGTTCAGCGTTTTTCACATAGGTTTGATGTCAGATTCTTCCCCTCTTCTAATGGGGTGTATGGTGGGAGGCCAAGGGGGAGACTGGTGATTGTATTTAATTATGTTCAAAGAAAGTTACAGAATCCTCAGCAGATGTTAGGCTTGCAGCTGGGATCCCATAGCAAACGCTGCTCTGCTATCTTGCCTTCCACATTACTGCGCCAAAGCAGGTCCCAGAAAATGCCCAGCAGACGCATTGGCTGGGACCGAGTGAGAAAAGATAACAAATCTTAAGGAAACATGTTGCCTATTATTCCTCCTAATGAGAGCTGCCAGGGTGTACATTGAGCAGGCCTCCGGCTGATACTTGGACACAAAGGGCCTTAATGCATCCCACACACAGATGTCATTTGCAATCTGGGGCAACAAAAGGGATTGAAGCCTTGGAAGGTAGACCTTGTTTCTTGATACTGTATATCCCAGGGAAGACAAATAACAAACACACAGTTTGCTTTCCCAAGTGCCATAGGCATTCAAAAGCAGCCTGTTGACTGCAATTAGGATACCCCAGCTTTTAAAAGCCGACCCTCTCAGCAGGCAGTGGGATACAGTTTGGGCATGTTTCCGATTTACCATGGCACAGTCTCACTGAAGGAGATGACAAGGGAGAAACCCCTAATGATTTAAAATGCACAGTTGCCTCAAGGGGGGTCTCTCCCTATGCCTCCCAGGTAGAACAGGCTAGTCTCACACTTTGTAGGGGAAAAAAGATCTTCTTTCTAGTCCTCTCAAACTAGGCCCACCTAAGGGGTCACCTGTATGTGGCTCCCTGACAAGCTAATATTTCCTGTACCTCTCCACCTGAAGGCTTTCTCTCATGAAAGTGCTCTTAGAGCAAATTGAGCCAGAAATTTTGGGGAGTTAATGCCTAAGATGTAACCTCTGTGGATGAAGAGTAGAATGTGTGGACATATGCCCCAGATTCCAGACTCCTACCAACTGCGTACTCATAGATCACATATGAGTAGAATGTGTGAGCTACTCATATACCACTCATTCTTCAATATAGGGCAACCCTATATTCTGCATATCTCAGTGTATCCCCAGCTGCCTGAGCCTTAGATGTCCCAGTGTGGAGTATCTTATACATAACCCACCCATTTTTACATTTGCCAGTTGCTTTCCTTCTTTCCCTACTCCCCCTCTCTAGTTCCTCACCTTGATTCCGGAAATTATATGCCAGATAAACCACTGGCAGCAAAATCTTTGTCTCAGACTCTGCTTTTGAGGGAAATCAAATTCAGGGAGTAAGGAGATTTCAAGATGTCTCTCAGTACTGTCATTTACAAATCTTAGTGGGCCCCTCACTGCCTGTGGAATAAGTGGGAAGTCTCTGGGTGATGTCTGTAATTCTTCTTAGTGTGATCCTAAACTAACATGTAGACACATGTATAATCCTTCGTTCTCCACAGCAAGAGTTCCAGAATCCTCTTTATGATTTCCTCATTTTAAGCCTTAATGTATATATTCCCTTCAATATGCATTACTCACTTAACAGGTAGATATTTTTCCCCTTTGCCTTCTTCAACTTTTGCTCAATGATGCTTTTTATGCCCCAGAAATAGAGCAGTGTGCTCTCTTTCTGAGGTAACATAACATTTTGTGGGCAACCATAATTGAAAACATTTCTAGTTTCAACCACTAACCTAGGAGCAACTTCAGAGGAGATATTGTCTTTTTTATCTTTGTACTCCTAATTTCTATCACAGCCTGAGAAGGGAGAGGTGCCTAATCAAACGTGTTGTTTGAATGACTAGAGGAATACCATATCAATGCTTCCCTTTCAAGGACAGAAGTTTGATGATTCTGCCTCTTCCCTCTCCCATTCTAGGTAAAGGTATGGAAATAACAGAATTTTCCATTCCAAATTGACCAGATTGGGTGCTTTGTTGAAATTTTTGGTCTGTGACTTCCTCTTAGGCAGACATTTCAAAGTGTAACATACTCCATTCTGGGAACCAACGCAAGGAAGAGGGCAGCCAATGCAGTGAACTCGGTGAATTGGATCTGGTAAAATGATGGAAGACTGGGAACCACAGGACCAAAATTCAGCTCCTGGTTTTCCTAGATGTCTTAGTCAAGTCGCTTAAAGTTTCTGCTTCTATAGCTATATGATGAAAATAATATTTAATTTATACTGTATTTTGACTAGTGAAACATTGCATGTAGGTATATGTTGCAGAATGTCATGGGCCTAAACATACTCATGTGTATTATGTGTCTTTCTGTATACCTATATGTACTTATTTATAATTCTCAAAATTTTAATTAATGGTAAATGCTATATGTAAAATAGGCCTTCAGGAGCCAAAATGATACTACCAAATGCAACCTAGAGATACAAGGCTTGATATGGAACCAGGAATTTGGGTAGAATTTTGCCTTTGAACTAAATCCCAAAAGAGCAAGAACCCACCCTAATTTTAAAGACCTTTAAAGAAGTAAGCACTCCCATTCCTCAGATGTCCTCACAATTCGAATTGGGAGATTTAGGCACTAAACACCTAAATATATAAAACAATCTAAATACATGCTTTTTACAAATGTGCAGGAAAATGTCGCTGCGATCAAGACAGTACAAACCTAGTTTTCTTGTTCTACCAAAAGCTGAAGCCAGGACTGACACTTGATATCTTTCTCACTCGCGTGGAATAATTCAAGTGGTTTCCCAGGGTGTTGCAAAATTTGATGCTTCTGGTTGTGATTATTTCCAGGAAGAGGAATTGTTCCTGCAAGGAAAGGTGCCAGCAGCACTACATGGCATGTGGAATTATGCAACTCCACACACTGACCAGCGTGAGATATTTGTCTGCATATTCAGCACTTAGGATTTATGAGATCCTGTGTGTCATATGTCTGCCCCAAGTTTCATGATGTATCAGGATGGTGCAAACAGAAGGGTTGGGGGGGGGGGTGGACCAGGAAATAGAGCAGCCACAGACAAAAGGAGTAAGTGCAGCCCATCAGCATAACCCCCAAAAAGCAAAGAGTTAGGGACAAAATGGTTATCAGGAAGCATTTATTCTGAGATAGAGGCTGGAGGAAGTGGATATTGAGCTTACTGAGTGGATGGAATTCAGAGCTAGTGAAACTCCAGAAATCTAGGTAGCTGGAAGGTAGCAGGGAAAATCTGCAATTGGATAAAGATGTCTCAGGCATATAGTCAAGGAACTAGGGCCAGAATTTTAGTTCCTGGCAACTGGTTTGAAAAGAATTAATCCAGCCCTGACTGGTGTGGCTCAGTGGGTTGAGTGTCCCACTGCAGACTGAAAGGTCGCCAGTTTGATTTCTGGTAAGGGCACATGCCTGGGCTGTGAACCAGGTCCCCTGTTGGGGGCGTGCCAGAGGCAACTGACTGATGTTTCTCTCCCTCTCTTTCTCCCTCCCTTTCCTTCTCTGTCAAAATAAATTAATAAAAAATCTTTAAAAATAAAGAATGAATCCAGATCCAGGTTTTAGAGATATGGAATCCCAACTAAAAAGCACCAAAATGGTTGCTTTGTACAAGGACCAAAACAGTGAACTGGTTACCAAATATGCGGTTCAAATGTGGACCATGTCTCGGAAACAGGGTAGAGCTGAGTAGCAACGGGAGCTCGAGGCTGAGTCCCAGGGCACTGGTTCTATCCCTTCTATCTTGAGATAAGAAAATCTGTGAGGACTAGGACCAGGTGAAGCCTATAAATCAGGCTCAATTGTTCTGACTTGGGAAAGCAGTGGAAGGCAAGCAAGAGAGGCCAAGCAGAGACTTATATTGTGAATGTTGCAGTATGGAAATGACCATGGTCCATTCTACCTCTCACTGATCGATCCATCCTTAAGAATCACTTTCTATGTGCAATCAGATCTCCAGCGTACTTCATCTTCCTTTTAGGAGAAGCACTCTTTTCTCCTCTAGAATTTTAGGATTAGATCTCTATCGGGGATCTCATCTTGACGACTAAAATAATGACTTATTCAAGTTTCATGGCGGAAATCATCCTTTTTCCAAATCCAATTACATTCCAGCTGGCACATCGCACTGGCTGTCTCAAAACCCAAACATCTGGAAGAAGGCTTGAATTGGCCATCTCCCTGCCTCTTTCGTCTGCAACCTTTCTTAGATAGTAGGTTAGAAACATGTTTTTGGCTGGACAAGATAAATATATTTTTTAACCATCAAGTCCCTGAAGTAATATAAAGCAGACAAATAAGATATAGAAGGCACAACAGCCATTATAGTTCTATTTTATTGAATAATCGTGTAACAACTACAGTGTTAAGACCAGTAAAACCATGACTATGTTGTTAATAAACCGTATGTTTTGACCCTACAAAGGTCAAACTGACAATGCATTTATCTGTGGGATGATTAGTCAGTTAATTTGACATTTCCTGTCTCCAAAGACTGACCTGAATGCAGCCCTTGCTTGGACACTATATAGACCAAGGGGTTGAAAAAAAAATAGAACTGAAATTAACATGCTCCTAATCTTTACCTTCATTTTTAAGGATTTCATCCTTAGGTTTTACAGGAAACACTGCCCCGGGAAAATCCATTGTTTGAGTCTCTGTGAAACTCCTTGTATTGACTAACTATGTGAACACAAACAGTCTCCTTAATACTTTCTGCTCCTTGGTTTCTTGAGGTTTAAGATGGATTGTAATAACTATTGCTAGGTTTGCTGCGATGATTACAATAGATACTACATGCAAAGACATGCCAAACAGCAGGTACTCGTTACATGGCAATTATTTTTTATTATTGTTATTATTAAGCTATGAGACCAAGATCAGACTGGCACTGTGCACCAAAGAGCATCTAAAGTCGTTGCCCGAAAAGGCAGGGGTTCACAACGCCGCATCTGCAGCAGCTAGTGAAAGGGGCCAGGAGACAGTTGACATCAGTGAGAGTAAAATGTGTTCCTTTAGGTACATCTGGAATTCAGCTGTGGAAAAAGTCCATTCCTTTCCTCCCTTTTAAGGGTACCCATGCAAATATCAGACAAGCATTAGCCCAGTGTCCTCTTTCCAGTTCTCATATGGTAGCAAACCTTTCCTAGACGCTTCCTGCTGCAGTTTCCAAATCCGTTTCCCTGTTTCCTGTTGGGAAAGTCTATTTGATAATATTCCCCACTGTCTGAAATTCTTTTTCTTATTCCAGCCACTCTGACAGTCAGTGTTTTAAAGACTAGAAGATTAAAGGCAGTTTATTTCCTTTTAGATTCTTTGCCTGTGATTAAATTTAATGATCTAGTGTGATAATTTTATGAGAAATCCAAGTTGTTCATCATGTAAATTTATATTTCTAAACTCCCATGGAAGTATTTTATCTAATAAAAGTATTATCTACTAGTATAAAAATGTATTGCCTTTTATTGCACTTTCCACATCATTTTTTAAGTAGATAAAAATATTCTTCCTTTGTTACAAATTTTCTTGAACCCTAAGTTTATTGGCTCACTCAGCCAATGTTTATTGGGTGACTCACAGGTCTCAGGCACTGTGGGGTTTTTTTCTCCTGGGAAATAATAATGAACAAGACGAATATTCTTAATCCTGTCCTCATGGAGTGTAGAATCTACCAAAGAAAATAGAAATGAAACAATAAATCAACCTAGTATGGTAGAAAAATGCTTTTCATTACAGTCAGGAAGTCAGGGGAGAGGGGTGTTTCTCTGGTGGAGAGACTGCATTTACTTCCAAAAATACCTTGGTGACCTTTCTCAGTATGAAAAAAACATACCCTTAGAATGATTTAATGGACTTATTCAATAGTTTTTAAACCTGGCTGTATATTAGGTAAATTTAAAACAACAAAATCTGATGCTTGAGCTCTACCTCCAGAACTTCTGGTTTTATTGGTTGGGTGGTACCCAGACATAGGGATTTTTGTAATGCTCACTGTTGTATTTCTGGCCTTAGAAAGCATTTCTAACAGCAAATGTAAGAGTATATTTAATTTGCTGTAAAGTGTGAAAAAACCTGAACCCCCTACCAACATCACTACTACTTCCCCTAACTTTTCAGGAAATTTGAAACACACTAGTGTGATTTTTTTATTATCCTCTGAGGAACTAAAGAGTATTGTATAATGCGATGAGTATTGACTAAGAGACGTTGCTGTCAGAGTAGCCAGGCTGTCCTAGTTACAAGATATGAACAGAAGGAATTTAGCACACTTTTCATCTCCATGTTCTTATTAACTTTTCTGTGAAATCAATTATTCAAAGGTTAATCAAATTCATCTTTGTAAGACAGTGTCCTGAAGGGACTGCAATGAGGAATCACGAATAGCTACTTCACTTGCAAACTGGACTTGGAACTATAAGAGTCTGATAATTACCACGTTATAAAGCAATACATGCTCAAATGCCATTAGAAAGCTAAAAAGAAAGTGAAATCTCAGAGTACGGTACAGAAGGAGTAATAAATTCTGGTCATCTATGGTACTTGACCTTACTGTTTCTCTTTTGAAAATTAACTTCTGAAGAAGGTTGTTTTATTGTTAGTACCTGGCAGCTCTACTAATGGGCCTTCAAAATGCAGAAATGGTTGAAAGTAGATGAGTCTTTGGGAACTGAACGGTAAATCGACTCAGTTGACTGGAGCCAAAGCATGGCACGTTAGCTAAAAGTAATGTGGTGATAAAGCTAAATCGGAGTGAGTGGATCAGAAGAGAAATCATAGGAAAAGGAGGCTACCCACCCTCTACCCCGCCCTGCCACCAAATAAATGAGGTGTGAACGGTGTAGAAGTACTGGAGAACCCTCAGCCTTTGTTTTCACTTTGAATTTTTCTGATCCTCGTGATAAAGCCACTCCAAACCTGGAAATGCAGATGGCTTCGCGGTGCGACAGTGATCTTAGTTAAAGCTGTACAACAGTACATCTGAACCCACTGCCAAGAGAATCGCGGCTGTGAGATGCATTGTGTGACGTGTGAGTCATCAGACTCCTTGTATCTGATTCCATGTTCATGAAGCAATCTCTGATTAAAACTTGGCTTCCCAAGCACATCTGCCTATAGGGACTCAAGGGGCTGATTATATAGCCTTTACGGGTATCCAGTTCCAATAAAACTGTGCACTAGCTTCTGATTACAATTTGGCACCCTGTTTACCTTGTCTACATGAGGGAAATAAATTGGTTACATCAACTTGAGTATCTCTGTGTGACAATGATTTCTCATTATAAACTCAAAAATTGACATTGTTTTTATTTATCGGCCTAATGATCTTGGTCCATCTCAGCCTATCTCAACAGGTGGATCTGCTCGTGTGATGACAAAATTGGCTACATGAACCTGCGACACTGAGGTTCTGAGACATGGAACATTCAACAGAGTGTATATATATCTCCCTTACAGGGAGGGTAAGCCAGGATTTTGCCATTGTAACAAGTCCTCAGTGCCGCCTATAAGGGTTTTCTTTTTTTTGAAACTTTAGTTCAGCTCCATCTGGTTCAAGAATTTTTTAGCAATCCCCCAAATCCTGGGCAGAAGCCATGTTTGTAGGGCTTATTTGTTTGTTGGTTTGTTCTGGCACAGGGCGATGTCTTATAATAAATTCATTCCTAATTACGGTGGCTTAAATAAGATCAAGATTTCTTCCCTTAGATGTAACAGCCGCAAATTAGGTGACTGATCACATGTGGGCGATTTTTCCACTCTGTGAGGTTATCCAAGGATCCAGGCATGTGCAGTGGCTCTGCTGCCCCCACAACGTGGCTTGTGTTTCTGGATTCAAGGAGGCTGCTTCTACTTTTGGCATTCTGCACTTCCCAGCAGGAGGGAAGGAGGCCGAGAAGAAATTTAGAGTATGCAACCAAGCAGTTTTGTGACATTAATCCAAATTTACCTAAGACTCAGTTCCCACTTCAAGATAACGAAAATAGGTATACCTACATTATAAGATTATAAATAAGTTAGTATATAAATATATTTTAGCAAGCATACCTAACTTGATAAATAAGCCTACATGAGTTATTATAAACCTTACTTTATTGGTTTAAAGTTGGGTTAATCAAAATAGAGATTTGAATCAAAGAATGGATATGCACCACTGAGTGCACTTTTAAAATCATATAGTTGTTACTGTTATTTTTATATGTGGAAAAGCAGTGTTATCACATTTTTGGTCACATATGCCGTAGGTTCATGTGTGAGGCTAAAATGACTATTGTGCACATATTCCCCATACTTTTTTCTTTTTATGTCTTTAATATTAGGGTTTCACCACAAGTGATATTTGTTTTTTCTTTTATTGAATTTGTCCCCTTCCTTACAAGTTAATCTCTGCTTCTTAATACTTTGCTTCTTTCCCTCCCTTCCTCCTCCTCCTCCTCTTTTTCCTCCTCTTCCCCTCCTCCTCCTCCTCCTTCTTCCTTTTTCTCTCTCCATCCTTCTCCTCCATCTGTCTCGATGCACACACATACACACACAGTTGCTCTATAATATAGGCACAATAGGAATCGCAGTATTCTCTTCCAGAAATATTTATGATTTGGAAT
The DNA here is from genome assembly GCF_022682495.2 of Desmodus rotundus. NCBI lineage: Eukaryota > Metazoa > Chordata > Mammalia > Chiroptera > Phyllostomidae > Desmodus > Desmodus rotundus. The sequence continues at coordinate 12,220,816 of NC_071394.1, forward strand.
AAGCTGGAGACTGACATTATTCTAAAGACCACTAGGATGACAAATGTCAGAAAAATTTATCTGCAAATTTTAGAATTTTTAGAATATTAGTAAATGGCATTGATTGAACTTTGCTTGTTACTTATTATTAATTCAGGGAATATTCAGCATGTATAATGAGCCAATATTTGTGTCCAGCACTGGGAACTCAATGGTGAGAAACACCTGGCAGTGCTTGTGCTCCTTCGGAAGGCGTGGCCCAGTGGGGACACAGACACACACGCAAAGCTGCAGTTACAGTCAGTGGGCAAATGTTTCCGTCAATCAAAATGAATATGCTCTGGAGATCTGCCGAGCAACATTGTACCTGCACAATAATGAACAATAACGTTCTCATAAACATTTGCTAAGAGGGTTGATCTCATGTTAAGTGTTCTTTTCACAGAGAAAGAAGTAAAACCAGAAACTAAAGAAGCTCTATATGCGTTCTATTCTATAAAGTCTTGTGGGGGTCAGACATAGACCGGAGGTTCAGGGACAACTACTCTAAGGAAGGACAATTGAGCGATAGTTTTAAATGAGAGGAGTTTTTTGTTTGCCAATAAGTGCTTAGTAATTAACAGTAACAATAAAAGTAAGAATTTTAACATAGGAAGGATGATAAATAAAATATATTTATAATATATATAATTCATATCTTAGTTTTAATTAAGTATATGTTTAAAAACAGAAGACCCATAAAAATAATTTCTAAGTTTGGCAGAATTGAGCAGAAAATAAATTACTTTGAGTGAGGTAGAGTAACCAACATTTTGCGGAAGGTAATTTTCATAGACTATTTTATTTGATCTCCATAAATTAAATAAAGTATGTATTATTATTTCTTATTTTAAATATGTAAATTTTTTCATTTTGATATATTACTATCTTAAAAGCCCTAGAATCCTTGAGTTGAAGTGCTAACTTTGATTCAAGTATCTTCTTTCCACTAAACTCCTGTTTAGCAACCTACACCTGTATTCTGAAAGTGCCAACTCCCTTCTTCCAATTTTATCCTCTCCACTAGATTTTTATATTACTCTTTTAACAAAAATATTTTTTAGCAAAGGAAAAAAACCCAAAATGAAATCTCTGTTTGTTACCAAAAGAGCAATTAAGATGATCTGTCTTGATTAAAATGAGCGCTTTGGCCTAAAAATGGAAGTTTCATGAATATAATCCCAATACTACCATTTCAGAAGATCAGAAGGCTGCCTGCAAGATATGGGTCCATAGTCCTGCCCAATCTACTCAGGTATGCAAACAGTCACAAGATCCACCAAGAAAAGTACCCAAACCATCTCACTCAAGTTTACTCTTTGTAGGCAGAACCGTGCAGGTCAAATTTGGAATAAGAACTAAATAAAGCCTCCCAAGGGTGATATCTAAGTCTGACTAAGGGTTGACTAAATACTTGATGGAAGAATCAGCTCCAATCTTTAACATTCATAAAGGATTTTCTGGCCCCAGATATGATGATAGATGATAGATAGATAGATAGATGCACATAAATAAATTTTATTTTATTGGGCTGTGTTGGTTTCCATTGTTTAGCCAGTATCACTGCCAGTGCCACCATGATCAACATCTTTAAGATTCCATAAATTTGCTGATCACTGAGTTATTTGTAAAGCACCTTCATACATTCTATCTTACATTCTTTTTTCCCTCTATCGATAATTACATGAGTTAGGACAATATTCCCATTTCACAGGAGAGGAAACTTATTCATAGTATGTGAAAGGTATTGTCTAAGATCACAGACGAGCAAAATAGGTGGAGCATAACCTAGCTAACATGACATAGATAACAAAATAGGTCCTGTAACTCCAAGTCTCATGCCACATGACAGGTTTTAAAATTACCTTTTATCTACTACTTATCTACTTAAGTACTCTGTTACAGGCTTATTATGAGTATAATTCCTGAAATCTTACATATACTTTCCTAAGTCACTTTAACTGATCTTCTAATGGGTTATTTTAAATGTCATTGCATATGTATTCCTTGCTGCTTTTGCTGGGGTGGTCATCTCGTGAGTGTGTGAATGGTTTCCCCACGCTTCCAACACGCAACTCTATGACGCCAGATGTGTCAACTCAGTCTGATGCCATCTGCTGGGAGGTAGCATCAGATTCCACAAGTTCATGGTTCAGTCCTAAAAGACTGCCTCCCTCATACACACTTTAGAAGCTAATCACAAACCTAGGTGTCACCTGTACTCTGATCTACTGGCTATAAATCAGAGGTTCCCATGACCCCTTCCATGGGTTCCATTAATTTGCTACAGCCACTCACAGAACTCAAAAAAAAAAAAAAACAAACCCCAACAAAACACAACACTTATTAGATTACCAGCTTATTATAAAAGAATATAACTTGGGAGAGACGGATGGGCAAGCTATGGAGAATGAGCCAGGAGCTTCCATGTCTTCTCTGGGCATGCCACTTCCCGACATCTCCACGTGTTCACCGACCCAGACGCTCTCTGAACTCTGTCCTTCTGGGATTTTGTGGAGGCTTCATTACATAGGCACCATTGGTTACATCATTGGCCACTGGGCTTTGATTCCATCTCCAGCCCCTCCAGCCTCCCTGGGAGTGGGACTGAAAGTTCCAGGCCTCTAATCACAATATTGGCTCTGCTGGCAACCAGCCCCCATCCTTAGTGCTTTCCAAAAGCCATGTCGTTAACATAACAAAAGACACCTTAATAGCTCTTACCACTTAGGAAATTCCAAGGGTTTTAGGAGTTCTGTGCCAGAAATGGGGACAAAGACCAAATATATATTTCTCATTGTAAATCACAATATCACAAAATACTCTCAAATTCCACCACCATGTGGTTACCAGGACATTTCCAAAATTCTCCAAATGTCCTCGTGGAATAAACGTCATGGCATGAGGTAGGACTTCCATGACATCTAATTCACACAGTGTACTTTAATAAACCTTTAGCAACTTCAGTGAGGTCATGCAGAGTCTAATTGAGAGTTAGCTTGCACTCATCGGTCAGCTGTCCTGCAAATCCCATTGCGTACCTGTCTGTAATGCAACATACCTGAGATCAAATCACAGCTCCATGGCTCTTTGTGAACTTGGTCAGTATGTTTCTCCATACAGTGGTAATAAATACTCGGTTGTGAAGATTTAATGAGGCAATAGATGAAAGCAACTAGCAAAATATCTTGCCTATAGTAAGTACTCAGTCAATAAAAGCAGGTACAATATTTAAATGATTAATAATTGACTTTTTCAAGCAAACAAAAAATAACCAGAGACCTTAAAATTAAGAACAATCTAACAATAGCCAGAGGGAAGTGGGGAGCAGACAGTGGGGAGAAGGGTTTTCAGGAACTGCTATAAAGGACACATGGACAAAACCAAGGGGGAGGGTGGGAGCAAAGGAGGGAGGTGGGTTTGGCTGCGGTGGGGGGGGGAGTGGTGGGGAGAAAATACAGATATCTGTAATTGAACAACAAAAATTTATGGAAAAAAAATAATTTACTTTTTCTTTTTTTAGAATGAAGTGAGTTTTGTCTCTCCCTAGAATTTTCTTATTTGATTCTTAATTTTGTCTTGGAAGACACATAGAACAAGCCTATTACATCTCCATGTATATATAGTGAAGTGCTTATATTAATAAGAGTCAGTAAATGCCTAAACAGGTCACCTGAAACAGTAACAATAAAAGCTACTAATAATGTTTCAGTCTTTGTCCTACTTTATCTGATATATTTATGATAGTCTAGTAATGTAAGTGTTAGTGTTTTTGGCTTTATTAACATTTGAGGATACTCTGGCCAAGAACTTTTAATGATTGTTTTAACATGGATGCATGATTTAAGCCAGGACTACCTGGCTGTTCTCCTCCCGGGAAGCTTTTACTTCCTTTTTAAGATTTTATTTATTTATTTTTAGACAGAGGAGAAGGGAGGGAGAAAGAGAGGGAGAGAAACACCAATGTGTGGTTGCCTCTCATACGTCCACTACTGGGGACCTGGCCCACAACCCAGGCATGTGCCCTGACTGGGAAACCAACCAACGACCATTTGGTTCACAGGCCTGTGCTCAATCCACTGAGACACAGGAGTCAGGGCCCAAGAAGATTTTCTACCACTGGCTTAAACTGGATTTCTGCTTCAGGGAACGAAATGCAAATATATGGGAGATTTGGTATATTACCCCCATCATTTTGTCAGCAATAAATCTTGAGCTCAAGAAATACATATGTTAATGGTAAAATTTTGGGAGCCAATGAGTATCAATGCAGGATATATTTATTTTGAATACAGTGATTTCTAGAATCTATTAACTCATATGTAAAAGATGTGAATACTTCTCCATATATATCTGAAGCTGTTTGCCATGTTTGCAATCTTAGAATAGCTTCAGATGACGTTGTTAAAACTGGTTTACATGGAGAGTTTGGGATTTAGGGCTTTGACTAAGCAGATTGACCAGCTGAAGGCAGAATCTATTTATCCAATATAATTGTTAAAAATGAGTAAGAAATAAAGGCAGGAGGAGCCAGGTGATCTGATCCAAGTGCCTTTATCTGATGCTGCACTTACACCCAGGCTGAGTCTGGAAACCCTGGGGGAAGAAAGAATGGTGTTTTTAAAAGAAAAAGTGTGGGGATTGCAGGGTGGTAGGGGAGGGGTTAGTCTCCTGTTCTTCTAGGTGGTCGCCTCAGGGTTTCAGGATGTGAGTAGGGACAATGGGTTAGGTAAAGGGCTGGGCTATTCCCAGATACAGGAAGGTCAGTCTGACCCCCTGTTGTGGCTGGTGCCGGATGTCTATTGTATGTGGTGGGACAGAGTTCCAGCGAAGCCTCAGGCTATCATTCTTGTAGGGATAACTGAGTCGTGGGCAGTCCAGCAGGTTGGAAAAGTGGCCTGACTGGGTCATGAGCAGTCTGGACAGCTGGGAAACTAGCCTGACCCTTTCAATAATTTCATAACACTTTGAAGACGCTAAGAATTGAAGGTAACATTGTGTATAATACAAGTTTACAGTTGCTAACAGCCACAAATATTAGACAGTCAGCTTGGATGTGTAAGCTTGGATGTTGAGATTCATTTGAATTCAAGGTAACAAAAAATGCAACATTTTTCTGCTTAATTCTAAGATTTTGAACATGACTTTCGTGGGCCACGAAGTTCTAGGCTTGAAGACTGTTTACCTGAGGAAATATATTATCTGAAAGTATGCTGATTTAAAAAGAATGAACAGTATTTTTATTTTTTGCTTGCTACTCCAGTACAAGTAAAGAAGAGTGCCCCATAGTTCAATTCTTGCTGCAAGAGTGCAAAAGACATCACTGCAGCACTCCCTTCCTCTTCTTGGGCACAGGCCACTGCTGATTACCTCTTCAGGATTCACGAGACAGCTCTGCTGAGCGGGAGGACCACTTTGGGCACGAAACATCCGAGGGAGGAATGTTTGGGCACCGTCGTCACATGTGGCCACAATAACTACAGAGGGTAGAACAAATATATTTATTATCTAAAATAAAATTCTGTGCTGAAATGTAGCACGGCTTCCATAAACAATTGTGTTATTTGAAAAATAACAGAGCTGCATGCCTCTGATTTATGGGAAGTTTTGGCCAAGTGCTTCTCTTATTTTGAAGGATTGTTTGTCTTTCCCTCATATTGAATTATTTTGAAAATTGAAGAATACCGAAGAAAGATTATTTTGTCCCAGTGAGAAAATGTTAATATTATACAATATATATTAGCTCCTCCATTTTTAGTAGAAAATAGAAACAGATTTCTTCCCAATCTACCTCTCAAACAGCCAGAATAGCCAGAATTAACCTGGCAGAATGACAGCCAAAGTTGATTTTCTAGAAAAAATGTATATTCTAGGGGTAAATAATAAAATAAAAAAGAAATATATAAGATAATTTCTTTTAAAAAATTATGTAGAAGTTTATTTTTTAATTTTTTATTACATACTTATTTTTTATTTTATTTTTTAATTCAGTTACAGTTGTCTGCATTTTCTCTCCATCCCTCCATCCCACCCCAGCCAGTCCCACCTCCCTCCCCCACTTCTACCCTCCCCCTTGATTTTGTCCTTGTGTCCTTTATAGTTGCTCCTATATATAGCCAAGTACTGGAGGCAACCTAAGTGCCCATCAGCAAATGAGTGGATTCAAAAACTATGGTACATTTACACAATGGAATTCTACACAGCAGAGAGAAAGAAGGAGCTTATACCCTTTGCAATGGCATGGATGGAACTGGAGAGCATTATGTTAAGTGAAATAAGCCAGGCGGTGAGGGACAAATACCATATGACCTCACCTTTAACTGGAACATAATCAACAAAAGAAAAAAGCAAACAAAATATAATCAGAGACATTGAAATTAAGAACAAAGTAACAACAGTGGGGAGAGGGGTATATAAGATAATTTCAAAGAATTTTTAGCTATGAAGAAAAAAATAATGCAACGTGATAGAGAATAACTTCGAGTAAATATATTTTTTAAAAATTTCTGTATTATGTATTTTCAGAAATTCAACAATTTAAACCAGGACAATTTGCTAACTTTATTCACAGTTTTCATAGGTCAGAAGTCTGGCCATGAGTTAACTGGGCCATCTGCTCAAAATCCTACCAGGCTGAAATCAGGATGTTACCGGAGGTACCATTTCACATGGAGCTCAGGGTCCTCTTCAAAGCTCATTCATGTGGATGGCAGAATGCAGTTCCTGCAACTGTAGGACCAGGATCCTTGTTTCCTTGTTGGCTGTCAGCCAGCAGTAATCTCAGCATCTCGAGGCCTCCCTTGGGTCCCTGTCATGTGACCTCCTGCACAGACACTCCCACACAGCAATCACTGGCTTCTTCCACATACGCAGAAGATTATCTCTGCTTTCAAAGGGCTCCCCTGATTAGATCAGGGCCACCCAAGATAATTGCCCTTTGGAATAATTTAGAGTACACTTATTAGGGGACTTACTTACATCTTCATTTTCCCTTGTGCCAAATAACACACAAAGATAATAGATAGCATAATTAGGGCAGTGAAATCCCAATATAGTCACATGTCTCATCCATGCTCAAAGAATCTTCTCTTCCAACTTCCTTAACTACTGTCTTGACTGTTTTATAAACTCCTCCCTTAGTAAATCCACCAGTAAAAACACTGTGGATTTGCTCTTTGGTTTCACCATAAGAAATTTTATTTCCTACAGAACACTTGCATGTCTGTCTTGGGCCTGTCCTTCAAATAATCCTTGTTAAGTGGAGTAACTGAGAAGGTGATGAGCATTATACAAGGCATTAGGAAGATGCTAAGTAAACTAAATAAATATTGTCTTGAAAATGGAAAAGAGGTTTCCCAATGTCTTCTGTCGTGACATGATGAGCTAAAGGAAAAGAGAGAAAAATAATTGAATTCAGCACTGACTTTCCTTTTGCTTTGAATTTCCCACTTGTAAGAAGAGATACTGTTTTTGAACAATATAGAAATCATCTCATTGACTAGAATAAGTAGTCCAGCTAACAGACTTAACAGGCATGAGTGGATTTATGAAGAGTGTAATAAGGGTACATATGCACTATATACACTTTCCATCTTGTAGAACTTACAACTATCCTCTTAGTTTTTATCATCTGAATTTAACACATTAAAAAAAGAGAACCAGAGACTCAACAAATATCATCTGGGAGTACATGGCAATGCTGTAATCTGAAATTTCAAGTCCCTCTGACTCTAGAAACTCCTACTAACAATGACCTTCAGCATGTTGCCTTGAGCTTGAAGTTTCTCAGCTGAAAAGGAAGGTGGGTGGTGGTCATTCTTTTCATTTTCAAGTATTTACCAAGTTATTATATTCTATAAACATGCTATAGATATAATAGTAATGCAAACATAGAAATAATGGTTAGCTTAATCAGTGGCAAATATGAAAATAATTATACTGAAAAATAAGTCACTGCTGCCCAATACTCTGGAAAATAGGAACACACATCTATGTTTCCTTCATATGGACAAAAGGAATGTGCTTGGGAGTCGGGATGATGGGAAGAGACTTGCGTGAAAATTTGCTTTGAGATGACAACTGAATGACAAGACAATGATCAATGGGGGCGGGGGGGGTGCGGACAGGGGGTAAACCCTAACAGAGAAATGGCTGGGTAGTTGCTGGTGGCAAGACGAGTGGTTTTTCTAGGCAGTGAGCGTTGCCAGTGGAGCTGGACTGGGTGCGCGGGAGATTTCCTTGACAAAGCCTCTAACCCCTGCCGTGGTTCAAAGTCAGGCAGGGTCAGCCAGCAGAGAGTGCTTTCTCAACTAGAAAGCACTATGTTAACGTGCAGGTTTATGGGAGTTTTGCTGGTTTCTCATTTTAAAAGACTATAACATTTCCCCAAAACTATTCTTAAAGTCTTAGTGCAGTGGGATCTTTTCATGGCGTGAAATTGGGGTTTACAGAGGAGCTTCTGTTTCAACGTTGACAAAGCTGGAGACACAGTTAGCTTAACTCCCGGGATGGAAATGTGCTCTGGAGCATTAAATACACAGCTCCTGGCTGTCTCTAAAGAAGACAACATGCATCTGTGGTTTGATTAATTATAAATGTGTGCTTCTTGGCTGAAGACAGGGGAGCTACGGAAACCCAGATTGTCTCACAGGCCAGAGAACAGAGAATTTTCCCCGCTGGAGAGTGGAGGAAGAAGGGGAGAGAAACCTGCACGCTGGTGATGGATGGGTCAATAGCTGAGTGGTCCTGATAAAAACATAACACATTCTTATGTGGGAGTTTTGCCTTTCTCCAGGTTTGCTTTCTGATGAGGATGGGACCACACCCACTCTCTACAGCAGGAGATGAGGATGGGGACCCCATCTTCTTCCTGATCAGAATGATTTTAGTTCAGTTTTCATAGGAGGATTGCAATCTCTTTTCACTCAGGTGTGTCTTCAATGAGAACTTATGCAGCGCTCACTCTGTCAGCCACTCTGTTGGACGCTGCAGACTCTGGGACAATGAGGAACCATGTTTGACTTCAGGCTAGTGGGGGACACATACAGGAAATTAAGTACCAATCACAGTAATGCAAAGGTAGGGGGTGTACAAAGCTCTAGGAGAATCAGATGGATAATGGTTAGTTCTCCCAGGGGGCATAATAATGTATTAAAAGGGAAGGACATTTGAGCTCGATCTTGAAGGGTAAGTGGCTGAATAGATGAAAGGAGCTTTCTGAGGAGAGGAGGAGTAGGGGAGCCAAAAGCACTGAGGCATGCAAATGCAAATGCATCACACCAGGCAGGGCTGATAAAGTGGCTTGAACACAGATTACCAAGAAAGGTGAATGCCATGTTCATGATACTATAAACGAAAAAGCAAATAGTGCCCTTGACTTGTTCATTAACATTATTTCCAGTTTGTGTATTTTCTAGGCTAAATGTCCAACAGCCAAGGAGCCATTGGTTCCGGCCACTAAGTGAGCCAGTTCATCAATATAGGAAATCTTTTGTGACATTTCAGAAGGAAAAGGAAGGGAAGGGAAGGGAAGGAAGGAAGAAAAGAAGGAAGGGAGGGAGGGAGGGAGGGAGGGAGGAAGGAAAGGAGGATGGGAGAGAGAGAGGAAAGGAGAAAAAAAAAAAGGGAGAGAAAGCAGAAGGGGAGATAGAGATAAGAGATAAGCCATAACTGAAAGAAAAGAATTAAGAGGAGAAAATAAAGAGGGAAATAAAAAGTAAGGAATCATTTGGGTCCACTGCCAACAAGAGTTAGGAAAGCTGATTTCTTAAGATAAACTGAACTAAAACAAAATATGCTCCATATGTTGAAACTGTATACTTAGTTTGAGATAAACAAAAACATGTTTGGGGGATAGCTGCCATAATTAAAAAGAAATTAAAAGAAAGAAAGAAAAGCCATCTGGGGGTAGAAACATATTTAAACATACACACACACACAATACATAGTGATTCCAAAACTTGAAGTTTTTCTTGAGTTAAGTAAACTTGCTTGTTGCAAAAGGGCATTGCAACAGTCTCTGCCTGCAGCACCCCATGTTCCAGGCGGGAGCTACCCAGGTCTACTCGGGATTGCTCAAACACCAGGAGATCTTTCCAAAGCCCGTCCTTTGCTCCTGCTTTCTTCCCTGCTGTAAATTTACGCCCTCCCTTTTCCCTCTGGACAAGTCCAAATGACCTGTCACCCAACTCAAATGTCACCTACTCCCAGCTGTGTGCCTGACATGCAGCACAGTTCAAATGGCTCCTCATCTGTGAACTCTATGCATGTGTATCACTTTCCTGTGGCTGCCATAACAAAATATCAGAGTCTGGGTAGCTGGAAAATATAGTTTACTGTTTTGCTGTTCTGGAGGCTAGAAGTCTAAAATCAGGCGGTCCGAATCAGGGTCGGTTCCTTTGGAGGCATCTACGGGAAAATCTATTCCAAACCTTTCTCCCATCTGCCAGTGATACCTGCAGTTCTTGGTGTTCTTTACACTGTAAATGCATCGCTCCAATCCCTGCTTCCATCCTCGCATGGTGCTCTCTGTGAGTCTGTGTGTGTGTGTTAACATGGCCAAGTTCTTATGAGGACACCAGTTATGTTGGGTCAAGGTCCTCCCCCCACTCCAAGTCTAGTATGACCTCATGCTAACAAGTCATGTCTGCAACTGTCTCATTTCCAAATAAGGTCACTGTCTGAGGTACTACAGGTTTGGACTTCAATGTATCTTTTGGGGGAAACAATTCAACCCAAAGCAACATGTCCCTAATATAGATCCGGTTTCACTGATGGAGTCAGATGTATGTATACATGTCAATGTTCCCCATCCTCAAAGAAGTTGATGAGAAACTCCATTTCAAGGAATATATATATATAACTCAACCTTGTGTTTCCAAGACTGAGCATTGATAATTCATAGTTAATGTTTTCTAAATTGAATTAAATATGGAAATTATAGACAGAGGGTTTCTGATTAAAGCTAAAAGGAGGTTAAGAGGCAGCTAAGTCTACATTTGAGAGGGAACGCAGGCAAGTGGTGACCCTCCCACCACGACGCTTCCAGAGGGGGCCTCTTCCCCTGCTGTGGGCCGTGTGGCAGGAAAGAACCCTTGCTGGAAGACTCATGTTTGAAAGTAGCCATCTCTGTGGTGGTAGCTATACAGGTGGCATCTGTACTGTCCCTTCTTCTTTTGCCTCAGTTGATCCTCAACACACTGAGAAGGATACAAGAAGGAGTGATTTTAACATTTCGTGAAGCATGTGAACTCTTTTTTATCAAATGAACTTTTTCCCCAAACTCCAATTTAAATAGCACATCTGTGTGAAGCTGCCAGGGATGAGGTGAAAAGGAGAGCCCCGAATGCCCTGACCTCTGCCATCCCCAAGCAGTGTCCACAGGAAGTGCTAAAGAATTCTGGAAACAGACATTTATAACCACTGGGCCAAATGAAAGTCCAGGTGTGGTATGTAGTCTTAGACAGAGAGGGCCATCCATGAAAAAGAAGGAGGAGGAGGAAGAGGAGAAGGAAGGAAAAAAACAGGAGTAAAGGGAAGGAGGAAGGGAAGAAGACAAAATGGAAAAGCTTATTAGAAAATAAGAGACTCTGGGGAGAGAAATGGTAAGGAGGTCAAAGAACTTGGGGAAAGCTTGCTAGGGCCATAGCGTGGTATTTCAAAGTGGCCTCCCAACTTTATCTTTGCCAACAGTGATGCAGTCAAGTGTAAATTCAGTTGGCATTTTTTTTACAAGGACATTGTTATTTTTAACCATATCATAGTATATGGTCACAAAGGTAACATAGTCTGAGAGAGAGACAGACAATGTAGAAGACTTCATGTGAATTTCAACTAATGAATCACAGAAAGATGGATTTCTCATAGCCAAGTACTGGAAGCAACCTAAGTGCCCATCAGCAAATGAGTGGATCCAAAAACTATGGTACATTTACACAATGGAATTCTATGCAGCAGAGAGAAAGAAGGAGCTTATACCCTTTGCAATGGCATGGATGGAACTGGAGAGCATTATGCTAAGTGAAATAAGCCAGGCAGTGAGGGACAAATACCATATGATCTCACCTTTAACAGGAACATAATCAACAGAAGAAAGAAGCAAACAAAATATAACCAAAGACATTGAAATTAAGAACATTGTAACAATAGCCACAGGAGAGTGGGGAGGGGATAGTGGGGAGAGGGCCCTATAGGAGCTACTATAAAGGACACAAGGACAAAATCAAGGGGGAGGGTAAAGGTGGGGGAGGGAGGTGGGACTGGCTGGGGTGGGATGTAGGGAAGGGGAGAAAATGCAGACAATTGTAACTGAATAAAAATAAATTAATTAATTAAAAAATAAAAATTAAAAATGCAGATAATTGTAACTGAATAAAAATAAAAATAAATTAAAAAAAAAGAAAGATGGATTTCTCATGCTCAAGTTGGTGGTATCTAAAACAACTTCTAAATATCCCTTATCGATTTCTGCTTCAGCCATCATGAATTGGTAGTATTTCCTAGGGCACACATTTTGTTGTAGATTTCTGCACATTGGGGCATGCTGACCCTTCATTCTGACGTGCCCATCCCTACCTTCAGCGCAGGTTCTTTCTGAATGTAACTTAAGCTCATCGTTCTCCAGGAACTCTTCCCTGAACACTCAGATCCAATTAACCTCATTTTCCTCCATCCGCCTCTGGGCATCCTCTGTACCTTGAATGAATTGATCCAGTTGTACTGTTACACTGACTTGTAAGCTATTTATGAAATTGCTGCTTATTTTCAAATAATGGGCTCTTCTGGGCAATCTTATCTGTTAATGTCTTACCTTCCCAGTCATTAGACACTGTGCCTGGTACATAGTAGGTATTGATAAGTGTTTGCTGAATGAATTAATTAATGTATAGTAGAGTCTATTTCAAACTGTTTTGAAGTTTTTGGGTAATCTTGGAAAAGTATCAGGATGTGCATAGGCATAATCTGAATGTCAGCATTCTATTAACTTGTATAAGAGCAATGAAACACTGCAGTCAAATCTCTGGTGCCTTTATATTCCTGACTCAACAGTCAGGATGAGGGAACACAGAAAATGGACATTTTTTTTTTCAAACTTCTCTTGGAAATTAGCCCAAGAGCCAAATGTTTTATTTTAATAGTATGTTTCTTCTCTCATACCACAACTAGTAAACATTTCAGATCACACATACATACAATGTTTGTTTGTATTTACTATAATTCCCTGTGAAACTCCAGATGCTTGGACCATTCAGGCATCTAATACATGTTTGATGAATTAAGGAATAAATGAAAGAACCCTTGGATAAAATGAGCTAAGATTCTGACATCCATTAGCAAGCTGTTACCAGATTTCATCTGCCTTGTTTGAATGTAGGTCATCCATTTGGAGAGAGGGAATGAAAAACGTGATGCAAATAACGGATCTGTTCAATGCCCTTGAACCAATACTTAAAATACAATTCCTTGTAAGACATTTGGTGCACCATGGGGTGGAATACTCAGTTCTGGCTCCAGGTTTGCCCCGACATGGCTGTGTGAAATTAACTTTTTTGGCTAAGTAGATGGAGCTTGGCCCCACCTACTTTAATATATTCTGACTTTATGGAACATAGGCCAGATTTTCTTTAGGTTCAGTAACATCCAATACGATTCTAACATGATTATACATGAGGCTGGATTGTAATACTGTATGTCTCAGCCAGGCTTTTCATTTGGTATCCTTGGTAAGCAGGCATCATCTCAAAGTTTTCATGTACAGAAACAAAATTCTGTCCCTTTGATTAATTTCCAGGAAGAGTTGTCGGAAAAAAAAAAAAAAACCCTCATCCTTTGTGCCTCAAGCAATGCACCTCTGGTTTCATAGTTCTCTGCCACTCTGCCTTCCAAAGGTCTTCAGTTAAGTGGAGACCTCCTTCTTAGAGAAGAGTTTCACTGAGCATCATTTGAAAGGGGAGCGTGCCTCTGGGGGTAGAAGTAGTAAGGGTCTCACTCACCAGTAGTTTATCAAATGTTTCTTCCAACAATGTGTCATACTTCCTGAGAACTCTGGCAAATTAAGCATTCTCCCACTTCTGACACTCCCCGCTCACTTTATAAATCACTTCCCTGATCAGTGCCAGGGTGACGAGCCATGCCTGATCATGCATTTACACAGCAGCTTAAAACTGGAAGTGCCTTTATCTGCACGAATCTTGTTAAAGCCTCCAGAGTCTTGAAATGGCAGGTCAGATTGATTTCTCCTCACTTTTCAGATAGGGAAATTGAGTCTCAGAACTTTCCAGATTTATGAAAGGATAGATAATGAAAATGGATAGAATTGGGCCTTGAACCTAAGCGTTTGATTTCTAGTTCAAGGCTAACCACACCACAGTGCTCTACTGAACATTTAAGAAACAGCTGTGCTTGCTCACGCATTTTCTTTCCTTCAACGTCTTTACTGCGCATCTGTTATTCGCAGATATTGCACTTGGCACCGTTAATGGTAATCAAACCAAAATCCCTTTTCTCGTGGAGCTTGTAGTAGGGGAGAACAAGATGCAGGCAGTGGCAGTGCTTACCAACTCACTCAGCAAGGAAAGGAAGCACATAATCACTAATTGAGAAAAGTTACCTTCTCTTTTGCCACTTCAGGGATAATTAAGCACAAGAAAGGTGAGCTTCATCTCTGGGCTGTAGCTGTTACTAGAAACTGTGTTTTATTTGAAGTTAATTCACTGACCAACTAGAGAACAATGTAACACACCAGCTCTAACTTCACTAGACTATCAAGTACAAACCAACCGTATAGTATGTAAAAACCAACCAACCAACCAAATAGGTAACTCAGGGGGATGGGTCAGCTTTTCTGCCTGGAAACTTTCATTTCTATAGGACTTTTAATTACAAAAGAACAAGATGCCTCTTGAGTACCAAAAATAAGGAGATTGAGATGATTACCCAGCAACGTACTACATGGAGTGACTTTTTAAAGATGGCTACTGATTTAAAAAGTTGCAGTCATGCCTGTCCTTTCAGGAGTTTGCACACTTCTCCATGATTTCAAGCTGCTTCACTTATTCTCTTGATAACTCCTAAACCAGTGCAGAAACAATTTGCAATCACTGCGGGCAGGGGCTTAAGAAAATGGTATGGGCACTTCCTCTTTAAAAAAAGAAACTATTTGGAACTATTTATATAATTATCTATCTATATACTTATTTATTGCCTCCCCCTGCCCTTCCCACTGCTCCTCAGGGACTTCACACATAGATAGTTGTGATTTTCTGAACAAGTTCTTTTTAAAAAAATTTTTTTATTGTAATTTTTCCTATTACTGCTTAAAATGGAACTATTCAAAGGGAGTGAAAGAAAGAACAAACAAATGGGATCTAGTCCTTGGTTTGAGTAGCTCAGGATTGCTGCGTGTAGTGTTTTATTTCACCCACCTGGAAGTTAGTCCATCACAGAAGGAGCGAGCTGCTGTTATTGAGGGAAGAACATTTGAGACTTTTATCAGACCACAATTTGAAGCACGGATGGAAGACTTTGAAAATGATATGCTAACTGAGAGATGCCTGACACCTGACTGTTAACGAAGGGGTTTGTCATCTAATTGAATGTAGTAAAGCTATCCCAGGGGTCTCTGAGATCATTTGGGTTATTCATGTGGTTGATTCTCCAAATATAAATGTTTTATGCTTTCAAATGAATGTGTTTATCTTCCCTGGCCTTTTAGATAGTGTAACTGATACCCATCTACTTTCTTTCCTCCTGTGCTATGACATGGCCCATGCACTTCTAGGGCGTGGCGCACAAAAGACAAGCTTGGTTCATTTACTGAATTTCCTAGGTCGATTTTTTTTCCCCCACAATGATTTGGGCCTCGAGATAGGTAGGAACTTTCGGGACAGTGACTGCAGCTTGAACGGCAGGAGTGTGCACATGATCGACGATACGGTAGAACACTGGGGGCTGAAGCTGACAAAATTGGACCGCAGCTTGCTGCAGGGGCCCGCGTGCGCAGCAGAGAGGGTTCAGTGTCTTGGCAGCAGAGAGAAGAAAGTCGCTGAAGGCTTCCACAGTCGTTGCGAGTTGCCAGAATGGGTATTCACACACCCTCCTCCTGGAAACCGAGCTGAGCACTTGGATCGACTTACACCTCAGGCTCTCAAAAGTAGGTGGAGCTGTAATTTCCCACCACTTTTGGAACTAGACCCTCGACTACCACTTAAACTCAGCATGAAGCATTTTCTTAAAGAATTAGAGAAAGGAGACCTACATATACACTGTTAAGAAAGAGAAAATGGATAGATACTCTTCCTGTTCAAAACCAGGAGCCAATGTCATTAACATATACAGCTGAGGGAAAGACTGAGCGTTGAATTAAAAATGACGAGAATGGGACATATGAAGAACACAGCAATCCTTATCATTTTTATGTCACTTTTTAAAAAATAATGTTTGAATTGAAAACAAAAATGGAAATCCAGGTCAAATCATAGATATTACAGGTATTGTCTAAATTCCTCTGCTAGGCATTTATTTTTCAAGCAACATTGATGTGTATTAGCTATTTAAAAAAATATCTTCAATGAGGGAAATGTCATACAATACATTTATATTATACATTTTTTTAAAAAATCACTAATTGTGTGGGGTGGGGGGTGGGGGCGGGGATAGTGGGAAGAGGGTATTACAGGAACTACTATAAAGGACACATGGACAAAACCAAGGGGGAGGGTGGAGAGGGGGGAGGGAGGTGGGTTCACCTGGGGTGGGGTAGAGGGATGGGGAGAAAAGGCATACAACTGTAATTGCATAACAATAAAAAAAAATATATATATATATAAAAAAAAAAAAAAAAAAAAAATCACTAATTGTATTCCTACTGTGTGCAAGTCACTACCCTAAGCCTGTAAGAGAAAGTGAGTCAGAAAGTAACTCATCTTTGCAGAGTGTGTCTCGGTGGCTGTGAAAATCAAGCAACTCTGTCTACAGCCCCCATTTAAGACAGGCCATATATCTGGCATGAGAATGGAGGAAAAACTGAAAATACCTTAGGGTATTGGCTTGATATTTAAGAAAACATTCAGAATTAAGGCTTTTAATCAATTACCAGACCACCTTAGTGAAAACATACCACTTCAAGAGCCCATAGTTATCATTTAATTGGAGTTTTTACCAGAACCTGTTTTTCTTTAATTTCTTTTGTTTGCCAAATTCCTTTTGCATTACTTTTCGATGGGCGGTAGCTCTTCTCTCCCAAATGCAGTGCATAAAGAGGGGGGAAGGGAAACACCATTTCTTCACCTTTCTTTATTTTTTTAAGTATCACTTTTTAAATTGACCTTCTTTTTTAGAACAGATATAGGTTCACACAAGTTTGGCACCTTATTACAAAGTGAAACCAGCTCTTACATCATCCTATCCAGCAACTGCCCTCTTTAGTAGTCCGTCAAATGAGCTGAAAAGTTGTGTCCCCACAGAAAGCTGCACAGCAATGTTTATTACAGCTTTAATCATAACTGCCCAAATAGGGAGGCAATCAAGATGCCCTTCAGTCAGTGAATGTATAAATAACTTGTTAGGTCCAAACAATGGAATATTATTCAATAAAAATTAGCAATAAAAATAAGTGAGCTTTCAAGCCATGAAAAGACATGGAAAAATTTAAATGCATATTATTAAGCGAAAGAAGCCAGTCTGAAATGGTTACACATACCATACAATTCCAACCATATAACATTCTGGGAAAAGCAGAAGCATGGAGATGGGAAAAGATCTATGGCTCCTGGGAGTCAGGGGGAAATGAAGAGATAAGTGGACAGAGGACAGACAGAGCACAGAGGACTTTTCGGACAGTGAAACTATTCTATTGGATTCTCTAATGGTAGATACAGGTCATCATGCATTTGTCCAAACAGTGTGTACAACACCCAGAGTGCATCCGACACAAACTACGGATTTTGTGTGATAATAATGTGCATGTTCGTTCACTGCAACAAACATTTGTGTGCAGGTTTCTGTGTAGACACAACTTTTCAAGTCACTTGGCTAAATATTAAAGAGGGCAATTTCTGGATAGTATAATTTAAGAGTTTGTTTCACTCTGTAATAAAGCGCCAAACTATCTTCACATGAGGCTGTACCATTTTGCATTCCCACCAGCAATCAATGAGTCTCCGCTGCTCCACATCCTCTCTCGCATTTGGTGTGGTTGGTGTTCTGGATTTTGGCCATTCTAATAGGCATGTGGGATCCCGTTATTGTTTTAATTTGCAATTCCTTGATAATATGTGATTTGGAGAATCTTTTCATGTGCTTATTTGCTACCTATATATCTTCTTTGGTAAAGTACCTCTTCAGATCTTTTGTCCATTTTCTTATTGTTGAGTTTAAAGGAAGTTTTATAGGAAGTTAATTAATGTCTCTTTCTGCCAGGCTAGAAACATAAACAAGCTAGGAGATCTCAAAATATAAAAGGATATTCCTATAGTTATATGTAGGCCAGGCTTAATCTGGAGAAGTAAACTGGATAAGTATGGGTTCTTGACATCTCTGGGAATACTAATAAAAACAATTAGACATTTATGGCATACAAAATTCAAAATTATAACCCCAGAAGATATACAAAATCTCCAGATAAAGACTCTTTTAAAAAACTGGTAGAAAAAGAGATCAGACTTGTGATTATCAGAGGTATGTGGAGGTGGGATATGGAGAGGGAAAATTGGAGGAAGGTGGCAAAATTCCAGTTAGAAGACAAATATTAAGGAGGTGATACACAACATGATGACTATAGTTACCACTGCTGTATGATACATATAAAAGCTATTAAGAGAGTAAATCCTAAGTGTTCTCATCATAAGGAAAAATCGTTTTCCTTCTTTTCATTTTCCTCCTAATTGTATCTTTATGAGAGGACAGATGCTAACTAAACTTACTGCAGCAACCATTTCACACCATGGGGAGGTCAAACCATTGTACTGTATGACCGACTCTCACACAGTGATGGATGCCAACTGTCTCTCAATAAAACTAGGGAGGGGAGAGTGGGGTTATTTCAGTTTTAGTATAATTTAGGACTATTTTATTAACCAGGCACTCAGGAATTTTGCGTGTGTTAATCAGCAGCTCTTATTGTGCTCATGTATATAAAGCAGGCAAATAAAATGCCAAGTTGATCATACTGATTTGGAAGGTTGTTAAATTCTTAAATCCTGTCAAATCCCTGCCTTAGGGATGAGAACTTAACACATGCAGAACTATTGCCCTGGTTGGGAGTCAGGGGCAGTCGGTGTAGTGTGCCAGAGAGACAGAGAGGGAGAGAGAAAGAGATTTGCACTCTGAGACAACCCAAAATCAAATAAAACAAACAGAATAAACCAACAGAAAGTTATCATTCTGTCAATCACTAATCTCCAAATAAACACAACCTTTAGCCTTTTCCTACACATTTCTATCTCCTTCATGAAGAGATCTTTATCCTTGCAGATAGGAAAATTGTACAAAAAGAACTGTTACTTTTTTCTCCATGAGAAGAAAATTGACAACCTTTTTAATCTGCATAAGCTCTTTTTTCCTTTAAATTTTATTTGTATTAAAATGTCTGTCATCTTCTGTCTTACAATCACAAAATTACAACCAATATTTGAAAGTGGAAAAGTATTAAAATATTATGGGCCGTTAAAGAAAAGTCTGACATAGGATGGCCTAAGTGGTTTATTCACTTGACAAAAGTTTCTTCAGTCTCTTCTTTGTACTGGACACTAGGGACAAGTCTGTGAAGAAAAATGGAATGACCAAAACATACGGAGATAAATTTGATGCGTGGTGGCATTTCAAATTAGAGGTTAGAGAACTTCATTCAGATAAAGTGAGATCTGAGAACAGAAGTGAATACAATGAGAAAGTTAGACAGGCAGACAACTGGGGAGAAGACCTGTAATGTAGTAAACATCCAAATCCCTGAGGCGTTTGCTGTGTGGCGGGGACAGCATGAAGGCTGGTATAGCCAAACCACAGGGAGCACAGATGAGAGTAGCTTGAGACAAGGCCAGAGAAGCCGGCCAGGGTCAGATCCCATAGACCTTTTCAGGCTATGGCCAAGATTTTAGATTTTCTTCAACCGTAATGGGAAACCATTTGTACTCAACATGTATTTGTAACTTATTGAAGCAGTAACATCTCAAAGAAGAAAAAAATCTTAGTATTGATACACGTTTTCAATGATCATCAAATCCAGGATTTTTCTATCTTGGCACTAATGACATTTTATCCTGAATAAGTCAAGTCCATTTTGTGGGGGCTGTCCTATGCATTGTAGGACATTTGGCAATATCTCTGGCCTCTATCCCCTCCATACCAGTGGCACACCCCCTCCAGCTGTGGCAAACAAAACTGTCTTCCGACAATGACAAATGTTCAGGTTTCCTAGTTAAGAAGCACGGATCTAATCCAGTCCATTTTGCAGATTCAGTAACTGTGAGGTTAAATCACTTACTTAAGGTAAACAAAGCCAGTGGTTGCATTAAAGACAGAACTAGTAAAAGGTACGTAAACACACACATGCTTTTATACACACATAAAACACTGTATCCTGTGTTTTCAACTAACTTATAAATAACTTCACTTGAAGAAGATAAAGGGATTTGAAGTCAACTCATGACTTGAACTCAGGTCTCTAAATCTCTGTCTGCTTCAGTAATAAACTCTCAACTTGGGGTGTATTTGAGTTGACAATGACTTGAAGTAACCATAAACCAGAAGCTTCCTGAGTGTTTTAGCAAAATGTCCAGTTCAAGAAATAAGGAAGCAGGGACCCTTAGTCTTCCAACCCCACTTTAACTAGAAAAAGAATTTTAAAGTTAATGTAAATTCTCATTTTGATTTTTTTAAATCTAACAATAGTATAAAATACCTTGCTCTTTGCAAGGCCATACACCTGGGCTGCTGTGTTTTGTCCAGAAGTTGTTTCAAAGGGGACTGTGAAAAACCACATCGAAAAGAAGTTCTGAGTCTCTGGGGCCTTCTTTCTATAAAAGGAGGAGCTTATTCTACTTGTTTCTAATTCACCAGGTATTTTATTGCTTCAATTCCCACCAGATCTTTGGGTTGATCCAGCAGAAGGATTTAAAACGAAAGCAATCTGTGGGCTGGGAAGTGTTTAGGGTTTGTCGGACTCTTGTTTTCTCCATCTCCTCCCCAGAGAGACCAGCGTGTTGAGGGAGCTGAGGGAAGCATCTCTGCATGTCTGTAGTGCAGTACTGAACTCTGATAGGGGCATTTCTCAGTAATGTGGAGAGCTGGCATTGGGAGGGGAAGGCAGAAGGAGTAGGAGAGTAACACTAAGATAGTAAGAAAAAAGGCTAGACAGAAACCGTAGGGTGCCTCATATCACCTCAGATTTACTTCTAAACACAGGAAGCTGTTTACTGCACACCCCTGTACCCCTGACCAACGGCTGCTTTTCACTGCTACAGAATCCTTGACCCATGCACAGAACAAGCCAGAGGTGCCAGAGCTGGTGCTGTTCCCGAACAATGAGAGAGCAATTAGTCAGTTCATGTCTTAGCTTGCTTAGCTCTTGGCAACCTCTGAAGTATATTCTATTTATTCTTCTAAAGTACACCAATAGGATTGAAAATTCCAGTTGTCCACAGTGATAAATGAGTACATAGCTCATCTCTTTTTTTATGACTTTTTCCCCTTTCCTTATTTAATCCCATATTCTCCTAAATGTGTTTCCTGGGATCACTTGCCCCATAAACTGTGTACACTATTAACTTTGCCTCGGGATCTTCTTTTGGTGAAATCAAAATTAAAACAGGAACTTATTCCTCTCATGACTACAGAGTTAAAAGCCGTATTTTCAGGCTCAGTTTACTTTTGTTTTTACAAGCCTAGAAATTTCACACTTTGTGCCCGCACCATCTCTAGTCCCATTGCCTGAATTATCTCTCCCCAGTTTTAGCCGACTGGAAGCATCATCTTTCAGAATCCAACCCGAGCATCACCTGCTCCGTTGAGCTTGCTCTGCCCCTTCACAGGCAGTGTTACTGCTTCCTTCTTTTCCCTTACTTACTAATCTTAATTCGTTCAAAAGGGAAAACGCAAGCACACATGCATATAAACAAAGCCAAGTGATGAGTAGAAATATGAAGAAAGATTAATGACATAATTCTTCTGTTGGGTGTCCCTCTGGGAAAATACTTGACCCTCTAACTAGAGAGGCACAGAAAAATGGATAAGCTACCTTTGTCTTTGTCTTCTCTCTTTCCCTTTTATGTTTCTTGAATATTTTCTTAATCAAATCACTATTCCTGGCACTAGTCACATTTTTAACACTGCTTTGACCAAAGTCCCTGGGGGTTTTGTAAATTCCTCAGTAGACAAACATCGCAAAGAGCAACTGCATCCATAGAAGCACAAACAGGACATGAAGCAAAATAAGAACACACAATGGCTACTCAAAATTGATTAGGGATTTGACTTAACTTTTTGTTTTAAAACATTTTCTGTTGGATTGAAAATAGAATTTACACTATAAATATTGCTTATGTAGTTAACTCTTGTATGTAAGTGTTGGAAATTTGTTCTCTATGGAGTTCACAGCCAGCCGTCATTCTCCCAAATTCCTGGCAATCTATTATTATCAGATGAGCTTTCTGGCAGGCGAAATTAAGGCATCAGCATCCTATGTCATTTCCC
This sequence comes from Desmodus rotundus, assembly GCF_022682495.2. Classification (NCBI taxonomy): domain Eukaryota; kingdom Metazoa; phylum Chordata; class Mammalia; order Chiroptera; family Phyllostomidae; genus Desmodus; species Desmodus rotundus. Next base: position 12,243,520 of record NC_071394.1, read on the forward strand.
TGGCTAGAGCAAGTACGGACAAAATCTTCTAACCATAGCTGTCAGATTTAAGAATTGCACTCATGCATTACTCTTATAACCTGAAATTATAAATAAGTGTAAACTGGAGTAATATCTTGGAGACCAGGTCAGTAGATGGAATTTGGCTTTCCTATGGTGGCTCATTTAAAGCCAAAAGGTGGAGCGGGTGGATGGGTGGACATGGCATCAGCCCAACGGTCCATCTAGTAACACGTACAAGCCTGAGTTTTCCAGGCTGATGTGCTATTTGTGGTTCATCCTCTGTGAAAAGTGGCCAGATATGTATTAAGTGTGAGTTCACAGGGAGCTATATGCATGTGCCAACAAATGGTCCAGTACAAATTTGAATGTGGCTTCTGCTTTGGCTTCACTTATATCTGCACACACAAGTAGAGCTTCCCTGAAATTTAGCTTGCACAGGAAAAGAGAGTTTGGCTAAGCTTGAGAAGGACAGGATCAAGTAGTTATGCTTTGGAGGGAAAAATAATCCTAGGGACAGGTGGAAGAAAAATCCATGAGGGAGCAGGAAGCAAAATTCACATATACATGGAATCGTGTAGGATGGAGATGTGGAACAGCCTTCCTCTGTGTTCCCAAGGTCATAAACACAAGATGTTCAACTTGGACAGCTTACCTACCTTTTCCATTCACCTGAGTGGCTCTATGAGAAAGCTGAAACAGAGCAGGTAGTGGGTCAGCCCTCACTCACTTCCCCAGTGATGGGTGCAATGTATTCCACTGGTTGTTTCCACTTAGCTCCTCCCTGGGCCACACAAGAACTAGCCGTGGCAGGAGGGAGTGAAGAAAAGAAAGAAAGTGATTCTCTTTCTTTTTCTGCAGCACTGAGTTACCCTTCCTGTTGGAGAAACAGGTGTTCCCCATACTGGAAAAATCCAATATATAAATATCAAAACACTCAGAGGACTTGAGACTGATTTGCTTTACAAAATCATTCATAGAAGGTTCCCATGAAATAACCTTGGGGAAATAGCCAAACAAGTTTATTGAACGCTTATATGTAAGTCAAGGGGCATTTCATAAGCTTTCCCTATCAAAAATGAAGGTAAAAAAAATAAAATATGACTATATCGTATGGGCATATTAAATAAGATTCAACTCTAACTAGACTTTCTAGTATGTGGCCTCTTTTAGTATGGATTTTTATGGAGAATAAAAAAAATTATTTGTGTGGGAGAAAACCTGGAAAAAGAATCACTAGAACCTGATGTTTAAGATTCTGTTTCATTTTAAACACTCCTTCAGAACAGCATTACTAAGTTTTGGATTTTTTCCTTTCTTCTCCTGTTCTCATGACTGATTTATCCATTAGGCGAATTGCCAATCTATAAATTTCAAATCCAATGTCTCCATTTCTGAAATAGTATTTCTAAACTGTTTCTCTGTTGTGATGCACATGATGGATATATTGGTCGCATGCCATGACTTCTCCTTCTAACACCGGCATGCTATCTCCCACATAAAATACCCTCTACCTCCACCCCCTGTTGGAGAGACAACCTTGAATCCAGGCTTGCTGAGGCTCACTTCCAAGTGGATTCCAACGGGACACTGCATTTGAGAGCGAAGTGTTTTTATGTTGGAAAACAGCAGCATAGAGTTACAAAAAAAGTGGACCCACATTCCCTCTCCCTGGAATATCTTCCCCTAGAAAAGGTATATTCACTCCTTCATCTTTAAAGCAGTTGTTCAAACGTTACTGTAAGAGTAAAGCTCTTTCTAACCATACTACTTAAAATATCTTTCCCTAGTACGCTTTCCTTACAGCCTTATGTTTTTTCATCTTTCATTACACGATGCATTTATTTATTGTGCTCATATTTTTTCACCCTCACTAAAGCCTAGTTTCCACAAGGGCAGAGACTCTTGGTCTGTTTTCTTCATTGCTAGTTCCTCGGCACCAGAGGGGTGTGTAGATCATAATAGCCACTCAATGCATGGAATTAAATGAATGAGAATTGCTATGATTCCTGTTTCATACTTGTAAAACAATAACAGTGAAGCTTACAAAGGACAAGGAATTTATCAGGGGAATGGCCACCAAAAGGGAGAGCCATTCTCAAGACTTTCTCTCTAACCCCAAGAGCAAGCCTTACTTATTGCGCTATGCTGTTTTACAAGCGCTTTGGTGGCTGTGACCATTCTATCCTTGCTCGATGAGTACTTTGCTTTCTTTTAAAGAAGACCCATTCTTTGGGCTTTTGCTTCCATATCTCTTCCTTATTAGTGACTTAATCGGCAAAGCAGATGTCCGCTAGGTTTATATATTGTTTAAAAAAACTGTTAATTTTTGTTGGTTTGTTTTAATCTTAGGTTCACAAAGTGCAAAACAAGCTAGCCAAATATATTTGGCATTATTTTGGAAACCTCTGCATAATCCATAGAGAAACGGAACACAAATGCTCCAGTTATTTTACATGGGGTTTGAATAATATTTAATGACTAGAGGGTCCTCAGGGCTTTTTCAAAAATAAATAATGGGAAGTTGGGCTGAGTTAAGAGAGGAACAGTTGCAAACCCTCTCCCACAATGCTCAATCACAACAAGCTGTATAACAACAGTGATGTAAATGCTTCAAAAATATGGTGACTTGTTTTATCAACATCATAAATATAAAAAATATTTTTAAATAGAAATTCTCAAAGTTCTACATCCATGGCACAAACCACTATACCACCTGACCCTGTGAGGAAATTATTTTGCTTGGAAGATGTTATCCACCCAAAATAAGCGCACTTCTTTCTGCTGATGAATCTGAATCTTCTCACGAGCTAGTCTTAACCTGGATTGAGAAAATGCCAACCATTGGAAGAGGTTCTTTCTCTATCATGATTGCTCCCCTTTCGGGAGTCAAGGGCCCGCTCCCACACACGTTTGAAACCACAAGATTCATCTCCTATTCTTTGGTAACAGAGTTCCTGTAAGAACCAGGAACTTTGATAAAGACACCGTTTTTTGTTTGTTATGTTTCAAAGATCAATACACACTTTCAGACTGATGTTCCTTTTCCTGTTAATGTAGCTTTAAATTAACAGTGTGTCTTGGTAACTGAAAGATTGGTAGCGTAAACATTAAAATTAAAAATTAAGATAACAAATTTAAAAATTCAAATTGGAATGTGTAAACATACTCCTAGTAATATATGACAATTTACCAAGTTCACAATCTTTAGTGGATGAATACTTAATCCATCTCAACATAAAATATATATTTTGAAAACTACTTTAAGAACTACTTTCTCCAAGAAACTAAAATAAGATTTGTGTGCAGCATGTATTTGTAGGGTCTTTAATTTCGAAACTGTGAGATCTTAATTTATGAGTAAGTTAATAACTCAGGTATTGCCGTGTTCTAGCTAGTACAGTGGAAAGAGAGGAGGCTGAAATATAAAACAGACTTCTTTGAATCACAGCTCTTTCATGACTAAGCTTTAAAATAGAGACTAATTATAGTTACCCTAAAGGATTATTGTAACTTTGTGAATAATTATAAATAATTGATTGTTTTCCTGAAGTATAGAAAGCTATGAGGTATTGTTTAAAACCACAGAGTTAAAATTATACGGTTTTAGGTTGAGGAGTGATGCTGTGACATTTTTTAAAAAGAAAATCAATTAATTATGTAATTGCAGTGAACGTGAAGTCTACTCGAGAACTCATTTTATGGGTATAAAAATATGCTGCCCATATACATTTGTATCGAAAATCTGTGGTATTGCTAAATGCTCATAGCACAGATACATTACCTAGTGCATTTCTTTTTTTTAATTTTAATTTTTTATTGTTATTCAATTACAGTTGTGTGCCTTTTCACCTAGTGCATTTCAATTGTGGTATGACACATTGTCTTTCTAAATTATTTTACAATTTTACCACTTTATATTTAAAATTGCTAGTACTGACATTTATGGGGAAATGTTCTGCTTATCAGTGAGGTGGTCATAATGTATGAGAGAAAAGCAAGGGGGATGCTTTTGGCCCATGTAGGCCACACTGATACACTCAACCTCTGAGAGCAGAGTAACTATAACCCAGCATCGCTAGAATCTGGGCATTTTTCTCTAAAATTCAGCCTCAGCTGAGACAACATACCTCTCAGGCTTACAATAAAAATTAACATTTCTAATATACATATTTTTTCCATTTTAAACTCAGAGATGTTTCAGTAAGTTGGGTCATATAGAAATAAATGAAATTATAAATATGTATGATTGATTGGCTGATTGACTGATATATAAATTTGCTGCTTAGACTTAAGGGGGGAAAAAGCATAGTTTGTATAGGGTTCACTCTATCTGCAGTTTTGGGCATCCATTGGGGGTCTTGGAATGTACCCCCTTTGGATAAGGGGAGACTACTACACTGTGAGGTTGTAGGGAGCTTTTAAGACTAAGAGTGGAGCTCACAGATCATGCATATACTGCTTGAAAAGTTCTGAGTTTTTTAAAACATGATTAAGGATGGAAAAGGAAGCATTGAAATCAAGGTTTTCTTTTCCTAATTGAGGTTCTCTCTAAATCGAGGGCCCACAAGGTACTATTAGCTTCCCACTGTGATTAACTGTGAATAACCTTTGTGGTTAAATCTCACAGACTGACAAAGTTTAAGCAACCAGGATAGATGATCCAGCTCGCTTAGCCTTATCTTACATTTGGATCTGTTCACCTTTTCCAAGTCACTCATTATGAGATTGACAAAACTCTCAGTACTCTCAAATTCCCAATGTTTACTATAAACAAAGGAAGTTCAGAATTCTCAGAATTAAGCCTTACTTCAGTGGGATGAGTTCTGCAGTTTCACAAAGAACCCTGGTGAAAAATACTTGAAAGAACATGTACACTGTTGAATCTTTTACTGATCCAGGCCCCATTAATTTAGAATCTTGGAGTCATTCAGATGTTTGGTGTGAAATACATCTTTTTTTATCTGCCTGTGAAGAAAATCCTGATAAGCAAATCAACAGTGCAAAAAGAGTTCTCAAGAGATATTTGACATACAAGAACAGACCAACTATTTTTAAGTCCCTTTCTAGGATCTGTGTTGTTAATTGGTATATTGTTACTTCAAGATAATTGTCAGCACAGGCTAAGTGGTTATTATCTGTGAGCTTCTGAAAGAAAAAACAGTACAACTATACATTGTTCCATACCTATACTCTAATTATCTTGTATAACACCATTCATTAAATCTCAGTCAAAATCCCACAAATGGAAGTTTGAGAGGCCAACAGGTAGGGTAGTTTCTGGGCAAGATCTTCCCCTTCACTATCATGAGCCTTAAAATACAGCTGTTCGTTTAGCTCACCTACAGCCTGAACTTCTGGGATTGCCATTGAGGTGGAGGTCATAAATACTTTCCCCGAAAGAGAAACACATGTACAGGTGCTGAGAGCCACTTGCATGCTTTTATATGTTATTTTATTCAGAATTCTCCAGCAAGCCCATGAGGTATGTCTGGTTATCTCCACAAAATAGTTGAATAAATCGAGGCTCTAAAATGTTAAGCAAATAAATATCTGAAGGTTGAATAAGTAGAGCAACTCCGCTATAAATCCCTTCTGTGCTCGCCAAGATGCAGGCTTTTATACTCCACTATATGGCATCGAAGGTACTCACCTTAGAGTTAACCTTAAGCACAACGCTTACCACATTTTATCACAGTGGTTTGTGCCATTTTCTGCACTAAAATACGGCTTCCTTATGTGCAGCACCTTGTCATTTTCAAGTTGGCGTCAGAGAACCCAGCACATGTCTTGGCCCCTAGTGTGACTCAATACATTTTGATTAAATGAGTATATTTAGAACAAGAAGAACTAACCCAGGAGCCAATCTTCAGTATTTGGGGAGTGATGTGGCCCAGGACAAAAGGTTACAGTAGCAATGCTTACTTAAATGAAGAGCACCTCTCTTGAATTACACAGAAGACGACTTGTGAGTTCCAGGGTGTGGCTGGCAGAATTCCAGAAATGATCCCCAAGATCGAATGCCTAGATCCCTGGAACCTATAAATATCATGAGATGGCTTTCTGGTGATTATGTTATGTTACCCAGCAGAGATCCCCTTAAGATAAGGAGATTATCTGATGATTACCATCTAATCATGTGGACCACTTTAGAAGCAGAGAGTTTTCTCTGGCCGGTGGTAGAAAGAGGAAGTCAGAGCAGAGCGATTCAAAACTTGAGAAGGGCTCTGGCTGGTGTGGCTCAGTGGACTGAGTGTAGGCCTGTGAACTGAAGGGTCGCTGGTTTGATTCCCAGTCAGGGCACATGCCTGGGTTATGGGTCAGGTGCCCAGGGGGGACGCACAAGCAGCAACCACACATTTCTCTCCCTCTCTTTCTCCTTCCCTTCCCCTCTCTCTAAAGATAAATAAATAAAATCTTTAAAAAAACTTGAGAAGAACTTCACTCACTAATGTTGGTGTGAAGATGGAGGGAGCCACATGAGAAGGAATGTGGACCTTAAAAAGCTGAAAAAGGTCCCTGGCTGACATCCAGTAAGTAAACAGGGACCTTAGTGTCTGGAAGGAACTGAATTCTGCCAACAACAGGAATGAGCTTGGAAGAAGACCCCAACTCTAGATGACAATGCAGTCAGCTAACATCTTGACTTCGACCTTGCTCCCAAGCAGAAAACCTTACAGAATTGTGAGCTAGTAAATGGGTGTTGTTTTAAACCCCTAAGTTTATGATAATTTGTTACACAACAGTAGAAAACTGATGTGCAGGATGATCAACTTTTTAATAAGAACTAATACTAAACTAATCAATATTGACTATCCTCTTTAATGAAACCTTTAAAATGAAACGTAAATTCAGGGGGAAAGTCCCCGTCTATTTGGAGGGGTTCAGTGGGAAAGATCTTCATTATCCAGCTATAAATGTACATTATGCATCTATAATTGCTTTCCACCACATGACAATGTACGGGTGCTCTGAAAGTTTAATGTATTCCGTGAGCTTCTGATAGGCGGCCATATTAAAGAGACAAAATCCTTTAGGGGGAGGGTATTTTAATGATCTTTAAAAGAAGCTGAGGCCTTTTTTTGTGGCCTTATTCAACTTCCCCCAAAACTTGCCTCAGACCCTGTCACACCGAGAAAATATATGTGACTTTCTTTTGTTTTTTCATGTGTTTTGAGTTTAATAACATATGCTGTTTATATTTGGTTTCTATAGAGAATTTCTTTTTGCCTTGTAAACAGTTGCAAAGATTTACCTAGCGAGCGCTGTGTGGGTTTTCTCTTTCTTTATCCTCCCACCCCCCCACCCTTGGAAAGTCTGAATAGTTCCAAGGATTAGCAGCAGCTTAACTTCAGTCATGAGCTGTAATAGATAAATGCAGTTATTGTTCCATCCGAGCTCTTCAGGATAGTGTGAAATTAACCAGTTGCCTTTTTCTTTCCCCACAGTCAACATCTCGGTAGCCACTCCTATCTGTGTTTCACGGACTTGTCAGGAAGTACCGGTAACTGAATTCTCTATGTGAAATAGGGCCCAAAGGTCAAGTTCTTCTCCTTTCAAATGAGTTAGACACTTCTGGAAAGGATAATCGACTTCTTTCTCTTAAGGGCCTAATACATAACAGGTACTAAACTAGTCCAATAACATATGCTATATTTTGTGGTTGTTAATAGTCCCATTTTTCAGGTCAGGGCACTGATATACAGAAAGACTAAAAGACTAGTCAAAAATGTATACATACTAAGTGGAAGATCTCTGCGGAGTGTAGTCCAAGATGACTCCTCATTGCCTGCCCTTCGGTAAGTGGTAGGCCTCCTAAATTGCCACAGAACTGCATACGCTCTGTCTTCCAGGTAATACTGTGTCCTTGACTTTGATGCTTTGGAATCCATTGTAGAAGAACGTGATGCTTCATTCTCTTGATCTCAACAACTAATAAGTTAACAATAAAACCATGAATTCATCTGATAGCCTTTACATTTTTAACGTAAGCCTATTCCCAGAAAGAATATGTTCTATCAACCCTTCACACTGGAGATATGTGCTGTTCACTAAGCCATTTTTTTAATACAGTTTAAAAAATTAAATAGAAATTCAGCCCCTCATTCACACCAGCTACTTTTCAAGGTGGAGTAGCCCCATGTGGTGAGTGGCTCCCATACAGGATGGTGCAGATTTACAGAACATTTCCATCATTGCGGCAACTTCTGTCGGAAAACACGGCAACAGAGCCAGAGTAACACCAGCTAAGCCCTTGGCTATGTGCCGCGTGTGCCCTGGAATTTAAAATTTTAAAATATTTAAACTAAGTACATAACATATGTCTCATTGAGCCTAAGGTCTATAGTGTCTCAAAGTTGATAGTTCTTTTATGCTACTAAAAACAGAAAAAATGGGGTTTTTTGTTTGTTTGGTATAGTGCTTTGTCGAAGGCCCTCCCCATTTCTGTTACACCAGGACATGGGAAGAACTCTGAATTTCCCATCATCACAGCTGCAGCATCCTCACAGGATCTGATCATATACCCTCTTCACTGCCAGCATAAATTGTTCTCATCATTTAAAATTTCCTTCTTAAAACCAGTTTATATAGTACTCATTGAAGGCCTAAATGTTTCAGGCTCTGGACTAGAGTTGCTTGAGATGCAAAGGTTAATTAGATAATATCCCCTTACCAACCTTCACCTTTCCTCCTAGTTAATTCCTAATTATCATTTGGGTCTCAGTCACACCTTGTTTCTTCTGGAAAGCACCCCTGCTTCTCTAGAAAATTGGTTAGGCACCCTTGCTCTATGCGCACCACAACTGTCTTATCATAATAACCATCCGTCCTTACTGTCAATTTTAATATAATCATTTGCTTTGCTCCGCACTTAAACAGTGGGTACCACAGGGGCAGGAACTCTGTGTGCTGTTCTCATCATTGGATTTCTAGCTCCTAGAACAGTGCTAGGCCCTTGGTAGGAAGTTTTATTCTTGAAGAGTTGTATTTTGTTTTGAGAATAGAGGCAAGAGTCAGCTTATTTTTTTGACTCACTATCTTGTGTACCTTGTCTACTGAGCACAATATCGTCCCTAACAAGAGTTTTAACCATGTCATTTTAGTCACCTTGAGGAAAATACTACATTTTAGTTGTGTCTTCTAGTGTAAAGGAAATGTAATATAGAAGCATTTTTTTCCTAGAAAATATAAGGCAGCAAGAAATAGCATGCTAAAAGGGAGGCGTTAGAAACAAAAGACTCAATTTATAACTTTTCCTCTGCTGCTAAATTTGCTCTGTGAACTTCATCCCATCCATATATCTTTGTTCTCTAGGACCCTCATCTATAAAATAGGTATAAGTAAGTTCTACCCCACAGGATTTCCCAAAGAATTAAATTAAATAATGCGGGATTCGTGTGAGATGCTGGTAGAATTCTCAACAAATGTCAGTGTCTTACCTGTTTCCACACACTCAGGAGTCGGCCCTGTGTAAAAGATCGGTGGTTTGGTTCCTTTTGTGTTTCTTCCTCTCCCTCTTTGGTTTCTTTCAAAGATCCTTTTATTTGACTTTCCCCCTTTTTGCTGTGTGTCCTAATATCTGATTTTCCTCTTCCGTTCCATCCCCAGCCCACCCCAAAAGCATCCGCTCTTTATCTCGCTCAGCTGATGACACAAAGAGCATAATTGAGCTCTGACCTCTGGCACAAATAAGCATCTGTCTCGCACATTAGGATCCCTCCCAGTTCATGACTTTCAATTACTTTTGAAATTTCTGGGTAATTTCAGGTTGGTAGGTTAAAATTGCGATTTTATTTTGGCAGATAATATGTTTTTAAGTGAGCTCTTCTCAGTGTGTGTATTAAATAGTTTCCTCATATAGCAGAGTGACTTTTGGGTTTGTCCTTGACCACACTAGAAAGTAGAAACTAGAAGAAATCTTTCATAGCTATTGCTTTCAAAGTTATTAGTTTGTTGAAAGTTTTTCATTTTTCTTATTTTCCCTTATTTATTGGTATGTGTTGTAATCTGAGTAATGGACCCCCAAAGGAGGTCACATTCTAATCCCCCAAAACCTATGAATATTTTATATTTCATGGCAAAAAACAAATTTCAGGTGCAACTAATTTTAGGCCATTGAGATGGGGAGATGATCTGGGTGGACTGGTGTAATCAGAAGGAAAGCTGGAGGTACAGACTCAGAGACAGAGAGGTGGCCATTCAGACAGAGCTTGGAGTGAGGAAGGGCCAGGAGCCCAGGGGTGTGGGCTGGAAGGTGGAGAAAGCAAGAGCACTGGTTCTCTCCTGGAGACAACAGACTTCTGACACCTTGATTTCAGGCCTGCAAGACTCTTCACGTTTCTGACTTCCAGAACTATACACGAACTTTGTATTAATTTAAGCCATTAAGTGTTTCATGATTTATTATGGCAGCAGTATGAAACTAGTGCAATGTATTAAAAAATAAGATTTTTGTATTGTTTCCAAAGTCAAAAAACCCAAAATGATGTGCCTTAAACATCAGAGTGGGCTGATGTATCTAAGTGCACATCTTCTTACCAAGTTTTTTTACCTGAGCATTTGAGCTGAAGGAACCTTATTCCCACAAAGAGGAGGCAGATACCAAGTATATTCTGGAATATAAATACTAAACATATTTATATAATCCTCTGAGAACTAGTATACGGAGAAAAAATATATGTATATATTTAATTGATCTTGAGTATATTTTCAAAGCTTCCCTTTCTACCTAGATCAAGATCATTTGATAAAGTTTTTTCTATGCCAAAATATTATTTGTTGATCAGTAGACTTGGGAGAGTTTAACAGAAACCTAAATAAATAAGATTGAGTAAAGTCAGTTTTGAGGGCTGCTGACAGGGACATTCTTGAGGGGACAAGAGAAAAACTTCACATTTAAAAAGTAGTGAAAGTGCCCCAGTGAACATTTGAAACCAACCGCTCGTGGGGAAAGATAATTCTCTCCTCACTAGCTTCACTGACTTTCCATAACAGTGCTAAGGAAATTTTTTTTTTCTTTTAGTGCTAAGGAAATTTAATCAACAAAATGCATTGCTAAGCAGTTAGCTTGGTGACCCTGAGGGACCTGTGAACACGTGTTTGGAGCCTCTCATGACACGTAATGGCTCAGTTTGTCTTGGCCATCGTCACTGACTCTCGTGGGCTCATGGACCTGGCTCCCCTGCATGTGAGGACAACAGATGCTTTTGAAGATTCTTTCCTGTTCTAAATAGTGATCAACATTCTGATTTCATTTTAACTTACTTTCCATCACATATACAAAAACAGCTTGAGGAAAAATTAGTGAACTCATGATAATGCATAGCCTCCCAAGGAAATGTTCCCTGATTTCTCTAAGCAATGTCTTCCCTTCTGTGTTTCATTAACAACCTCAGCAAACCTCTGTTATCCCCATGTTCACCTGTAATTCAAAATATCTCCTTATGAGCCTGTCTTTCTCTTTCAGCTGCAAGCTCCCACGGGCACAGGGGAAGTCTAATCTTTTTGATTATTACAAACCCTCAAATAAACACACAGTAAGCCCTGGCTATACATTTGTTGACCACTTGTCTTCCCCATTCCATTCTCTAGGGTGCTTAAATAATTTCAAGTGGGAACATGAATACCTTTTGCTGGGGTTATCCAATGTCTTCTCTAAGTCAAGCAAAATATCACCCGCTTAAATCTCTCACTCTTTCTCTTCAATAACGAAGGGCTTCTTTTGGCTTTTGGCTCCGAGGAAGCTAAGGTGCAACTTTCTCTGGTTGTCCGGAATCTGGGTCCACCCAACACCAGCCACCTCCACCATGCCGCTGAAGTTTGAGCCCAAGGAGATGTATACCTGAGGTGCACCAGTGGGGAAGTTGGTGCCACATCATCCCTGGTCCCCTGGGCGTGTCTTCAAAAAAGGTTGGTGATGACATCGCTAAAGCAACAGGTGACCGGAAGGGTCTGAGGATTACCGTGAAACTGACCACTCAGAACAGACAGGCCCAGACTGCGGCAGTGCCCTCTGCCTCTGCCCTGATCATCACAGCCCTCACAGAACTGCCCTGGGGCAGAAAGAAGCAAAAAACACCGAGCACAGTCCAATTGTCACTTTTGATGAGATTGTCAACATTGCCTGACAGATGCAGCATCCATCTTTAGCTAGAGAACTCTCTGGAACCATTAAGGAGGTCCTGGGCACTGCCCTGTCTGCAGGCTGCAATTGACGGCCACCACCCTCATGGAATGCAGTGGAATGCCTTGCCAGTTAAAGATCATTGACAACCAATAATTAATAATAAGAAGAAGAAGAATACTGAAGGGCTTCACATGATGCCCAATTTCTTGGTTTTGTTTGTCTATTTCAAGGAAATCAAAACCCTCGTCAATAATTTTAAACGCCCTTTCAAATCTGCATAAACAAAGAGCAAGAGCACATGCATTGTACCATCAGAGCCTCTGCCAGGCTTTCAGATTATTAACGATTAGGTTACTTTCTCAGCAGACGTCACAAATTTTGCTGAAGCGCTACTTGCCTTTGGTAAAACAGAGATCGTCTGTGCCTCCACCATCGCTAAATAATCTGGAGATCACGATTTTGGCATTTACTTATTATCTAAGGCCAAGTCTGCGCCCTTGACTTTGCTGGTGGTGGCTCCCTTTGATAACTGAGCAGATGGTGAAAAGGGTTAGAAACAAAGAAGAAAAAACCATATTGTGCTTCCAGTGAAAAAACCATACTGTGCTGCATTTGGAACCCAGGTTTTTCTCGATGACTAAAGCCCAAGTAAGTATGCCTTTCATGAGCTGCCATTTTGGGACTCTGAAATGTGCCCACGATATGCCTTTAAAATGTAGTCCAAATTATGTATTTCTGGGTGTTTTTTATGTTGTTTTCCTTGATTCTATTTGAGTGGTTAGTCATTGGACATTCTAACAGCTTGTCTAATTTCTTGGTGTCAATCCGTCCAATGGCCACTATAATGTGGACATTCAATATGTAATATAAAATTAGCCAGCAGTGTCACTTTGGCTTAGTTAGAGGAGTTGGACCCTTCCAATGCTTTAAACTAGAATCAGAAAGCTTAACCTTGGCCTGGGCTGTGCCCCAGAATCAACATGCAGCCTTAAATGACTCATTTATTTCAGGGACTCAATTTCCTCATCTCTTAAAGTTAATGGAAAATGTGCCCAGCTTGCTGTGGTGTAGGCGTCTAGAGTTCTAAAGAGATTGAGTAATTATTCCTCTTCCTAACTTAAGTGTAATGGGTCATCCAGTCTCACTCTGTTAGGAATGAATCCTGGCAGAGCGGGATGGGAGAACCAGACCCCATCCTTCTTCGTGGTTCATGCCACATTCTGCCCACCCCATCGCTGTCTTTTATCAACTTAAAGGACTTCCGACGTGCACAGAGACCTGTCTGGGTACCAGTGTAAAGCAGCCAGACTGTCTCTCTGCATCACTTTGCTCTGCTTAAACTCTCTGCTTGGAACTTATCACCATGTGATATTTTTTTTCTTGTTTATTCATGTATTATTTCATTTGTCCTCTAAAATGTAAGTGCAAAGAAATTGGGAACCTTGACAAGCCAGTTTATTGTTAAATCAAGAGTACCTTAGAATAGTGTCTGGCACTTAGCAAATACTGAATTAAAATATGGTGAATGTTTTTCATTCTTTAAAAACACGGAGTATAGCTAAATCTAACCACTTCACACAAAAACCTGCCATCATCCCAAATTACTGGATGTGTGCCTAAGTTGTTCAGAGCAAACGTGATTCCTTGGGGAACTGTTATGAAGGTAGTGAGGAGTTCTGAGACAATTTCTGGAATATCTTTGTAAATGGCATCATGTGGATATTAAAAGTCATTATGAGGTTTAATCAGCCATGGTTTTACTTTTCTTTAATCCAGTCCCTTAGACCTAACCCCTGTCCTTGGTCAAAATGTCAGGAAAATGGAGTAAGATTTTCAAGTTACTTTCTGTTATGGTTACAACTGCATTTTAAGCCCTAAAAAAGGAATACATTACTATGAGACTGCTCTAGTCCTTACACTTCAATCTCACATTAGTGTATTTCCTGCCCTTGCTGTTTCGCTTCTCTTCTTCTTCCCCCTCCCCCTTTCTTCCCAGCGTGTATCTGATCCAAGCTCAGCCACTTACTGTGGGGAAGGAAGATGTGATTGATCTCCCACCCCTCCATTCTCCTCTAAGTCCTGAGCAGGAAAAAGGAAGGAGAAATAAAAAGATAAAATGACTTTTTACTTGTATGGTGCCATTCATGCTCCCACCCCACCCCCCACCTCTTGAATGGCTTGTGTTAAGCAGACATCCAGACACTGGCACAGTCATTGAATTGCGGAGCCCCTCTGCCCACACCACCACCATAGCTGAGAGCTTCCACCATCCCCTGAATGAGGTGCTATTTCTGACTGACTCTTCACTTTCCCTTCAATCTCCCTTCAGTGACACAGAATGTATAGACTCCTTTTGCAAAGGTGACCTAGACATGGAAGCAGGCCTTTTGGTCAAATTCCTTTCAAGATGGCTCAAACTCAATCACTGTACTTTTTATCACGATTCCTCTAGTCCAAGAAGAAACATTTTATTACACATAAAATCCTGGAAGTGCAGGCCGCTCCCCAAAATAGCTTCCTACGATTTTCTGATGGTGACTTGGAAGAGTTATAAATTCCTTTATCACCAAATATCCTGACAGGAAGTGAGATGGTCACTTTTCTTCTTTCTCACAGTCCCTATTCTGCCCCTTACTTTTCTTGATGGTGGGGTAAACCCTATCTAGTCTTCCTCCCAGAGGAAAGAGAAAACCAAAACAGAGCATTTCCTACCAGCCTGAAAAATTTTCCCCAGAAATACTTACTCATAAATTTTCATGAATGGCAAGGCCTGGCTTCTATACAGGACAGAGGTGGATGACAGATACTGGGCTAACGAGACTGACTGGGCCGCCTCTCAGCAGGCCCTATGGTTGGTTGAGAGCTTCTCTTTAGAATGCAAGAGACTTTGATGCTAGTTTTTTTCAACTTAGGCCCTCAGTCAGAACTTCCAGGCAACAGGAAAAGTTTTGTTTAACATCTGCTCTTGCTTTTACAGGCCTTTTAGAATATGGAGAGTTGATGAGTATGACTGTTCTATAGAGTCACAGCAGAACTCGTAACAGAAGGTATTAGAGCATTTAATGATAAAAACTTCGGTTTTTCCTGTGAGGTGATCAAGGCTAGCTATGAAGAGGTACACTGAAGCAGAGGATCTTGGAGGAAAATTTATAGCAAAGAATAATAAAATATGGGGTATTTATGAACATTTAGGGAGGTTAGGGGCACTGTGTTTTAGGGTTTCTGTCTTTAAGACTTTAAACATAAAGACCTGTATCAGTGAGCAAGAAAGCACATAATTTTACCTGTAGAGTCAAAGTTAGATGGTATTTTCTCAAAAGATGCTCTCTTGGCACCAACTGGCATTATCCTTCTAATGGTTACTGAGATGCTGCAGAGTACTCTTAATGACCTGTTACTCATGGAAATGCTGGGATTAATGTTTGAGTAAAATAATAATGAAACAATATGATTATTATTATGAAGGATTATTATAATTAATTATATAGTTGATCATATGGATTTAATGACACTAATGGTAAACATATATTCAGAATTTACTATATGCCAAGCATTTTTCTAAACAATTTACATGAATAAGCTTGTTTAATTGGGAGCAAATATTATCAAGCCAGAAGTATAAGGTGGGATAAGGTGCTTGCAGTTACTTCTCTATTGATCCCAGGAGGTGCGAGGATGTCAGAAGAGCGTCTTGGAGACTCAGCGGGCAGAACTCCCGATCTCCATCCTTTCCTCTGGACTTCTGCATCTTTTACATGTTCAGTTTCACTCAAGATTTTTTTTGTCTGAGTAAAAGGTTTGTAGTAGACATTTATTCCTCCTTTTGTAGTGATAACACCATTATCTTTTCTTTAGAGAATCTTCCCCCCACTCTCAGTCCATTTGTTGTGAGTGGACACAATATTTTATTAACAATCTATTGCCACCCAATATTAGAGTCGATCAGTTGGCGAGCCCCACCTCCCAGAATAAAAGGGCAAGTGACTAATGTCTGGACACTGGGCTACATCCCAGTACTTTTATTGAAACTACTGAGAAATGGCATCCCGCTTCTGGTGACATGAGAGTAATTTCTGGTAGTCATCTTGTAAATCAAGAGGAGGGTGTGTCTAAAAGGAAAGTTCTAAATGAAAAAAAGAAAGCTGAGAGATAGAAAAAGATCAAGTCCTGGTGATAGTGGTAGAGCTTTTGGTTCCTGCTAAGCCTGACCATAGACCTACCATTTAATTTTTGATTTTTTTTGAGATGAACCATTAAATTATTTTTGACTCAAGCCAGTCTGAGCTAAGATTGTGTTGCTTGTCATTTTATAATTGATTAGTTTCTGCCAATATGTATTTTTTTCTTTCAAATCACTTGTCTAAAAATGCACAAATAACACTTCAGATCATCCACCCTATTGGATTCCTGGTATTTATCAGGGTAAGTGTTACACAAGTAACTTGTAAAATCAAACTTGCGTTCTTCAGTTTCTCCACAAATTAAATTTCCTGGTACACTTACATGTGTAAGAGAGGGAGTCAGCGCTTCTAAAATGCTTCAGGTCTAATATTTTTGTCTTTACACGCGTGTCTATGAGACTGTGTGATTGGCTGTCCTTTCGTAATTGAACATGTAATCCTACTGTGTCTGCATCACATCAAACATCGGGATGAATAATTCAAGGTTCTATATCTGGTTGGAAAGTAAGAGTCAATCCAACATGTCTAGATAGCACCCAAATAACCAGATGTGTGACCAACGTTCTAAAAACTCTCCCCTCCATTTGAATACTCTGCATTGAACAGAACCAAAGCAACTGAGCCCCTCCAATGGGCCCTGTATTAAGTGAGGGACTCTCATATGTGGATTAACATACAATTCTTCTAATAATCTTGCCTCATTGGCTGTTATCACAATTTTTACTATAAAAGAAATGGAAGCTAAATATGGTAAAATATTTTTACCCAAAGATGTAAATGACAGAGTTGGAACCCAAACTCATGGTGCACTCTGGCACGCTGGCCACCTTCACTCATTCACACCAGAAGGGCCCTGTGCCATTTTCGTCTTCTCTCTCCACCTAGCCAGCAGCACTTTCCTGATGCAATGTGACTACATCTTGCTGGAGTTGTCAATTTTTTTTCACATGTGACCATTTAATTTTGAGTTGCTCATCTGTACGGGGGTCTGTCTCATCTTCCAGGGCTTTCCTTATGCTAATCAAGCATGACCTTAGACCCAACATGGTTTCAATTTATTGAATCTCTGTTTTTGGTGTTTGTGGAAAGAACATTTTATGTTATTAGTTTTATTTCCACTCATTTACCCCATCACCACAATAAAAAACAGACACATGAAGAGAAGCTGGACATGTTCTGTAACATGATGTTGCATAGGCCTAATTGAGTAGTTAAATATGATGGGTATAATTATGCTCTATGATCCTCAGATGCAAAAGAGTTGTGTTATTTTGCTTTATTAAAATAAAACTTTCTCAGATCTTTCAGGAAATAAATCAAGAAATCATATTTTCTGTATGTACTGGGTACACAAACTCTATGATTCACAAAAGACACATCTATGCTAGACCTTATGTCATACATATTTAGGGGCAAAGCCTATAGTTTTTCTATCCCTTCTGATGCCATAGAAATGGTATTGTTAAAGCATGTGTGGTTTGCTTGAGGACTAGAGCCCAGCTTCTATGCTGCCCACTGACACCCCATTCTCCATGGCATTCCAGGACACTACCACTTTCCTTGAAGCTGCCGAGGTCCAGTCCCCACTTAGCACCCAAGTGTTCTTGTGCCACCTGATCTGAATTAATGTCACATGTGTGGTCATGTATCTTTCATTCAGGGAATGTGCCACTCCTATTTCCTTTAAGTTAAATGAATCAATACTTATCTGTGGCCCAGACATCATGCTGAACATCTCAGCCTTCATACATTGTACCAAGTTCTGTTACTCCACCTCTGGGCCAATGGTTCTCACAGTGCAGAGAAGAGCTTGATGATGTTTATAAAGAAAACGGGCCCTGGCTGGTGTGACTCAGTGGATTGAGCACTGGCCTGCAAACAAAGGGTCACCAGTTCCATTCCCAGTCAGGGCACATGCCTGGGTTGTGGACCAGGTCCCCAATAGGGGGCGTGCGAGACACAACCACACATTGATGTTTCTCTCCCTCCCTTCCCCTCTCTCTAAAGATAAAATAAAATCTTAAAAAAAAAACTTTCTTTAAAAAAAAAGAAAACGGGGGTGAGCTGTCAAATCTCTGACAGAAATAAAAACAGTTGGAAATATATGTCTTTATGTATTATACTCCTGCATTTATAAACCATTTATAAACCTTTAAATTTGAAAAAAAAAATCACAGAGTAGATAATAGCGCACATTCATTGAACACTTAGCAGTGCCCAACACCATTCTAAAATCTTTATATATAGCTGCTTGTACAGTAAGATTGTCTGAGAAGGGAATGTTCTGTACTATCTTTCCTTTACAGACTATGAAAGGGAGGCCTGTGACTTGGATCTGACCTGGAGGTTGGGCCTGCAGGGGCAACCTAGCAAGCTAGCAAGCTAGCACTTGTGTCCGGGGGAGCTCACCTCAACACTGGTACCATGGGGTTGGCCTGGAAATGGAGCAGGCCAGGAGCCAGGGTCTAGGGGAGCCAGTCTGAAGTTTAAGTACATGGGGCTGGCCTGGCACTGGGGTGGGCTGCAGACCTGGAGCTGTGAGACCCATGTGGGGGTGGGGTGACTTTAAAGCACATGGTCGTGCTAACTGGCCTAGTGCCTGGCCTGGCTGTCAGGCTGCATTTCCAGGTGCCCACCTGGAGTTTGAGTTCATGGGGGCTGAATGGGAGCCTGATACCACAGAAGCTGCCCTGGGCAATGGGAGTGGCTGGCACAACAGTGGCAAGAAGCCTAGTGCTGTGTGAAAGGTGCCTGGGCTTCAGAAGCCTCCTGGGGCTGCTGGTGGTATCCAGGGCCCAGGTGGGCTGGGGGCCTGTGTTCATGGGGGCCCTCTGGGAGCTGTGGGAGTCTCCTGGGACCACTGAAGCCCCGGTGCCAGGAAGAGCCAGGAGCCTGGGTTCACAGGAGGCCCTTGGGAGCCTGGTGCTGTTGGAGCTCCTGAGCTGCTAGAGTTGCCTGGGGCCATTGGAGAAGGCAAGCACTAAGGTGAGCTGGGGGCCTGGGTTTGAGGGAGCCACTGGGAGTCTGGTGCTGAGGATGATGTCTGGAGCCCTGGTGGCTACCTAGGGGTGATGGGGGTCAGGGTTTGTGGACCCTGCAGGGAGCCACCTAGGGTTGCAGGGGTCAGCCTGTTACTGCTCAGGCCAGGTCTCACGTCACTCTCCTTCTTCCATAGGAAGGGTGTCTTCACGGGGCTCTGCCTGGCTTCGGAAAAGGCTGATAGGACTAGTGTGTATCTATCTTTTCTGCCTTCTTGTTTTAATGTGTCTTTTCTTATTTCTGTGCTTCACCCAGGTGCTATAATCTCTCACCTGGAATCCTTGGCTCTTGGGAAGGTACTTTTGCATGTGAATAGTTGTTTACATTGATGTTGGTGGGGGGCGGGAGGCAAGCACTGGAAATTCCTATACCTTCATTTTGTTCTCTTATATTTTAAGAGGAGGGCTTGTACCTTCTTTATCTGCACATCTCTGATGTACATTAATGCCTCACATACAGGGTTGCTCAGCAAGTGATTACTGAACCCAGCAAGTGTAAAGACCCCATTTGTAAGACATTGCTAAGGGCCTTATATCTAGTTTCGAGATG
The DNA here is from genome assembly GCF_022682495.2 of Desmodus rotundus. NCBI lineage: Eukaryota > Metazoa > Chordata > Mammalia > Chiroptera > Phyllostomidae > Desmodus > Desmodus rotundus. Next base: position 12,263,416 of record NC_071394.1, read on the forward strand.
TATAACGTAAGATGTTCATATGAGTTCGACTCAGAGAAAAGATAAAAAACTGACGAGTGTAATCTATGGATACAAATGAAAAAACTTACAAGTATTTATCTTTGTACTCCCAGTGCCTTTCATGTGGCCTCGGAGATAGCAGACACTCAATAAATTGTTGTTGAATGAACTAGATTTAACCACATGAAGAGGCTTTTACTTAATAAAATATAGATAATAGGGAGCATGAATTTTGTAAGGTTTATATCTTAATGAAGCCTTAGCCCTCTCTATATAACAAGCACTTGAGAAATATTGGAATGAATAAAAATTTTATATTATCTGTCATAAATGAAGATAAAGAGTAATCAAGCAAAAATAAGAGTACTTACTTTGGACTATGATAAATTGTGTCCCCTAAAAAATAGGGCAAGTGAAGTCTCTCTCACATACTTGCTATGCTCCAGCCAAACCAAATTATTTAAACCTCCTCACTTGAGTCACATGAACTTGGGTCTCAACCATGACATATGGGTTCAGCCTCTGTCCATCCCCCGTACCGTCACTTAGCTAATACAAACGTTTCTCCCCATGCCTTGCCAACAGCCCCCTATGTGACTGAGAGTGCTTCCTACCGAGGTTATTCGACATATTATGAGATTTCATACTGTGATTTTCATGACACTGTATTTTTGTTAGTTTAAAATGTGTATTAGTTTGATATAGTACCATCTGTCTATTTTTGCTTTTGTGGCCTGTTTATTTGGTCTCATATCCAAGAAATCATTGCCAAATCCAATGTTCCAAACCTTTCCTGTATGTTTTCTTCTAGGATTTTCATAGTTATGTCTTACATTTAAGTCTGTAATTCATTTTGAGTTAGTTTGTGTATGGTATAAGGGAAGGGTCCAATTTAATTTTTTTGCATATGGATATCTAGTTTTCCCAACACCGTTTGTCACAGAAATTGTGCTCTCATCATTGCATAGTCTCGCCACCCCTGTCAAAAATCATTTGGCCGTATATGCAAGGGTTCGTTTCTGGGCTCGCTATGCAGTTCTACTGGTGTAGGTATCTACCTTTATGTCAAAACTACACTGTCTTGATTACTGTTGTTTTATAATATTTTGAAATCAGGAAGTTGGAGGCCTCTAATTATGTTCTTCTTTTTAAGGTGCTTTTGGCTATTCAGGATCCCTTTACATTCTGTATGAATTTTAGGATAGTTAATTTTTTAATGTCTGCAAAGTATGCCATTGAGATAGATAGATGTAGATATAAACATAGATACAGATATAGATATAGATATAGATACAGATATACATGATATAGATATAGTTATAGCCATAGATAGATGTATAAAAATTGCCTGAATTTGTGGTAACTTTGGGTAGTATGGATAACAATATCAAACTTAACTTCTGCACATCAAAGAAAACAATAGAGTGAAGAGGCAACCTACAGAATTGGAGAAAAGAATTGCAAATCATTCATCTGATAAGAGATTAATATCAAAAATATTCAAGAAACTCATACAGCTCAATAGCTCACTAACTAAATAAATAAGTCAATTAAGTAATGGGCAAAGGCCCAGAATAGACGATTCTCCAAAGAAGATATAGAAATGGCCAACAAAGCTATAAATATATGTTTATCATAAGAGAAAGCACATCAAAACAACACGGTACCACCTCGCACCCTTTAGGGTGGCCACTACCCGAAGAGCAGAAAATCACAAGCGTTGGGACGGAGGTAGAGAAGTTGGAGCCCTCGTGCCCTGTTGCTGAGAAGGTGAAACAGTGTAGCCTTCATGGGAAGCAGCACAGTTTCCTCAGAGAATCAGAAAGAGAATTGTCATGTGATCCAGAAATCCTGCTTCTGAGTGTGCATTCAAATGAACTGAAAGCAGGATGTGGAAAGATACTTGCAGACCCGTGTTCCCTGCAGCATTTTTCATAAAAGCCGAGAAGTGGAAGCAACCCCGGTGTCCACTGACAGATAAATGGATAGGGAAAATCTGGCAATGCAGCCTTAAAAAAGAAGGAAATCCTGTCACAAAATATAGTGTAGATCAGCTTTGGGGACATTATGCTCAGCAAGGTAAACCAGTCACAAATAGACAAATACTATATGATTCCCACCTATTAAGTATCTGAAGTAGTTAAAATCATAGAAACAAAAAGTAGACAGGTGGCTGCCAAGAACTGGGGGGCATAGGGGAGGGAAAATCAGCATTTAATGGGTACAGAGTTTCAGTTTTACAAGATTAAACATTTACAGAAGTCTTCTGCACAAAAATATGAATATACTGAACACAACTGAACTGTACACTTAAAATGGTTAAGATAGTATGTTCTTTTTTTTTTTAACTGAAAAAATATCATTTAAACACCATTCTAAATCCTGGCTAAGAAAATGGTCTGTGTAATCAGGAAGTTAAAGGCTGTAGTTCTGGCTTTTGTTACACATTTTGTTCCCCAGAAATTCCCCTCAGTGTAACATGGAGTGGCTTCACACTCGCTCTTAGCCCCTGGTATCTCCTGAGTATTCAGCTGCATGGGCATTACGACAACAAGGGGCCGGGGTTCTCTCCAACCAGGTGGAACTGAAAGTACATTGAAGGAGGTGACAGGGCATGTTCAAAAGCCCCCGAAATCTCTCTCAAAAGATGAATAGTGCACTGTCAAAGGTACTCGAGTTTCACGTTTCAGATTGAAAAGTTACTTTCCCACATTGCAGATGCTTTGCAGTGGTAAGGTACTCCCTAATTTACAAAGCCCTCCCACACATGTTCTCACTGAGTCATCACACCTGCCTTACTAGACAGACAAGGAATGCATTATATTCCCCTTCGCATAGACAGAAATACTGAAGCTGATATGCAAGGAGGTCCTACACCTTGGAAATATCAGAGCTGTTACTCTACCTAGGGTGTCCTGGCTCCAGTGACACATTTGTTTCCATGACCCTACCTATGTCACTGGTTGCTCCGATCTGTCATCTTTGAGGAGGTAGGAGCTCAAGGGGCCAGTTGAAGAAGTTAGCAGCTCTAGCACGCAGGAGCCAGGAAAGATGGCAAACTGTGTGGTGAAGTTCAATTGGACGGTCTGAGTGTTCTCTTAATTTACAAAACACGTGGCTCTTGCTTCTCTGAGCAACAGGGAAGTCTGTGCTCGAAGGTAAGTTGTTTGTCACGATTGACGGAATGTGGGGATTTACTAAAGACCATCTGCCAAGATCAACCTACCATAAATACAACAATGAATTAAAAATCTAATTTAATGCAGATGAGCTTTGACAAATGTCACTGATAGGTTTTTGAACATGGGGGAAACGTGTACTTCATCACTTACACTGTTGGTCCTTCTCCCAATCCCTTAAAACAACGCTTGGTGACTCGTACACCTATACGCACAGTTTGCCCTGCTAGCCACTGGAATTTGCTCGCACATGAAAGTTTTCTTTAGAATGCTGAGTTCAGTTCTTAAAGGTTCTTGGCGTTCATGTTTCTACCCTCCAAGAGAGCACTTCAATTTTTTGTTTCCCTTTGGCTCTGTCTTTCTTACTTCTTTTACATATCATTATTTCATCAAATGTATGTACTCAATATGATTCCAATTGTGTTTTGTTTGTTGGGCCAGTGAACCTGGGTAACCCAAGGCACATGGCCAAGCATCTGGTAACAATAAATTCAACATTACAGTAGAAAATCAAGAATCCTGTAACCATAAGGTAATATGGAGAATATTTGGTAGCTATGAAGAATACATAATAGTGTGTTTTCTTCTATGATCATTGTTGTTTTTAAATGGACAAAAGTAGGACAAAGATCCCTGATGGCATACGTTTGGTGAATTAGGCCAAGAGAAAACATCACTTGCCCTTTGCATCTGGCCCGGGTTTTAGTTTTGATTTATCATTGCTTCTGAGATCTTTGGAGTCACAGAACCCCCAAACTGCAAATATAATGTATCCAGCAGGTTACCAGTTTAAAATGGAAGGGCTGACTGCCTCTATATCTTCTTGTGTTCATTCGATTCTATTTTCACAGTCAGAGGCCTGGGTAGATGTGGAAGAGTCATTGAAAGCTTAGTTTTCCCTAGATACTAATTTTAAATGTCTCCTTCTATCATTTTGACACACTAGATTGTTCCTAGAACGTAGGACAGTTTTAAGTACCTCGTAGGTACCAGGATATATTTGGTGAATGAATAAATATATAATTGACTGTCAGTTTTCTCTCTTTACCCTCTTGTAAACCACACTTCTTTAATGTTTACATTAGCTTCTTTATAAATTGTATACTTTCTCCCTACTAACTATTTAAATAAACCTTTCTGTTTCAGTTCATACTTATTAAATCAGAAAGAGAGGCTTGCTATTCTCCCCTAGGTTGTTTATACAAATTTCTCATTTGATTACCTTTAAATTTTTCCTACTACTTATTTGTTTCTGAGTTCAAAGTTTATACATAGGTTCCCTTTTATTATTTCCAGTTCCATGCGAGCAATTCTCTTTAGCTTGCAGTATAAGCATTTGTGATGAGCACCTGTTAGGTACCAGAGAAGAACACATTTTCCATGTGGAAGTCTATAAGCTAAAGCTTGAATTTTGGGGGGTTTGCTGTTCTTAGAACATTCCTTTAAAAAGTCAATTCATTTTTCCCTTTTATACTCTGATAGTAAGAAGCATAAACACAATTTCATAAAAACCACTACATCAATCTTATATTACATTTTCAGAGAAAAAAGATACTAAGCTTCATATCTCTAGAGTGTCTTCCTGACTTTGCATTAACAAGCCTATGATCCAAAAGAAAGATATAAAATATTTCTGTTCAAGGGCGGCTGGCCCGACCTATAAGGAAAACAGAAGATTTATGTTCTCTTTGCATTATTCATGCAAAAAATTGTTTTGGCCTGAATTTATTGGCCAAAATATTATCTCCTGTGTTGTCATTTCTGATGGGATATGAACATAGATTTGGCCTCTCTGAAAATTTCTGCTTCAGACAAACAGTGATACAGGGGGCTACTCAAAAGGATATTGTAAGCTCATTTTCTAATTGGAATACCCAGCACATTGAAGAACCACATTTGTCTTCAACTCCTGGGAAAAGAATTGGAAATTTATGGCCCCTGAAAAAGACACCTCATTTTTCCATGTATTTTTACTATCTGAATCCCTTTGCAGCAATAATAGTTTTCAATAGTGTCTGTTAAAAAGTAATTTAAAAAATAAAAAAGGAAAACCACAAGGACATTTGTTTCCTTTGGTGCAAAAAGAAAAACCCACCTGAAAACGATGTCCTGCATCTCAGTTGTCACTGATTAAGTCCTCCTTCAAATCTTAGGTTCTGTGGGCAGCAAAACTACTACAATAAAGCTTTTGATCCTGATTTTAGCCTCAACTAGGGACAAGGTGACTTTTTTCTGGGAGCCCATGACCACTTGCTTCCAGGATTAGTCACGACTCAGCGCACTGAGTGAAACGGAATGAGCTTCCTGAGCAGTTAGTACCAAATAAATTTGTATTTTACTGTACATTTTATTTCTTTGTTGAATAGATCTATTCTGAATATGAGCCTTATCTGAAGGGTTGAATTCACATTTCTCACTTCAGATGTTATCCAGTTTGGGTATCATCCATCACATCTACAAAAGTGCAGGGCATTCAATAAGTGCTTTTACATGTATTATTTGATTGGGCACAATACCAATCAGAGTAATGATTAGAGCAATACTGATAAAAATAATAATAGTAACAATGATAACCACCATGGGAAGATTTGGTACATGCTCAACACTGGTTCTCTAGAGAGGCCATGTGTATAATGGATGTATCCACAGATCTCACCAACTTGTATTTAGAAACAAAGTATCGTTTCCTTCTATACCTAAATTTCAATAAATTAAAACTCCTGCCCTTTCTCCTTCTACCAGCTTCCTCTTCCAGAACAATGCCTGCTATTTCTACTAAAAAATATGTACAGTCTCTACAGCTTTATCTTGTCTTTCACTTGCCTCTCCAATTGGTCACCCTACTTTGAGCCAACTCTCTGAAGTCACCTAATCATTTGTGCCTTCAGGTTATTGCTGCTAGTTCAAGGCTATAGTATTTAGAAATTCTTACTTTGGGTAATAGTTGTAAGGCATAAATATATGACTATATTTAAATATATATTATGTATAACTATATATAACTGTATACAATTATATAGTTTGGTATATATCAAACAGACTAACAAGCAGACTGATTAATCCATTAGTTGAACTCACTGCTACTACAAAGGGATATTCTTAAAAAATAAAAACCAGCTACACCCTCAAGGGCCATTCTAAACTCCTGCTATTTCTGTGACTGGAAGACAGCTTATTCCCAATAAGACAACTCCGTTTTAATTTCTATTCCTTAGGGTCCAGATACAATTTCCCTCTATCCCTGAGATAGAACTTTCTTCCACATGCTCAGGAACAACTCACTTTTGTCCCCAGGATGAATGTAAATGACAATACATCTATTTACTCCGGGTAGATACTCTGGTGAATACTCACTCATTGGAAATGATCTCATCTATTTATTCAACAGATCTAATAATTTCCACTACCGGGCATTGTGTGAGATGGTGGGTGCTCAGTGAGTACAAACAATAACAATGAGAACAAACACGTTCTTTGTTGTCAGGGACCATATAGCCTATTGGGGGGGCCACCTTCGCACATCTCAAAGGCTGGGCAATTTTATCTTAAACGTGCAAGACACAACAGTTTCATGTCTGTTGCTCTCTAACATTTTTTTATACACTTTTCTCCACTGTGAAAGAAAGACCAGTCCTGAGTTTACCTCTTACATACACACACACACTAAAAGCAAATAAACATACATATTTGGTAATAAAGAAAATATGATTTGAGGAAAAAAATTGTAGTTTTGCCTACTTCTACCTACATTAACAAACCAGATTATATTGCTGAAGATTTTATTTACATTTTACTTTGAAGCACCTGAATTTAGATTATTTGGCTTGTCAATGGCTTCCTCAAAAATAAAGAGTACTTATTTGCTTCATATTTTCATAATTCCTATTATAGACCTACCATAAGCAAAAATATTATCAAAGATTTAACTCTGCGCATACCCCCTGACAAATTTTACCTAATATAATGTCTAAAAACTATACAAATGAATATTGCTTTTTATCCTACTTTGGGGGAGGCCTGTCTATTATAAACCCAATATAAATGAATTTCTTTTCTGAATTCAGTAGAATATATCTTTGCATATCTACTGAAGGCATGCTATTGAAAACCAAATATGATCCGAAATGTTAAAATGTCCCAATAAAACACTGACTTCACTAACACCTCCATTTTTATCATTTATGAAAACAATGCCATGTCCCATGTTGGCAAATGTATTTAAAATACACATTCCACATGCCATTGAATCTGTTCAACCTAGACTCTCAACTCTCTCATTGGTTCACTTCCACCCTTCCTTAATATACCCCATCAATCCACTTTGCAATATCTCCTATTAAGCCCTTATTATGTTTTTTAAAAATATTTTGGTAAGAATAATGAACATTAGATCTGCCCTCGCAGCCGATTTTTAAGTATCGTTCTCTGTAGGCACAAGTTGTGTATCAGTGGAACACTATTCAACCTTAGAAAAGGAAGGAAATCTTGCAATATGGGGCAACGTGGGTGAATCTTAAGGACATCACACCAAGTGAGATAAACCAGTCACGTAAAGACAAATACTCTCACGAAGTATCTAAAATAGTCAAACTCATGAAGCTAAGAATAGAATAGTGTTTGCCAGGGGCTGGGATGAGGAGGAAATTGGGGGTTGATGAATCCATGTTATTTTGACATGTTTTAACTTCCTTCTCCATATTTTAATTTTTTGGCAATCACTATGGATGCAATTTTGCTCTTATCTTTTAGCTTCAGGCACAGCAACTCTCTCTGGTTGAGACTTTCTGGGAACCAGCTCTGAGCTGGATGATCTATTTTGAGGACATGTACCTGTCAGGGCTTCCACAAAGAGGAAGAGAAGGGAGGTTATCATTTGGGGGTTTTATCTCGTCTATCCATCAGTCTTGTACTTCCTGATCCCCTTTCTTCTCAACCTCACTGCATTCCACTAAAGGAAAGTCAACACTGTCATATACCTCCAGGTTTGAAAACTTTGTACCTTTATTGGGCATTTCCTTACTGTTTATTTTAAGATTGTAAAAGAGAGACCTAGGTAAGTTGTGTGACTTGTGCAGAATAAGACAAACAGCTAGAGCTAAAACCCAAAATTTTGCCCCAAATATCCTTATTCCCTATTCCTCTTTTAAGCTATTTTTGTAGTCTCCTGGGGTGTATCGCTCAAGTTGATATAATTGGAAATCATTTTGAATCTTCCATTAAGAGACGCAAAGAGTCATTGGGAGAATACAATATCTAAGTTTTAAACTTTTTAATTGCATATAATAAATGTGCCTCAAACAAGTTGAACATGAAGATACTTTGCCAATTGGGCAGTGCCCTGTAAACATGTAGGAACTAGTGTTTGCATCCTCAGATTCTTCTCCTGTGTCCCTTTTGTAAAGCTAGTGACAGGCTCTGATTTATATGGCCTAATCTGATTAGTGAAATGGTACTGCTCCTTCCCTCAGACGCTGGTTCAGGGATTAGCCCATATCTGGGCCTGTGAAAATTAGCACAGAATTTTCTCCTGGATATAGTCCTGATGCAAGTCTAGGACCTAGAAATTTTCTCTCTTCTGAGATTGTACAGGGTGTGAACATAAGACCTGATGCTTCTACAATGTTACTATCATGAAGGAAATCAGCCCAAAATCGAAGTCACACACACAGAGGGTGGAGCCAAGAAAGTCACTGAATTGATTGTTTGGATAGATCCAAATAAACAACGCTGGATCCTGCCCTGCCTCTGCCTTTTCAGACGTACTTTACAATGCATTTTGTATACTTTTAAGCCAGTTGATTCAAGATTTCTGTTTCTTGACATCCAACCCATTCTAACTTATTGAAAAGGGAAGCTAATTGGCTCTAGTCAAGTTTATTTTTTTCCATTCAAACACCAGAACAAAAGAATCTGAATGGATTTCCCATTTTTGCGCTCACCTTTTCACCAGGTCTCTGCAGGGAATGCCAGGGAGTCAGATATGCATCCCAGGAGGGCTCTACAGATCTTACAGGGCTCTCCCCCTCTCTCTGCCCGCCCCCCCCCCAGCAAAGAGATAGGGATATCACCTTCTGCTCCCTAAAAGGAGTACAGAAGGAAGGCTTTGCTCTAGGAAAAATTGTCAGATCAGGACATTGCTTTTCCCTTCTGCCATAATCCCCTTTATATCAAGGAGATATTAAAACAGAGGTTAGCATCTGTGGGATATGATTAAAGGGAATTTGGTTTGGAGACATGTTTAGATTGAATGTAGTGGAATACAATCATGTGATTTTTGAAACATTACTTACAGGTATAGTTCTTGCTGGCTGTCGCATACGGGATTGGCTCATTCATCACACAGACATGCAGGCCCAGACGTTCCATTGCTAATGTTAATGCAGATGTTGTTAGTTCTCTAACATAGACATATGTTAATATGTCCCATAGCACCAGGCACCAGGAGCAGGCTGGCAATGAGAGGGCAAGTCAGATTTGAAATGTACTGCTCCAGAAACTGGTCTGTGACAATGTCTTCAATCATCAGAAGCGTAAAAGTGTAAGGAGAAAATTTAGTTATTAGATAACTAATCAAAATAAAAGTTCTCTTCTGTATGTTTTCTTTTTTTAATGTTCATGATAATAATATTGTTTTGTGTTTGTACAATATAATCTATAATATAAAGTGAGAGTAAATTTATGGGAACTTGAATGTTTCATGCATTTTAAATATATATAAAAATCAATCTCTCATGCTAGAATCATCTTTTAAGACAAAACTGTCTACCTATAAGGCTAAATTATCTTTTTATTATCTTTCTAGAAGTGATATTACAAAGTTGTTGAGTTGTGAGAACTTAATCAAAAATATGTAAAGCCAAAATACAAGGGGAAATGATTATAGAGGGGTGTTAATCAATTAGTTAATTAAAATAGTGTCTGTTACTTTCCTGGGTTTTGTGATTTTTTTGGTGATTTGTCAGCTTTTTAAAATTCCCATTTGTTGTATTTTTCTTAGAATAAGTAAATATTTGTATCTAATTTTAATTGTGTTATTTTTTCCTAAAGAGGGTCTTCCAGAGTGAGCATGTATCAAATTCTGCAAAATTTGGATTTTCCCCAAGGTGTACACTGTGAACCATGGAGAAAAATGATGAATTATTCAATGACCTGAGGGAGAATGGAAAGCTCTTACAAAGGAGTTTTGTTTAAGAACAAGTAGAGAGAACTGGGGTTAAACAGAGGAAAGGAACATTAGTCCTTAGTTCAAAAGTCACTGAAATACCTTCTCTGAAGACCCTATCCCAAATTGCACCCCGCCCCCAGCCTGCCTGGTCACTTTCTATCCCATGGCTCTATCTAAATTGAATTTACATTACTTTTTACTTCTATATCTTCATTAAAATATAAGCTTCATGAAGGTGGGAGTTTGTTCCACCTTTTTTATTACTACACCCCCAAAGCCTAGAGCAGTGCCTGCCATGTGGTAGGTGCTCTCTATATGTTTGTTGAAGGAATGGATGAGTGCCCTAAATTTCCCTGTATTAATATGAGCTTTTTTGATTCCAGTAATTCAGCAGAATAGCTGTTAACATATCTGAACTCTTCCAAATCTCCAACCAAGTTTTGTTTCTGTGTGCTCAACTTTCAGAATCCTGTGGCAAAGTGGTTTTATTTTTGGTTTTAAGACACACAAAATTGAAGTAATCTAGTAAAGTAAAAGCCCAAATTTCTCGTGTGTGTGTATGAGTATATGTATATGTATATTACTCTCTGAAGCCATTTTGAGAAAGGCAGAGAAGGAAAGAACAAAACCAGACTAAAAAGATACATCTGGCTACCATATTAAAAAGGCAACATCTTGACAACTATTAATTTAATTGAAAGTTGTGCAGGAATTTTCTCACAAAGCCCATAAATCCTGGAAGTAATGCTGATAATCTTTCCAAAAACTTAGAAGTTATCCTGGTACTTTTTGTTATGTTACTTCTTTTAATCATGTAAATTTTTTTTTTGGTGAAAGTTACATTTTGTAATCATAACTGAGAAGACCCAAAGGGTTCTTCTCAGTTACAGGCAACTCTCCAAATGGTCGTTAAAACTGGATAAAGATTTCCTAACACCAGCTTGGCAATTCAACTAAACCTTATCTCCCTGAACTTTCCCCATCACGGAGTTTTGAATCTAAAAGGGGTTTCAGTAATCCCTGTGAGATTCTCTTCTTCAGCTAGAGGTGACCAAGTTACATATTTCTGGTTACTGATATGTGAGACAATGTCTAATAAAGTTTTAGTTTTAAAGAATTATGTATTCCTAAGGTAAGAAGCCAGCACAGCAGGTAGCACTTTTTGTCCTTCCTGCTGCTGCTGCTACCTTGAATGTAGGTACAATGTTTGGAGCTAATGCTGCCATTTTATGACCATGAGGTGAAAGGCAAAGAGCTAGGAGTGCTGGGGCAGAAATCTGGAAAGAGTCTAGGGCAGTGAAGATGTCACAGGGCCACTGGCCCTGTGTTGGACTCCTTGTCTGCAGACTACTTATTATGGAAAAAAAAAAACCCTTACAATTAAATTACTATTAATTAGTTTAGTTTCTGCCATTGCAGTCAAAAGTATTCCTGTTATACTTGTTCATTCCATTTTTTTAAGAGAAGAAAACTGAGACTCAATGAGAATAAGCAGTTTGGCCAGATCCATAGGAATGTTTGGTGGGAAGCACATTACAAGGGCCCTTGACTTTTCCAGGATACTTACTGGTAGCCATTGAGTAAGGTGATGGTTCTGCTTCATCTGCCTGTTTGAGGTAAGGAAGCATTGGAAATAGCGAAATGCTTATTAAAAATGTCGGAATTATTGATAATTATAAGAATGAGTGCTAGGCTATGATACTAGATAATATTTGTTATATATGATAGTAATGCAACAAATAATGTTGTAGGGTTTTTGATGGTTTTTGCATAACATGTTGAAGCCATGTTACATGAAATAAAATACTTATTCATTATTGGGTCAAAATGTCTGGATGACAAGTCAAAACTTCACCATTCATCAAGTTATTCTTTATCCTCATCTCCAATTATTCAGCTATCTAGATACTCTGGCATCGTGTAGATTCAATAAAGTTGAGCATTGTGTTAAGGAGGCAATTGTCTTCTGAATTTGAGCAATGTGCTTTTCTCATTTTTTTATGTCTTAATAAAGGGTCCCAGAATGCTCTAGATTGACTTTGTCATTTATGTTTTGTTTCAGTCTTCAGTTATTAATTTACACTAAATCACGTGGAAGTTTTCAACTTCTCATATACCTCCTTACAAAGGAGGTTTCCTCTCACTTCCTAGTGCTAAATCCCAGTTCCAGTCACAGCTTTGCCTTTGTCACATTTTTATGCACATTACTCACAAACAAATAAATCCTCTTAGCCTAGCATTTGGCATCTTTATCTTCCTTTATGAAAATGCAATTCTGAGATTTCCAATTACACATATGGACCAGATGTGAAACAGGACTGAAATGCACAGGGAATTCAGTATGGTTTGGCAGTCTTGGAACACGGATTATACTCCCTGTTGCAGAACAGCTGCTGCGAGAGCCTCAATGGCCCCTCTTGGCGTGTTTGTGGGTGTGGGTGTTGTACCCTTTTCCACCTTCCTCAATCCAATGAAAAACTTAAAAATGGAGGCAGACCGCTACCTCGCCTTTTCCTCCACACACATGGTAGACAGTAAGGGTTGGTTATGATACTCTTTCAGACTTGTATGTTTGTGAATGCTTCTCGACACGTTAGAATTCAGTCAGCTCAAATTGGCACTGACTCTACAAGCAGCCACTATAAATTTCTTAACTTAATTTTATTGTACATCTTCCACATTTTGTCCCTACTATCAGGTGTCTCTTTTGAATAAAAATACTGAGTAATTTTTTATAGATGATGGTGATGAAAATAAAGAAAATTCTTTGGGGGTGTGTGCATGCGGGCATGTGTGTGCACGTGTGATTTTAAACTGGAAGGGATAATGACTCCAATGGGAGGAACAAATTCGAAAAAATATCATAAACTTCTCCATCTCTTTTAATCTTGATTAATATACATTGAAGAGTAACTCCTGCTTTTCCCACCAAACCTACTATGTTAGTCTCACGTCCCATCTTGTTATAGCCACTGTACCTCTGTCTGTTCTTTGCTTCATGCTGTTGCCTAAGGAGCTTTCAATAATGCAAATCATTGGTGTCACTCCCATTCTTAAAATCCATCAGTAAATCTCTTCACACATATTAACAGGAGCTACACAAGCTGCTGTGATTCGGGGCCCTACCTTTATTTTACCCGCACCATCAAATACCCTTTACCTTCCACATTTTATTCCACCTACAAGGACCTTCTATTTCTCCAACTGCCACACTTATTTCTGCCCAAGGTCTTCTCTCTCAACCATGTACCCATTTAATTTATTTATTAATTTCTTAAAGTCCAGCAGCCCTCTTCCTGTCTACCTGGTTGTTTCCTGTGTTCAGATTGCAGCAGGGAAACCACTTCCACAGGAAGATTTCACCTGACTATGACAGAAACTTCTAGGGGTTCAGTAAAGCCTATTAATTTTTTTTTCCTGGCCACAGTCCTACAATTCTCTATTCTTGCATCTTGGTTGGCATGTGACTAGTACTCACCTAGGGAAAGTGAGTGGAACTGTGACGTGTCATTTCTAGGTTGAAGGGTTTAAGAAGTAGGAGAGGGTAGGAAAAAAAACCCAAATTTTCTAGCTTGGCTCTTGTCCCCAAATTAGTCCAACTTCTGCTTCTGGCGGCAAATCTTCTCTGACCCTGATCCACTGCCTCACTCTTAGGAGGACCCTTGTGATTACCCCATGTGTGCCCACCTGGATAACCCAAGACAACCTCTCCATCTCACATCCGTAAAGTCCCTTCTGCCAGGTCAGGTAACATGATGGCAGATTCTGGGGCATGGATGTCTTTGAAGAAGCAGGACATTTTTCTGTCTACCAACCCAAGTGACAAGATGTAGGCCTATAAAAGGATTACAACAAAAAGGTCACTAACATTCAAACCTGGGGCAGAGATAACCATGTGCCTTTGTTATAAAGCATGTTATCTCAGGGAGCTTCAAAACACCATCATTAAATTAAAAAGAGAATCACAAGGGAAAGGAAAAAAAGATAGCAAGCTTAAAAACAAATAAAATAATAAAGTTAGAATAAAAAAAACTCCAAGCTTTAAAACAACTGTCAGGCTCCTCACGTGCACCCACTGGAAATGGACTTTAGAAGTGCTGTACCCCTTAGTGAGGACATGATCCCAAAGCCTTCTTTCAATGTCATCCTGAAGGATAACAGAGAATGAGAACCTCCCAGAGGGCATAACCAAGGGCCAGGGAGAACACTGTGCATTGAAGCTGCTCCCAAAGAGCACAATCAGGATTGAATTAAGCAACTTCTCTCACTATGGAGAGCAGGACCAATAAAATGGTGTTGGTCCAGTCAAGATAGGGTAAAGTATATAAAAGAAAATAGTGTCACTCATGTCAACCAAGATGGCTGCTGGTCATCCCTATCAATTTGGTTCAAGAAGGAAGCTTCCTAAGTCGTGCCAGGCACCCTGCCAAATGGCTGCCAGGGCAGCTCAACCAAGATACTGGCACACAGACATGTCTGCAGAGAGGGCACACCTACTGATACAGAGCTGGGGGCTCTTGGCCCTGAGTTACAGCTCAATCAGGCGCCAAAAATTTGGGTGTAATTGAGGTGGACTTCAGAGCCACCACAGAAATAGCAAATCTACCACCATGAGACCCTGCTCCACACTACTCTGGGCCATGCGCCACCAGAGGCTCTGCCCAGCTGAGCCCTGGAACTTCCATGCCACCTGAGGCACCACTCCAATCAGACCAAGACACCTGCTCATTGACACTGTGTCCCGGACCTGGGACTGAGACTCTGGGACTCGGGTTCGTTAGTACCCCACTGGCTGTTGGGTGTTAACTGTGTGTGATATTATAGAGGACGGGACAGTAATGTAATGTTGATGTTCTCTCTAGTGTGAACCTGCATTTAATGAAAGCTGAGTTCGAGCAACAGCTCTTGCAGCACTCAACTCATTCCTTGCTGCTGCTGACTGTAGTCTCAACCCAGTGATCTAACTCCCCCAAACCAGAGGTGCACCTGACTTACAGGGAAGACTATACCACCACTCTCCTCAAGAGGCATGGCCTAGGGGCGTCGTATTGAGTGTGCTCGGACCCTCACTCTCAGACGAAGAAGCCTCACAATATTACTACGCTAAGTTTCCTCCTGGCCGTAGCTCCGCGACTGCTGTATGTCTCCCGTTCTTCTCATCTGACTTGGCCTATACGTTAGAGCTGTGCCTTCCTTTCTACCAACAGTTACATAACAGACATGTGGGGACTGAGGGAAATGTTCTATCTGCAATAAGTGCCGTGAAAACTTGCCTTGAGTTTGCAGAATCCTTCCGCAGTAATAGATCCAACCTTTCTTTTAATCAAGTGCTTTTGAGTCCAAAAAGAGGCTCAGTTCCAAAAACTGGGCAAAGACCATGATATCTAATGGGGCTTTTGCCCTTATTCTCCCAATCATTCCCCTCTGATTTCTTCTGATTATACATACTGACTAATGATCTTGTTGGCCACCCAGCTGTGGTAGAGACACCACGTTCTATGAACTATTTCTACAGCTCTTTGCAGCCAGGCCCCCTTGCTACCCATGTCATACTGTATACCTGGCTTCCGACAGTTCAGCAAAACCACATGGCCTCTATCATTTTGGGATCTTATCAGCTACACTGTATCACAGAACCCAGTTCTGAACCAGCCAGAACTATTGTCTATGAGGGGCTACTACTGAATTCCTAAATTATTTTAGTGCCCTACTCGCTGGTGCATTTTTTTTATTGTTTTGGTAAATGACGTGTCCTCTTTGTCTTTTCATTGGACATAGACCTCTGGTGAGTTCTCTGGCCTTACATAAAGTAATTCATTTTAACTTGCCCAAGTCTTTGAAACATTTAATATCCTCTTCCATCATCTGCCACAGCAATTCTGGCCGCAGTTTCCTCCGTTCTTCCAGAAGTCATCCTTGTCTCATGTTCGAGACATCTCCTGGTGTTCTTGCCAGGATTCAAATTCTATATATCAGGAGCACAGTGTCAAACTGATAAACTCTTCTCTATTCAATTGTATGCTCCAGCCCCCTCGGTCAAACACCTTTGGGACCTACCCCCGTTCACCCTCCCCCAGCTCCTGCCAGGTTCCGCTGGCTGGGTCCTGCAGCTCTTGGAATATAGTCCCTCTTCTCTCTTTTCAGGGCCAGCACATTCCTTACTGCCTTATGTTGTGACTTAATGCTGTTACTGGCATGGTGTTGAGAATGTATAATTGTTTCACATACATGAGTTTAGAAAGGCTTTTTTATTTGGAAATGTTCCTAAAGATTGTTATATTGCAGGATAAGACAGTCCATACCTAGCAGATACAGAGATGTGGAGTGTGTGTGTGTGTGTGTGAGAGAGAGAGAGAGAGAAAGAGAGAGACAGAGAATCTGACAACTTTTATAAGTGAGCATTTTATGTTTTAGGGGAATGATGCCCTACTTAAACTCAGACAGGAGTCAATCAATTATTATTATTATTATTATTATTATCAATCATTATCATTATTATTATTATTATGACTTAATGGACATTCAAGGACTGGGGTTGATATCCAAAAATTATTATATATTCCAATCTGGGTAATTTTTTTCTTTTTAAAAAATTTATTTTTTTTGTGCTGTTACAGTTCTCACTTTTTCTCCTTTTCCCATTTCTACCCAGGCCCACCCTCTCCCCTCCCTCAGTCAATGCCGATATGTTGTCCATGTCCATTGGTCATGTGTAAATGTTCTTTGGTTAATCCATTCATCATCTTTCATCCAGTCCT
The DNA here is from genome assembly GCF_022682495.2 of Desmodus rotundus. NCBI lineage: Eukaryota > Metazoa > Chordata > Mammalia > Chiroptera > Phyllostomidae > Desmodus > Desmodus rotundus. The sequence continues at coordinate 12,280,518 of NC_071394.1, forward strand.
CCCTCCTCCCCAGCAGCTGCCAGTCTGTTCCACTATTTATAAATATGCTGCTATAAACATAGGGGTGCACTTATTTTTTGTACTGGAGTTTTGTGAGTCTTAGGATATATTCCCAGAAGTGGAATCACTGGGTCAAAAGGCAGTTCCACTTTTTAATTTTTATAGGAAATTCCATACTGTTTTCCACAGTGGCTGCACCAGACTGCATTCTTACAAGCAGTGGACTAGGGTTCCCTTTTCTGCACATCTTTGCCAATACTTGCTGTTTGTTGATTTATTGTGGTAGCCATTCTGACAGATGTGAGGTGATATCTCATTGTGGTTTTAATGTGTATCTCTCTGATGATTCGTGATGTTGAACATTTTTCATATGTCTATGGACCCTCTGTTTGTCCTCCTTGGAGGTGTATCTATTCAGGTCCTTTGTCCCCAATATGGGTAATTTTAAAAATAAGATTAATTCAATATATTCCCTTTGTAGTTTGCAATCCATTTTGCCACCACAGTCTTGGGTTCCAAAATAGATACTGTACTCTGTTATAAATTTGTTTTAGAAATTTAATATTTTACAGTGTTCTTTAACATTATTAGGAAAATACCACTTACATTTCTGTGAACATTTACAGTGAAACCTGAAGACACTCAAAAATAATTTTTGAATAAATATTATCAGAGATAAAAATTTTCAGGTCTGATTCCAATAGACCACACAATAAGCCTCAAAACAATAAGCAATTGACATGCTGCTGCTCTTAGAGGATCAGTTACCTAAAATTCAGTCTGTTGGGAAAGAAGGAAACTCTTCAGAAACACAATACCCATGGGTTTGTAAAACTTACTATATATTTTTTCTAAATGGAAGAACATATTCATTATTTTTCCTTATATTCCTTTCTTAGCCTTCAACACACAATCCTCATTGTGAGTTTGCCTATTATTTCTTGATTCCAAGGCCCTTACAGAGTCTGAGCAATTATAGAATCCCACATCAAACCCTCATATGTTGTGAATGAGAATTTCAATGAACATGTACTTGGGAAATGAAAGACAGATGGTCTTCCAGTCTGTATCTTCTTTATCTCTTTTGTCAACCAGAAATCTTCACTCACATCAATATGCTTGCTTTTACTTACATGTTTTTACCAATTCTGATTCTCTGAATGTCTTCTCCAATGAATTCCTCTTTGTTTTTTCCCCTCTCACCACTGTAATTCATTTTGCAAAACAGCCTTCTCACATTTATTCTCCAGATTTTGCTAAGTGAAAAAAGCCGTGTTAACTTGGTCCTTATAATAAAGCAAGAAGATTATTTCATATTCATATCTTCACTGACATCTGAATTTGGGCATTGGACACATAGAAGACATTGAATAGTTAAGGGAGAATGTAACCAATCCATGCTTGTCATCCATTTTCACTTTCTTGAATGTGAAGAACCCAGAGATGTCACTGGGACTGAAGGAGGAAGTGAAGAGCAGGAGGGTGGAGGTTGAAGAACACACTACCATATTTTGCTATATATAACGCGCGACCACATTTTTGTGTGCATTATACGCAGGGTTATTATATCCATTATTTTGCCCATCGTATGTATTCATTATACCCATGTATAATGTGCATTCCTGTTTTCCCCTCAAAAATTTGGGCAAAAAGCACATTTTACCCAGCCAAACACGGTATATATACCATTTTTCCCACAGCTTGACTGTGGAAGTTAAGGCTCAAATCTGACCTGGGAGAAGGAGAAATTTTGAACATAAAAGTTTTGTCTGAAACTGAACATGAGGCTGAGCAGCTGTGAGATCCTGCCAAAGACACAGAAGGGGAAACTGTAGAGTGGGCTTGAGGGCAGTGACTGACTAAAACGCAGCTCCATAACTGTCCTAGACGGAGTCCAGCACTTTAAGATGCATGTATATTAATAAGAATGAATACATAAATATAGGAAAACTATGTTACAAAATATATTGTAAGCAGGAGAAAATATGGAAGTCTCATGTGCTATTTAGTGATATTACATAGGACAAATGAAAAATCGCCTCTCTGACTTTCAAAGTCATCATTGAAAAAAAAAATAGGGTATTTTTTATTATAAGAATAGCATTTTTGTGAGGTTTCAGGAAAAGATAATTTGTTGACACATCTAGCACAATACCTGGGACATAGAAAGCCCTCGATTCATTCTATTTTACTTCCCTAAAAATTTCCACCTTAGTATCTTTTTTTTGAGGAACAACTATACATCTAAGAACTATACTAGAAATCTGTAAGATGTACCTTTCTCTGTGTCTTATAAGCCACTAAGGGACACAAAGATGACACAAATAAAACAAACAAAAAGCAACAAGATTATTATCACTTAACTTATTTAAACTGTAGTAGAGTTGTTTTAGAAATTCAGAGAAAATGAAGCCAATTGTAAACTAACACAACACATTTCCTAGAAAACAAACTAAAGTTCAAGTCAACAAGAAGACTTGTTTTTCTTCTTTCTGGCTCTTTCCAAATTGAAACACACCCAGAGTCCTGTTTGAAAACCAGGAAGCCTTAAGACTGGAGGAGCCAACAGTAGATGTCATTGTATTAGTTATCCAAGACACAGATCTGAATTAACCAAATTCTTACAGGACAAGCCTCCCTGGTACCCTGTTTCAACATTTGCAAAAGATTATTTGGAAAACATTGTTGGGGGCAAAGCCACAACGAACAACTCCCATTGCTAGAGCATCAGGTTCTGATTTTAATAAAAACAAGATTCTAAGCCTTTGGACATCAATGTATGGATATGGGAGCTGTAAATAAAGTATAAGATCTAGCTATGCTGAGTTATTCATGTAAAACCACCATGAAATCAATGGTTTGTGTGAAGAACTTAGGTTCAGTTTACCTGGGATTAAGAAAATGTTTCATCTCACTGTGTGTGAGAGCTTTAAATATCCACATATAAAGAAAAAATTAATAATATGGAAGTGTTTGCAAAGTTTTTGAGTACTCCAGACCTCCAAAGAGAACTCTTCTTATTGCTAGACCACAACACTCTCTTCTCAACACAGAAGAGGGAGAGGGAGAGGGAGAGGGGGAGAGAGAGAGAGAGAGGAGGGAGAGAGAGAGAGAGAGAGAGAGAAATGGTGGTGGAGAAAAGCCAGAGTGCTCCCACCACCAGAATAGATAGAATAAAAACCAATTTTACTGGAAAAGGAAATACTGAGTGTAAATGTTGTAAGGAGGGCCATAAATGAGAGTCTCTTGAGTGTTATGTGTGACAAAAATGGGGAGAAGAGAGCAAATGAGATATAAGAAGTGTTGCTGAGGTTATGAATTAGATATGCTTTAATACCTTACAAGGAACATGAGTAATGCTTGGAATTTCTTTTAGCCATATTTGGTTTTAACTCGTGAACTGTGCTTCTTGAAAACCATACATAGATTTATTTTTTTTTGTATTTCTGGATTATAAAGGATACCCTCATACCCAAATCACCAGAAAATTATTTTAATATTCTTTCCCTTACCCAGAATGCCATTTGTATGCTTCTGCATGTAATCTATAGTGGTAAGTCATTAGGTAAGTGACTACTTGTGAAAATCTCTGCATTCGATGAACATAGGATCCTGGCATGTAAATGAGGCAAACAGAACTGCACATAGTAGGAAGAAGGGAAAAAAAGAAAAGAGGTAAAGAGAAAGAAGTCAGGATTCAGTGAACAAAAACATGGAGTGACTTGGCAGTTTAAAATGTTCAAATAACTTAGGACTAGGAGAACCATTTCTTAGAGGCACAAATGAGCTCTTTCTCCTCAGTGAGAAAAATCTACAACATATTCCACTTCTCTCTAAGCTCCCACTAAGAGTTAAGCTCCGTCCAAACAGCTTGCATTTCCATTGCTTTCCTCACAGTGCACGTGTAATACATATTTGGTGAATAAATGAACCTCCTCTCGTTGAAACCACTGTATCTCTGCCATAGCACTGACTCTGAGGAATTAAAAGGGACTCTGGAAGTCTGACTTGCTCACCAGCTGTAAGCTCCCTGTGCCCAAGGGCAGCACCACAGTCCCATTTAGCGTCCCAGGTGGCAGACTGAGTATTCCAATCAATGGATGTGGAACTGAGCTGAAAAAGAAACGTACAGAAAGGAAGATCTAGCTTGGGTAAACGTAGATATAGGTCAACTTCACAGAGTCAGAGCCAGGCAGGAGAGGATTTGCAAATACACTGAGGCAAATTGAGGCTTGCCCTATGAAGACCTCGTTGCCAAGCGAAGTCTGCTATTATAGTGATGCAGCAATTGTATGCTAACATCAAATCAGATGTTATGCCTTATCCTATTCTCTGGGCCACAACGTCCATAGGTTTTGTCGGAAGATGGTATGAAGTGCAAATAATATTATCTGCAGCGTCTCTTCTTTTCACTTGAAGTTACTCAGAAGTGAGTCTAGCTTTTGCATAGTACCTGAACCCGTCCCTTAAGCAAGAAATACTATTTCAGAATAGTTCCTTTGAGAGACTGAATGTGTATCCTAATAATAGATGGCTTTTCAACGTCTTTTGGGAACTACCTTCAAAACCTTTGAAAAATCTTTTTTTTTGTAGGGGAATATTATTTTTAAAATAGGCAAAAGTCACCCACACTTGAGTTTCACAAATTGATGGGTGTCATTACACTAAGTAAGGCAGTGTTTCAGAAAGAAAACAAGGTGTACTACAGAAATGTCTGGCATTTTGGAGTTGACTAGAAGCTGACGCTGAAGCCAGGGCTTATAGAAGTCATGGAAATATTTTTATGGAGACCATGCCATGAGAGAAACTAAATGCTTTCTGAGAGGACTACACTGGAACACTCATGTGAACGCATGCGTTCTGGCATGTTTGCTCAAGAAAAGTCTTGGAACTTTAAAACAGATTCTCCCTCGCTCTGAAAAAAAATGTCTGAATCCCATATACTTTTTATTTTCCTCTGTGTGTTTTAATTAAAAAATGAAAAGTAATCATTAAAGGAGGACAGCAAGAAAAAGAGTTGAAGAAATTTTTTTGCCAATACAGTCACCGACAAAGGGGTTTAAGTCCAAATGTCTATGGAATTTAGAAAACCGCAAATGAGATGATCTCAAGCGGAAGAAGCTGAGGTGAGCAGACCCATCAACTTCCTGTATGAACTGCTACACAAATAAAGTTTCTGAATCCTAGAGTAGTTATCTGTTAAATACCATCATGTATTAAGTTAGATCGAATCAGACAGGAAAAGAAACAGCTGCATCCCACTCCCCACATACCCATTGGCTTAGTTGTTGGGGTCATCAGGATCATGAAATCATATGACTCTGAAAAAATGTATGGGTTTTCCGTTTCTGAAGTTTAGGTATAAACAGTTCCCCCAAATTGAATATGCTCTTTAGAACCATTCAGCTCTGACTGACTAGCTACAGATTAAGATCTGTGCCCTCTACTGGCAAATATTTTATCTGCACCAGAAAATTCTCCATATTTCTAAATTTATGGAAAACATAAAATCATGTGCCAATTACCAAGTGCTACATTTTTATTATTTAAATATATTCATATCCTTATCATTATGGAAACTTCTATTCTTGAATGTTTTTATTAATCCATAATTTAGAATATATATTTAAGGATTCCATACCACAAGACCTCTTTCTTTGCATTTGCACTAGAGGAGTGGTCCCTGTCTTCTAGACTCGGGTACACGCACGTAGACACTGTGTGTATGATGCCGGAGCCATTAGTGCACGTGACAACTGAACATTTGAAATGTGGCAAATCCCCATAATGAAATGTGCTGAAACTGTAAAATGAGGACTGTTCAGAAAGTATCAGTCTTGTACTATGAAAAATGGAGACATTTATTGAGGAAGATACAAGATACAAGAAACATTGTACGCAGGACAATGATGCCTCAGTCCCCTTCAAAGTAGGCACCTTGGTACGTCACACAGTTCTGCCAATCGCCATCAGCTGCCCTGTCGTATTTTCCTGAATCACATTGACAGTCTCAAATCTTTCCTTTCAAAGGTGATTTTAGTTTTGAGAAAAGCCAGAAGTCACAGGGCATCAAATCTGGGCTGTAGGGGGCTGAGTCACCTGGGTGATTTGATGTTTCACCAAAAAACTCTGCAGGAGATGTGATGCATGTGTTTTGTCGTGATGAAGCTGCCCATCACCAGTTGCCCATAGCTACAGCCTTCTGAATCATCCAAATAGTTTCCACAGAGGAAAGCAAAATTTGATGAAGATTCATTGCTCTACTCACTCAGTCATTTTGAATGTAATGGACACACAGTTCACATGCTCACTCAATGGTGTCTACTGCCCCCACTGACTGGTACAGTGAAGTCATCATTGTTCACACGTGTGCATTCCAGTGCACTCTCCTTGGCTGCCAGGATACATTGATGTCATGCAAACCATTCTCATTATATTAATAATGGCTGGACTTTTTCTGGACAGGCTTCATATACATGCCAGATTTCAAGAACTTACTAGTAAACATACATTAAATAATAATTGTTTATATTGATTAAATTTTGTTTATACTTGTTTACATATTGTTTATCCTGATGACATTTTGAAATAATATTTTGTGTATATTGTATTAGAAATATATTAAAGCTAATTTGCCTATTTCTTTTACTTTTTAAATGTGGCTACTAGAAAATTTAATATTTTATATATCACCCTAATTTGTGGCTCACATTGTATTTCAATTGGATAGCATTATTCTGAGACTGTGATACAAATATATAATCTATATAAAATGTTCTTTTATATACAATAAAAGAATCTGTATTCATCTCCTATGATGGTCTTATTCTACTATTATTATCATTATTCATCTGTTATGTTTTTGGATAAGCAAACTGAGGCTAGAGAACTTAAGTACCTTGACCAAAGAGGAAAATTCAGGATTTGAACCTACACAGGTGAATTTTAGATGGTGTGCTTTTCACCACCATACCACACAACCTCTGTGTAAAGAAAATGAATGATTAAAAGAAGAAAGCAGTTTTACACCTTTGCTGAATCTCCTCTTTCAAGGTCAACGTTTGTGTTGGGTAAGGAGGTGAGGCTTAGAGGAGGGAAGAAAGGTCATGCTTTCAGGCTTCACTTTTACTCTCCTTACTGCCCTGGAGATCTGCTGTATGTGTTATAAAAAGAGATGTGGCCCTAACCACTACCAGAAAAGAGGAAGTCCAGTTGGCAGGAATGTTACTTAAGAAACCTAAATTTGGAGGGGGAGGGGGAAACACACGAACAGAGCGTTGGGATGATGATGAAGTAAAAGTGATGATGAAGACGCCGTGTGCATAAGCCTGGCTTTTAACCCCACCCGCTACGTCTGCCTGGGAGGGATGAGTCTGAGCTTTAAAGACTGAGTAGAATTAGTCTGGAACAGAAGTGGGATCAAAGAATAGCAGGCGGTGGAATTGTGAAAGATGAGTCATGTGTGAAATCACATATTGTGGACTGAGCAATTCAGTATTTCTTAAGGATAGAGAGGAAGGAGTGGGGAAGAGAGAGGAGATGAGGTAGTCAAGCTCAGTTCCTGAAAGCCTTTCGGTTCCTTTTAAGCATCTTGGATTTATCCTTTGGGCAACACACAAAATGAAATACTCAGATTCCTACAGAGAGAAATGTTTTCTTTGCATTCCTCTATCTTGCTCCCGTATTTCTCCCTCCACTCCAAAGTAGCCTATTTTTTTTTAATGTATCTCCTTTGTTCTGGTCAAAGGACCTCCAGTTTGCCAAAGTAATTACGAAATTATTATGCTTTCTAATTTACGTATCCATTTCGTAATGGGATATTTTAGGGATGTACTAGTTGCCAAAACTTTCTATCAACTAATGCTGTTTTATTCATTATTCCAATGTAACCTTTTTTGATTTAGTGAAAAATCTTCAAATACTTTTGAACCTATGCTTTCTGATCTTCTTGGGTAAAGGTTAATAAGTGTTAAGTAATATATATGCCAACATTCTTCTTCCATAACCTCTTATCACAGAAGACTCCTCCTACCCCAAGAAAGAAGAGACCAGAAAAATGCCTTAAAAGCAGAGGGCATGTTTTGCATCTTTCTCCTCGAAATTAAACACAGGACACAAAATGCAATGCGTATTCAAAAATAAAAGAATGAAGCAGGTTCAGAAAGTGAGGCTGAATGTCAAATACTGCCCCTTGACATCTGCATGTCCCTGGGCAAGACACTCAATTTTCCAAAGCCTTCTTCTCCTGGACTGTAATACTAGAATAATAATAATACTAGGTAACTGATTGCATTCTTGCTATGTGCCAGCCATGTCCTATTTTCATTACTTCTTATAGTACTTAATTCTCTCAGGTAGTTACTATTATCTTCATTGTCATTTTACTCACGAGGAAAATGTGGCACAAAGAGAAAGACGTTCACCAAGCCCCATGCCAAGAAAGGAGTGAAGTTCTGATCCAGAAGTCATGCTTTCCTACCACTATATAGCTATAAAACCCATTTGTTAGGATTACATGGATGAACAAGTAGGTGAGCTTTGTACACTGAAACCCATTGTTCAAGTTTCGGTAGTACCATTGTTCAGCTGTACTGAGATGGTGCGTGTCAGAATATGTGATGTCCAGCACATAGAGGTTCTCAGGAACATGAGTTTCCACTCATTCCTCCTGAGAAAGCAGCTGTTTGTCCCTGTCTCTGTTTCCCCAGTGAGGGAAGGACTTCAAAATCACTCTATTTTCCTCTTTCTATAACAGCCTTTTAAAAGAACTAAAAGGAAAAGGCAAAACTGGTCCCAGATGTCCTGTAGTTGTTTTGGTGTGAAGGTACCTCGGTTTCCTGCACATCACTGTTACCTTGACAGTGTGTCTTTGCCATGTTCCTGTGCACCCCATCCAAACTTGCTGGAGGAGCAAGGTGGATTTTCCCCCAGCAGCACACAAAAGCTGACCTCCTGGCCTCATTTCCTAACTGTTCAATTCCCCTCCCAAGGTTCACGAGGATTCCTTTGTTCTGATGGAACAGTGTCAGATGGAAGGAAAGATAGATGTGTTACAACCACACCCACCCAGAGACCTGAACTTTGCACCACACCTGAAACTTCCTTTCAGAACCCGGCAGGAAGTTTGCTAACAGTGTTTCATGCATCTTTGGTTTGGCCTGTCTAGCCCTGAAATCAGCCAAGGACTCAAATGACAATTGTCAAATACTCTATTTGTCTGACAGTATGGACACATCCAATGTGGGCTGACTGCATTTTGGATCATCCACCTGTCAGAGGACCTGAAAGCAGGAAGGAGACCACAGACATTTATGATGCAGATTAAAGAGCAAGGGAAGTGGTTATAAAATAAGTCAAAGGAAACTGTATTTCTCAATTTTGTATTAACACTCGAGGACAATTTCACTTCAATGAATACTCTAAAGAATCTTCAGTGCCTATACATTTTTATCCTGAAGAGCTTTCTAAATCCCATTTTCTCCCCTCTCCCATGTGTCATGATGCCCTATCATTGCTTCAAAACTGTGTATTTTCTACATTGGCTAGTTCTTCTTCTGGAATACATTCTATACAAAGTGTAGGTCCTTGATCTTATTCATGTCTTTCCTGGAACAGTGTCTATCATACAGAGTTTACTTGCAAAAAATAAGATGCTAAATATTTAGTGAGAATGTTATTATAAATCTTTACAACCTTGCCCTGGCCAGGTATCTCAGTTGGTTAGAGTGTTGTCCCAATATGCCAAGGCTTCAGGTTTGATCCTCAGTCGGGGCACATACAAGAATCAACCAATAATGCAAAAATAAGTGGAACAACAAACCAATGCTTCTCTCTATCTCTATCTCTCTCCCTTCCTATCTCTCCAAAATAAATAAATAATTTTTAATTTAAATAAGTTTTAACAGTCCTTGACAATCCAGCCCCAGTTATATTTCTGTAGAACCTTCTGCAATTACGCCAGTCCCTAAAAACAACAGTGACACGGAAAACGGCCAGGCTATTGCCTTACATATGCTTAGCTCCCAGCAAGTGGATGCAGTAACGATGTTAAAGGGCCAACACAGCCTCCACAATAACCCTATGAAAAACAATGAACAGACACTATACACATTATTATCCTAACTGTGTATATGAGGAACTGTGAGTCCTAGCAATGTTAAAATAAAAGCTAGCAGTTGTGCTATATGTACATAGATAGTATACTATATACTATAGATAGTATGGAATATATATAGTATAACTATGTATGTATTTATTATATACATATTCAGTATAACTGAGGGCTCTTAAATATATGTGTATATAATATATACACAAATATAAATATATATGCTTCATATATTGAAGAGCTAGCATATATATGTGTGTATATATTCAAGTATTGTTCTGCTTTTCAAACACACATTTATCTAATCTGTACATCAAGCTGATGGTTTAAGTACACCTTTAAACCTGAAGAAAGGAGTGAAGAAATACTAAATAAATTGTCCCAAGTCACAGGGTTACTCATTGGCAAAACAGGAGCTGCAAACCCACCTAATTCCACTACATCATCTCGTTTCTCTAAGGTTTCCCTGAGCAACTGGCCCCAAGTCACATAGCTGACAGAGCAGCTAGAATCTGAACCAGGCCTGCCTGGCTCTTTCTTCAACATCATGTTGCCTTATCCAACATGTCTAGTCTTTGAATTTCAATGCCACTTAAAATTTTAAAGATGAAAAAAAAGTTAGAGTTGATCTAACCTCGTTTCCTCATTTGTAGCTCGGACATCTGAACTCGTAGAGGAGAAACTTAGTGAAAGTCACACCAAGTTGCCTGTTTACATTCACCATGTCCTCTCCACATTGGCATTTCTCCTTTACCTGTTTTACAAATGCATTCAGTTTCCGAAGCCTGTACCCACCATAAAATATCAAGTGAGAAGACAGCTCCAAGGTCCAGGGGAATGCAAAATGATTGCACAAAGTGAAAAGAAGTAAATGAATGCAAATTATAGTTACACGTGTTTTGGAAGGACTGTGCTGGGCATCATGGGAACTTCAAGCATAGTTACACAAAACTGTGGGATAGAGGACATTTACTTACTTGTCTATACCAGCTGACATTCGCTCTTACAAAATTTTCTATTCATTCAACACTTATGTGATAAGTTCCTACTATGTACCAACCCCGAGGTTAAACGTCGAGTTCACTTAGCCCAAAAGAACTATAGGGATGTAAAACTGCAATGTCTTTCATAACCGTGAGCTTATAGAAGAAGCCAAATGTTTGTTGATACATGAGTGAGTGAGCGCGTGAGCAAGAGAAGGTTCTCGAGCTATCCCATGCACCCCTCCTGTAAGAGGCTTTTGAAAAGACAAATAGGGTATATTTTAAAATAAACAATATTGCAAACATTTCCTGGAAACCTTAGCAGCTGACTGTGTGCAATAAACTCTGCTCCCTGTTGCATTATTACTGTTTCACTCATTATACTGAAACATCTTCCTTGTGTGGCAAGAAATTAAAACTGAAGAGAAGCATAGAAAAGCTGCAGAGACTCTTAAGTCCAGGAAGGCAGAAATAGAAGCAGGTTCTTTGCTTTCATTCATGGCACATCTCCCTTCCAGTTAGCAGCACAAGGAATTGTGATAGCAATGGCTTTTAGGAAAATCCAGAAGGAAACCACAAAAAGTGTTCATAACTTTTGTTATCAAACCCGACCTGAGCTTGGCTGGAGAAGTTCTTCACCCACATGAAGCTTTTCGATAGTGAATACCATTCTCCTATTATCTCTGTCCCCTTGGCCTATTTGTTTTCTATCCAGGAAGATCTATAAAAATAAAAATATGAGCTCTCGTGTGCTATCCAATGTGCTAGCCAACATACTTTCCATATAATATATCTTTTCTACCCTTTAAACATAATCTTAGCAACTGAATATTTTATACCCATTTTTCAGACAAGGAAGTTGATGCTCAAACAATTTAAATAATTTTTCCCAAGTCACAAAAAGCAAGGAATACAACCAGGATTTAAATCCACATATGTCTCATTCCAGCTTTTACATTATAGTGCCTCCTACCGGGCTATATTGCTTTTATACGTCCCCAATTTCTGCACACATGTGCTCACACACACACGCACATATATTATGACAACTACAAGCAGGAAAAAATTAATGTGCCTCCGGCAAACATGCTTAATAAGTTTGGTAATTGTCAGTTCCTGCACTGAGAGTTGTGTGAGCTTTTTGGCTACCTCAGCGCTCAGGGGCTCAGTGTTTCTTCTTGTCCTGCACTAGAGGTTTAACTATGTCCATATGTTCAGGAGCTCACAAGAGAGGGAATTGAGAACAGCTTGATTAGCCTAGTCTGGGTGTTGGGTAAACGGCTCTCTCCATCTAAGACATTTCTCTTCACATTACACAGCATGGAGTCTCTGCACAATTCACCAGTTAACAGCATGGCTCCTTCTTGACCAAGCACTAAATCTTGGGCTTCAGTCCCTTGGGGAATGTTTCACTTACCGATGATAATCAAGAAAGCATTTATTGAGCACCTGCTGTGGGATAGCCCCAATAAGGGGTTACAAAGAATTATGAGACCATGCTACTTTTCCTCAAGGAGTACAATGTCTACTTAAGAAGAAATCAAAAACTATCCAAACAGCAATAAGGAGTTAAATGAAAAGCCAAGATTATAAGACACTAGAATAGATCTTATGATGGACAGTCAAATCAAAGTCAAAGTCAATAGTGCAAAAGAATTTCATCTCCAGGCTAAGAAAGCCCGTGCCCCATTCTGGAAGAGGATACTTGGTTCAGGCTATGAGAGTAGGGATTGTACTGGGAGGAGGAAAAGAGTAGGAAGGGGATTAATAAGGCCTGTTTCTACATAATCAACTCATTGTACAATTTTCTTAGTTTTTTGAAACAGCTCAGAGAAAATAATTATTTTCCTCTTTTTTCTTAAGTGAAATTCAAATGTTGACAGCTCTATGAGGAGGAGGATTATTTTATGCTTAAGGCCTGTTAAGATCTTTGTCTGGTTCAAGAGCAAGGCAGAAGACTTAACAATTTTAGACCCTATTAGTAAATAATATAGCCAAGTATGTATGTTCAACACTTGAAGGTTACTATAGAAATGGAGCTTTCAAAACAGAAAAGGGTAAAAGAATATACAACCTTAAAACAAAAACAAATTGCAAGATATTATCTAATGTTTATCATTTATGTAGTTGAAAACACATAAAGGATACTTTAGTGTTGCTACATTGGAGGCATACCTAAAAAGTTATCAAGATAAAATTTTAAAGGATAGAAAAGATACACATTTCAGCATATTGATTAGCTCTAGAGAAGGAATAAGGGAATGGGATGGGGGTAGAGAGAAGCCTCCATTTCTGCAATTGCTTTCAGTTTCTTTGGAAGTTCTAAAGAAAATATAGCAAAATCTTAAAATTTGGTAAGTGAAAGGGATTAGATTGAGGAGGTATACAGACACAGTTTCAATTGTGTCTGATGAATATGATTTTTATTATTTCTTTAAAAGTTCTGAGGCAGACAGGCAAAGTGTTAATTTTATTGGCTAAGTCTGGGCTACACACCTGTGAGCATTAGTGAAATTATTCTCTGAATTGTATACTTTATAATAGTAATTTAAAATAAAAATTTAAAACAGAGAATGTATTGGTTCATGCAATTAAAATACCCAACATATATTAGGCTAGTAGACAGGTTGATTCAGACAGTCACGTCAGGAGGGCTATCCCTCAATTTTTCTGAGCTTCCTTTGTTTCTCCCAAATTTATTGCATCGAATTCTTCCTTGATCTGGCTTCCTGCATAGTAGCAAAAAAAAAAAAAAAAAAGCATCAGCAGCTTTGGTTCCTTCATACACACACTACACTGAGTAGCTTATCCAATGAGTAGCTTTTGTCACAATATTCTAACAGATGCTCAGAGAATCATCCTGATTAGAATGTGTTACCCCCCCCCCACTCCAATGAATCACCGTGCTCAAACAAATGGATTTCCTTTCCTGGGTCGTATACCTCACTCTTGGACCAGGGAGAGGCAGTGGCTGATCCTCATGGATCCTCTCACAGAAAACAGAAGCTGTTGAGAAGAGGAGAGGAAAAAGGAGATAATAGGGTGATCAAGCAACTGATATACACTACACCATCTAACCAGAGTAATTCTGGAGACTTAGTGAGAAATCATTAGTGCAAAGCATCAGGAAAAGTTTGTGCTCTACAATGCTCGGTGTTGTTTGAACACCATACACTTTATGGCCAACACTATTTTAGGGGCAATAAGGGATGCAAATGTGTGTGTGTGTGTGTGTGTAAAATATGAAACTCAACAGTCATTTTCTTGGACTAGCTGCTATCTAGTAGGTAAGCTTTGTTTTTTATCCAAAATCACATGAATTATTAAGACAAGAAGGAAAAAATGTAATACACATCAATGCCATCTTTTTCTACCCCAAATCAAAATGATTCCAGGACTTTATCTGAAGGTATATTCAGAGGCCAGACTTGGTAGACACCATAGCATAATGGTTAAAGGCACAGACTGCAGCAAGACTCCTTGGGTTCAAATCCCAACCCTTTACCAGCACTCTTGCCCTGGACAAGTAGCCTAACTTCTCTGTGCCCAGTTTCCACAGATTAAAAACAGAGGATAAGACAGTATCTGCATCATACTGATGTTGCAAGGATGAACTATTCCCACCCTAAAAGCATTTAGAACAGTGCCTGGTATATGGTAAGCATTTACCTAACAACAGAGACTCCTACTGAATTCCAGTTTCTTGTTTTAATTTAAACATAAAACCTTTGCACAAAGAAATCAAGTTCTTGACATGATATTAAAAATGGGGGAAAAAGCAACTAACATCATCAAATATCTGAAGCTTTTATATCATATCCGAACACAACCACGTATTTAAAAATTCTTTTAAAATGAGAAATGTAAAGAGAATCAGAGAAAATTTATTTTTACCTTCTTGTTTAGATGTTCAAAAATATGTATGAATTTGGCCCTGGCTGGTGTGGCTCAAGGGATTGAGTACCAGCCTGCGAACCAAAGAGAGACGGGTTCAATTCCCAGTCAGGCCACATGCCTTGGTTGTGGGTCAGGTCCCCAGTAGGGGGTGCAGGAGAGGCAACCACACATCAGTGTTTCTCTCCCTCTGTTTCTCCCTCCCTTCCCATCTAAAAAGAAAGAAATATAATCTTCAAAAAAATAAAAATATATGTATGAATTTGGGTTTCTCAGTGGGGAGCCTAGAAATCCAACTGACTTCAAAAAGGCCATTAGAAAAAAAAAATCCCACAGTGTGCCTTTGAAGGCCCATGGTCTCAATGTACACTGACTTCCTGAAAGATAAAAGAAGTATATCAATTTCATATCCTTCCTAATCTTTGGGAAGACCTTAATGACAATGAAGCCTCTCACACAGTGTAGGGATCCCACCGTGGGTATCTTGAATAGGTTGTCATCAAGCTTCCGAAAATAAATTGGGAAAGCTCAGTACTTGAGCCTCTCTAATCATTGGCGTTTTTGTTTGGCATTGTTTAGGTGGAAACTCTCTGGTGCTTTCAGCTATTCCACTTATGAGCTAGTTTCCAGGAGCCTATATTATCATGCCCACATTCCTTTTAGATGGGAGATCACACTCAGGCAGGTAGCCTATGGCACGGGTATTAAGCTCATGCTCTAATTTTAAACAGTTTGAAATAATTGCCGTCATTTAAAAACCTGCAGAATTTTGGAAATCTCTTACAAAGTAGGACAGTTTGCGCTCCAGTTTCCATGGCTACAAAATGCTAAGGGTGACACTGTCCTCCTTAGACTTTAGCATGCTGTTGCTAGTTGAACGCAATCCCTACGTTGCAAAACTGGTTTCTGTGGTTAACCATTGATATAAACTCTTGTTCAGTGTTTATCTCACCCTTTAAAATATAGCCCCAGGATTAAAAACAAAACGCTCAAGATAAGCTCAGACCAGTTTATGGGAAAATTTTCTCCCATTTTCTGTACATGATACTCAGCCAAATAATATTTTAGTTTATTGTTTTTTCTGTGATGTTTAGAAGTTAAAATTGACTTAAATCCACATTCTTGTTAAATTATAAGAGCAATACATTCTTATTACAAAAATGTCAAATAATACCAAAAATAAAGTATAAAATAAAAACCGAACTATCTAAGTCTTTCGTAATTATACCCTTTGGAGATGATTATTTTCAAGTGTCTGTTGGAATAACTTTTATGATCTATTTATGCACATATGAAGACATGCACATCAATTTAATAAACAATTTTATTCCCCCCTTAAGAGTTACCTTGCTCTACTATCGAGATTCTAAGTCGTACCATGCTTTGAAATGTAGAAGAGCAAACTGCAAAATCATAGAAGTATGACTTTCCCATGGTCCAAAAGAGTAAACTGTAATTGAAAAAAAATAAAACATAAAAAGGAGGGAAGAAAAGAAAATTAAAATATTTCAGAGAGGTGGCCTCATGGGCATGTCACTTCCTAATGTGTGGAACTCTTTCTTTTTTTTACATAATCTACTCATGACTTCATACCCATCCTTAAGGGGAAACTACTGTCTACACACAAGGGTTGTCTTGGGTCCAGGAGCTCTCCTGCCAGCCCCACTCGTCTCTCCAACCAAGGCTTGATTTTTTTCTTGCTATAAAAATGCCTCCATGGCTCCCGCAGGGAATCAGTGGTGATCTTAGGCACTCTGAATTGAGGTATCTTAATCTCAACTGCCCTTCAAGATCACACCACATCTTGAGAGGCACCTAACTAAGTCTTTGTTATTTCAAGGGATCAGTGGATAATTTTGAAACACACACACACACACACCTCCAAAGTAGAAATATTTATTTCAAAAGACAGAACAACATAATATTACAGACCAGGGGAACCATATTCCTAATTGTCTTGTAATTTTGCACAACTGTTCTCCTCACAATGGAATTAATTCTCCACACTCATAGCAATAAACAGAATAGTATTACAGTCCCTATCTTCCTTTCAAATTGGCCCCACCCCAGGACCTGCTATGTACAAAACCTGGGTCCATTACTGGGTCTTAAATTTTTACCTAGGAATTTTATCACCTGTGTGTATGTGTATTTTTTGAAAATTATCCACATAAATAGACACACAGGCACACACACACATACATACATACATATGTACACACTTTCTATATACATTGACCATCTTATTCTTTTTAAAAATATTTATTTTTAGAGTGAGGGGAAGGGAGGGAGAAAGAGAAGGAGAGAAACATCAATGTGTGGTTGCCTCTCTTGTTCCCCCAACTGGATACCTGGCCTGCAACCCAGGCATGTGCCCTGACTGGGAATCAAACCAGCGACCCTTTGGTTCACAGGCCAGCACTCAATCTCCTGAGCCACACAGGCCAGGGCCCGTCTTACTCTTAAGGAGTTGGTATGTTTTCACCTTAAGTGTGAGGGTGTTTTATTAACAAATGCTAATAAATGTACTCCTGTTATAAAAAGGTGATCAGTGAAGTCGAGGGGTTATTTTTGGATGAAGACTCACTCGTTTTTGAAACATTGGCTATCCATTGTAAGCAACTGGAGGGCACTAGTAATCTTGACAAGGATGACTTCTATATCTTTATCTTCATTATTTATACAAATATTTAATGAGATTGGTCATTTGAGAGAAGCCTGTTTAGGTCTCACTCCAAGGTGGCATTTTTCCAATAATAAAAATTAGTATATTACAAGTTTTAAACCAGCTGTGAGTTTAACTGTGCTATCATCTATCACATATTTCTCTGCCTTGTCTGCCAAGAAATCATGTTAAGTCTTTGTCAGATTCTTTAGTGAAATCCAGATATATTACTTATGAAATTCATCTTATCTATGTATTTGTTAAGCTTCTCATGAAAGAAAATGAAGTAAATTTGGCCTGATTTAAAGTACTTGTGTTGGCTCATAATAATTACCACTTCATTTTAGAAACACCCACAAATCATCTGAATCGTTGTTCATTCAAGACTTTTTTTCCGTGAGATTCACAAAGTCTACAGTTTCCAGAATCCATACCTATTCCAGTCTCTGAGATTTCTAAGACTACCTGCAGTAATTCTGGAACTACACAAGCATTATATTTTTGATATCACATCATTAAATTATGTCCACATTCTGAAATTCACTAGAGCTTAAATTTATTCCAAAGATCCAAATAAAAAACACAGAGTATATCAGTTAAGATACTCGTAGTTGAAAGTAACAGAAATTTTGACTCAAACTGCCTGAAATGATGAAGATACGTGTATCAGGCTGTAGGATTCGTTAACTTGCAATTCATCATTGTTATCCTGGTTGCTTGTTCTTTCTATCTTTCCAAGCCACTGGTTATAGCATCCACATTATAGTGAGCCTGATGCTGCTCATAGTTATGAGATGATTGCCAGCAACAGTCTGAGTTCCATGTTTTCCTATTCATATTATACTAGAAAGAGAGAAAGGGGAGAAAGAGAGAGATGAGCAAGAAAAAATTTTCCTAAGAGAGAATGTTAGACCTTTCTTCTGAAAAAATTTGGTACCCATATGTCACAATCTTATTCATACATCAAAGTAGTTTGACTGGATTAAACTAAATGGGGTCCAGCCAGAGAGCTAGGAATAGGGTGAACAAGCTGGGGAAAATATGATTATCTCCTAAAAATCAGGATTTTTACGTAAGAAGTTCAGGGGAGATGGCATAAATGCTGGGCAGGAAACCAAGGGTTCACTTTAGCAAATTAATGAGAAATAGAGACATTCTGCTATTTATTTAATTTTTAAAATCTGTTCATTTTTAAATGATGTACTAGTGACCCCAAACTGTAGTTCTAGAACTTTCTAATTATTTTTTCCATACTCACCATAATCTGAACATTTTTATCAACTACAACATATAAAGAGGTCTCAACTTTTTCTAGACTTTTATGTTCTAGGCATTATTCTTAGAGTTCAATTCTAAATTTGTATTTATCAATATATTCTTTTTCAATCTTTTATACATGGCATTTAACAATGTATATCCAAACCTTCTCTTTTGCAGATGAACTAATAATAACACTGTCCCAGAAGGTTAATGACTTTCTCAAGGTCTTTGCATTTAGTTCATAAAGATGTGGATTAAAACACAGGTTTCTGCTGTACTTGGCCATGACAATTCCCAGGAGTCACCGGTTACATTCTTAGTGGCCTTTAATAACAGAAATCCATTCTTCTTGTCCACTGTGTACCCAACCTTTCTCTGTGAAAAGTTCTGCCCTTTCAATATCCTCTCTCTTTCAATAAGTGAGTGAGAGGTTCTAGAATTACATATCACTCTGATGGTTCCCCAATAGTAAGATACATTTTGTCCCTGAATGTTAGGATTTTTGAGGAAATACAAGAAATTTTTGTTAAGTTGAATGTCATTTCTACCACTTAGCTTAGCAAGTTACTTATCCTCAAAGAAGTTTCATTTTCTTATTTACAAATTTAAAAAATAATATTACTTATCTGAACTGCTATTGTAATAAGAGTCAAATGAGATTAAAATATACAAAGGACTTTGTGCATAGTAGGCAGTCAGTAAATGATAGCACTGAAGTGGTGGTTTTTACTGCTGTCACTATTGCACATGTAACATATATCTACATATAACCCATGCTTTAGCCAATATCCCTGCAAACATTGAATTGTTTCCCTACTTTTACTACCTTTGTTGACAAAGTTTCCTGTGACTGGAGTGCCCTTCCTATTATGTGTGCTACTGAACATGCCTTGACCCGTCTTTCTAACTTCTTGGAATCTTCAAACATAGTTTCCTGATGTGAAGGCGCTATAACAAGTATGTTCACCAGGTTTAATTCTCTCTAACACCTTTCATCCTTTTGTGCTTAATCATGCCATTCTTTACGAGAAACCCTACTAAGCAGGCACAAGGACACTATTAAAGTGAGCGTGGAGGAGCAATTAGATTCATTCTTCAAGATCTAATGAAAAGATCCTCAAACTGATGGTCCTTTCTTGCCTCAACCACAGCGAGATGAAGGGGGGTAAAAATTGGCATGTGGTCTATTTCAAGACAGAAAGACTATAGGTTGGTGGGAGAAGTTATGTCATCAGTCAATGGCAAATTCAAAAGTCATCAAAATTACTTAAAGCCACCAAAAATATACCTACCCTTTTCTCCATTAAAACTACAAAGAAAAGAGAATATCTTTTTACTCTTTAGTAAAACAAGTTTTATGGATGAAGTCATCATATAAAATATGATTTGGCAGAATTTGAAACGATGAATAGGAAATGACTTAGCAGAGCAGAGAAAGTAGGAACAAAAGAGGTTACAGTGAGAAACAGGCTGGTTACCCCACAGAAAATAATTAAACCTCAGGGAACAGGGGTAGGTAGGCATATAAAAGGTGGGGAAGAAGCTAAGAACACGCATTGTTTGAAACCCTGGGAAATGGCGATTTTCATTCTTACCCTATGCAGATAATGCCTACCCTTTGTTTCTCTCCGTAGAAGAATGGAGATATATTCTGGAGAAAGTGAACTAGGAAATCTCTTCACTTGAGGAAACAAAGCCCAGAAAAGGGTAAGATAAAAGGTTTCAGATGGAACACAGAAGGATGAAGCCAAAGGACAGAGCCGAAAAAGACAGGAACTCAGGTTCCCTCTCTGTATCTTACTCACAGGACATTGCGGTCCTTCTCTGAAGGTCTTCAACTGCCCTGTAAAAGAGACCTATTAATTCTGAAATTTGAGAAAGGTCTTTTTAAAAACGCTAGCTCTCCACTTGCCTGACTACTAATTGCAAAGCTCTGCCCACTCACTGAGTCTCTGCTAAAAGAAAAAAAATAATAGTAAGTTTCTGCTTTTTAAGGGCTCAAAGGTAAAAAAAAAATGGTGGTAAATTTCCAACATAAAATATAGAGAGCAACAAAAAAATAAGAAAGAACTGAGAACTATGTTTATATAATAATTCATATCTCAACAACATAAAAAGATACTATATTAATGAAACAAGGAAAATATGATAAAAGTAAAGGACAATTTTGATAAAAAGTAATTCCTAAAGAAAAAAATATAATAGACTTTTTTTCCCTAAAATCAGTAAAAGGGTTGAAAGAAATAACAGAAAATGTGCCAAAAAATAGAACAAAAAGTCAGAGGCACACAAGAGGAAAGAAGAAAGGAGTATATTAGAAGACCAACTTATGAAGTGCCATAGTGTAGCTAATAAGTATCAAAGGAATAAAAAGTCCAGAATCTAGTGTGGAGAAAATTAACAAATAAATAACAAAATAAAATATCTTATAACTGAAGGCCAAGAGTCTCCAGGTTGAAAGAGCCTACAAAATTTAAAACAAAATAAAAATTTAAAAAGACACAGACATGGGCAATTACTTGGGAAATTCCAAAAACCAAGGTTAAAAAAGAGATCCAGAAGCTTCCAGAGAGAAAGTAAGATCTTGTCACCTCCACAGGGTCAGGAACTTGCATACAAAGACTGTTGTATAAGAACACCATCGCATGAATGATAATGAAAGCTGAAAGCTAATGGACCAGTGCTTTCAAAATTCTTAGTGAAAATAAATGTCCACCGAGAGTTATACTCTCATCAAAACTGCCGGAGTGAAATGTCAGAAATATTACTTCCGTGAACTCTTTCTTAAGTACCTCCTTAAAGAAATGTTTCAACATAATAAGCAATTAAATCAAGAAAAAAGACATGAGAGCCTGGAAATAGGCAACTCCAAATGATAAAAAGTGAAAGCAATTCCTGGGGTCCTGGAGAAGGAAAGTCCCTGAAGAACAGCTGTGTACGGCAGGTGTGAACTAAACCAGATCCAGACTGAACAGAGAAAAGAGGAGTCCAGAATATACCGCTAGGAAAAATGGAGCTGGTGGATTCTGTAGCTGGTTGGAACTTTCTAAAATCTTCTATTGAAAGATATTTTACAGAGCTTATTTCAGATGTTGAAAGATGTAGCCAAATGTTTGCACATGAGAAAATTATGCAATAACAAATGAGGGAGAAGGAGTTTGGGAAGCTGTTCAAGAGGGGAAAGATGTTATCCTGGAGGCTACTTGATTCAGCAGTGCCAAACAAATGCGTACATAGTGATGGTAACAAGAATATGGAATATAAATTTAATTAATACTTTAAATACACTTATTGGTAAAATGGCAGGAAAGAAAGGAAGACAATTAAAATCCTCATCTTTTTTAATAGGATGTAAATAGTTATTTTTAAGCTTGTTGAATCAAAAGATACCAATATATAGATTTTAACTTAAAATATAGACCTAAAAAGAAAGTCACTTAAATCTCCAGATGTACTGTAGATGATATTCTTCAATGATACATTTTTTATGAAATTATTTGTATGTACAAGTGGGAAAGCAATAATAATATTTATGTTAATTGTTTTTGAAACAAAAACTTTATATTATATGTATGTATATGTGTCTGCATACAAAGGAAAATCTGGAAATCTACATAGTAGGTTATCAACACTATTTCCCAATAAGAGAAAAAAATGAGGCAACTTTTAGTTGTAACTTTCTTTTAACATCTGAATTGGCACTTTAAAGTAACTGTCTTACTTTTGTAGTTAGAATTTTTATTGGAACTTGCAGGGAAAAAAAATAAGGAGATGGAGCCAAGTAAAGGGTAGAACATTCCAAATAGTAGAGAGGGAATATTGACCTTGTGGCATGGAGCACAATAGATGAGTTATCTTTGAATTCTGACATATGAAAGAGGAGACTTGAAATTGCCCAGCAGTTGTTCTGGAAAAGGCTCAAATGCAAAGACAATGAGAGTATCACCTACCTCTCTTTAAGTCCATACATCTTTATTGTGTTTCTCTGGCTCGGGTCCTGTGTTTCATGCTAAGGAGAGAAAGTAACAACATGATCTCTGTCCTAAGGAATCCGAAGCTGGATTGAGAGAAGTGAACTCATGTTCAAATACAATGCCATTTCATTCCATGCCCTTCGACTGCTTTGTCAGTTGTAGAGACGTAGGATATTGTTCATAGTGATAACATCCTATGTTGATTAAGCACATTCCATGAAACAACCTTTTAAAGTGTTTTAGTATAATTATTGTATTTATCCCTATAACAATCCTCAGAGGTGAAAACTTTTGCTATTTAATTTTCTAGGTTAAAAAAAAACTGTTGTTGAATAACTTGCTCAAGATTATACTCTAGTAAATGCTGAAATCAAGACCTGAATTTGAGCAAGTTTGACTTAGAAGCCATACTCTCAAATATTATACTCTAACTTGACTGTCTCGCTGTTTCCAAAACATTTTTTAACACACAGGACTTCTTTCATTATGACCATAGCAAAAGGAAAAGTATTGTTAAATTAATTTTTCATACCTAAAACAAAACAAATCATGAGCTTCAGGACTGAAAAAGTCACTCAAGCAAGGGTGGAGGATGGGGTGATAAAATCTTCTTTTCTCCCATTTGCCATAATCTACCTCCCTCACAGTTGGGTATCATAAGTCTGTCTCCCCCGTTTAACTAAAAAGAAGACTCAAGAGTTTATCTTCCTTTCTAGGCTAAAAGTAGGGGTTTGATTCCAAATCCAAGGTTTTCCAAATTATTTGATATCCTCAGCAAAACTGTCATTGTGACTTCAGTAGATGGAGATCTGATGACTTCCGTAGAAACCTGGAAAGGGTTGTTTTGAAAGAAAGAATGAACTTAGGATGGGTTAAGCACATGGCCTCTGCTTTCTGACCCAGCACATGGGAAATGGACAGCCTGACACATGTCACAGGGGCGAAAAGGAAAGCATAAATAATGTCACCCATAATGTAATATGGTTCAGGGGAAGAAATGGGGGTCAAGTCATTAAAGAGAAGACGAGATCATTATGCTTTAACAAGGCAAGCTGCAGCCAGGGGAAGACAGCAATGAAAAGTAGACAGGGACACAGAAAGCCAGTGTATGAAGACCAGGGGGAATACAGAGCTTTCTAATCGAAACCATGCTCCCAACTCCGGAAATGAAGGCTGCACTCTAAACAGTAATGCAAGAAGGGCGAATGAGATGACAGAGATAGGAAGCCAGCTGAGGAAGTTGTAAATACAGTGAGGGACAGAGAATGGCACGTGGCCTGAAGGAGCACCCTGTGCTGGAGAAATAGGAGACAGCTTTGAAACAAGACTAAAGAAAGGCAAAATGGCATCTGAATAGTCACGAGAAATTCAAAATCCAGATTCAAAGCCCGTAGGAGACAATCAACCTGGGAAGGAAATGTCAACTCACAAGGGGAGAAGAGGAAGAGGTTAATAGCACAACTATTTCAAGTGAAACAATATTTCAGTTTGCCTCCGAGGGTGTTGAAGTGTGTGGAAGTCCACATATGCTCATATGAAACTCAAAACCCTCTTGATGTTCTGCCTGGAGAATTCTGCATTTCCTTGTTTTGACCTACAGCCATGCAAACTGTCTTAGGGCCTTGGGCTGCAAGCTGGAGAGGACTCAGGTTTCCCTAAAAGCCTTTATAACTTTCAAAAAACCTGCTGTACTTCAAATGCCTCCCACCACCCACCCCCTTGCCATCCACAACCGCACCACCTCCAGCACCAGCCCTGTTGTGAAAGGCACCTCTTTCTTGATGTGGAGAAGTAAGAGATGGTTTGGTAAGAAGTTCTCAGGTAGCTGAAATTGCTTTTCTAGTGAGCTGATGGATTCCGTGGGACAAGTGTGGACAGAATCCATCCACTAAGGAAAGATAATATCACGAGTGTAACCACTGCAGGACCAATGGATATGAGATTCATAGAGATGGGAAACAATGTTAAAATAAAATAGGTACTAGTCACAGCCATGCTCCTAAAAGATATGTTTAGCTATTGTTTGACTTACTTTCCTTACTAGCTTAATCCGGAGCAAAATGTTTAGGTTTGGAGTCTTACCTACCCCTAACCACTCTGTGGCAGAATATCTACACAAATAAAACTCTTCCTTTTAAAGGGAAAGTTGGGATGAAAGGGAATCATTAGAATTATTAGAGAATCTCTACTGGTTATTTTGAGAATTTCACAAATTCCTGCTTTTTTCAATCATTTCTCCAGTTTTCCATCAGTTATTAATGGACTCAATAGGCGAGGCACCTTGCTGAGTGCTGGGATTTGACAGTAAAGACACAGTCACTGTCAACTTACATTTTAGAAGGGGAGACAGACTCACAATTAACTGCTTAATTAGAGTAGCTGTAAGTGCTGTGAGAGTATCCTGTGAGAGCGTATAATAGGAGACATGACAGAGGGGAGAAAGAGCAGAGAGGGAGGCTCAAAAATCTTCTTTAAGAAGATATTTCAGTCTCTTACACTGTTGGTGGGAATGCAGATTGGTGCAGCCACGATGGAAAACAGTATGGAGGGTCCTCAAAAAACTAAAAATGCCTTATGACCCAGCAAATCTACTTCTGAGTACATATACAAAGAAAACCAAAATGCTTCTTTGAAAAAATATATGCACCCCTATGTTTATTGCAACATTATTTCCAATAGCTAAGACATGGAAGTAACCCAAGTATCTGGCAGTAGTAGTACATATATACAATGGAATATTACTATGCCATAAAAAATGAAATCTTACCATTTGTGATAGTGTGGATGGACCTAGAAGGTATTATGCTCAGTGAACTAAGCCAGTCAGAGAAAAACAAATACCATATGATTTCACTTATATGTGAAATCTAGATAACAAAATAAATGAACAGGTCACAATGACACAGACTCATACAGAAAGCAGACTGAGGGTCACCAGAGGGGAGGGTTTGAGGGTCTGGATGAAAAATATGGAAGGATTAAGAAGTACAATTGGCAGTGACAAAACCGTCAATGGAGATGTAAAGCGGAGCTCAGGGATTATAGTCAATAATATTGTAGTAACTCTGTGTGGTGCCAGGTGGGCCCTGGAAGTATCGGGGGGATCACTTTGTAAAGTAGATGATTGTCTAACCACTATGCTGTATGCCTGCAACTAATAATATTGAATGTAACTGTAATTGAAAAATTAAATTAATTTTTTTTCAAAAAAAGAAAGACATATTTTACCTGAGACCCCAAAATGAATATGAGTTGTTAATATCCCAGGGCAGAGAGGAGGATAAGGGAGCCTTCCAGGCAGAAGGAGCAGCTCCTACACAGACTAATGGCGTAAAAGATCACATGTCATCATTGTAAAACTGCAGGAAGCGAGGGGAGCACAGTAAGGAAGAGGGACAGATCGCAGGCGCCATGGACACATGCAGGCCTTGGCAAAAGTTTTGAATTCCAGGCTTACATCATTGGTACCCAATGACATTTTAAGCAGAAAAAGCAAAAGGTCTAATTGTCCTTTTAAAATGCATTTTCATATGTCTCTGGTACTTATGGGCATATTTTTTAAGGCTTTATTTATTTATTTTTTAGAGATGGGAAAGGAGGGTGAAAAAGAAGGAGAGAAACATCAATGTGTGGTTGCCTCTTGCACACCCCCTACTGGGGATCTGGTCCACAACCCAGACATGTACCCTGACTGGGAATCAAACGGGTGACCCTTTGGTTCACAGGCTGGCACTCAATTCACTGAGCCATACCAGCCACAGCATATGGTCACAATTTTGACTCCAGTTTCTTTCCTGTGTTGTGACACGATTTTTAAAGGTGGCTTCTTCATTGTTTCCTTCTGGACTATAAGTCCCAGTCCTGGCCAGGGCTATCTAAGTGGTGTGCCAGAGCTAGCTTGTACCACCTAGAAAGAGCCAACTGTGCCTACCTCATCCCAGCTGTGCTCAGTGACAGGATGGGAGCTGGAAATCAGCTATGTTAGAAACACTCCACCATGGAAATCAGCAAGCACTACAAAAAAAAAAAACCTTTTTACATTGAAGAGACCAAATTTACCAGTATACCATGGGAGCCAAGTAATCTGGGAATTGCCTAGTCATACCTTAGGGGAACAATGATTAGGAGAAAAAATATATAAGTATATGTTTATTTTCCACAATTATATATGTGTATATATAATCACATAATGATACATGTATATATAATTCCACAATTATATACATATAAATCAAAAACATACATTACATATAGACATATGTAATCATACAGGGGTGAACAAAAGTAAGTTTACAGTTGTTTATATGGAACAATATATAATACAAGAGCAAATAATAATACAATAAGAAACTCTGTGTTTATTGTGCTCACAACTATAAACCTGCTTTTGTCAACCCCTGTATATATACATACAAAGAGGAAGTAGAGAGAGAAAGCTAAAATGATCTACTTTCCATTAGAGATGGAGTATAATTTTATTCTTCTTTATATTTTAAATTGCCTTGTATGGTACCTGACACGTAGTACCTATTCAATAAATATGTATTTAATAAATGAGGGGAAGTTCTACTATTTAATGTATGTATTTCAGCCACTAACCACAACTCTTTCCCACATACACGCGAACATACACAGATGCATGCTCAGACACACACACTCAGAGAGAGCAAAAACGTCAATCCAAATGCACTCCGAAAGAGCGCAAAAGCATTGCACGTGAGAAAAGCCATCAAGATGTCCAGCAGCAGAGTCTTCGTAGCTACGTGAGTGACTTGCAAGGCCGTCTGAAGGGGTCTGTGGATGTCTGAGTCCGTGAGCTAACAGAGTCGGTGTGCACTGGGAGCTATTACTGTCCCGACTGCTGAGACATACAAACTAACATCCACACTGAGCCAGAGGAATGTCAGAAATTCTTGTATCACGATCATTCTTAAACGGTGCAGCAACATTCTGTTCTTCCATCCAGGTCAACTGGCAATGCTGCTGCTTCTGAGAATTTTCCAAAGACCTTCCAGAGCATTCAGTTCATAGCACTATTATTTCAAAGTACAGCAGTTTGCTTCTGGAAACATTAAGTATATTTACTAACACAAATGCAGGTATTTATATATATATATCAAGCTCCTTAATTACAGAATTTGTCTTTTATGTTCCGTGACCATCCACAAAGAGCTTGAAT
Organism: Desmodus rotundus; assembly: GCF_022682495.2. Taxonomy (NCBI): domain Eukaryota; kingdom Metazoa; phylum Chordata; class Mammalia; order Chiroptera; family Phyllostomidae; genus Desmodus; species Desmodus rotundus. The sequence goes on from NC_071394.1 coordinate 12,308,581, forward strand.
CTGATAAAACACTACCTATTTTTATGTTTAGCATCTTACTCCCTCTAAATGATGTTTTACTGGAAATAAAAGCCACCTTATGCTGTTTGTACACCTCGAGCTTCTAGCAGAGTGCCTGGTACAGAGAAGATACTTGATGAATGTTAGTTGAATCTATGACTGGATTGGACCAGGTCTCCATTTTCTGCCATCCCTGAGAATATGAGTTTCAGCACCTACAGATCTGTCTGCTGGCTGAATCATCTTCGCTTTCCATCCTCATACTTTTCCCTTAACTCTAACGTCCAATCTTCTATTTTAAAACCATAAGGTGGGTGAATAAAGTAAAGCACAGGAGATTTAACTTCCTATAAAATTTTTGTCAAGTCAATTAACTCAGTTTCTTCATCTGCAAAATACATAACGAAAGGCCAAGTTCTGCATACTTCCCCAAATGAGATGATGAAGATAATGAATCACATTTTGGAAATACAGTCATGTGCTCCATCACGATGTTTTGGTCAACTATGGGTCACATGTATGACGATGGTCCACTAAGATTATCACGGAACTGTAAAATTCTTGTTGCCTAGTGATACTGTAGCCATGGTACCATCTTAGTGCAATGCATTACTCATGTGTTTGTGGCAACGGTGGTGTAAACAAGCCTGCACTGCCAGTTGCACTAAAGTAGAGAACATACAGTTATATACCATGTATAATACATGATAATTATAATAAATGACAATTAATGGATTATGTATTTGCTATTCTATACTTTCATCATTATGTTAAAGCATGTTCTTTCTACTTATGAAAAAAGTTTGCTGTAAAACAGTATGCTGAGTTATGCCAGCAGCAGCCCAATACATCTTATGTTTACTGCGTCTTTTGATTGCACAGTTTTCTCTTGTGCGTGATTTAATCTTGTGGGCTTTTTGTTCATCATGGCCCCCAAGCATACGAAGTCCATGGCTAAGGTTGCCAGTAAGAAGCCACATCCAGTGATGTACCTGCAAGTGGAATTAAAAGTGACTAAGAACTATAAAGGTGGAAAAGTCAGAGATGGTTACTGCTCAGCAGTCAGGCGTGTCCCACTCCACCACAGACACACTCTTGATGAACAAGAACAAAGCCGTGAGAGCTGTTAAAGGATCAGCTTCACGGAAGAAACAAGGCTAACAAAAACTCCGAGAAGTGTCCATGCAAAACGTGGAGAGACTTCCAACGACCTGAACTAAGACCAGACACAGAAGTCTGCCCCTCTCGGCATCACAACCATCATAGTCAATGTGCAAGTTTTATGATGTTAGAAGGTGAGACCCTACCGTGGTGTTGAATTTACTGCTATCTCTGGTGAAATCATTCAAGAATTGTTTTTCACCACATACTATGAAAGTGAGTGGTGCGTCTGGATGGGCTGATGTGAAGGCAGCTGAAGAATTTTTGAAAATTATAGATTTGGGAAACTATAGAAAGAAGCTGATTCTGGAGGGAAATGACTTGCCAAAGCAGCTATTCAATCTGGATAGAACCACCCTATTCTGTAAATGGATGCTTGCAAGGACTTTCATCCATAAGGAGGCCAAGTCAGTGCCAGGTTTCAGATTTTTTAAGGACAGGGTAACAGTGTTGCAGGCTACAGACTGAAACTTCTGTGATCGGGCACAGTGAGAACCCCAGGGCCTTCGAGCATATTAATAAGTACACGCTTCCCATGTTCTACAGGGGCAATAAGAAGTCATGGATGACCCAACTACTCTTCCAAGATGCCTCCCTAAGTTGCTGTGCCAGCAAAATGGAGTAGTGTTTAGATAATAACATACCTTTCAAGATTTTGCTTAATTATCGATAATGCTCCTGGGCACCCTTCTTTTATCGGTGATCTTCATCCCAATATTAGAATGATTTTTGTCCCTCCAAACACCACCTGTTTGATCCAATGAATGGATCAAGGAATTACAGCAGCCTTTAAGGTCTACCACCTGAGGAAAACCTCTGTTCTAGCTGCTGTTGCAACTGAGGAAGATACTGGTGCAGTTTTGGAAGGATTACAACATCAATAACTGCTTCAAGAACCTTGCTACAGCTTGGGGTGAGCTCACCAAAGAGTATATGAATTGCAACTGGAAGAAGACACTCAGTAGGTTAGTCCATGACTTTAAAGGATTTTTGTGGTGATTGCAAAAATCAACAGGGCTGTGGCTGAGGTGGCAAACCACTTTCACCTGGGCGTGGATGAGGATGACACTGAGGAGCTCCTAGAGGTGGTTTCTGAAGTATCGACTAAGGAGGAGATGTTGAAACTTAACCAGGAGCACATAGCAAAAGAAGGGGCAAGAGAAAAGGAAACTGCGGGAGAAAAAAAGCAGAAGGACCCCCAGGAAAATTCACAGTGAAGGCTCTAGCAGAAGTTTTTGCAGACCTCAAGAAGCTCCTTACAGAGTTCAAAAACATGGACCCAAACACCAAAAGCTTTTCATTAATAGGAGGAATGTTCATAGTATGTTATCTGCTTACAAGCAAATCTATGATGAAAAAAGAAACAAACCAAGCAAAATGTCATAGACACATTTCTGGAAAGAGTGACACCTCCACAAGAAGAGCCTCAGACAGGTCCTTTGGGAGGTGTTCTAGAAGAAGGCATGACTATCACTCCATGCATGCTACTGTCCCTGAAGGCCGTCCAGTGGGACAAGAAGTGGACATGGGAGACAGTGGTATTGATGACTCTGACCCTGGGTAGGCCTGGAAAAATGTGTATGTGTATTAACCTTCTTCATTAGTTTTTAATGAAGAAGTTTAAAAATGAAAAAATGTAATAGAAAAAGCTTATAAGAATATAAAGAAGAAAACTTTTTTGTACAGCTGCATAATACGTTATTACAAAAGAGTCCAAAGTTAAAAAAAAAGACATCTATAAAGTTAAAAAGTTACAGGAAGCTAAGGTTAATTTATTATTGAAGAAAGAAAATTATTTTTTAAACTTAGTGCAGTGTAAATGCACGGTATCTGTGAAGTTTACTGTAGTGCACAGTAATGTCCTGGGCCTTCGCACTGACTCACCTCTCACTCACTGACACACCCAGAGCAAATTCTTGTCCTGCAAGCTCCACTCATGGTAAGTGGCCACCCAAGTGTATGAGTTTTTCATTTTTATGCCGTATATGTACTGTTCCTTTCCTATGTTTAGATACGCAAATACCATTGTGTTACAATTGCCTGAAGTGTTCAGTGTAATAACATGCTGTACAGGTTTGTAGCCTAGGAGCAATAGGCTACACCATACAGCCTAGGTGTGTAGTTGGTTATACCAACTAGGTTTGTGTAAGTGCAGCCTGCGATGTTTGCACAAAAAGTCACAATGCATTTCTCAGAACATATGACGAGGTCTGTCTATAAAGTATCCATCCGGGCACCATGAAATATAGAGGCATTTATTGAAGGAGATACGAGGTACCAGAACTATTGTACATAAGACAATAACACCTCAGTCCCCTTCAAAGTAGGCACCTTGGGACCTCAGTCATTTCTCCCAGCATCTCTTCCACAGTTCAAAATACTCTGAAAAATCCTTTGTTAGAATTGCCATCAGCTGCTCTGTTGAATTTTCCCGAATCTCACTGATGGTCTCAAATCTCTTCCCTTGCAAAGGTGATTTTAGTTTGGGGAAAACCCAGAAGTCTCAGGGTGCCAAATCTGGGCTGCAGGGGGGCTGAGTCACCTGTGTGATTTGATGCTTCGCCAACAAACTCTGCACGAGATGTGATGCATGAACAGGCACATTGTTGCAGTGAAGTTGCCAATCTTCAGTTGCCCGTAGCTGCAGCCATTTTGGTCATATTGCAGCTCAACTGATGAAGAACACTGAGGTAGTACTCCTTATCTTATTTTATTTTATCTATTTTTTATTGTCGTTCAAGTACAGTTATCTCCATTTCCCCCCCACCAGTCTCCCCTGCCCCACCCACCCCACCTCCCACTCTCAATCCTAGCTCCCTTTGTCTTTGTCCATGGGTCCTTTACACATTGTCGAGGTAGTACTCCTTATGAATTGTTTAGCCTGGAGGTGCGTGCTTATGATGGACAACACCTTCCTGATCAAAACACACAGTTAACGTGGTCTTGATCTTGCTGAAACTTTGCCACACCTTCTTTGGGCGTAGAGAACCAGGCAACTTCTATCAGGATGACTGGGCCTTCTTGCCCAATCATAGCCATAGACCCATGATTCATCTCCAGTCATGACCTTCTTGAGGAAATCTGATTCATTGGCAACAGTTTGAATCAAGTCATTAGCAACCGCAGCACAAAGTTCCTTCTGCTCTGGTAGCAAAAGCTGCAGAACAAATTTTGCCACAATCCTGTGTCAAAATCTCAGACACAGTAGTTTATGGAATCCCCAGATCAGCTTCTAGTAAACGCAGTCAGTTGCCCATCTTTGTTGATTGCTGCCCATATACATTCAACATTCTCAGGTGCTCTGCTGGTTTCAGGCCTTCCAGAACATGGATCACTTTCAACAGATTCTTGACCATCTTTGAAGTGTTTGTGCCACACTTTTATTTGTCTCTTTTCATTGTCCCCAAAAGCTTTCTGAATCTCTGAACAGTTTCCATGGAGAAATGTTCAAGCTTAATGCAAAATCTGATGCAGACTCATTGCTCTACTCATTCAGTCATTTTGAATGTGATGGCTGCACAGTGCACATGCTCACTCTGTGACGTCTACTGACCCCACTGACTAGCACAGTGAAGTCATCATTGTTCACACATGTGCATTCCAGTCCACTCTCTTTGGCTGCCAGGTTACATCAATGTCATGCAAACCATTCTTGTGACATTAACAATGGCTGAACTTTTTCTGGACAGACTTCATATTCCTGTCCTTAAGCTATGCGTGACTGTGCATGACAATAGCACATCACCTCTCCCTTTCCTCCTGCTTTTAATTTTTTATTAAAGTATAGTCTATATTCAATATTGTATTCATTTTCTTCCTTATGTTCTGGGCCCAGGTTTGGCCCAATTATAGTACCGATGTACTATATAGTACCTGGCAACAGCAATTGTTCCAAAGCAAGGAGAACTTCCCTATTCTGGGCCAGTAAACCTCCTTCTCTGAAATGAGAGTGCCAGTAGCTATGTAGCCTGCCACATGGAGAAAGTGTGTCTGAAATAGAAAAGAATAAAGTCAACAAGCAGAGAAAGCAAAAATCAGAGAAAGCAAAAATCAGAGAAAGTAGTAGTTGGTGGTTTTGAAAGCTAGGGTTCACTTTTTTTGTTTTGATTTTTACAGTTAGTTTCTCCTTCGGTTTTTGGGACCTCACCTTGGTTTTCCTCCCAGATATGTAAAGAAAGTTTTTTGGTTTTTTTTTTGCTAAAGAGAATTTAAATGTGTATTTGTCATTTGATACCAAAATATCCTGACTAATAAATAGAACAATTAAACTTTTTCACATCGTGGTTTTCTTGAAGTAACTAAACTATGGGTCCTATGTTGAAAAATGTAGATGACGACTCCATCCATATAAATTGTTGGAATATTTGTTCTAGTTCTGTGGAAGATGCCATTGGCACCTTGATAGGAATTGCGTTGAATCTGAAGATTGCTTTGCATGGTATGGACATTTTAAAGATGTTAATTCTTCTTATCCATGAACATAGTATATGCTTCCACTTATTTGTACCTTCTACAATTTCTTTATTCAGAATAAATTCAATATAAAGGAAAAATAAAAAAGGAAAAACTGTAGATGAAGATATTGTTGCCAGTTAGAATTCCTTTGAAACTCATGGGTCTCATTTTGCCTCCTCTGTGTGTGGAGGCCTCACCTCCTCAAGTCTCATGGTGTTTGAGATGTCCTTGGCATAATGGGCCTATTTTATTGTTGTCACGGTTGTAGTTGTGGTTGTGGTTGTTGTTATTTCACTTCGTTGTGATGACATGGATCATTTGGCTTTACTCCAACACAGCAACCTGGGAAAGTCACTCCACTTGGATACTGACTAGTCACAATGCATCAGAAGGAAATTTTATTAAAAGGAAAGAAAGTGTGTATCATTTATTACTTATTCTTCAACAAGCACATTACAGCAACTGCAAAACCCTATAATCTATGTGTCTAATAAATCTCAAAGGAAACAGTCACAATGTTGCTTGTAGATCCTGGATGAAGATAATTACTTTATTAGGATGTGCTACATTAGCTTGTCCCATATGACTCTAGTAGGTGACTCTAAATCTTTTGCATCTTTTGACTACTCTAGTTATATAGGGATTCCTCAAAACTTCCTGAATGCTTAGCATTTCATAAAAGAAATTCTAGGCATTTCTGTTATGATCTGGATAGATATTATAACCTCTTCAGTTATAATACGTGAATAGGGATTTTAAGCTAATTTAGTGTTTATTTCTGAATTTTCAAACTATGCCTTGAGAGCCTTTTGACTCTCCTTTTTTCTTATCACAAAACTTTAGAAATACAGAAGTCTTGTCATAGCATCAGTTACAGTGATTTACTTTCCACTGAAGGCTGGAGGAACCACTTTACCAAAGGGTTTATAAAGGCTGACAAATATATCCAGTCTATTTTTATGAGAAAACAGAATACAAGAATCAGAACACTTGAACTCAGGAGAGCCACTGTTGGCTATTACTTTCAACCCATACAAACATGTGGCTTTTTTAGGCAATTATGAATTTGTTCATCCTTGGGGCACCTCAGTTTTGAGGTGAGCTAAATTTCAGAGACATATCAGTTGAGGTACATGTACATTGAGGGTACTGGAAAAGAGAACTAACATTAAGTGCATACCAAATGCCCTCAAAGAACGGTGGTAAATGGCTTATATGAGTTATCTGGCATAGAACTATATGAGAATAGCTAAATATAAATAAAAATAGAATGAGTGCCTACCACCAACTCATTATTAAGAATTTGTCATTATTAGGAACACATCATTGTTAGGAATTTGAACAGGGAAGTGGTCTGACATGGGCTGTCTAGTGAGTTAGGAAGAAAATGAAAATTTATTGATTTGAAAACCAAAAGAAAAAGGTGTTTTAAGAAAGGGAGTATGCCTGTCTATAACAATTGCTTGCAAAACATCAGTTGGGACAGATGTGAACAAGGTTAGAAGCATACCTACCCAGTGAGTTGATTATATCTACCTCTCTTGCATGTAAGGGAGTGAAGCATGATGGGACAAGGTAAGAAAGTGTAATTTAAGGCCTTGGCCAGTGTGGCTCCATTGGTTAGGCATCACCCTGCAAACCAAAGGGTCACCAGTTTGATTCCCAGTGATGGCACATGTTTGGGTTGCAGATTTGGTCCCAGTCAGGTTGCCTACAGAAGGCAGCCAAGTGATGTTTCTCTCTCACATCGATGTTTCTCTCCCCCTCTTTCTCTCTCCTTTTGCCTCTCTCTAAAAATCAAAAATAAAATTAAAAAAAGAAAGTGTCCCATAAAGAAGTAAAGTCTTCCTTTTTAAGAGGGGAGACAGAGAATTAGGGAGGTTTCTGAAGGGAATGTGAAACTAAGAAAAAAAATTTAGGTTATGGTTTCCGATAGGAGATAATAGAGCATGTTTATGTCCCATCAAGAGTACACCAGCTGAAGGGAGAAATTGATGGTGCCCAGTAAAAGAGAATAATAGTAGAGGATTTCCTGAGAAAGTTGTAAGACCAGAGAACCGGTGATGTTGGTCCAACACATACTGTAACAGAAAGGACATTGAACATTTCAGGTACAGAGGTGGGCAAGTTGTCACATTTGGCCACAAGAAAGAAGAGGTGTTCCCATTTTTTGCTTTTATTTCCTCTTAGGGTAGAAGGAAGAGCATCTGCTGAGTGTTTAGGTGGGAAGGATGCAGAATAAGGGATTAACTGGGGCAGTGTGAGGAGAGTGGGGAGGGGAATAATGTTACAAACAACCTACAAAAAGCGGGGACAGGTCAGGCCAGAGGAACTAGTGAACGCCACTGTGAACAGAGCACAACTGACCAGAGCACGGACGTGACTTGCTCGGGTGTAAATTGCGGCTGGAAAGGTAAGCAGGGACTTGACGGACAGCACTCTGAGGGATTTTGATCATGATCCGTCCAACCAGTGGGTAGCCACTGAAAAGTCTTAGATGCAGAAGTAACCTAATCAGATATGTATTTTAAAATTATCACTCTGCCTACAGCAAAAAAAAAATACAGTGAGAGGAGGACATAATATATGTGGGGAGACTGACCAGTTGGGAATCTCTGGTAGGGGTAGTCCACATGAGAAATGGTTAGAATCATCTAGAAGGGCAATTGTAAAAATAGAGTGATGTGAGTAAAAGTGAGGGATATTTCAACAGTAAAATTGGTAAGACTTGGTTTTAAAAATGAACATAATTAGGATATGTGGGACAGCGGAGTACAAAGATGTCTTCTAAAGTTCTGGCCCGTACAACTGGATGGGTGGTATTTATCATTAACAAAAATGCAGACAACTGCATGAGGCTTAGTTTAGTTAGAAATTCTGTGTCTGAATTGTTTGCTTCTTAGACCATTGATATATTCAGAAATAGGATGTTGAATAGTTGTTGAGATATTATATGTGGTTTTGGAGAACAGAGGAGGAATCCAGGCTGGACACATAAATCTCAAATCCTTTCAGGAAAGAAAAACAGTTCTGAGGATGAAGATGCAGGTTTTGACAACCATCATAATATTAGCTAACAGTTATTAAGTAATCACCGTATGCCAGGCCTTGTGCCAAGCATTCTACATTGACTATCTCATTTAGTACTCAACTCAATGAGTAAGCTCAATGAAGTAAGGTACCGTTATTCACTCCACTTTGAAGATGGGGAAATATAGGTTATGTTGGTCTAGAGAAAGATGAAGTAAGCTGCCCAAGTGAAAGACATGATACCTTTGAAGCCAGAATTTGACAGGAAGCTGTTCACAGCGATGGAGTGCACATCACCAAGAGAGATACTGAGATACCTGCTAAATACCCTCCCTTCGAAGGAGAAATCCTGCTTCAGCCACAGACCTCCCTGCATACCCTCACTGCATCAAATTCCTGAACGATGATCGTACACGCATTTGTTTCTTTGGATTTCTGTATGAATGCATGTTTGCCATTAAGTACTGGTGTTTTAAATTTTTAATAACATTTATTTTTATGACAGAAGCCATAAATGGTCATTGTAGACAAATATCAAATTCAGATAAGCATGGAGAAGAATAAAAAGAATGCCTGTATCCTCACCACCAAAAATGGAAAAAAAGAATTATGCATATTTTAATGCATAACAACAGGCATATGTTTACACACATGTATCTTTATATTTGTATCAAAAGTAGGGCAATGTGTGCATATTGATTATAATCTTGTTTTTATGATGATATATTGCAAGCATCTTTCAAGTATTAAGACACATGTTATGTCACTTGTTAAGCAAGTCAAGTATCTGTTTCTGTGACCACAATAGTTTCCTCCTCCTCGTATGTGTTGATGTGCCCTGATAATCTCTCAGAGGTATTTTCTTCTAGTTGGTGATAGGGGTCTGTGTATATTTTATGTGTATGGAGGGGGTGAGCGGTAGCTGCCATTTGATGTCAAACTCATGTCCTACCTATTTCTGGAAGCAATTCCTAGAGAGGTCAGGTACCTTTATTTTCTTCTTGACTTCCTCTCTAGTTTCACCCTTTCCCCTTCCCATAACCTCTGACTTCTTCGTTCCCGGTGTCACCGCTGATGGTTTGTAATGTTGGTGGCAAAGGAAGGGAAGCGTTTATTATTATTTTCCCTAAGGCCCTGCTTTGTTAAGGCTGGGGGGGTGTTGCTTTGTTTTCAGAATTGAGCTTTATGTATATTTTGTTAAATTCCCCAGAGTCCTCTAGACACCAAGAACTAGAAAATGAAAAATGACTATTATTGTTACCCTATTTTGCCCAGGATCTGGAGCCGCCACATGTCTCTCACTCCCCAGACAGACTTCATGCCCCTTTGTGGGCCCTGAGCTGAAGGCCAAGAAGAGCACCGCGCTTTACAAGAATCACAGAGGCGCGCGCGCCCTGAAGAAAAAACAAAACACTAAAATTACTTTAATGCATACATGGGCTTTCCAGTTTTTGCAAACTTGGAGCTGTAGTCTATCCTTAAAGCCATAAACATTCAAGAAAATAAGGGAAAATCTCAGTCAATCCAGCCAAAATAATTTGTTTCCTCAATACCAAACATTGACATTTTGAGAGAATCCAGGCAGTGAGTTCATTTATTTACTTTTCATACAGATGTTTGAAATGTCATGTGACCCCAGCCCCTGATGTTTCTTACTTCATTTGCTTTCTATAAAATCTGAAAATCAATCCACAAATAGTTATTAGTACCCACTGTGTATAAGGCCTTGTGCCAGGTACTGTGGAACTATGGGAAAGGCGGCTTGGTGTGGCGGGAAAAGTAGAAAACCCATGAAATCAGAGATCCAATGTCCTTCTTTTGCTGCTTAAAAGTGATGATATTGCAGACAAGCCAGTGTTCTCTCTGACTTCCATTTCCTCACCTGTAGATAACGATCTTGCCTCCTCACAGGACTGTTGTGAAAAGTGAGTGGGATGTATGTTGTTGTGATGTGCACACTAATGATGGTGATTGTCACTAATTTGTGAAATATTCTCCCTTAACCCCAAGGAGAAACTTACAGCCTACCTGGGGAAATCAGAAATACACATATTCAAGCTTTTAATAATAATATAAAAGTTTAATAATACCAGACAAGGATTCAAAAGATGTTGCAAGACAATGCATGATTGATTGCCGAGTGGAGACTTGAACAGAGAAAGAGAGAGTCCAGCGTGGGCTGGAATCAGCAAGGGACAAGAGAAAGGGCTGCCAAACCGCCATGAGGGCTCAGCTAAGCGTCCAGACAAGGAGTCTGTAGAAGGTCAAGTTAGCACAGAAGTGTCATGCTTTAAAATAAAATTTCTAGCATTTTGATAATGAGCCTTAATACACAAAACATTCATTCCCGTTTCAGACCTTTGAATATTAGGGTTGAAAAGGGAGAGGGTGTTATTTAGTAAAAAGACAAGAGACTAAGGAACCAGAGAAAATAGTTCCTGTCCTGACTGTCCCTTCCTTCTCGTATTTCTGACCACTTGCTTGTTATTGTGCCTCTCTGGGCTTTTGTCTCCTGAAGCCTGAGAGTAACATTTAACTCACAGGCTGTGAAGAGTCAGTGGAGCTAACTAAGCAGAGGTTGAGTTTCATAGGGTGGGGAGGTGGGAACATGCCAAAGGAAGAGAACAGCATGCCCAAAAGCCCTCAAGAGAGTAACAGCTCTGAGCACTGGGTGAGAGAAGAGGAAGCAGTTTAGTGGGTGGGCAGCTGCCCCCAGAGGGATTGGAAAGAGCCAGGGGAGCCAGGGGCCTTGTAGGCCACTCTGAATATTACGGCCTAGATCCTAATGACTAGTTGAGAAGCCAATAAATTATTTTAAAAGCTTGAGGGGCTGGTGGCAATGGGAAAGTCTTGCAAACACAGGAGAGTGCTTATCTTGAGGGATTATGGAGGGTGCACCTCTTTATTCTGGCATATTGCAACTGAAAAATTAGGTCCACTTAGTAATGTGTTAAACCCAATTTACAATTAAAGACAATGAGAGTCCAATAGTAATTTCAGTAATCTTTCATCTTGCTTTGATCACCTCTCATTCTTTGAAGTGAGAGTTTCAAAACTCACCTTTAACTTTGCCAGAAAATAGAGTAACCTGGATTTGCAGACTTGGAGTACCAACACATGTATTCAAGGATCTCTTTAAAAGTGGATTTCTAGTTTTCCAAGAATTACAAATCCAAGTCAAGAAACTTGAATTTGTGAGGTTAGGGATTAATGAGTCCCTTCTCTAATTTGTGTAATGTTTCTACTGCAATGAGTTTTCCTTTTAGTTTAAAGTAATATAGCTCCTCTTGTGGGTGTTTTCAACAACCCCGTTAGGAAATAATGAGCAAGAAAAATTTTCAAGATGGATAGGGACAGAATCCCTTAGCAGATACGTCACATGAAGAAATAGGGATTTAGAAAAGACACTGTTGTGTCTGGAAACAGAGGCCAGCTTCCTTGTAATCAGAAATGCATAAATCAGGACACTGGAGTTAAGCTTTGCGTTGTGTATTATGCAGTCTTCATTTTTGAGACAGTGTTTAAATATTACAAAAAATATTAAAAACTTTTTTTTTAAACAGGTAAGATTATTTTAGTCCCGCCCCCTGTCTATCCAGCTCCCTCACACAATTCCCTGCTGTATTTTAGCAAGATTTGGTATAATCATCTAGGAGATTAATTAGGACTTGCAAACTAAGGAGGAATTAGCACCCAAATCACATGCCTCTTCTCTTGTCTTTACTATTCATTCTCTTCTGACAGCTTGGGGTGAAATTTGTTTTATAAGAATAAAGTAAAAATGAAAAGGGAACAACACATAGGGAAAAGATATCATCCATAGTGCCTGCCTGTCACCTCCTGTCACAGATGCGACCTCAACCATGCTGAAGCAGAATCAGGAAGAAAATTCAAATTGTGTGTGTTAGAGAGCAGATGGTACTGGGGTGGGGACAGTGTAAAATATGCCACAAATATTCCTACGATATTAAGCATGCCATCATCATCACCGGCCCCCCCCCCCCCCCCCCCGCCTACTTTTCTGTTTGTTTGTTTGTTTCACGGGCAGTATTCACTTTGGAATTACTTTCAGGCTACCAAAGCCCCCACTCAGTTTGAATGCCTTAATGCCTGGGGAACTGGAGTAGGCGTCTTCAGTTCTAGGTCATTGTTTTGAGCTCCTTTTCTTTCTACACAAAACGACTCATCTTAAGATTTTTAATTTCCTCTCCCAAACTTCCAGCAGTGGAGATTGCCAAATGCGCTCATCACATAGCATGCGTTATGCATGGCGGTTAGGGACCTGGAATGTGGCTCCTGGCACCTCCCTGTGAATCCTCCTTCCTTCTGCAATTGACTGTGTGTGGTGACATCACAACTAATGCCCGATTCTTTTTCTGTAAAATAGGAGAATATAATAATAGTACTTATTGTATAGGGTGACTGTATTACATCTGTTAATATGTATAAAGACTTAGAAGAGTGCCAAGCACGTAGTAAGCATATTATTATTACTGCAATCATCATTATTTATAGTACTACCACTGTTATTACCATGGCTGAGCTGAACTGTTCTTGAATGTGGGATATTTGGGACAGCCAAATGCATCTGGAAATGAGCACATCTTATAACTGATGAACCTGGAGTCCAGAGTAGTGAGGGGCTCTTCCCAAGTTCACTGCATAAGTAGTATAAACCCATGACTCCTGACTTGCAGACCACGGCCCTTTCTCTTCTTCTTCATCAGTTTTTCATATTGGAAAACTTTGTAATGACATTGTATTGATGAGAGTTTGATATTTGTAGCTATTCTTAATTTTTAAAAGATTCATCAAACTTTGAGCTCAGCAATGATTACAAATATTTTTGCCCACTTTTTATGTGCCAAGTGCTTTAAGTGAATTATCTAAAATTGTACAGGGTGTGAGTTGCCTCATGATATAAATGAATAAAGTGAGATTTCAGGTCAAGGACCACGTAACTGGAACTAGAACCTAGACCTTTTCTAATACACCTTCCAAACAGAAAGAAACAAGGGAGCGGGATTGAGTCTATCGTTTGAACTTCTGGCTTGTTTCTTGCAACTTTCTTTATCTTGTAACGGACTTTAAAAATATCTGCCTTCAGTTTTAAGGCATTAATAAAATGAAAAGCCGAATGGTTGCAGGCTCAAACCCACTCACAGAAGTGAACTGTGGCCACGAGGTAAGAGTAGGGTGCCCTGTAATCTGAAATGCGATTTCTGTGGCAGGTCATCTGCGCACCTTTTCTTTGCAGGATCTATGCACTCTTCATGCTGGGCTCTGACCTGCTGAACCACCTTTCCTATGCCAAATTCAGGAGTCTCTCCTGCTACACACATACTTATCTATGAGCCATAGCTTTCCTCATTCAGGTTAGAAGACATTATTGACAGTGTACGTACCAGCTCAATATTCAAGTTAGAGTCTTTTACGAGAAACTTTAAATTAAATATTTCCTCACTAAATATGCTAATCTCCTAAAATGAAAGATCTTTGCTGGGGTTCTTGACTTTACTTCTTTTATCTTTACACTTTTTTTTTCAAATTGTAAACTTTATCTTTTTTTTTCATTAAATAGTGGATCTAAGTTCAAAATTATGATCAATATGGTAAACAAGAGAGGGATGGATGCAAACACAGGAACAGAAGGAGGGATCGTCTTCCTGGCCATGACCCTACATGAGATGCAAGGCTTTGAAAACAAGATATGAGATGAAAGGGATTATAAAAATGTGTGCTTTCTTTGTCTGATTTTGCGGCAACTGCGGAAAGAAATTTAGAACAGGTAATTTGGAATCTCATCAAATGTAGAGCTTGCCATAAATGTATTGGCTCCAAAATCTCCAGCAAATAAATTCCCCAAGTAGGAACCATGGTTAGACATTCAAATTGGTAATGAAGCAGATTTGAAGGTGAAGTTTAAACTACTATCAGGTATCCAAGAGATAAAAGTCCAGATGAAATGCCAGGCAGGTAGTTTGTTCTTCTAGCTACATAACGATGCTAAGAAAACAAACCTGCATGTTTTAATCCCGGTTTCCTTCTCTTATCTAGCACCAATACTACTTTTTGATGATAAAGCATTTAAGAAACCTATATTAAAATAAGTCATCACAGAGGTGATTTCGTCAGGACAGGAAAAACTACACGATTACAGGACAGATGCTGGGTCTAGAAATAAATTCCAATGTAAAAGCTATGCAATTGGTCATTCTTCTCAGCTGTTCTTTCTCCCTGTTACTTTCTATATTGGTGTGCCCTGAAGTTTTCTTCTTAAACTTTTTGCCTCCTCCAACAGACTTCTTTTGGTTTCCCTGGATGCCAATCCTGTGCTGCCGACTCACAAATGATAACTTACTGTGGCTTTGTTCTCGATCTGTCTAAATAACTGGCATTTTCACGTGGATGTTTCACATTTACCTCAAACTCACTTTGCTCGAAGCTCTATTAAATTCTCTTTCTTCCCAACAGTTACAGGAACATAAAACTGTGATCATATCATGACTCTTACTCAAAATTCTCTCGTGAATTCACAGTGCTTTCAGGTTGAAAAGCCCAACTCTTTGGCATGGCCTGCAAGACCCTGTAGGGAGGGTCTAGCCTCATTCTATCTCTCTAAACCTATCTGCCACTCTCCCTTCAAATAACTCTCCTCCTGCAATAAAAGTGTTATTTCTGTTTTCAAACAAGTCAAAGCCTGTCCTGCCTCTAGGCCTTTGGAGTACATTTTTATTTTGCTGGGGTTTTGTTTGTTTTTACATTAATTGGTCATCAGAAAAAATAATAATTATAGTAGCTTCAGTGAAGGCATCTGGGCTGTATAAAGAACCATGTGATAAACTGTGTATCTATGTATTTCGCTGGTGTACAAATAAGCAAAGGTCCCATGTATTTAATTTTATGAATATTTTCATTGTCAACATGGGAAAATTTCTCAAAGTCAGGAATTAAAATGCATTGTTATGTAACATCCTGCTTGTCCCCAGTAATTGTCTTTGCTCTAAAGTCTATTTTATCTGATACCAATCAATCAATATAGTTACTCTAGCAAGGAGAGGCAGGAGACAGTGAGCCTATGCCCTTTGTCCCCAACTCTGAAGCCTCGAAAAGACAGTTTAATAATGTCCCTTATAATTAGCAGAGAATTCTTACTTCATCTCACATTCACCAGCATTTTGTTAGTATGGGTTGAAATGTACCTTTTCTTGCACCAAACTTCAGAGATTTATTTGTCTGTCTCCTGGTTTTAAATGGTTCAAAGTTTAAATTTGTCAACTAGTGAGCCCACGTAGCATAGATTGTCTACCTTGGAGGCAGACCTCCTAGGTTGTTATTTCTCACAAGCCGTAGCTATATTTTCTTGGGTAACTCACTTGCCTGCTATGTTCTCAGTTTAATCAGCTGTTAAATGAGAAAATAACTACCATAAAGATTACTATTGTGATTACTTGAGATCATTATGTAGCATTTCTCATGCAGGGCCAGCCAGAGAGCAGATAGATATTCAAGAAATGCTAATTCTTTTGTAATATTGCCACACCAATATTTGTGCATGCCTTTAGTTCTTCCTTTTTAATTATGCACATGGCAAGGAGGATATTTTTCTTTAATAATTCCCTCTGTCCCAATATCTGACATCTTCGTATCACCCCAGATAATTGCTTCTCTCTATATTAATAGTGCTTTGAAGATTTCTCTCCCGGAGGGCTCCTCTTTGTGTCTGCTCTGTCTGTGCTTGTTAGCCTCATTGCAGCATAGGGAGGAGGTTTATAACCATTGTTATACAATTCCGAGTTGGGCCTGAAGGAAAGAGGACCCCATACTGAGCATAGTGTGGGTAATATCAATCAGGCCTCAAAGTGTGGGGTTTTATTTATAAACCATTCAGCTTTCGTCACCCATTATTATGGGTAGGACACACACACACACACACACACACACAAATACGGCCCAATTCTAGTTTAGATTCTCGAATGAAAAATTCTCTGAAAATCTATGAATACTTCCCCATGTGCCAAGAGGGCACCTTTATTTGTTATAGTATCTTTTCCCCAGGGCTCTGTTGTCTGGGAAGGAAAACCAGAGTGCCCCGGATTATTCTCAGCATTTTATAATGACTTGCTGAAACCCAATCCAAGGCTTTCTAGGTACTTGCCTTCCTCAACACATCTGGCAGCACCCTCCCCTTTTTCTCTGGTCTGGCCCTACAAGAAGCGCCTTAGATAAATAAACTGAAGCACACATGTGGTCGCCAAAGGATTCTGTGGAAAGCAGAATCTAACCAAAGCCGCCCAGGCTTGCTGTGCCTTTGTTCACTGCCTCTCATCCTGGGGGTATATATGGCAAAATCATTGCTGTTCTAGCTGGGTCCACACTTTTCCCTGGAAAACACTCACACCTGGGAGCAGCCAGCTGAGCCATTCTACCCATCTGCATTTCTGAAAGGAGGAAAATATTATTAAGGTCCTGATCTTTTATACGTATTTAAAACAATATTTATTGAATCTCTGCCTAGTATTTGAATGCTGCTATTTTAGCTTTTACCAAGATAAGCAAAGGATGTTGGAAAGGAGCTTATTGGCTGAGACAGTGTTTACGTGCATTAGAAATAAAGGGAGAAAAAAAGGAAATTAATATTCACTGAACGTCTACTCTGTGAAAAGGCACGGACAACCAGAAACAATGTTTGCTCGGAGTAACTTGCAAAATGAAATCTTGATAGAGGAACCGTGGAATTGGAATGCTGGTGGTGTAGGTAGAAATTTATTGTTAATTCTGTCTTTGGGATATAGATGATAGAAAATGTTTTTATATAAGCCTGGATGTAAATAAAAAAGATTTGCAGTAATTTAGATATCTATGATGTGATAGGGCTACATTAGCAGGTAGTGTTTACATTTTATAAATGAGGAAATGAGCCTTAGAGAACCTTACTATCTTTAATTCATTCATCGTGTCCCTCATCCATTCATTCATATATATTGAATGTTTACTATGTGCTAGGCATTGATTGTGGACATTAAGAATTGGTCAATAAACACAGCTGACAAAATCTCCCATGTTCCCTTCAGAAAGCTTACATTGCACTGGTTCAAGACAGATGATATTTGATGTCAGGTGATAAGAGATACAAGGGCAAAAACTGACATGGAATGAAGTAGAGCGTGTGGCGGGAAAAGGCTGTCCTTCTAAATAGCCTAGGTGAGAACTGTTTCACTGAGAACACAACACTTGTGCAGAGACCTGCAGGACATGAAGGAACGACCCACGCAGACATCCAAGGAAGGAGCAATCCAGACAGACACAACAGCAGTTGTGAATGCCCAGCTGGGAGGGTTCCCGGGGTGCGTTTGAGACCAGTGTGGCTGGAGCAGAACGAACATGGGAAGCACAAGTTGAGGTTGGAGGGAAAACACCAGGGGCCATCCGAGCACACAGGGCACTGTGCACATAAGAACTTTGACTTTGACCCTGAGGGACATGGGAGGTCATGCCATGAGACTGGCACGATCTGGCTTGCATTTGAACTGGATCTCTGGCTGCTGTGCTGAGAATAACCTGAAGGACAATGACAAAAGCAGGGACCTTGTTAAGAGGCTTGATCCCAAAATTAAGGTGGTTGGTGATTGTGCCCAAAGTCACATACATGGCAGTGGCAGAGTCAGCTTTCAAACCTGACCCGTCTGACTTTTCACTGTGTGATGCCACTTCCTGTGGCAGGTTGACCAAAAGGTCACCATCATTGGATGTGGCTGATTTCTTTTCCCCGTGTCGCCAAAGCAGAAAGGCACTAGCATATAGTTTAATATATGTTGCAAAAATTACATAAACTTTATCCTATAATATGATGGGCTTTGGTCAGTCTCATTTCCTCAAGCTTTGTCTGTTTCTGGCTATAACCTACAAAGACCTCAACACACGAAATGGTTGTTCTCTCAGGATCATTTTATGTATTTTTAATTGAATTTTTTAATTTTATTTTTCAATGACAGTTTACACGCAACATTATTTTGTATTCATTTTGGGTGTATAGGACAGAGGTTGTCAGACAAATCACAAACATGCAACATTTTGAGCCTGGTAAAAACCCCAGCTGACACCCATTCTGGACTTTGTTAAGTCCCTTTTTCAGCTGATCATCAGCTCAGAAATAAAGGTCCCTCTTCTCTGCCACTTAGATTGCACTGAACAGCAGGAGCCATGGGGCCATCCTTCAGAGTCTCTTCAAGGGAGAAAAGAGGAGAGGAAACATCACCATTGAAAGCCAATTGTCTGGTAGTGGCGAGACACACTGATGTATTCCTGCAGAACGGTATTCGTGGGGGAGGTGGTTCCGTATAATTTCCTCATCTCGAAATGGCTCTGGGGCCCTTTCTACCCTTATTCACCCTATGTTCTGCGCCAGCAAGACCCTGCCTTGAAATGGAAGAAAACTATAACTGTGAGTTGGATGTCAGACTTCCTAGACAGAAATAAAATGTCAAGAGTACATTTTCCTACCACCAGAAGATCCTGGTTTAGTCATTGAATAGGTCTGTGTTGGAGTCGAAGAACAATCAGGTTACTTTTTTGGCACCACTTCAAGAGAAAGCCAGCAGAACCAATAAATTCAGGACCTAGCTCAGTAGATCCCAAAAGGAGCTCAGAATCCAGACCTAGTCTACAAGTCATAGAATATGACTTTATTCCAGTGAATAGAAAGGATGTAAAGTGAGCTCCTGAACAAAACCAACGGAGATCTATGACAGCTAAACACTGATATTAAAGGAAGAAGAAAAGTAAATGATCAAGGATATAATCTGAGCAAAAGGAAGCTTTCCTCCACTACTCTGTTGACACTTTCCACTTTCCAAATGATTAATTTGGAAAATTTACCATCAGAATATCTCACCTATAGTAATCAAGACCAAAGCCATTTTGTGAATGAGCCATGTTTTCCTTAAAATTTAACACCAACTGAGAAATAGAAATCTAGATGATTGCTTAGAAACCCCTTGGTCTTTCACTGGATATCAAATAGTTTTGAAAATATTAGATCAAAAGAGGACACTAAGAAACAACATCAAATGGGGAGTCGTGGAATCTGCATGGTAGTTTTAGCCTGTTCAAGTAAATGCTCCCTCCGGACCTCATTGTTTTCATCTGTGAAATGGTGAAGATTTACTAAATAGCCTTTAATTCTGTGAATGGAAGGATCCTTTGAAAAAGTAAATCACTAATATATTCACAATATAATGAAGGGTTTTATTTTTATTCGATTCTTATCCTGAAATAAGCCAGAATAGTTATTTACATTTGATAGACTTAAAGAAACAGTGGTTTTCACAAGTTGACATGCCTGATAAGTGGAGAAGATAGCACTCAAATAAATAGGGCCTTTTCTACTCCACTAAGAGTGGGCCCTTTCCTTCATTGGTTATTGATTATCTAACTAAGCAAGACATTATGTTTTTACTGATGACTATACAGCTGGATCACATATACCTACTGCTCTTGTTACAGAGCAGAGGGAGGGGGTGGTTCCTTCACGATAAATTATTACAGAAAGGATTCCCCCTTTCTGTCTCTGGAGGTTCCTTCCCCCATGCCCACCTGCTAGGTTCGCAATGCCCGCCGCCAGAGGAAAGACGTCTCTCAATGCCAGAGACTGGTGAAAAGGAAAGGAATTGTTTATTTAAAAGTTACACAGACCTGGAGTAATGGCTTAATGTCTTCATTAAGATACTGAAGTCCTCTAGAATACCCACAGATGCACAGTCCTTCCCTCTCCCTGTGCCCAGTCCGGGGTACCGTGTCTCAGGAAAAGAAGTAGAAGTCCGTGATTCAGGCTCCCGGCACCATCAGCTGTGTGGCTGCTGCAATCTCCAGTTAATCCAAAGCCATGTGGCACCTTCTCATGGCCCACCAGCAAGAGTCCTCTCTCCCCTTTCTCTATGGCTGCAAAGTCTCTCCTGCTGCCTAAGCCACGTGGCAAGAAGAAGCACTCCAAAACCTCGTGGTCCTCTCTACTCTCCTTCAGAACCGCGTGGTCCTTTTCCCCACTTCAGAACCACATGGACCTCTATCTATCTACTTGCTTCAGAGCCTCGTGGTTCTCCCATTTACTTCAGAGCCGCGTGGTCTCCTCCCCATTTACTTTGGAGCCGCGTGGTCTCCTCCTTTCTCCCCCAAAACCTTGTGGTCCTCTTCCTTTACTTTGGAGCCACGTGGTCTCTTCCAACTCTATGGCTGCCGGGCCTAGGTTTAAATCCCAGTGCCCATCTTCCTTTGCAGCCCCATTTCTGACTCCTCCTACAGTTAGTTACACCTGCCAGCATCCCCGTATTCTTCCAGCTTTACGGGGCTGCCATAGTAAGTCTGGGCAGGTGTGGCCGCATGGCATGGAGCCAATCATCTCCACGCTCTCACGCAGGCCCTGTAACCAGGGGGAGTTACTTCCCAGTCCCATCCTGGGTGGAATTTGGTCCCATCCCCCTGGCTCAAAGCATGGCCACAGCTACTTAACACATCCATGAAACCAGTTAAAGGTTATAGATATGTTAAATGACTGTGCCAGGGGTTAGCTGCAAAGTTCTTGCTACCCAAAACAGCTCTGAATGGCCCTGTTCCATGTGTCCCATCCCCCTTGGCTCAGGCCTGTGGGGGTGAGGACATCCTATATATATTTTTCTAATATTTCCTGGACACCCCGAGTCCTGGACCCCATCACAAATCCCTTCCTGGGGCCCTCCTCTTTGCTGCACCCTGCTTCACTCTCAGGAACCTGTAGTTTAGTACAAGCAAATACTCAATTAAATTAGAAATTAGAGTGGTAAGTATCACACAAAAGCGAGACTTTTATGATTATAATTAAGTCTGGAGAGACTTAGGGAAATTTTGTCAATGGGGAGCTCTGGGATAGGTATTGGAAGTATGGAAGGACGTCAGCATGTTGAATGAGTGGAAAGGGGAATTCAAGTTAGAAGGACCGATGGAGGTGAAGTTTAGACCCACCCCATCGGGGTTGAATGAGCCACTCGATGTGGCTGGTGCTAACGGTGCCCAAAGGAGAGCAATGGCTTCAATTCTTGAGTTAGAGGAAGTTGTGTAAAGAATTTGAATCTATTCCAAATGGTATTTTTTTTATGATGATGAAGACAAAAAGCCAGAGGACAGACTGAAGTGTGTGTATGCTAATCTCCAGTCTCTACTCTAGGGTTGATGACTTGGTCTAATTGGGTACAGGAGACCGTTCTGCATGGCATGGACCCAGCTCCCACTCGGAAAAGCCAGTGGGGAGCAAGGTCGGGCACACAGGACCCACGCCCACGGATAGGTTCTCCATGGGGAATCAGGCCTGCATTGTACCTAAGCCACTATGAGACTTGCTTTTGCTAAAACTCCCCCACCCTGAATTGAGGCGTTTACTACATATCTTTAAAGTAACTTCCTAAAATCTGAGCTAAACCTCCCAAGAACCAGTGTAACCAGTTCAACCGCTTTTCCCTTTACATTTGCAAATATCCTTCCTTTTTCATGTAATTAGCAACATCCTCTCCTTTGTTTTCTGTAAAAGGTAACCACCCAAAGCGAACGTGTGCATAGTAAATGAGGACCATCCTCTATGTAATGTACCTAGAAAAGCAATAAAAGCCTGTCCAGGCAGAAATCGCGCTCTCTCTCTCTCTCACTTGGAATGTGGCCATGCTGTCCCTTTTCTCCACAGGACTTCTGTAGTCGGTGTGAATTTGTCCACTGCTGACAAAACACACGGATCTGGTGGGCGAGGATCTGTGTCAATTGGAGAGTTACACCCAAGATTTCTGACATCATAAACTCTACCTCAGAAGCAGCTAGCACAAAGTGTCAACTCTTTTCATCTCCATTCAAGACTAAAGACTCTATTCATTAACCTAATGGATGTTAGAGGTGGGGTTCAATTGGTGAAACCAGAGCATCACAGATATGAGAAACGAGTACTGGTAAAATTAGTGGCTTTGTATACATGTAAATTGGCTGGAAATACTGGAGGCACACTCTTCTTTCGCAGAGACAAAGTAGATACATTGTGAGGAATCTGCTGAGCCGGGTGTCTCTATCTGCAGAGATTGAACTGAATTTATAAGAAATTCTCAGTCAAGCTGCTGATTTGGACAATTCATGGGACTCTAGCCAGACGCTTTTGTCTGTATCTTAGTGAGAACATGGTCACACTTGCCTCGCACCTTTTATTCAAGGTGCAGCTAAAGCGCCTAAAACAGCAGAGGAGATGGAATTCCATTGAGCTTCCTTAAGAAGTTGCATGACTTTCTGCTGATTGCTAATAGATATCAATATGTAGCTCAGTGTGGTCCCACACTTGCTTGTTTTTTGTTTTAACCTAACAGTGAAACCATGAAGAAAAGATCCCCCAAACCTAACCTCACCAACCCTAATATATCTCCAAAGGCTAAAAAAACCTCCCCAAAAACCCACCACCAAGAAGTGAGAACAGCCAAAATGGCTTAGGGAAATTTGCAGCCATCAGTTTCTAAACCTCCAGGACCAAGCAGATTCGTTGGATGAAGCAAATCCTGCCGGGCAAACAAAGGGATAAATATTAACCTATCTTATCACACCCTGGTCCCGGAAGTAAATCTTTTTGGAAGGCTAATCCTGGAGACGGGAAAGGGAGTCTCCCTTGGGCTGAGCCTGGGAAGGGGGAGGTTTTTAGCAGGAGCCAGTACCTAGAGCGCACTCTCGAGGTGCTGTGCATGGCTCTGGGCTCTTTACAGGTATTAGCTCATTTAATCTTTAACCCCATGAGTTTGTCTTTTCCCCTAATTAAATAGGCAAAGAAACTGAAGCATAGAGAAGTAAAATGTTTACCTAAGGTCACACACCTTGGAAATGGGTCAGGATTTAAATCCAAGTACAGTAGTGTGTCCCAAGGGTTCTTATCTTAATCCCTACACCCTACAACCTCATATTCAAGAGAATATAAAGGAGCTGGGAGGCCTGGTCTCCTGAAATCCTTCCCCAACTGGAGGACCAGGAGGTCCGGTGCCTTTCCTGGGAGCTTAAGCTTTAGTAATAAAATTCTTTTAATTGTAGATGCAACATAGGTTTTATGTTTCAAAGCATTTTATTTCACATCTTTTGGCTCACTCCTTTCTCACAAAAAGTCGGGGGGAGAGAGAAGGGAGAGTTGCCCCTAATTCACAGGGGGTGAGAATAAACCTTGGGGAACTTAAATAACTTGTCCCATACCACATAGCTGGAAAGGGATGGAGGAAAGGTTATGACCCAGATGGGCGGGCTTAAGTGGGAGTGGTGACAGCCCCCAGAGTCATCACTGGGCGGCTTGGTGGGAGCTGAGTGTTTGTTGCAACCTCAAGTTCAGCCACACACCATCTCTTTTATGTGCATATTACTTGATAATTTTCAGAAGAACTTTCCCATATGCCATCTTTTTTTAAAAGATTTTATTTATTTATTTATTTTTAGAAAGAGAGGAAAGGAGGGAGAAAGAGAGGGAAAGAAACATCAATATGTGGTTGCCTCTCATGTGGCCCCCACCGGGGACCTGGCCTGCAACCCAAGCACATGCCCCGACTGGGAATCGAACCACTGACCCTCTAGTTCGCAGCCCATGCTCAATCCACTGAACCACACCAGCCAGGCCCCATATGCCATTATTTAATTAAATCCTCATATGCACCCAGAGTGTGTTTGTGTGTGTGTGTGTGTGTGTGTGTGTGAAAGGCAGAGGACATTATCCCTTTTCTGCCAGCAAGAAAATTCAGCCCTGCAGAGAGTGAATGAGTCTCGAGACTGCAGAACTAGTTAGTGTGTATCAGAGACAGAGACAGAACTCAAATCCTCCAACCCTAAGTCGACCCATAAATTTGCATTCACATCGAGGCTAATTCGGAGCTGTAATGTTGCCGAGGGGGATTTAGAACTAAGGGTCTTCCGCATTTTATGTCTCTCTTTCTCTTTCTTCCCTTGGACTATCCCCATCCCTCCTAAAGTCACCTACCCCTTTTGCTTCACTGTAAGGTTATTATTATTCAAAGCCAGCAGAGAGAGACAATTAAATCCTCTTAAAACAGAAAGCATTTTGTCAGGAAACACATGTTGTGACTCCTCACCAAGGAAACGCAGAATTGATGACGTGAGTGGAGGAATGCCTTATGGCTGTTTAGCAATAGTCTGCAACACACAGCTACACTGTCAGCGATTAGAAGCAATGATGGGTGATCCTCTGTCTGACCTAATGTCACCGTACTTTCCACAATTACGGGCTTTCGAAACATTAACAGGAATTGAAGTCACTGATCTCAGCAGCTTGGTGGGAGAGGAAACAGAGCACCAGATGGCAGAATGATCTCTTAAGACAAAGGAGAGTCTATTATATTTGGGACCCTGGTTTCTTCATCTGGAAAATGGGAGTTAAAGTAACTAAGTTAATAAAAGACTGAACCAACCAATCTATGGCTGGTTCGCCTCCTAAATCTTGAGCCTTTGTGATCGAATGATAATGCTGCGCAGGCACCTTGGCCTTCGCCCTAGCCTCTCAGCTGAGGATGAGGTGATTTATGATGGAATTTGCATAGGCAAACAAATCCCCAGCTGCAAAATGCCTGCCCCTGAGCTTCATGGTTCACTAAGGATTAAGATTTGGAGCTCCTTCTGGGTGGCTCAAGGCTCTGACAGATATACTTTCTCGGTTAGTTTCCTGACTGTGGTAGGTATGCCTTCACTTCATGGTGTGATGAAGTTTGACTACCCAGGAGGAGTGAATTAAAGATTGTGGGCTGTGAAGCCTCATGTTTTGTGGAAGTTAATTGAAAGGAGACTTTCTTCAGGCGAAATCGCTTTCTTTGCGATGTGGAGTAGCTGCAGGAGGGATTACAAATTACCAAAGATAAGAACGTGACCAATCTGCTTTTCTTGCAGGGAGTCACTAAGAGTAGTGAACATTTCTGAAAGGATTTGATTGACTAGAGAAGAGGTTATTGATACACCTTCATAAATGGGACAGTAGGACTAATTCGGAGAATGACAGAATCTCAGGATAGCAAGGGACATAATGCTTGAATCCGCCACTTAATATTCTGTTCAATTGGCATCAGGGTACGTCGAAAATTTCTGCAATACGGAACACACTGAAAAGTATCATACATTATTCTATCCTCAGACAACTTCCGGCAACTGTGTTACCTTAACATAGAATTTTTTTCTTCCAACTTATGTCTACTAGAGGCATACAAACCCCATGGAGTCCCAGTGACAGGACAGGCCTTTATATACCTGAGTGTGTTACAAGATCCCTATTACGTAATCCTGTTTTCTCTTCACTTTGTTTGCTACCCCTCAGCTGATTCCACTGCTCCTCCTCACATGACATGATTAGGCCCCATACACATACGTATGTACATCCATCTACACATTCACGCCGGTGGGCATAGACTAAAGAAGAACAAGACCAAACATGGATTTTACAGCTTTTAATCTAGTGTAGATTTTATTATCTTTGTTCACTTAGCAAAAGATGATCTTCTCAATCATTTCTAGAATCATAAAATTCTAGAATTGAAAGAGATGTCGAAAGTCACCTAAAATTTGCCCACATCTTTTGTGCACGAGATACTGAGTCACTAATATGAAGCGCACCTGGTCTGGCTAATAATCGTGCAGCCACACTCACTGGGACTGTGATCTCTGCCAGTTTCTCTTACTTAACATCAAAAATGGCAAAAGATGGTGCTTAACAGGCAAATGCCGATGGTCATCTCTGGTTCATGTTCACCCACCAGGTGGAAGTGATTCGTTGTTTTTTATCATTGTTGAAGTCGACGGGTAGATAGCTACACCATATTACTACTTAGAGGAAGATAAGAACAGTAGATATTAGGGAGAAAATTATGACTGAGTCCGAGAAATATGCACTCTAGGGACTGAAAAATAATTTGAAAATCAATCTACTATTTTAGTCATTTCTGCCGTATTCTGGCTGGTGAACCAGCATCTATTCGAATATATCTCATGATTGGAGGCCTGCTGGGCAAAGTGCAGCATTTTTACATGCTCTGGTTGTTGCAAAAGGCTACCTAAAATTGAGCTAAAACTGTCTCCCTGAGACTTTGGGTGAGTGTAGTTCTCCTCTTTGTCTCAGAAACTGTTCCCTTGTCAACAACTTAACTGCAAAATCAGAACATCCTTCAGAGGAAATGGGACCCCTAGCATGCTGGTCAGCCAGGTAAATTATAGGTCAGCACTCAGGAGTTGTAGTGGCCTGTCACCACTGGCAGAGCGATTTCTGCAGGGGACACCTCATTATATGGGAAAATGCCCTCAAAGGGCAGGCCTGCTTCTTGTCCCGGCAGGCCTGTCACATCCGACGTTAGAGGAAACAGCAGCGAAGAATTGTGGCTGAAAGAATTGTAAATTTGGCCTGTGGAGAGTCACCGAGGGCAAGTCTCCTGAAAAGGATTATTTGTCAACTGCAGTCAGACTCTTTGTTATGAGAATTTAATTGATATTTGCCATTGAAGAAGAAAGCTGAAAACAGGATATAAGGCAAGCAATTAAATCTCTTTGATAAAGGGTAGTTAATGAGTTGTCATATTTGGTAGAGATTATTTCCCCAACTCTGCTCCCAAACCCCCCACCTTTTTTTTTTTTTTTTTGTAACTATGGGTAGTGCCGTCTCTTTCCTGGAGAAATGTCAAATAATCACTAGAGAGGCAAATTAAATCAAGTAAGGCCAGGCAGCTTTTGCACAATCAAAAGAACAACAATCAGGAGTCAGGGGACCCAGAAGTTAGCTCAGGTAGTTCAATAACTTTGCAACTCTCCTCTGTGTCTTCATGGATTCATTTGTCAAATGTGGGTGAGGACTAGATGACCTCTGAGGTCCTTCTAAGCCTTGTGTTCTGTTCCTGTTCTGTACAGTTATGTATAGCTTTAGATCTGCAGCAGATAAGAACAAACAGCTGGCATAAAATGCAAACACTCCCACTAATCAGCTATGGGGTCTGGGTTAAATTCATTAACCTCCGTAAGTATCGATGTCGTCCTTTGTCGAAAGAGTGAACATATACACATCTCATAGGACTGTGTTAGAATTAAATGAAAGGATACATGTAAATTATTTGACCAAGGGCCTGGAAGATGAAATGCGATCACTAAATATTGGCTACTTTTGTTAATACTCTTGTTTCAGGATCCAGTTTTTAAAACTATAACAAGATATCCTAACCACCAGAGGGCACTGCATAGAAAACAGCCAGGTTTGTCTTTTAAGCTGTAAACACCTATTTGCTGTTTGAAGCAATCAACTGCCTGCTACCTAGAAATTTCAGCTTCGGGTACTTGATCCCTGTCCGTAGCTTATGCCAGTCTCAGTGACTGTGAATGCTGCAGTTTCCTCAGTCTGTGCTGCTCGGCTTCCCCACACGTTCATCAGCAGTCATCATGGCTCGAATTGAATATACATCTCCCATGCAACAATATACTGACAGAGAAAGCGATAAGGCTTATATCTTTAATGGCTTCCCTCAGAGCATATACAATTAAGGGAAAACCCAAATGCATAAAGGAGTATATATGTTAATTTTTATGTAAGGGGAAATATATATGTCTATACAAAAACAAATATACATATAGTATATAAAACAAATATGTATATATTTGTTTTCACTTTCAAAAGGAAACAATAGAAAAAGAAATCAAAACTTAGTGAAAAAACTGGTTATCAGAGAAGGTAGAGAAGAGGGAAGAACCAGGGAAGAAAGACACTCTTCTCCAAAATTAATCTTCTTTTATGGGTTTGACTGTTAAACCATGGAAATATTTTACTAGTTAAATAAGGAAGTTTTTCATTTTAAAAGGCTAACTCTAAAAACTGAAAAGAAAAATACAAAACAAAAACAAATCCTCTTACTTTGTGTCAGGTTAGTCATACAACCAAATAAAAACTAATCATAGTGTTTTTAAAAGACAATGTTTTGACTACACAGCTCTAATGAAGCCTAAAGGACAAAAAAATACAACAAAGCAGCCATACATTGCCCTCAGAAGTCACAGTGTTAGTATAATAGGTAAGGGTATTTTGAAGCACATATACACATAAAGCAAGTAACTTAATGTATCCGGAATCATTAAGAATTTTCAGTGTAAGAGGAAATATACAAATATGAATGATACAAAATACAAATATACAAAAGTTATACCGTTTTGCATTTGAATTGGAAATTGTATGCATTTATGATTTTTTCTCTTTCTAAAAAAAGAAATGGATTTCATTTTGGGCTGTTTCAGTGTACAAAGCTATTGTAGAAAACAATTTTTTTCAGTGATCTGGAAATGCTCATAAGCCATGACAACTGTTGGAAAAACACTGAAATGTGTGAACAGAAAACTTGTCGAATTTTATTGAGAGTTAGCAGCAAGGTAAGAGAAGAAGTGAATGTGCCGACCTGAGAAATGCTCTAACTAAGCAGGAGAGCTCGTCAGCTGCATCCCCGCACCGCAGGTTCGTGCAAGTCAGGTTAAGCAGTTGCTGTCAAATCGCATGAATCACTACCTCTGGCATATTTACCTAGCAAACGGATTATTTTTTCTAGTTATCAATGAGAAGACTTTTGGGGCTAAAGTAACTACCTACTTGGACATTCTCATATTTAATATTGTTTATGTGAATGTGCCCCGTTTTGTTTAGTCAATATGTTTGTCTTTTAATTAGTAGTCTAATATTATCTTTTTTAAAAATACATTCGAGTTAGGAAGTATGAAAATGAGAAAGACTGATTTTATACAAAAGGCGTGAGATATATCTTTGATGTAATTATAATTGAACAACCCCAGGAAATGACCATGACTAATTATAATCCAGTGGAATGAGCACTCTATTGAGTGATAGAGACTGCTCCTGAATTAAGACATTGTATGATTCTAACTCAATTGGGTAAATATTCATTGCATTCTAAACACTGTTCAAAATGATGAAGATAAACTGCAGAACCAGAGAGACAAGATCCCTACTCCTATAAAGCTTATCCATTAATATGGAGGGACAGAAAATAAACATGCCATGCATGAATTAACGACATGGCCAGTAAATGTTATGAAGAACATAGCAGATGAAAGACAAGTGACTGGAGCTGGGGGAAGACATAGTAATGGGATTGGTTGGTCTGGAAAGGCTTCACTAAAGAGTAGATGACAAGAAGCCAATGAAGAATAGACCTGGGAACAGAAATCATTCCAAGCAGAGGAAATAGTCTTCCTTCAGTGAAGAGTAAGACCTTTAGTATCAAGGAATAAAAAAGACAGAGTGAGTGGAGTGTGGAGACAAGAATGGGAGTACTGGTAGATGAAGTCACGGAGGGATGGAGGGTGCCGATCCTGCAGGGCCAACGGGTTTGGATTTTAAGGGAAGTTTTGGCAGGTTTAAGACATAAAATTGGTGTGTTGTGGTCACATTTTTTCATGATCACTCTGAAGATTTTGAGGTTGGAGATGCATGAAGGAAGACAAAAGTGGCTAATGTAGCAGATGACTTGAGTGCTAGTTTTTTTTGCCTTAGAGATGGAGAGAAACAAACAAGACTCACAGCATGGAAATGAAGCATGGGAGGTGCGTAAAAAGACATGAGAAATGAATTTTAGATCAATGCCTTGAGCAGCAGAGTGGATGGTAACAGAGAAGCCCCTGACTTTTTATGCTGTGCTTTTTTTTTTTTTTTGCAAAAGAAAGTTGGATGACATAACCACACTGTTTAACTCCAGATCTAGAACTCTGGGTATAGACAAAATGACACCGATTATAATTTCAGAGGATGGTGATAGTCAATGCGAGAAAACTATAAAACCTTTGTTCAAAGTCATAGAAATAATTTACATATTTAAATTCCATAACATTTTTAAAGCATTTGGATATTTTTAAAACTCTGGATGTTTGGCATTGTGAAGGCAAACTCATCTTCTCTTAAATACCTCAAGCTTGTAAAATGTTTTCTTGTCTTAGGATTTTTGTTCTTTCTGTTTTTTTTCTTGGCTTGACACCACACTCATGTCCTTGCACGATTGGTAACTATTTGAATGAATGACTGAATGAATGAAATAGAATGACCGAATATCTAATTTCTCTATAAGGTATGATGATAAGTTAAATACAGGCATTAATCTGCATTATGGAAGTTATTTTTTTTCTCACTCGCCTCCTTTCAATTTACAATTCTTTTCCATTTTTGAGTTGACACTCAAGTGTGTTTTATAGATCATGCGGTAAAATGTGACCAATTAGAACGAAGAGACTGGTGGGTAAAATGTGCTCGAGAAAAGAAAAAAGAATGGTAAGGAACACCCATTTCCAAAGAAGTAGGCATTTGGTCACAACTTCAGTGGCGTCTCCTGGATGTTTTGTCTGTGAGGAGGAGTGCTCGGCAACAGTCCCGGAAGAGAAAAGCCGGCCTGCGCAACTTCTCAGCCGCAGCCTCTCGAGAACATCCCCGTTGGCCCAAGAATACTAGAGACGGCAACTAGAGTTTTCTATCTCCTTTGGTGCTATTTACATATCTGAGGGTTTTCTGGAACTTAATAACAAAGGTTTCCTGACTTTCAAAATTTGGACCTGTTTTGTTTATTTCCTAGAAACTAACATTCCTCTTCAACTTATCTTAGACATGACATACTTTCTTCATATCCAGGCCCTGGACTGGTGGCTGGCTGGTGATTGCAGTGTAGTATTAAAAAGTCATGAAGTCTCACTGGTTTTCTTCTCTCCATGTTGCAAGAATTTTTATTCATTCTTAAGGAGGGAACAGTTATCTAAGTGAAGGCTTATGTCCAAAAGAAATACCCAAATAAAACTTTGGAAACAGCCCAAGGTGAATATAAACATCCTTTGCAGATAGAAATGTCTAGTGCATGTGAGGGCTATTAAAGCAAAACTTTTCTTGGCAGGCCTACTTTATGTTCCTCCTATAGTAGGACTTCTTGCAAAATAGTGAGGTGCTATTCATTTCATCCTTCTCAGTGCAGATGATGGAGCCATATGCCACATCATGCAGATACGTAATATATCGTAGAAGTTCCCTTTTTGGGAGCCAAAACAACCAACAAAAATTTTAAAGTCTATCAGTTGCTTTCTTTCTCTTAAATATATAATCATTTTTATTTTTTGATTTTTTCCAACATGTCTGATGAGGTTTGACATAAAAAAGAGCCTTCCAAAAATTGAGACTTGTCTTCAAATCATAAAAAGTCTATTTTTGACAGTAGGACTAGGCATAGAAGGCCTGTCCAGAGAAAGTCCAGCCATTGTTGATATAATGAGAACGGTTTGCCTGACATCGATATAACCTGGCAGCTAAGGAGAGTGGACTCGAATGAGCATGTGTGAACAATGACAACTTCACTGTACTAGTCAGTGGGGGTGGTAGATGCTGTTGAGTGAATATGTGTACTGTGTGGCCGTCACATTCAAAATGACTGAGCGAGTAGAGCAACAGATCTGCATCAAATTTTGTAGTAAGCTTGAACATTCCTTCCCAGAAACCATTTGGATTTAGAAGTCCACAGCTATGGGCAACTGGTGATTGGCAGCTTCATCACAATGTTCCCTCTCATGCATCACATCTCATGCAGTTTTTTGATGAAACATCAAATCACCCAGGTGACTCAGCCTCCCTACACCCTAGATTTGGTGCCCTGTGACTCCTGGCCTTTCCCAAGACTAAAATCACCTTTGAAAGGGAAGAGATTTCAGACCATCAATGAGATTCAGGAAAATACAATGGGGCAGCTGATGGCGATTGGGAAAACATGTGAGCTCCTAAGGTGCCCACTCTGACAAGCACTGAGGCATCATTGTCCTATATACAATGTTTCTTGTATCTTGTATCTTCTTCAGTAAATGTCTTTATTACATGGCTAGATACCTTTACTAGCAGGATTAATGATTACTCATGAGACTAGTTTTATATCTTCCATTTCTTACCCTTCACTGTCTCTTTATCCCACCAGAAACTATGCCTGTAACTTAGGTACTGACTTCTGCTCAGCATTGCCCAGGTTAATGAACAAGTACTCTTTTTTTAATTTTTTTTAACAAGATAGGATTAAAATCAGAGCCATACACAGCATTGCTATAAAACTCTCCTATTTTAAATCCATCCACTTTTTTAACTGTCATGATTTCATCTCCCTCTAATTCATACTCTTCCTCCTTGTCCAGAAGCACACTGTATTCATTTTCTATTGCTTCTGTAAAAAGTGACAATCATAATAATAATCCCCTAATGTAGTGCTTAAAGCAACATAAGTTATTATTTTACAATTCTATAAAACAGGAGTCCAGGTCTGCTTGGCCGGTTTCTCTGTTCTGGGTTTCAGTCTGAAGTTGAGGTGTCAGTCTACTGAGCTTCTATTGGAGAACTCTAGGAAGAATCTGCTTCTGAGATCATTCAGGTTGTAGGCAGAACCTGGTTCCTTATGGTTGTAGGACTGGGGTATTATTTTCATGCTTGCCATTAGCTGCCAGGACACCCTGAGCTCCTAGAGGCCTCTCTTTAGTCCTCACACATGGGCCCCTGCATTTTAGAGCCAGCAGTGATGCCTAAAATGCTTCTCTCACTTGGACTCTTTCTGACTTCTGCTGCTGCCTCTCTTCTGCTTTCTCTTTCTGAGACTTTTTTTTTTTTTAAGTTGAAACCAGAGAAATGTATCTGCTTTTAAGGACAGACTCATGGTTTGATTGGACCTACCTGGATTTCCAGGATTATCTTCCTACCTTAATGTCTATGACCTTAATTATATCTGCAAAGTCCCTTTAACCATGTAATACAAGACCATCACAGTTGCTGGTGATTAGGGCATAGGTATCTTCGACGGGGAAGGGTGGGGAAAGCATTATTCTGTCTCCCCCCACACACACCATGTCGGGAAATCCATTCCCATGCCTCTAACACCTTTCATCCTTTTATCCATCATGGGTGAAAGAGACAGGATTCAATTCTGAGTCCTAACTTCCAGAGAGCAGCTAGGGTTTAAAACATGGATTCATTTTTAGAAAGAGTCAGACACAAGACAGAATTTGAGAGGAGGGAAATTGGGCAGATGCTCAGGATTATGGGTTACGGATTTGGCCAACTTGGTACTAGGATTAGGGTACTTCACAGGCTCATCTTCACTGATGCTTGGAGTCCGGATAAAGGAAGGATACTAAGGGAAAGGCAACAGGAATGCACCCAATCGTGTTTCTAGGTATCAGAACTTCCTAATGGTGATATCAATGTACATGATATGCTTCCCCAGTCATATCTGATGCCTAAGCTGAAAGACAATTTAATCAAAGCTGAGTGGTTGACATCAGGGAATCTATCTCTAAGAACATGAGACTAACTGAATAAGTGAGGAATTTTCTGTCCTTTCCTCAGTCCTTTTAACAGCAGATCTGACCTCATCATATGTTTCCCTGGAAAGCTTCATTGATTTTATATTAAATAAAATCTGTGATTAATTAATAATAAACTTGTTTGGACTGGACAGTCTGAAATCTTTTTTTTGTACCTACCACCCTTTCCTTGAAACATACTTTTCCTTAGAGTCATTCCCTTATTAATTTTTATTTGAAGAATTTAAAAAATCTAGTCATTTAGAATCTATAGTACATCTGGCTCTATCTTCACCTGAATCCTAATCTAGAAGCCTTGGACATGCTTGACACAAAGGGTACTAGAGAAATAATAAGTGACTAAATAACAGATATTTCTCAAAGGGAAATGATAACAATTTTTTCCCCCACCAGATATTCCTTAGTAGTTGATAATAAAACCCAAAGTAGCAATCCCCTTACTGGAGGTGCAGTTAGCAAAGATTTCTTAGATCTTTTCATTAGAAGAATAAAAGTTCCAACATATGTCTTTGTGTCTTCTGTGTGGTGACAACAAAGGACACATAATGGTTTTCCTGTGCAATGACTATTTCTCCTGTCTCCAATCAAGACCATAACAGCGCCTTGATTGTCCTTGAGAAAACATGCAGTCACTTCTCTTAGTGTCTACAGTTAGAGAAGGTTGGCCCTGGTCAGAACCTGATGAGTATTTGAATTAAATTTGACCAGGCAAAACCAATGACTCTGGGTGTTTGGACTGTTTTAGAAGTGTGGGGGACAAGGAAGCTCTTCTTCCGATGGACTTAAGTATTGTGAGGATATGAACTGGGCACTAGCACAGGAGACGGAGCGTTTAGGGTCTACTCCACGAGGTTATCACAGCAGAGAACGAAGGCAGATGTAAGTCCCAGCCACGTACTTTGAGCTACTGGATTCAAGCCAGTCTGCCCTTCCACTTTCTAAATTTGTGAGCCAAAGAAATTTCTTTTATCCTTACACCAGTTTGAAATGAATATCTGTCATTCTCAGCTAAGAGCATCCTTACTAATGTACTATACATCTCATAATATCATATATTTAATATTTAATATCATATTAAATGAATTAATATGAATATGGTTAGATCATTATATTTAGGTCTGAATGCCCACCTCTACTGTTTGATTGTAAGCACTCTGGGGACAATGAAGAGCTTGTGTGATACAAGCACCTAGATCAGTTCCTGAAACATAAACTTTTCCACCATATATGTTTCAATCAATACATAAATTATATATATATATATGTATTTCAAGAATGGATGGGTAGTCATTGATATTCTCTTCCTCTTTTTATCTTCAACTATATTTTTTACAAGTTTTGTTGTAATTGCCTCCACTGTTACGTCTTACCACAGAGGGGTGACAATGGGTGCCCAAGGGTCACTGCGAGGCAGACACAGATAAAGTGCCCACAGTTCTTTACATCCACCCAGTAGTCTGCAAGCCACAGCATCACCTTCATTAGGCAAGACAACAAAATAAACCCTAAAGATAAGGAAATATAAGAAAAGAAAAATCAATGAAGTTTAAATATCAGCATAATCTCAAAAAACAATTGTTTCCTAACTCAGTTGTTACTGCATAAAAGAAATAGAGGTCAGAAAATATCAGGACAAATCAAATCAAAATGTCCGTATCTTGGAGAGGAGAAGAATGTATCAGACAATACTGTCTGAGGTCATTCATAACTTTGGCTCACATGCTGAATGCATTGTCTAATAAGTATTCAAATCTCTTTTGTACTTCGTTGATGACAGATTTGCTAAATGAGACTCTGGAAAATCATCTTCAAAAGGAAAGTATCTGCCCACAACCTCTCCCATAGAAATGTTAATGAAATTCCAGGTTCCTGTTACCTCTTTGGAAAGTCTATGGATCCCAGGTGTTATTATAAATCAGACAATCAATAATAACCCAACTTGAGATGGTCTGTGGATCAACTTCCAAAAGAAAACTGCTTGTAATTGGAATTTTAAATTCTGAATAAAAGGAGCTCTATTCCCATCATCAACTCATTAATTAAGCCTCAAATTTCTACATTCAGCATGTTGTTAATCACCACATTGAACGTCTTTAATCCTGAGGCGCAAAACAGTGCCCAGTACTCACACTTTTTGCCAGTAACCTTTTCTTTAATGGTGGTGTCAGTTTGTTGTAGAAAAAAGATAAGTCTGGGGATACTAATCTTTGGGCTTAAAAAATACCATAATGGTTTTTCATCAATTTGATAACTTTTTATTATGATTTAATTTCATAATATTCCACATATTTGGTCACTTCATTCCAAAAGTCAATGCAATTCAAATTGATGTTTTACTTCTCAGATTGAAGGAGGAAAAAGTCTCACCCTTTGGAAGCATTGTATCAGCTCAGACGACCTTATACCCTCCTCAGTTTCTGTAAAAGCCCAGCCAATCAGCTGCAACATCATTTCCATGCAAGGAATGGTTAGTTAAATTACCCCAGTCCTCTGTATTACATACAGAGTTCTCTTGTCTGCCAACATGAATGGTTGCTATCATTACATCAGCCTCCAGTGACTTTAATACATGAATGGCTAGCTTACGGTCCAAGAGTGGATTGGCTTTTCTGTCTTTTTTTCAGAGGCTTGCCAACCAACGGGAACAAGCAGACAAAGCTAGCTTTAAGTATTCTGCCCCTTGCAATGAATAGGCAATGTCTAAGAAGCTGCTCGAGATGAGACTCTGAGTACAAGAAGGACAACTATCGATTTCTGAAAACCTCCTTCCACTAGGAGAGCTCTTCTCGTATATAGGAATGAAAGTAAATTGAATTGAAAACAGAGCTGTGTCTACTTGACTTTGAAGGGGAAGCTTAATAGAAGGGAGTGGTAGATATAATTCTAGAAGCTATAGGAGCACAAAGGTACTTATTATCTGTGGATGGCCTTGTTTAATCAAAGTGAGGAGAGAATTCTCTGATACCGTTTAAACTTGGGAGGCAGAACATATAAGCTCCTGTTATGACTCTGACACTATTTTCTTTCATTTCATTTTTTTCTGTGTTATTCCACTATCAAAATAATATCAACTCATTGCAGATAATTAGACAAATACATAAAATAATAAAGAAGACCACGAAACCTAGCTATAATCCCAGTGAATGCAAAGAATTACTGTTATTATTTGTGGCACACTCCTTTCCAGTGTTATTTCTATTCTCTTGTGTTTATCCAGGTAATATCAGGCTGAAATATGAAAGTACCCTTATTTTTTTAAAAATATTTTATTTTATTTATTTTTAGAGAGAGGGAAAAGGAAGGAGGAGAGGGAAACATCAATGTGTGGTTGCCTCCCACATGCCCCCCTGCTGCGAACCCGGCCTCCAACCCAAACATGTGCCCTGACTAGGAATCCAACTGGTGACTCCTTGATTCGCAGTCTGGCACTCAGTCCACTGAGCCACACCAGCCAGGACAGTATCCTTATTTTTATATCCTGCTTTATATCAATAGCCTTTTATGCCACACTGTTAAAAATTCTTTATCAGAACCATTTTA
This sequence comes from Desmodus rotundus, assembly GCF_022682495.2. Taxonomy (NCBI): domain Eukaryota; kingdom Metazoa; phylum Chordata; class Mammalia; order Chiroptera; family Phyllostomidae; genus Desmodus; species Desmodus rotundus. Next base: position 12,346,153 of record NC_071394.1, read on the forward strand.
ATAATAAAAAGTACAAATAACTTATAGAATTATATAGATGTTCAATAATTTACTTGGTCACACCCTCAAAGGTGAACAATTTATCTCCAAACATTCCAGGTCATACGAAATATATGGCAAAAAAAGTCTTTCCATAAATTCAACATAGACATTTCTGTATCCACCAAAGTTCTGATGCATTCTTCTAAGAAGTGTCTGCCTTGCTGCTACCTCCAATTAAGACTTATTGTCATAACGAACCATAGGCTGGTGGGGTTTGCAGGAGGGACAGAGGGGAGAATGTGCATAATGTGCTTCAGATACCTTTGATTAGGAAAAAAGATAAAATCTACTAATCATACAAAAAGAGGAGACTATTTCTTAAGCAATACTCATAGAAACAGAGTTAAAATAAGCTTATGGCCTTTGAAAGAGTATATACTCATTATATATTCATTGAGGTGTATATATTAAAAGCTTGTTTAAAGTAAAATCAGACTTATTCCTTTGAATTCAAAGACTGAATACACTAAATTACTTCAAAATACTTTAACCATTTCACACTGAACAATGTGAACATATCCATTTACTGCTTGTGCTCTTTGGTGCTACATGTTTTATTTGGAGTTTTATAGATTATATTTCAGGATAAATAGAGCTATTTGTAGGAAACGAAGGAGTAGGTAGATTCTACTGATCTCTGGTAACTTTTCCCCTCATCCTACCAACTCCCCATTGAACTCAGTACCCCATCAATCAGCAAGTGGTTAAAGATTTCTTTGTATTTTGTCCATTTTCCCATTTGGGTAAGAAATGCACCTTAGAAGGACACTTAAATGATGTAAAAAGAGAAGCAAAATTCCTGCTTAATGATCATGCACGCTGAATGAACCATTGCCTTAAAATGGAAAAAGTGACCACAGAAGTTGAGCTTGAACTACTTCGTACCACCCACCACCCAGCCTGAGCTGTCAGATGCTGGGGAAGCCAACAGAAAGAGGAAGTTCTGCTCAGACACACGTTGAATCATAAGATAAGTTACTTCCTCAGACAATTTTCTTGTCCAGTCAGAGGCCTCTCATTTGTTTTCATAGAAAGATAGGTAGAGATGGAGCCAGAATCCTTGGCATAACAAAAGCAATGAGAGCTCAGACATGGCTTTAGAATGACCGTTTGACCACAGAGAAGAGAAGCCCGGGAGTATGATACCTGTTAGCCACAAGGTCAATGGAAGAAAAAGCTGCTTGTAGACATTTCCACTCAAATGACCACATTTTCCTGACTATGCAATAAGGCCAAAGACACTTGTTATCTCCATCAGCGAAGAGGGTATTTCTCTGAATCTACACTGGAAATATGAAAGTAGTCACATCTGGAGGACTTGGGCCCCACCCAAGGCTCATATTTACACCTCTTTGACAACCTAGCCCTTTTCTGGAGCCCACATGGAAGCTGTCAGAGCAAACCCACAGAGGACTGGTGACGATAGGCTGGACACATCCAGGACTCTCCCAGATACGTCCTATCGATCAGTACAAAGCAACTGGAGTTCTGATGCCAAGCAATCTGGAAATGAAAATACAAATTGTTTTCAGCCCATAATTTACCCGAAAAGGCTTCACCTCCACAAATGCTCAGTGGTTGGTCTCTGGTTAGAAGAAAGAACGGAGCTGAAAAAATGCTGAGAGCTATTTAGTTCTGAAGTGTCGGAGGCTTCGGAATATTTGAATCTTCTGCTTATAGAGAACCACCTTATGTATCACTCAGAACTCCCCAGTGTTTTAAAGAAGGCAATGCATGTAGATCTCAAACTGAACAAGAGGTCATGTAATTTTTAAATAAGTTAGAATAATTGGATTTTCTAATTGTTTAAAACTATAAGCAAATCCATAACTATGATTTATAGATAAGCTATGTATGGAGATAAAACACAACCACACTTCAGTGAAGTTGACATTTTTGAATGCACACACATGAGCCGTGATGCTGCAGTGAATAAAACTGGTAAGCTGTTCACATTAATTGCTGTAATTAATGTAAAAAAAAAAAAGCCAAAGTTTTTATTTTTCTTCTTTTTAATGTGTTACATCTTCAAAATCTCTAACAATGGCCCACCTTTCTTGTTATGTCATTGCGTCTGAGGACAAAAGACACAGATTATAAAAATCAAGTTGCGGGGATTCTGATTTGGAATGAGCAAATTTTATCGAGATAGAGTATCTTCCAGATGGCAGCCACTGCGCCAGATGCTTGCCAAATTGTTGCTTTCAGTGCAACATACAAAAGAACATTCTAACAATGGGCATAGCCTGAGATGGGAAAAGCCACCCAACAGAGTTGTCTGTCACTAGAGCTGCTAAAGGGCACTGTGTCGGGGTTCCCTTGTGGGTGGTTGTGTCTGTGTCGCTCAGAAATTGAACTAGACGGAGTCTGAGGTAACTCCTAATAAAAGATTAGCTGACTCAACTCCTTCAACACCATCAGCACGGACACATGAAGATGCCACTTTCCCACTGAAAACACCTTACAATAAACATCTTCAGACTAAGGTCCTAGACTGTCTTTCCAAAGGGAAGACCTCTTTCTCTACTATTACCCCTTTCCCTGCAGCCAGTATCTTCAACACCAGCCAGCTCACCTTGATGTCTAAGTTTACTGAGCTCTACAAATGGGCTCTTTTTTCATTAACTCTTTCTTCTGCAACCTATTCATTCCACACATAGTGAGTTTATATCTGATGCTTTTCCCTGAGAGTCTACCATGAGAAAGGCAAGCAGGTTGCTGCTGTGTGATGTCTGCCCCTTGCCTGAGCAGTCCGTGTGCATTTTCCCTGAGTTCCCCCCAGATGCTGGAAAGCATAAATTTCTTGTCCCATAGGTGACATTATGATTTTCAGAAGGGAGAAGGGAAGAGTGTTGAGGCTATAGGTCATCCAGGTCAGGGCCAGGTAGCACAATGGAAGGGCGATGTCTCTATAAAGACAGACAGACCCATACCTTGGGCCCAATAAATACGGAACTAGGAGTTAGAACCTATGGCGAGGGGAAGAAAGGAGCTATTGAAAAGTCAATAATGTTCAGATGTGCTCATCTGTGTTTAAAGATAGCCACACAATCATTATATCTTAGTCTAGTCCCTAGGTTCCTGTTCTAGGACCCCTATTTTACTCCCTGTCTCCTGGAAGCCTCCCAAAATCTTAAACTTATAAGCTTAAGTTTATGTTCATAAACTAAGTTTAGTGTGGTTTAGTTTCTCTTAGGACTTAAAAGAAATCTACCTTTCCCATCTCTTTGACCATGCTTCAAGGTCTTTAACTTAATACCAATGAGGAGAATGGACAGGAGTCAAATACCCCTGAGTCAAAGTGTGCATGACTGAATCTTGTTCTTCACATTGGGGGAATACCGCATGCTCTTGTGCAGTTGCGTAGATGGCAGGGAGGCATGAGCAATACGGAGTGAGTCCTGTTGGTAAGGAGTTAGGGATTTTAATTAGATTGTTATAAAGTAAAGAGGAAGTGTAGTGAGGATACTCAGCAACAGTCATTTTCTTTGACGTAATTTTTGTGGGGTTAAGGACAAACTATCTTATCCAGACACATGTCAGTGCTCTATGAAGTCTTTCCAATCTTCAGGCATTCTGTGGTGGCACCACCTCAGCAGGAATTTTAGGATCTTGTGGCAATAATAATGGTTTGAAAGATACAGTAGTGAATAAATGAATGGATAAGTGAGTAAATGATAACCTTCCTGGAATCAAATAGCCTTGTGTGTATGTGTGTGCATGTGTGATTCCGGTCAGATTTTTGTTTAGAAGTTGTTCAGGCAAAATATCACATCATTAGCATTATTTTAAGATTCCTTATAGTAGATGACTTTGGCTATCTGCAAATTGCATGTGAAAGCTTAAAATTAGTACCTAATAACTCATGTCATGTAGCAATGGGGATTTGATTAGGACACAAATGGGAAGTAGTTGTGAGTCAGGAGAGACGCAGTCGTGCAAGCATAAGGCCCGGCACTATGGAGTACGTCTAGCTAAGCTGGAGGCCCTGACGTCTGCATGTGGCTTATCTTCCTCTATTTTAATGTCACAAATCTGCTGAAGTTGGGAAAATATCCTGTGCTAAGTAAAAAAAAAAAAAAAAAAAAAAATGACCTTGACAGTAAACAAACAAAAAATCAAACAAAATTTTACAGACATGAAGTGTTAGTACAAAAGCTTTAGTGAGGTTCCCTTGTGAGAAAAATAAAAGCATTATACGAATTAAAGTGAGGATGTCAATGGTGGTGGTAGCCAGGGTCTCTAACATATCTACCGTATGTTCTTTCCAAAAATAGGAGAGTACATTTGTGAAACTGTTCTAGAAAATGCTCTAGCTCATGCAAAAGTTTCTTTTCAATGAGTGATAAAATGTTAGCAAAAGACAAAAAAAGGTAATTAACTTTGATTACAAGGCTATTTATAATGGAAGTATAATTTAATAAGAATGTAATTTAATATTTTTATACGTAAGTATACATAATCATTGTACATAACAATATAATCATATATGTCATATAGGTATATAATAATTAAGAGTATAAAGAATTCTGCCCTTTTTTTCATACACTCCATTTTGTAGGGAAAATTCGTTGCTAAGATTATTTTGAGCATTTAGAGATTGTCAAAGCCCAGGTGTGTCCCCCTCCTGACTGTCACAGCTTTGGATAACGTCGCCACTTGGAAAGTGTTCAAATATAATGAGAAAAGCTACCAAGATAATCAGAACAAATTTAGGTTAGTTAATTCAGGGTATTTTATGTCCACTTAGTGTATTTGTTTAACCACCAAGCACAAACTATTCACTTATGTCAGTCACTGAATTTCCACAGTTCATGTTTCTTTGAAGGTCGGAGTAAAGGACAATTCATTTTAACAAAATGTGTTCACCACCACCAATATACCAAGTACTCTGCTATGTGATGAGGACACAATAATGAATTTTTTATATCCCTTTTTGGGCAATATTCTGAAGAATTGCCTGGTTGGAACGGTCGGTGCTGATTCACTAAGGGGAAGATAGGCCGCAGTATTTTCTTTGTGAATCACTCTTCTTCATCTGTGGTAAGCGATCCTCATTCCACTAGGCCTCATATTTGCTGGCATTTTCACTCAGCATTATGGACACCGGCATCACTAGTGCATGTTTGGAATGTCTAGAAGGACCATCACCGGACAGCTCATGCGTGATGGCTTTGAGGCCATCCCACTGTACCATGGAGACAGGCTCACACCGGTGTTTCCCCTGAACCACATCCTACAGATTCCACTAAAACGGGTATATCCTTAATTGGAAAGGATTTGTTTCTATTTCTTAAAATAATACAGTCCAGCAAAAAGATATAAAAATTGATTACTTGACTCTCCAGTTTAGATTCCACAGTAATAAATGGCATTACATTGTTCCCATTATGTGTTGCCTTCCTTTCAAGGAAATCATGCATCCCTTTCTCTTGTTATGAGACCCACATGGACTCCCTATAGGAGGAACATACCATCCCAGTGAGGTGGGCTTTGCCAGTTGACTTTTGCTGACCAATAAATGAACTGTGTGAAGTGACTTGTGTGCCACATAAGTGGAAATACTAAGGACTGTCATGGGTTCGTGATTGCCCAAATAGGAACTGAATCTCCAGCCTGGATCCCCATATAAATAAAATACGTGGTGCAGAGCCATAGACTAAAACAGAGGTGCAGCTGACCTGTGCTGACATGGAACCTAAGTGACGTAAAACTTAATTGCCGTAATCCACTAGGATTTGGAAATTGTTCCTGTAGCATTACAAAGTGAGAGCTAACTGATAAACCACATAAGCAGATATTTACATGCAACTAGTAAAACTTAATTTCATTGGTTTATGGCTGTCATCATTCCTATTTTATTTCACTTTTAGTTAATCCTTTGGTCATCACTCTACCATTAATAGTGAGAAACCTAGTCTCTTTTTCTTGAGGCCCCTCTCTTAATCCCATCCTTATCCTTCAAACTATTCAAAAATCCTGGGCAGTATAGTCTTCTCTGTACAAAGTGGACCAATCTTCTAGGCAGTTAGTGCCTAGAGATTCCGGCAGCGTCTAAGAGCAATGGTATAGTGGCAACAAGCATCAGGAAAGCTCCTGCTGCCCCGATTCTGTGTTCTTCTAATTTCTGTGGATGCTCCAAGCATACCCCTCCATTTCTTACGAATTATGTGAGATCCTTATTTCTCCCAGTGAAGTCTCTTTTCAAATAAAAATAATGCAGTTGCTCTGTCTTTCCTGAAATTAAAAAAAAAAAATTACAAAGGAGCTAAGGAAAAACCAACGTGGCTGGAGTAGGGAGTGGGTCAATGTATGCGACTGGGCTGTGCAGTAGGCAAGAGTTTTAGAGGGCCTACAGACCACGTTTAGGGTTTTTCTGATCTTTGTGAGAGTCAGTTATCTATAAAATTCCCTTAAAGAACCAAATAAGAAGGTTACTTTGAGTCAGGGTTGGGTCCTGCGGTAGAGCTGAATGTAAATTTGGGGGAGCAATCTTGTCAACCAAATAATTAAAGATGTAGAGAAAAGGTGGAGCTTGGGCAGGTGTCGGTACTGGATCGTCAGGAAGGGAAGGAGCAGCAGGATATGGTTTGGTCAGAGGGCAGGATCAAGAAACAGGGACTCCTCCCTGAGGCCAGCAGGCTGGGAGAAGCCTGCAGAGGAGACCAAATCCATGTGGTGACTGGACAGGCAGATGTGATTGCCAGCCAAAATAAGCCAGAGAATCTGAAGAGCAAGGCAAGTCAGGGTAGGAACAAAGCCAGGCAATAAAGACATAAAGACCCAGGAGGCCAAAGCTTGAAGTGGAGAGAGGTCAATCCCATGAGTGCACTGGGCAGCCTTGGTCCACACTGGCTCACCTGAGCCTGAGAAGGGTTCATCTGTTCAGGGAGTGAGGTTTCCTGGTGGGTGTCTCAGTTTCTTCAGTCCCTAAGTTCATCATCGTCGTTTTCTTTCTCTCCTCCTACTTCTCATCTCTGATTGCTTTTCTCATCTGATCATCTGAGTCAGAGTTTCCACAGCATAAAATTTGACACAGACAAACACACACGCACACAGCTAAAAAGCTGAGACCCTTGGGAATTGCTGACATATCTCAAGCCACTAAACACGCTACCAAAAACTTCTGAAAAATAGGAACAAAATACTGAGGAAGACTGAATTTTCTGAAGACACTAAAATGTCTCAATATTCTACTTAATTCCATGGCATGCATGCCTATTAATGAAATGTGCCAACTGGGAAATTAGGAGCCTTCATTATCTTCGTATCAAAGAGATACAGAGTCGTGCAAAGAATAACAAATGCGAGCAAATAAACTCAAGACTCTAGGAAAAGAATAAATAAAATAAATGAATGGATTTGGGGAGAAACAAGGGAATAAACTTATCAGTGGATTAAAATTTGAAAAAAAATAAGAGAAAGTAAACACTTAATTTGTGATAATGGAATTAAGAAAAACAATGATGTTGATTGTAAATTGAATGCCAGGGAAAATGTGTTGGCAATGTGAAGTGATTGGATTGTAGAAGCTAATCTCCCTAGGGAAGGGGTGGACGCTTGGTCTTGCATTATTAGAGGCAAAATTCTCACTGGCAGGAGTTAGGATAAAATGACCTAATAGGTCTTTTCCAACACTGATGTCTATAATTTGGCAACGGAAACCTAGCTAGGAGTTACACAACTAAGCATCCTTGCTGAAAAAATAAATACACAGCTATCAGATGATGCAGGCACACTGTCTCCCCCAAAATGTAAAAGAGATAGTCACACCATCCATAGAACCATAAGATCCAGCCCAGAAGAATAATTCTTGACATGGACCAGTGATAAATAGAAGCTTTCATTCCCTTGATTTTCTTAATCCTCAAATCTGAATGGGTAGAGGTGGCAGGTTTTCAGGGGTGCTGGAAAGCAGGAGCTTTGCATAATCTCCTCCTGAAGGTTTGCTCTGTTCGGAAGAGGGTGTCCTTTGAAGATGACTGGATCGGATCCAGCAAATTCCCTTTTACTCCCACAATCTTTTGCCCACTTCCCTTCACCCCTTGCTCTTGGCTCTACCCATCTCTGGGAAAGTAAGAAAATGACAACACACTTTATATCCTTTCTTGGAGAATCCGTGAGTAGAGTATTATATCCTCCTAGCAGGTTGGCAAATCCAAACTGTACTCAAAGAAAGTCCATTTTGAAAACTGAGTCCATAGAGATGTAAACGTTTCTGGGAAAATACATTGTCTCCTCTTATATTGTGTTTTCTTTTATCTGCAGGCTTAACTTTTCTGGTTTCATTATTTGATTCAGCGCTTCCGCTATTTTGGTTTTCAGAACTAACCACCAGTAGAGACAGAACAGAATATATTGTACAGCCTGTGACTGTTTTGTCTGACACAGACTATAATTTAGGAAAACTGGAAAAAGTAGGAGGAAAATAGCTTATGGGTTTGTAGTTTGAGAACTAGCAGCGACGAGTACCAACCCCAGTTCTGAGTCTTTCCTTCCTCTCCTCCTTGCCTTTATAAATGCCTATTTTGGGAGTTTTATCTCTGAATTATTAAAGTTAGGCAATCAGAAAAACCTGGCATGGAGGGCTCTTATTTTGTGTATTCCCAAGAGAACGTAACAGCTGCAACCTTTTGGATAAGTAATGTTCATTTTCTAGCCATGAATGGACTTGTTTTAAGCCCATGGAGTCCAGAGTAATTGTTTTAAAGGTTACTTCTATTTGGCTTGCTTCTAGTATCCTTTCTAGTTCTTCTCAGCTCCTCTGTGCACTTTAAAGAGACACAGCTAGATGGAAAAGCTGCATAAGCGCAGTCACAAATCCAAGGGTGGGCTTTGCAGAGATACTGGTAAACCAATGGAAAGGTCCCGCACAACGACCTGTGGCTTTTCTTCTTCCACATCGTATCCTGCTTCTGGACAGAGGAGGGTAATTGTCACATTTCTTGCTATTAGTAAGATCACTTAATTTACTTATTTTTACTCAACAAATATTTTTGACTAGCTATTATGCACCAGGTAATCTCCACCTTACAACATTGTAGAAATACAACATTAAAATAAAACAAAAATAGGACATGATTTTTAAAAATAAATCTAAGAATGACATTTAAAAATATGAAAACAAGCTTATCATGAAAGGAAGGTAGGAATGGAAGAAGGGAGTCATTTAGCTCTCATCACAAATGACCCAAAGAATTAAAAATTAAAAATGAAAATCTTTCATTTTCCTTAGAAAATCGTGTCAGCATCTTTCAACTTCACCTATAACTAATTTTTGTAAACCAAACATTTTCTCTAGAAAAACCACATGGCTGCTATTGTTTCTTATAAATGAGCTCCCCCAGTTATGTCATAGGTGCTTCCAAATGCATGGCATCTTTCCTTAGGAAAAAAAAAGAATCAAGTCCACACATTCGTTATCACTTTACATGGAAGATTATGCGAAGTCCTAACTACATTTTGGTGTCTCTTCCACTATTATTGTTGATTATGTTTGATATGAGGCCGTCTCTGCCTAAGGGTCCCATATACTCTAAGGAAGAAAACCCATCCATGTGAAATAGATGTAGTGGTTTTCTTGAAAGTTATATTCTAAGAAAAAATTTAATCATGGGAGACATTCCAAACAAAAAAGCTGTTCAGTCTAAGAATCTGCTTTGTGTATCACTTAAAATTACAAAGTGTGTTCACCTGCCCTAGCACGCGAATTTACCACTAACGAGTTGGGTTATCATATATGGGTGTAACATTCAAAGTAAATTTATTTTTAATGAAATAATTAAAGATAAAATTAATTTTGAATGATTGACTTTGAACTTATTTTTTTATCACTCTTCAAAAGCATGCAAGTGAAAGGTAGTGGGTTTTAAGAATATTTCAGGAGCCCAAGGTGGTAAAATACTGAAATAAATAAAGACTATCAACCAGAGGTCGATGTGTTCACAACAATTTGGAAAAAAAGATTTAAAGCTGGAATGCTAGTGTTTTAAGTAATTCTAAGTTATGTCATGTATTGAACTATTATATTCATCAGTTCAAGGGAGATTTAACAAAGTTCAATTTAATTAAGCTATACACACAGGAAAGTTTTCTTTAAATGTTCTTTCCAGAAATATATAGCCATGACAACTCTGCATGAGATATTCTGATAGAAGTTATTTTGATGACTTCTACTCCGGGAAGCAAACAAAAGATTTTCTGCCTATATTTTTTCTCTTTTCTATAAAAGGTGGCAGGTAAAATAAGACACAAACATTACAATTTGATTCTGTACTTGCAAAATATATATGTACTTATTAATCTCTAATATATTTATTATTTATTAGATAATCTCAGAACTTTATTCCATGACTCACTTCTCAAAAAGTCACGAAAATTGAAAAGTAATAGAAAAAAAATGTACTGAATATTTTTAAAGCTCAAAATCCATCCTGCTCATAATATTAAATATGGTTCCCTATACGTCCTAGCAAGTGGGTCAATAATTACTGTATTTAAAAATAGTCCACAACCCTGGCTGGTATGGCTCAGTGGATCAAATGCTGGCCTGTGAACCCAAAGGTTGCCAGTTCAATTCCCTGTGAGGGCACTTGCCTGGGTTGCAGGCCAGGTCCCCAGTTGGGGCCTGTGAGAGGCAACCAATTTGATGTTTCTCTCCCTCTCTTTCTCCTTCCCTTCCCCTCTCCCTGAAAATAAATAAATAAAATATTTTTAAAAATAGCCCCCCAATTATAACTTTTGATGTTTAATTTGAAATAATAATGGCATACCCAGTGATTAATGAGTTACAAGTTTAACCACTCATTTCAAGGTTATTGTTGAGAAAATGAAATCTTTTAGCCAAATTTCTCATTTAGCTAATTTCTCTAATTCTATTTTGTATAGATCAAAATAATTAAATAGTCCTGGGGATGTAAAGTACAGCATAAGGAATATAGTCAATAGTATTGTAATAACTAAGGTGGGTACTGGAATTATTGGGGAGACCCTTTTGTAAAGTGTGACTGTCTAACCACTATGCTGTACACCTGAATGCAAAATAATACTGAATATAAACTGTAATCAAAAAATAAAACTACAAAAATAAAATGGATAACAATGATTGCTTGAGTTGAGGGGAAATTTGGAAGAAGAGATCAGTCTGCCCTTTATCCAACCTTTGTACAAAACAAGAGTAAGAAAATCTAGATGCTGTTCATTGTTGGCGAAGAGGGCCTTTAATGATCCTGCAGGAACCGTGGTCAGTAACTTTTGCCCCATCACAGATTTCATTCAGCCCTGGTCACCGTGGCTCTGCCTCTGCGGGTATCTAATCCACAAGCTGTCTCGGAAGCAGAGCTTCTCTGAAGGCATCCATCTGGCATGCCCCCACGGTGGCTGATGCCACTTTGTCAGCCCTTCGGATCTTGTAGCTGTCCTGGTAGAGTCCTGGTCTCCATTTTCCAAGGGGAGTTTTCAGTGAACCGTACTCTGTCTTTCCATTGGCTGGGTCTGGAAACCTTGGTGGGCCGGGTGGGTCCAAAAAGAAAAAAGGATGTTTTCTTTTTCCACTGTTTAAACCTCTTGTGAGTAATTCCCCACAGCTGTACATAAACACCTCCTTTCTGAGTGGGGGGAAAGAGGTCTCAGGACAGAACAGCTCTCTCTGTTTATCAAATTAAAACAAATCATGGCAACAGCTCCTTACTTTAACCGGCAGAGAGCCTGCCTCCTTGTCGAATGCGTTTGGTAGAAAGCTTAATTGTACTCTGGAGCTTAAGACTAGACATCCTGAGTTCCCCTTTAAAGATGAAAAGAACGAAGAGAAGAAAACAAGTTTTAAATTCTGCATGTAAACAATCTGGAATTCTTTTGCAGCTCTTATGAGGTTGTTCAACAATTAAATTGCTATAATTATAACCCCAAACAATGTTTGACTGGGCTGGCTGCCTAATCAGGGAAGCTGTATTTTCACAGCAGACTAAGCATATTGTTGTTAAAATAAATGTTATTGGAAAAACAGCTCTGGAGAATACATTTCTGCCTACAGAGAATTAGTGGTTATTTTTAGAGATGCCAAGAAATTCAGTGCCTACTACATAGAGGGTGTAAAAAACACCTGTTGGAGCCAATGGAAAATATTTAGGTTTGTTTGCAAATAACCCCCTGCTATTAGCAGTTTTAAAACATCACCACAAGAATTATCTAGATTTTAGGCCCATCCGTTATTCCAGTCCAATGTGGTTGAGACATAAGCTAAGTGATTTTACAAAGTCGTGCATTAGCAATAGACTTCAAAGTCACAGGTTTCTCTGCATAACCCCATTATAGTTCTCTAATCATAGTAATTGATTTAAAAGTCTGACTTCACGCAGAGATTGTGAGATCATGAATTTCTGAATACCTACAGTCTAGCACACTACCATCTGGTGTGTGTGTGTGTGTGTGTTTGGGACAGAAGGCATGGATGGTGGTAAGGGTAAGCACCATAGTTATGTTTATGATGATTTTTATGAAGTATTAATTAATGACGTAAGTGGATGAGTGCTCATAGTAACCCTATATACTTAAACTTACATTTTGAAGGAAAGGTTCTTTCTCAAATGTTTGTTCCTAGTCTTTGGAAGATTATCTTGGCTGAATGGGAGGGAGGGAAAAAGAAAAGATGATCTTTCTACATTAATATTCCTCAAAGTTACCTGGTCATAAGATTTACCTGCAATATTTCTTAAAAACACAGCTTCTCTGGCCTCAGCCCAGCATAAAGGAGTCAAAACAGAATCTCTGGACAGAGGGACTTACTGATGGAATGAAGTTTGAAAACTCAGTCTTCTACAAAATTTCTGGCTAACCAAGCATATCAGGCGTGTCTTTATTATCTAGGGTAAATTCCACTCCTTCCACGGAGTCAACTGGACGATCCTAATCCAACAAAGTCCATGCAATTTCTTAACGATCTACCGTAACCTACACATCTACTTGGGACATTTACTTTCATTATCATTATCTTTTAATGGCGTTATAAACATCTCAGGGAAAAGGACTGAGGTTTATTTTTTTGACATTTAGTGGACACCTGCTATGGAGGTGGGATGGAGTAATGGTGAATAATACACAGCTTCTGAACAACCACAATTTGACAGGTAATATTTATATAAAGTACTACTTTGTAATTTCTACAGGGTCAAGGGTAGTGTATCTCATAAAATAGATACTCAGCCCCATGTGCTGAACAAATGAATGAATGATTTCTGACATGAATGTATAATGCCCCAAGATGCAACAAGCTTCCCATTTTGGCATTGCTTCCAGGAAGTAAAAATGATTCTGAAAAATAATAGCCATAGCAGTAACTTAAATATGCCTATAAGTTTGTAGCTGACAAAGGCTTTTGATTTGCATTTCCTCATCTTTTTTCCATATGAACCCACTGAGACAGAAAGTGCAGGTTTCATTACTAGCTTCATATTTTAGAAAAGCACATTGAACCACAATGAACTCAATTAACTGAATTAGTCAGAGTTGGACCTTGAAACTGAATCAAAATTCTTGCTGATGCAAGGTTGACCCTGACTCCCAAGACTCAACAGCGTATGGCAAACCCAAGTACCTGGCTTAGCAGATAAAACACAGGTGACAGAGTTCACCACTTAGTGGATGGGTTATCACTTTAATCTACTTAACCACGTTGACCCCGTTTTCTCACTTAGTAAACGGAGGTTGATAACTTTCACTTCACAGGATTGTTACAAACATTAAAAGAGCTGTTAGAACTGCTTTTGGAAATTTTATATGAGGATTTGGGGTTGCCCTCCAAACCAAGATGGATGCCTTCACTTTTGAATACAGACTTCTGCCTCATAAAGGAATATCCCTGTAATTTATCTGAGGCAAGACAAGCAGGTGGTTTAGCCACAAGCCTCGGGGTTGCTCTGACCATATTTACACCCAGTTCTGCCATTGAATAGTTCTGTAACCTGAGAAGTTGTTCCATCGGCCTGTGCCTTAGTAACCTTCTCTATGAAATGGACATTTAAGATACCATCTATTGCATAGAGCATTGAAAGGCATGATTGGTTCTTACATATATAAAGACAATGTTTGATACATACTAGCATTTAACAGATCAGTGGTTGATATACTTTTCTGCTGTATAGACTGGGAGCTGGGAGCTAGAACTTCTCTTAAGGTTTCTTTCAAATTACTATTTGATAAAAATATAATGAAAACATATTACATGGCAACCATTGCTCTAGGTAAGAGGAGGTTCATTCTGGAACATGATTTTATTATCTTGTTTATTTCCTACTCTAGAAATAAGGGGAAAGGAAACTTTCTCCCCTTACGTGGCTTTAGAGGGCACAAGCTTCATCAAGAGAGGTAGAAAGAGGGAGGTCCCTTGTCAGCTGTGGAGTGCTGTGATTAACCTCTGGAAACCCAGAGATCAGCCAGGCCAGGACTCCACCGTGACAGTTCACGTAGGTTAGAAGTTCACTTCTCCTTAATTGATCCCAGACTCTCATGAGGGACAGCCTTCGTTGGTGGTGGGCTTGCCAGGCAGGCTGAGCTCGGTGTCACATCAGATCACAGTGACTTCGTTTCCCCCCGGGCATGCTCAAGAAACCATATTCACTCAGGCTGCTCCTATTCCCCCTGGAGAAGTTTTTCCTCGTTCGTCAAATGACAAATCTAGCACATTTGCCTAGCTTATTTTTCTCGGGATGGGGGAGTCAGCGGTTCTGTGTTAGTTTAAAAGGTAGAAGATTCTATCTGCAAGTTGGACCGAGATCAAAGTGTTATTAAAATGCAAGTAAGTGGCCTAGAAAAATATCTCTCTTCCTCAAAAGGTTAGTCTGAGCATCAAGGTAGATAATTGACACAAATTAGTATTTTTCCTGGTTAAATTTTTATTTTAAGGAAAATAGTAAAATCACATGTACTTGAAAGAAATAATGCAGACAGATAGATGGAAAGCACACTTTACTTAGTTTTCTTCAATGATAACACCTTGCAAAACTGTAACACAGTATCACACTGATAAAATCCACCAATGATTTTATATTACCTACCCCGTGTATGGGGGATGCGGTTCACACATGCCTGTGCATTTAGTTCTGTGCAATTTTATCACAAGTGTAGCTTCATGTATCCACCACCACACTGAAGATGCAGAACAATGCCATTGCCACACCATAAAGATCTCTCACGTTGCCCTTTTATAACCGCACCCACCTCCCTTTCCCACCCCCACCTGCATGCAGCACTAACCCCTAGCAACCACTGATCTATTCTCCGTCTCTATAATTGTGTGCTTTAAAGAATGGTATATAAATATAATCATACAGTAACTTCAAATGGCCTGAAAGTATAAGGAAGTGCCAGCTGGTGTTATTGTTGTGCTTATTTATGATTATTTTACTAACAACAGTTATGTTCTTTTTTGTATAAGCCATATTTCTTAGTTATAATTTGCTGTAAGCAGTAGGTTTTCTGGTTTATTTGGTGGGCCCCTTACAAAGGGAATGGTATTGAGCAAGTAGCTGGTGAGAAGTTAGGTTTTCTGACAGTTTTTCCTGTGGGAAAATGCCTTGTTTTGGCAAAACTCTGCTAGAGAGAAGACTGGAATCTATAAAACAGAGGTGTTTGCTCTTTCTAGAATTTATCATTAGCCGTATGAAAATAATCCAGTGGCTTTTCCCCAAAATATCTGCATGTATGTAAAGTGTGGTATACAATATACCTTAAGAAACTCTGAGATCAAAGTTGATGTTTTAAGAAGACCTGATGGGACAAAACCTAGTCACAGTAATTCTGAGACAGGTCTCCCTGGGGAAAAAAAAATTTAAACAATTGTTCTGATCACACAGGCAAATGAACTCTTAAAAAATAATCACTATTATTATAATCACCATGACACACTTTAATTTTGGTGTGGTATGCTGGATTCTGCTAAGCATGGTACATAAAATATTTTAAGTCTCACAACACATTTTCATGATTAGTTTATTTTATTCTTTTTCATGAGATTATTAAAGCTTAAAAAGATTGAATAACTCAAAGTTTTATACCTAGTGGTCGGCATAGCTGTTATTCAAGGCAAGTGTGTCCAGCCACTGTTCTTTATTACAAAAGAGATATTTAACTCTATTTTGTTTTTGCTTTTATCTCCAAACTTTTTATTTTAATAAAATTCAAACTAACAGAAAAGTTGCAAGCATGATACAAGAAACACCAATATACCTTTTACCTAAGTTTATTAGTTGTTTAAAATGGACCGAATTTGATTTTTATTGAAAACAATGCTTCCAGTAACAGTCTTCGCAGACATGCTTCCTCCATCCAGGACACAAAGACTTTGTCTTCATGTCGCCTTAGTCTCCTCTGTCCTAGAACAGCACCCAAAGCCCATGTTCTTAGCCACGGAAGCCTGCTGCCAAATACCTGTAGCATAGATTCAACGATGAGAAAGAAATGAACACAGTGCAAGGAGGCAGTTTCCCCCCGACATCTTCCTACTAGGACCAAACAAATTCTAAATTTCTTTTTCCACCACAATAGAAGGTGCCACTGAGCATAGTGTTACTTTCTTTAGGCAAGTTTTCCTGTTTTGCTCTATATTCAGATGATAAAACGGGCACAGATTTTATTTTATCCAGGTATGCAGGAGGCCGGATTTCTTGTAGCTAGTAGAGTCTTCAAAGAGCTTTTAAAATATGCATCTTCATTTTTATACTTCACGCAACAGCAAAGAGTCAACCATAAAGAAAACCTAGGATTGCTAAATATTCGGTGGGGCTTTGCATTTGAATCATAGACCCAGTGACATGTCTCATTATCCTTTTCTTGTCTAAGGCCCTTTACCCTCATTTGTACGATAGAGGCCATCATTACCTTACAACGTTTTTCTGTGAAAGCGACATAAATGGTAGTGATTGGCATGCTGTCTGGCACTAACAGGTACTGTTCAGGTGTATTTAAGTCAAAATGATAGAATCTGTTGATGAACAACCCCCATGCCGCATTCATGACTATAGTTTCTCTTCCATTAGGAGTTCTCTTTATTTCTCTGGGGAAAATTAAGTTTAAAACTTCCACGCACTTGTCTGTTGTCTTATAGAAGTTGAGTCCAGTGTTCACTGAGAGATACAGCATCGAACACAAGACTTTTCCTTTCATTTATGTTGGATCACCACTGGAATCACGGCTCATCGGGCATCCCAGTTGTGGTTACAAAGCTGTCCTCTGGGTCGACCACAAGCTAATTTTCTCGGTCTGTGGTTTGCTGTGATTGATTTTTGTGCCATATTCTTTCCTGAGAAAACTCCGAACTTTACAGGAAATTCCTGACATCGGTTCCCCTTTCTCACACTTTTGTCTTACTCTCTTAAAGTGATCTTTAGCTTCTACAGTAATAATTATTTATTTGTTGCTAATTTCTTCCAGTTACCTATGAAAAAATAATTAAGAAAGCCATTCGTCTTGTTTTTTACCATGAGTTCATTTACTCTTTTATGTATGTAAGGCTTTTAAGCATCTTTACTCTCTTCATTTTGCAAGAAACTTTAGATATTGTGGTGGTGAATTTTATATGTCAACTTTATTGGATCACCAGGTGCCTGGATATTTGGTCAAACATTTTTCTGGGCGTTTCTGTGAGCATGGTTTTGGCTTAGACTAACATTTGAATCTGTAGACTGAGTAAAGCAGATGACCCTCCCTAAAGTGGGTGGGCATCACCCAGTGAGTTGAAGGGTAGGAGAGAGTTCCTCCCACCTGACTGACCTAAAACTAGACCACTGGGTTTTTTCCTGCTTTCAGATTTGAATGAAAACATTGACTGGTCTTAGGTCTCACACCTGCCAGCATTAGAATGGAAACAACACTATAAGTTCTTCTGATTATCAGGCCTTCTCACTTAGAATGGAATTCACATCATTGGCTCTCCTGGGTATCCAGCTTCTGTCAACTGACGCTGCAGTTCTTGGGCTTTCTAACCTCCATACTCGTGTGCATCAATGCCTTATAATAAATCTTTTCACATGTATATCTGCACATTCGATTGGCTCTGTTTCTCTGGAGAACACTTGCCTAATACTGATAGTTTATCTCACTGAAGCCTCACTCTGAGCTAGTTATTCTTGGCCTTCTCTCAACATCGAGGACCGTGGATCTCGGTGACTTTGAGGCACTTACCTGAGAACACTCCTCTAGTAAATGTCCATCATCTTCGCTGGGGATTGCCTCACAATTTCAGTGTCCCTACCCTTTGCATAAAGAGAGATAAGGAGGTAGAGGTTTCAATAAGCATCTTTAATTCCATAGTACCAATCCATGAGAATTCTCTGTGTTCCCACACCATGTCAAAGGAAGGGCACACACTTTGAGAGGTATCTAAGGTATTTATTACTTTATTTCTGCTGCAAAAGCAATGATGTCAACTTGGGGCATCTATTTGCTCTCCCGGTCAACCAAAGCACGTTCAACGTGCTATTCACTTTAGTAAAGCAAATGTCAGTTGTCAGAATGGTAATTATTTAATATTTATAATCATTTTTATAACTTCAGAAAAATACATTGTTTACATTTTTTTACAGTGTTTAGAATCTATCTGCAACATCCTAGTTTATTTTGCCTGGAAAGCTACTATTTGTCTTTTAAAACATTTACGACCCAGACCTAGCCGCATGCCTAGACCAATTAAATCTAGGATCTGTTCAGTTTAAATCCAGCAATTTACCATAATGATTACAATCTTCTCTCTCTCTCCCCACCTCTCTCTCTCCCTCTCTCTATCTCCCCAGTTAGATTGTGAACTCCTTGAGAGTTCAAAGGCTGTGTTTTATTCACCTTTACTTGCCAGTGCTTTCTTTGCTTTTGGGCACATAGTATAGATGCTTAATTTAGTGTCAAAATTCAAGCACACATATTGCCTAAATATGCATACACACAACAAAATTCGTAAGCAATGTATGAACACATAAAACATTTTACTGAGCTTTATAGAAGTAGGAGTCTTTTTTCAGAAAGACTATTTGCTGAATGACATATATTTGCTTGGGAAATTTAGTTAAAAATAAATATAGCTGTTTGTTTTGAGATAGATACAAGTAACATTCACTGAATCCAATAAAAACTTTGCCAGATTTACAAACAGTCAGCAGACTTTGGGTGTTATATATGTCTTCTGTGAAACTATTCGAGACCTTCTAAGTATATTTAGTGATATTTGTTAAATATGCATGTTATTATATACAAGTTATAATATATCAGATTCTCTGGATCTATAATATGAAAATACCCAATAGTGTGAGGAATATAAGAGCTTATTCTAAAACTCATTTGGTTCAAAACGTTTGGAGGAAGTTACTTCATAGACTTAGAGCTGGGAAAACAAAGGCAGAAATTTGGGACAAAGAAGTTCAAATCAGTGGTACCTGGGGAGGGGGAGGGGGAATGAGTGAAAGATATCATTTCTGAAAAATGAAAAGAGAGAACATGTAAGACACACTGCCAAGGAAATAAAAATTAAAAACAGGCAAAGCTGTTTTTTTTTCTTAATGGAGATTGAGATTTCAGGAAATGAGAGGAAAGTGCAATAAATCAACAGATAAACTTATTTTGTTGGGAGAGCAAAAAGTCACTTTTATGTTCTCAGGAACTGCTTCAGAAAGACACACTTTCTGTAAACTTTACTTGAGTCACAGACCTTCCAGAGACTCAGCTGAGAGTAAGAACGAATGCAGCAGATATCCAAGGGAAGGGGAAGAGTTTTCTATTAAAACCTTCCATATCACAAAGAACTTCACGTTGAAGTTGTCCAAGCACTATTATTTTCTGTTTAAATAACTAAGCACATTATGTACCTCAGGGAGTCAAGAATATACTCAATATGAGAATAAACATATTTGAATATATCAAAAGCACACTTGGGGGGCCATCCATTCTCCTTTCATCACTCCCTGTCATCTAACACCACCCCAGAAAAGGTACTCAGTAAATGAGTCCATTTGATCACCATTTTAAAAATATATATTTCTTAATATGTAAATATATCTATTTATATATAATTTATATAAGTATATTTGTTCATATATAAATTATATAGTGACATATAGTTTATATGAATATATTAATATAGAAATTCTATATAAATCTATAAATGTTTATATAAATATATGTTATTTATTTCAGTTTACTCTTTTATTTATTTAATATTAATCTTTTAATATATGTAAGCTTGCTACTAGGCCCTTAGATATTAAGGTGTATAAGGCAGGATGTATACCTATGTGAAGGAGTGTTTCTAGATAAGAAGATAAACATAGAAATAGATCCTTGAAATAAAACATTGATGATTGATAAAAATAGAGGAGAGAGAAAATAGGTAAATCTACAGTAGAAGGAAAAGACGCACTCTAAATGACTCTGTTGAAGACATGTGTTTAAAGGGTGCCTGTTATAGATTTAAAAAATTGCCAGGCCTCTAACCTTACTAGTCAACCCATTCAACCATATCTAAAAAGAAAACCAACCCACCTATTGGAAAGGCTTGACATAATTACTGTAACTTAAAATTAACATCACATTCCCCCAGACACAATACTTTTCCTCACTCTCAAATTGTGTTGTATAGATATGGAGTTTTTTCTGGGCGTGTGACAGTCCTACTAAAAATTGTATTTCTCAGCCTGCTTTGCAGCCTGATGGATCCCATGGGGTGTAGGTGGATATGTTATTTGCAACTTTCATATAACTTGCTTAAAGGATGTTGCTTGTCCTCCACTGTCCTCTTTCTGGTCCTGTGGGATGAAACCTAGATCAGGGTCCAGCTTTGGCCTGAGTTCCCTGAATGACCAACTTGGTCCACTCATTTCTACACTATTACATGGGAAAGAAAGAAGTAAGTTTCTATTTCATTTAAGCCACTATGGTTTAGACCTACTTGTTAGAGCTATATAAGCTTATATCCTAATAAATACAGACATCTCTTGTCCCACCTGTCAAAAATTAAAATTCAGTTTAGAAGCAAAAACATAGAGTTAAATTGCAGAAAGGATTCATACCTAAAACTAACTTATTATGTTTTCTAAGTGCATATCCCCTTAGTCTATTTCCTTACAAATTATTATAATAAGAAAGTAAGTTTTAGGGTTTTGGAGTCAGACACACCTACATTCAAATGTCAGTTCTCACAACAGAATGACAATATTATTTAGGGCCATCTATATGTCAGAAGCTGGGTTTAGTACTGGCTATTCAATTCCATTTAATCTTCAGGAAAACCCAATGAACTATAATTCCTGTTTTACAGTAAAATAGTATGAGGCTTAGAGTAGGTCTTGAGGTCATGCTAGGCAGCATACTTCGTAGTGATGGGAGACGGGGGATTCTATTCTAGGGCATTCCGTCTCGTAAATCTGCACTGTGTACTGCTTCGTCACACCCTTGCTGAGGGCAAGGCTCAGGTTCCCAATCTATACAACTGCAATAATATTAACCTACTTATGAGGTTTCCGTGAGCATTAGTAAGTCTGCATGTGATGACCTTTCAGAGCCTGCCCGTAGTAGGTTCCCAGGAAATGTTGGGTGGATTTCTTCTTCCTTGACGGTCTGAGAGCTCTTAGAGTGAAAGTATCACTTTCACCTTTGTGGTATCTGGCAGGAAGTGGGTGCTTAATAGATATTAGGATAAATAAGGAAAGTGAGAAAAAAGCAGGTATAAAAGCTGACAAATGGGGAAAATGGTAATAAAAATAAGGGTCAATACAATCAAGAGTTTACTATATTCTAGGAAATATAGTAATTCCTTGACATACATTTTTCTCCTTGGATTCTTTTGAGAGCCCTATGAGATTGGTTTTATTATTTTTCTTATTTTACAGATGCAGCCACTGCACACTATAGAGGTTAAGTACTAATAGTCACACAGATGTTACGTGATGTAACTTCTACTCGAACTAAGCTTTACATTTGTCCAGAGCCCATCTCTTCATCTCCTCCCATGCCAAGCAATAGAAATCAAGATGCTAAATTGCCTCAGCTCACAACACTGTTAACTTGGGCTTCAGAACGTCCTGTTCTGCACTGTTCAGGGTTGAGGTGGTTTGTAGACTCCAGGCTCTTTGCAGCTTGACCTCTCAATGTCCTGCAGTAGCCAGGTGGGCTGTAGCTCCAGCTTCTTCCCTCTTGGGAAGAGCTCCTGGGTGGCCAAGCAAGGCCTGTGGGCTCGCACAGCTGCCTTCCCTGTGGCCGGCCAAGCAGCTGGGCACGTGAGCTGCTCCAGCAGCCTGCAGTAGGATTGTGTAACCAGCGGTAGGCTTCTGGCAGCTTTGGGATTGAATGGGTCCCTTCAGGAAATGAAGGGAAAGCTCCAAGTGAGCTTGACAAGAGCTGCTCTGGGACAGGAAGCAACAGACACTTGACCTCATTGAATTTCCAACGCAGTTCCTTTCAAGAGCACATGCTGTGTCTTAATCTTCTACAAACATACCTCTTTTGCCCGCCACACTGCTTGTGTGTGTGCAATGAAATTTTGGTGAGTGAATGAATGATTGCGTGGAAGAGATGCAATTCTACCTGCTATTGGTAAAGATAATAATAAAGTAGATTTCTTTTGGGGTCCTTTAACAAGTTTCTTGCAACCATTAACTTTCAGCTGTCTGCCTCCTTCATAGCCCCTCCCACTCACCCCACCCTCTCTGCCACCACTCCTGATGTTGACATTTCCCTCCTAAATCTTCTTCTCTTTACCCCGTACATTCATCTATTCTTAATCCGTGTTTCAAAACCATGTTAGGAAATAGCTTCTTGTTTGATCAGAATAAAATGCAATTCTGTTACACTCTAATATTTACTCTCCTAGAAAATATGGTTAAATTTTGAGTAATCTTGCAAACAAAATCTTATTTCTGCTTCTTTGGGGTATGATGGGCAACCATAAAGCATATTTTGACAGAGGTGGACTCTCCTGAAATCTTCAATCTACTATTTTTTTCTCCCTACATGTAAAGCCAGCTTAACATCACAAGTGGTACCCACATCTGACGGGCTTTACAAATATAAATACAGGCGTGACTATCATGTACGTGTCCACACAGACCTCCAGGTCTTTCAGGTCATACCAAGTGGAAGTATGTTTTCACCAGAAATTATGGGTAAATGCATCTCAAAAGTGAATGGCACTAAAAGCTGCAGTCTGAATTTTAACTTCTCTCCTTAACTCATAGTGAAAAACATATCAAATATCTTTTTACAAATAAAACACTAATTCAGTTATTCATTTGTTACTTTTTTTAAATAGGTCAATGTAAAGACTTAGTGGTGAATTTTTCTGAAATCTAGTTAGTTAGCAAAATGAGACATTTATATATGTTTTTGATATAATATGATGTCTTTTAAGTTTTTTATTATCAGAACCATATGTTCAATAATTTTCTTTTTTTTATTACATCCTTTCCAGTTAGACATTTGGAAGGAAATAGACAGTGCGTTGGGGTAATATTTATTCTATTCTTTGAAATGTTCTGTACCCCAAAATTGAAACAGAGCTTTGTAGAGAAAAAGGCCATGACATAAGACAATACCTAAAAAAATGTTTATAGTGATTCTTAAGTTGTCTTATTTACTACATAAACACATTCTTAACTTGGCTAAAAACAGTGAGTTTATGCTATTCATCATTTAGTAAAACAAAAAATTGTTATTTATAAACACATTTTAAATTTTACTACTTAGAGAAACAGTAGGACTAATCACATACATTGATGTTTTTGTGTGTTTTTAGTTATTTTCATAATTATCCAGAGACATATGTCTAAATTACCTTAAAATAATTCTATTTACCTTGAACAGAATTCATTTAAAACAAGTAATTAATGACTCTACAGCTCTTTGTAATTGTCACTACAGACACCAAACCGCGATAATGCAAAATATCTTAAGATGAGCAGAAGGGCACTTCTGCAAACACTGAGCAAACCGAAGGCAGAAGGCCACGCTGCGCAAGACCTGTTTCCAAAACTTGCCATAGAGCAACAGAGACAACCCAAGGGTTACATGTGTGTACCAGAAATCTTCAAATTTAGAAACATATAAAATATTTTAGTTAGAATATATTTTAAAATTTGTTTGATTAACCTTCAATATAAAGAAAAAATTAATATCACTTGTTAAAAAGATGTCCATAAGAAAGGTATTCGACCAAAACTTCAAATTTAAGTTTTTAAACTTTACTAGTGGCTGTATCTTTGTTTATTTTTTCCTAATGTGATACATCAAATATCTTTCCTGAAATGTACAATTCGAGTCTACTCAACAGAATCCAATATAATTCTGTAACCCAGTGAAGGCCGTGCTGGCCCGTAACACACGATGGAGAATTATTGCATGTTTGTAAGTGTAGTGAGGATGGAGCAGGCCTAGCACATAAGGCTGTGCATAGGTGATCATAAATAGTGGGTTAGTGGTATTTTTACTGAAAAAAATAATAATCATATGACAGTTAAATTTAAGAAATCCATTTGCTCAGAAGGTCCAAATAATACAAGGAAAATTTTGATTATCTTGGTGGGAACATAAATGTTCTGTTTCAAGAGAAACAAATGGTATCATGGAATAAGTAGAAAGGGTATTTTTCCAAATAAACTAGGCATAGAGTTTATAGAAGAGAGGTATCCAGGAAAAAAAGGACATAGGAAATAAAAAAGATGACCACTGTTGGCTGAGTCCATCACAGAGGGATGCATAAAAATCACCGTTCCAGGAATATGTGGTTACGTTCTGAGAAGCACAGCTAGAAAACGACCGTAAATTCGTAATGCACACAACAGGTCTACACTTAACTCTAACAATGTACCCTTGCTTTTCTAAGATTTTAATAATAAGATTCCATTAAAATGAGAAAATAACTGCTTACCTTCAAAGAAAGACTAAATGGCTACGTGTTCCTTTTGATCAAATAGCAGAGTTTTGGTAAGTCACTGCAGGTACTATGATAGAGTCAAGGGCCACACTCTTTGCATGTCCTGGACATTTTTAAATACTGGAATTCGAGCAGCATATACAAAGGAATTCAAAGGTAAAAATCAACAAAGAATCAATATCTATAAAAGTACTTAATTATTCACTTGGTCATGGTTCTACAGACATCACAATTTGAGTAAAGTTTGTGCTGCTTTGGCAAACAGTACTCTCATATACTCAGGAAACAAAATTACTGAATACTCTAATAAA
This sequence comes from Desmodus rotundus, assembly GCF_022682495.2. Lineage (NCBI taxonomy): Eukaryota > Metazoa > Chordata > Mammalia > Chiroptera > Phyllostomidae > Desmodus > Desmodus rotundus. The sequence continues at coordinate 12,371,407 of NC_071394.1, forward strand.
ACTGTGATTTGCGATTTCCCCTTCAGCTGTACATCACAACTAGAAAATATTGCCATGTGAAACATATTCATATTTACAGCAAAAATAAATGCATCCAATGATGAAAAATTGACAGCATGTTTTTGAAGAATTCATGGCCCTATGGTTAAGAAATGCTACAGTAGAGAGCAAATAATTTTTAAGATGTGTTTGTTTATATATTAGATATACCCAAACTAGAAAAGTGAAGTCAAGAACTAAAGCAATTCTTTATAATTTAAACCAGCAATTTTGGGTAAAAAAAACCCCCAGAATTTTGATGTATTTTTTAGTTTGAATGACAAACAAGGTAAAAAACAAATCAACTCAGTTAAAATATAAAACTTATCCATTTTCTACATAGCTACAGGTAGGAAGAAATCTTCATTTATTTTTAGGGTAATGTCTAATAATATTGTTTTCAGTCTTCTACCGAGTTATTAGACATTTGTCTTAAAAGTAATTGCTACAAGAAATTAGAAAAAAAGTTGTAAATGAATAGATTCAAGTTTTGCTAACAAACAAACCAAAGATCGTTAGGTGACTTGGACTGACTACTCAGTTGAAAGGAGAAAAGAAGAAGCAACTTTCAGACAGAAAAACTTAGCATGTGAATGGCTGTAGGTTGTGAACAGATAAGTTACCAAATAATACCAGGTTATCGGTAGTCCTATTAAGTTGAAGTGCTAAAATACAAGCGCAGGACTATTTGCCTACATTACTCGCAATGGCTTTCCCAATTAACCGGGTGATATGATTAAACAAGAAAGGAGAGAAACAACACTTACTGAGTATGTGTCACGTACGTTCGCAGATTTCTATCAGTTAATAATGAAATGGATAATGATAGTGGCCATGGAAATAAATACGTGGTCAAAGAATTACTAAACAGTAAATACTTAAATTTTAAAAATCTGTAGTGACTTAAGATGAATCAAAAGGGAAATATCACTTTATATCTGTAGCTCCCACAGCTTACTCCACTCTCCGTAAGACCATTAATTGAAAATTGTCCCTTTCCTAGAAACTGAGTGCCCACAACTGCATTTGGAGTATATATACTGTAGCTTGTTTCACAAGCCGCACTTGGCATTATGTTGATGAAACATCTGTATTTGAGCTGAAGTTTTCTTTTTCTATCCAACTATTTGTCCTTGACTCATGCATAGACACAGATTTGCTTTGCTGTGTAGAGGTCATTCAACCATACTAACCAATTATTTGGCCCAATATCATGATGAACCCAGAAGGTTCTAGATAACCACTAATTTTCTCACTTCAGGACACTCTCTTTGCCAAAGATAGATAACCATATTTGTCTCAATATGGTTGATCATTGTTTTATTTTGTTACTTGCAATTCTACTATGTGACTGGGAATCCATGAGGAGTGACCATTTATGTAACTTATTAGTTGTTCCTAATCTTCCCTTTCATCTAATTCAGACTCATGTACAAGCATAAAAATAGACTTCTGTCTTTTATTTAAATAATTTTAATTAAAAGTCATGAACCTTATTTACATACTTAATCTGTTGCATATGTAGACAGGAGTATATATTCCAGAGGAACATCTTACAGGGAACTTTTCATGAGAATAAGAGCACTGAGTCTTTATTTATAAATTCAAAATTCTCCAGTGGCTTTTCAGCCACACTTAGGATAAATCCAACCGCCTTATCATTTTTCTTACAAGGGTCTAAATGATCTGGCCTGTCTTTCTGACTTCATCTCACAGCTTTCCCCTTCTCATACACTCCGAATTAGTTATTTTCAGTTATTTCGAGCTGTCAAGCCCATTCCTGCTTCCTGCTTTAAATCATTTGTTGTAGCCTAGTCCTCTGGCAAGAATGTTCTTCACGTGACTCTAATCAGGGCTCAGGTAGGTCTTCCCTGGCCACCCAGAATAAATGGTATGTATTCATTTGCTCGTTCTCACATCATCCTATGCCAAGCTTCTATGGAACACGTATTTTTTTCTTGTTTATTTGGATTGTTTGTTTTATACAGTGTGCTCTTTTGTACTAGAATTTAAACTTTACCTCTATAGTTCTAGTGTCTAAAATACTCCTAGCACACATCACAGAGAAAGTTAAATGAGTGTCAAAGGAATTAGTGTATCTATACACATACATGATTTTTCCTTTATTTTTTACATTATAGAAATTTTCAAAATATAGGCAAAAAACAGAAGGAATATGTGATAAATCCAGAGATACCAATGAACTAGCTTCAAAAATTATCGACAATTCCAGCACTGTTATATAGTTAGTACTTTTAAAGTATAGATCCAACTTACTGTTCTACCAATAAAAGCTGTTCCACAATAAAAGCTTTCATTTATTATTTGAATATACCATTAACAGGCACCTACTTTAAGCAAAGCATTCTGTTCAGTCACTATTAAAAATAAATTTGAATAAGACCTTTGTCCTTAACTTAAATTAGGGAGATAAATATATGTACACAGAGAATAAAATTCAAAGTAGAAGTAAAAAAATGTTATGAGGTTAAAAAAATAATATAACAGATAAGAGAATACCTTTTTATTTTTAATTGGAAGTATATTGAAAAAGTTTTTTATGAAACAGTGTTTTTTAGTTAGGTCTTTAAGAATAGATGACATTTTAGTAATCAACAGTATAAATAAATAGCATTCTAAGTAGAAGAAAAAATACTAGCAAAAATAGCAAAAGCAGAAAAGCAAATATAAGAAATAGCAAGTTTGGGTCTAGCATAGTTTAAATGTATTAAGAAAGTGGAAGAAAATACTGCAAAGTAGGTTTGAAATTGAGATTTGGTACTTTATCAAAGAAAGACAAATACCATATGATCTCACTTACATGTGGAATCCAATGAACAAAATAAACTGACGAACAAAATAGAAACAGAGACATGGGAACTGAATAAAAGAAGGTGAAGGAATTAGCCAAAAAACATATATGCACAACACATAGACACAGACAACAGTGTGGTGAGAGCCAGAGGCTAAGGGGGGCAGGGGCTAGGTGGAGGTGGGCAAATAGGGGGACGTCGAGGAAGCAAAGAGCCTTGACTTGACTTGAGTCAATGAGCACGCAATGCTGTGTGCAGATGATGTTTTACTGAGTTGTACACTTGAAAACGGTATGGTTTTGGGAACCAATGTCACCGCCATAAATTCAACGTTAAAAATAAATAAAGTTGTAAAGGCAAGCAAGATGGATGAAACCACTCTTTTAAAAAAAGATTTTGTACTTTATTCCAAAGGAAATGGGGATTCACTGAAGGCTTTTAAGAGAAATATCCCTTCAAAAGTGCTTTAGGGAATTAAATGTTATGGTAGTAGTAGCATACAAGATAAATAAGAATAGAATAGGCTGCAAAAGAAGTTACCAAAGGACAATGTCACGATAGAAAAATGTAGCTCTTCTAAAATATAGCTCCAATATTCTTAGAGCACTTATTTAAAGATCTTTAATCTCCACTGACCTCTCTCACGAGTCAGAAGGAGTTGCTTATTGTCTCCCTAACATGTGTTCATTATAATCTCCAGAGCTTTGCTCTCTGGGTCCATCTGCCTGGCCTTTCTCTCCTCTTCTTTCTTCTTTCAAAGTCCAAATAATGAAAGCCCAACTCAAGTCACATTTTCTTATTGTGGTTATCACAGCACAATATTTTTCCCCTTTCTGAATTTCCACAGCATTTTGTGAATTGATTGATTCATTGATAAGTTATACTGTGCCAGTCTATCCCTGTTTCATCTTCCTAACTAAATGCTTTTACAAGATAAGGACCAGGGTTATAATTTAGATTCCTCATGCCTAGCGCTGTGAATTGTACCCAGGAGACATCTGATTTTATAGTGCTGATGATAATGGTGATAATGTTGACCTTGACATTATTTCCTAGTATTTCAAATACTGCTGTTTATTTCACATAGTTGAAGTTGATCTATTCTTCAAAATCTTCCAAATAGCCTCCTTCTTAATTGTTTAAAAGTTGTGATTGGTCATTTGGAAATGAATTTTTTTTTCCTGTTCTGTTTGTCCTTTTTGGAAATTTAAAAAAAAAATGGTATTCTTGTTACCTGGATTACTAGCTACCTGGTTCTATGAATCTTGGATATTAGAAAAAGGCACTATGATATCTGGACCCAGTTCCTCAAATCTTAACATTTTTATGAAGTCCTAGACTTTAAATAAAACTTCTAATAAATAAACAATAATTTAGTTATAATTTTCATTCAAACCAGACCAAGGAGAGAGAGTATAAATGGTAGCTATATGTTTAATTATTAATTAGGGTAAAGAATTTAACTATAGATGTACTACTTACACATGTTGTTATGTGCTAAATCTGGAGACTACACAGAAATTACCAAGTCCCATCAATATGTTAAGGAAAATAAGGTAGATTGATAGAGAAACTTGTATTTTCTCAGAGGCTGAGGACACCCTGACAGCCCGTAGTGGAGGCTAAAGGTCTAGTTGTGAATGTGTTATTTAAGCTTCCCCTGGGAAACAAAAGTAATTGACCCTGATAAAGTTCATGCTGGCCAAAATGTTGGTTTATTTTGTATGTGTCATCTTAAAAGTCAAAAACAACAGACATGTTGCTTCTCACATTCCTATTAGTTATTTGCCACGTAAGGACACACTGCCACAAAACGGCCCACATGGAACTTGACATGACATTTTTTTCACCAGTCCCAAGTTGGCTATGAAATTCTGGCAAAACAAAATGTCAGGGTGTGGTCCCTTTGCTGTTACACATTTTTTTCCCCTTTCTTTCTACAAGAGTCAGCCAGCAAGAGAGAGAGAACACAACCTAGAGTAATAGTAAGGAAGCTTATACGCAGTTCCTCACTTTGCTGATGAATCTACGGTGTCCTGACAGTGAATTCACAAAGGGTGGCTAGAAACCCCAAGGATCTCTGGAATTTTCTGCCGTGCTAAGTGTTTACGAAGTGACCATGCTCCTGCTTCTGCCTCAGACAGGGAGTGAACATTCACTGGGAATAACTAATCCAATCCAGATATCACCACACTGGTGTCTCATCTGGAAGAGAGGCGGTCCTTCCATTCATTCGGATTAGGTGGTTTCGCAACTGCAGATGCCTGGGGGAGGTGGGTTACAAAGGCTTTCTTTCCTGCCAAATATATTTGAATCAGTTCCTTTACTATCTGTCTGGTGATTTCAATCCCTTATGACTAAACTGAAGCTCAACATTTTGTCTGTTTCCCTAGAGAAGTAAAAATAAGTTTGATACCATATAGGGTGAGCAAAGCATGTTATTTAAAAGACAGACCCTACGCAAATTAATTTTCAAAGCTTCAAAATAGGTCTGAGTCCTTCGAATGCAGTAAGTTTTCTTTTTGTTTTCCTCTCAGTTTCCGTCCAATGGAATGATGATGTTCTCAGCTGACATTTGTCAATAATTTGATGATCCCCAACAGAGCAGAGGAGCAAGGGTGTTTAGGGACAGCTCACTCCTTGGCAATATTGGCAGTCCTAGTAGAATGAATCTTCATCCCTGACGCAACACATCCAGTACAAGGAATGTGTCCAAAAACGTAGTGCCAAGAAATTGCAGAAATGAAGGGGTGAGGGCAGGGAAAAAAGCAAAGATAAGCCGGAAGAAAGATTCAAGATCATGTTTTTGGACAATTTATTATCACCATGAGTGACTTTACATGATACACTTTTTCAGCAAAAATTCCTCCCCCCGGGGATGGAAGTAAATACATACCTGCAGTGCATTGTGATGGTCGCTCACGATCTCTGAAATAACGAAGGCCTCAGGTTACTAGAACAGAGCACAGGGGCCAGGTCAAAGTTGAAGGCAGAGTGTAGAAATGCCAATTTGACTGTTTGATGTTAGCACATATTACCCCACAGATTATAATCATAACTTATACTCATTAAAAAAACACTGTTGATATTGAAGAAATGTAGTAGTTTATACTCATATCTACTATTGACAACTGTGGCTCAGTTAGATAATTGAATCATTCACATAGCAGAGCACAGAGTAGAGCTCAGAACTGGGAACTTAATGGGTGTTTTTGGGGGGGGAGGGGTAATGGTCATTAATGAGAAAGATAGATTTATGGCCACATCAGACTCTAGAAGGATACAGGCAGTGTGAATGCAGAGAAAGGAAAGGAAGAAGTAGAACCTCTGATCAACAGAAGGAATAAGACTGGTTCTAAGACGTGAATTTAATCAAATACATACAAATGTCGTCTCTCTTGAGGATTACTTTCCCCACCACGCCTAGGCTTCTGGGGACCAGGATTAAGGGGTGGGAAGCAAGGAACATTGTGTTCTGCAAGAATAAGATGTTCTCTGTCAGAAGATAGGAAACTTGTTAGTTAAACTCATCTGAGCCCATTTTCTGGATCTGAATCCCAGCAGTGGCTTGGGATTGTATAAATTGTCCAATTTACACAATGGCTTTATAGCACTCTGTCAATTACAGAAGCAAGGCAGGATAATATGTGATGGACTGGTTTTTCTAACAGAGCCAGAAACAAAGTCCAGGAGACTTCCTGTTCCAGAGTGATTAGTATGGATGCCATCCTGCAGTTGCTCCATTAAGGGAAAACAATGAATCCAAAGTTAAAATTCAAGGAGTATCCCAGAGAATCCCTGCCTACATCTAGGGCATTCTTTTGTTTCATATAGGATTTTTAAAACTCGAAGTGATCCTGTATGATACATTGCTTTCCCCCAAATTTGCTACTTCTCAGCTTCCCAGGCTAAGTGAATTCCCCCCCAGATGCAGGGTAGGAACAAAGGATTTAGCTGGGGAAAGCTCTAGGTAGGAGTAAGTGGTTTTCTCAAAGAGCTGGCCCTAGCTGTTTAGACATTCTGACAGAGCAATAAAAAGTGCATCAGATCTTAATATAACAAACTATTGTACAAATGAGAAAGCTGGGAGTGAAAGGATGTCATTCCACAACTGAAACAGCTATGAAGCGGCAACATCAGGGTGAGAACCCAGTTTTCTGACTGTTGGTCCAAAGTACTCTTCATTACAGTCCATAGATATTCCTGCTGTGATGCTAGTTGTGCAACTTGGAAATTAGACTTGTCTGTGGTATAGTGACAAGTATGTGTTCTCTGGGTCAATCTGATACTCATGTTACCTCATCTGTTACTCCTGTGGCCTCTTGGTTGTCTCCTGAGGAAATGATCACAGCATTCCAAGAAGTGGTGGTATTCAGAAGCTATCTTACATCTACATTTCCTGCAGTTACTACTCAGTGTCTTTTGATATAAACTCAGGTGTGTGATGTCACTAAATGCAATGACAGGGGAAAGTCTGGGACCAATGAAAGAGCATATAGGAATCTTGGACAAGCATATGGTTTAGTGCCTCCTGGCTGTAGCATTTTCCCGCCTTAATTAAGTGTAAAAAATTAAGATTGAAAAGAGAAAACCTCTCTAAGCTTTCCTCTACAACTCTAATCTTGCATATTAGGTCATTTTTTTACTGGTCAATTTTATGGTAATAAGATCCACTTCTTACATCTGAGTTCATGTTAAACTAAGAGATTAAAGCAAAGGAAAAACAGCCATTTCCTATTAAGAGGTCACGGTGTAGAAGCCTCGGAAGCAGACAAATATATAGCAATGCAATATAAGGGCTTGAGTAAGTGTCAACAAACAGCACAGAGACACTTGGCTTATAATGTAGATTAATGGGCAAAAACTGGAGATGTCTTTCTTAAAGAGAAGCTATTTTAGCATCTGGAAGTTGGGGGGTGTTGTTTTTGTTTTTTGGAAGAAAGGGAAGTGTGTTTCTAGGCTGATGGAATAGTGTATGTATAAAGGTACAGAAAATGGGGAGAACATAGCTTTTGGGGATCAAAGTAAATCATTTCTGTGTATAGGATTTGAGTAGTAAAGCAACATGAGTTACGTAGAAACTGGATTTTCCAAAGGCTAATATGTATCCTCACCTTCCCAACAGAATGTACTCAGTGAGTGGAATTCAGCTAATGGAAATAATAATAGTAATTAAATGAGGCAAACCATACAAAGAACATGAATGAACTCATTTGTTCTTAAAACAGACTGCTATTATTACTGCATTCCATATATGAGGAAACTGAGGTACAGAGAGGTAGAAGTCATTTAAAGGAAATGATGAAGTATTTAGTCAAACCAGGCATTGTAGTTCCGAAGTCCATATTATATAGAGATCTACAACCACCCACCAAACAAAAGGAAAATGGCCCCATGTATAATCGTCACCACTCACCATTCTCCCAGGGGTGTCCAACCTTTGGGCATCTCTGGGCCACACTGGAAGAAGAGTTGTCTTGGGTCACACATGAAATACACAAACACTAATGAAAACTGATGAGCAAAAAAAAAGTTTTTAAGTAAATTTCCGATTTTGTGTCAGGCCACATTCATAGCCATCCTGGGCCACTTGTGGCCTGCTGGCCATGGGTTGGACACCCCTGCAACAATAATTCTTGCCCAGATTTTTGACACATTAAAGAGAAACGATTCAAGTGTGACTTAGAGTTCTTTGTCTACCCTACAGAAATCATCCCATTCTGTGTGAGGTTGGGTAAAATAACAATATTGCTTTCTCCTTCTAACCAGCTCTGTAAAGTGGCATAGATTTGCACATGGCTTGATATTCAGGCTGGGAAGAAAGTAAAATCCTCAGTTATCTAACATGGAAAGAGCAGTTAACTAAGGAAAGAGAAGCTGAAAAAAAATGTCCTCAAATCGCTGTTGGATTGGCCAATCTCCAGCTCAGAATGAAGTGTCCGTTTTCCTAAAGAACAGGGGTTGCTCACACCCAATTACTTACACCTTGTAGGTAATCTCTCTTTTTTTCCCAGACATGAAATCAATCACTGAATGCAACCTTTGTAGGTTAGGGGCATAAACTGTTCAACCCGGTGGCTGTTTGTGATTATAGCTGGCAAAATGAAAGATTGTTCAGTAGGTATTAATAGTTAAAACGACAGAGGAAAAGAAAGAAGCAAGTTAGTCTCATTTAGGACTTCCAAAATGAGGAAACCAGCTCATGAGGAAGTCCTTGGATCTCCGTGGGGAAGCCCAGTGCTCGGTTCTATTTGACCTTCAAAGTGCTACCCTCATCTGGAACAGGTGTTGATGAATGCAAGAGAAACACCCGACACTGCCGGGTATTTCTCTGCTGGAGAGGAAATGAAATTTCTCTTGCTTCAGTTTCCCCTCTGATTTGGTTACCTTTCCCCCCTAGTTAGTGTACAGGACTGCTGAGAGTCTCTCGTGGAGAATGAAGGACAGCTCCGTTCTATTTAGAGAGAATACTAGAATAATGGCGTTTGTATCAGCCCTCTTGAGTGGAAACTTAACATTGAAGATTCTGGGAAACTTAATCTTGAAGGATTTTCTTGGCTCTTCCATCGGGCCTAATGCTTCATAGACCCAAAAGAGTACCACGAGGAGTTTCCCAAATATTTTGACAAATGTGCTTCCAGAGCAGCTATGAACAAAATACAAACAGCCCACAGTCTAATTATGTCCCTCTGCATGTTTTTTTATGGCTCATTCACTAAAAATGGATTTTATATTTTTTAATTGTTAAATACTTATTAAAATAAAAATTATCAAAAAGATTAAATATCAAAATATTTCACTTGAAATTTCAGTGTAAATCAATACAGTTTTATTCAAATCCAGCCATGCGCATTTACTTATGTTTTCTCCGTGGCTCCATATGTAGTATCCGTGGCCCCTTCGCACTGCAGCAACAGGCGGAGGAGTCGTAACTGAGACCAGACGACCCGGACCTCTAACATATTTACTCTCCGGCCCTTTCCTGCACAAGTGTTGGTCCTTGGTCGACCTGAACTGAGTGAGAAGGACGTCTTCTTTTGCTGGAACTGCAGGCCAGCAGAAGTTGAATATTTCTCAGACGTGTTGGCGAAAATCCAGTGCAGTTTATGTGGACCTGTGGGAAAAAATAGAACCACTCATTTTTGGTGAATATGATTGAAATGCACTGAAAACTACCCTGAACAAATGCACCAGGCCTGGCACATGACACCGAGTCAAATTCACCAGTGAGCTGCCAAATCTCCGTGAGTGATTGTGCTGAATGGTATGAGTTGTTTTTGTAGGTAAAAAATAATTAAATATGGGCAATTTCCTGTGGTTCGTATGATTTCATAAGATGCTCTACAGAGAAAGGAGTCTGTTTTAATAGCCATCTTCTTCATCAGCTTTCCTCTGTCAGGCTTTGCACCTGATGACTTTGCTTTGATTTCCAACTCCTAACATAACCCATGGCTAGAACATGTTTGTTGACAACCTAGCAGTGAACCGATCCGTTGAAGTTCTTTCTAAGTGTCTACATCAGGAGCAGTGTTACAAAGAAAGGATGCGAAGATTTGACATTTAAAGTGCAAAGTAAACCCTGAGTAGTAAGGCATTCCTGAGAACTTGGTGTGTAATTCTGGGTGGCACGGGAAAACTTGATAAGTTTGGTACTAGGGCCTATCATTTTAATTCCTGCCTTCTCATTCTACACTGTACATTTATTGTCCGAGCACTAGAAATGTGTGGATTTATGCTACTGTAATTAGGTTTCTTTGTTTCTCTTTTCAGTGAAAGAACAACAAAAATTATATTAAGAATCCAACATATGTATTTGTTATATATGTATACACATATACATGAATGCTGTGTGTTTGGATTTTAATAAATATTGAATTTGTTTAAGCCATTTGAAAGAATTCCATAAAGTAATTATTACTATAAAACTTGATCATTTAATAACGAAGTTTTCATATATGGTGGATAAACATTTTCTCACTGATTTTCAATTTTTTTCTTTTTTTGTTTACTCTTCCACTGCTCTGAAAACTCCATAAAGGCAACGGATATGCCCAACATTAATTAATCATGAATCCTACAAGGCTTAATATCATTTCTCACGCATGAATATACATACACTGAATAAAAGTAGAGAAAAAGAATATCTAACAATTCAGATGACCAGAACGACCTTGAATTTTAACCGCAGGCCCAGATTTATCCAAGAAAATCAGAGTTGTACCTCACATACAACCAAAATCAGAAGAAATGTTTTAACAAAAAATGCAACATAGGACTAAAGAAGAAGATACATTAAGGATAAATTTAACCTAGAGAAAACCTTAAAATATAAACCAATCAACAACTCACAGAGACTACTAGCTGTGTTTGCATTTCATATAAAATAGGAATTTCAACTTTCCTTACATAGCTTCATTTATTACCTGTTAAAAATGTGACTGTATGTGTTCCCTGCAACATGTTGTAACAGCTAGCACAGACTTGATGTTTTGAAACAGAAGAAATACATTCTTTCCCAGTTCTAAAGGCCAGAAGCCTGAAATCAGGGAGGGTTTAGTCAGGGCTACACTCCCTCCAGAAGCTCCAGGAGAGAACCCATTCCTATTTCTTTCAGCTTCGGTGGCTGTCAGCATCCCTGGGCTCGTGGCTGCATCTCTCTCTGCTCTGTCTTTGTGTCATCTTCTCCTTTGTGTATCTTTGTCTAATACCCTTCTGCCTCTTTCTTATACGGGCACTTGTAATGACATTCAGGGTTTACCAGAAAACCCAGGCTAAGTGCCTTCTCTCAAGATTCTTAACTTAATCACATCTTTTGCCACATAGGAATATAAAGGTCAGAGTCATGGATTCCAGGGACCATTTTTCAGCCTGCCATGGTAATGATGACTTCATATTGAAGTATGTCTTAAAGACCGGCTTTTAAATTTCCTGAAAATATGTGACAGTGAGCCCCAAATACCCTTTACCTGAGTGCTAATGAAGATTATTTTAATATGAGATAGATGATTGTCTTCTCCAGAAGAATTACTTTCTTGAGCTGCTAGCTCAGCACCACTGTAAACAGACATGTACAACACTTGTGAATAAACAACATCTTCTAAAGATATACATTAGCAAAGCCATGTTTTCAAAAATGAATTATCAAAGAAATTTCTGTTAATTTTTCAATGGGTTCATTTTTTTTTTTACCCACAAGAAATATTCTCTAGTAAAGACCTTTCCTGTAATTAAAAACAGACTCTAATAAAAGTGGGTTAGGATCACAATGATAAACCTATATTCAAGAACATGAATAAAAATCACCCTTGAAGGGAAACGCTCACATATGTTCACGTTAGATACCGGGAAGTAACTGTGTAACATTGAGAAGTGATTACTACCAGCTGTAAGCATGTACACCACACAATGATATCTCATCCGTACAACCACTGGGAAATTTTCTTTCTTGCTCTATCTCCCAAGAGTTCCATAAACTATAGCCAAATCGTTTTCCCCTTACTGAATAGTGACCTTTCCAAATCCCTATACATGGAAAGACAGACTTTGAATCTTGAAAAAAGAGCAAGAAGAAACACAGAGTCAGTTGTTCTTCAGCAAGAGTTAGATTGGCAGGGCCATGTCGCCTTACCCTTTCTTCATATTTTTATGAAACATTCTATATTGTTTTCCAGTGGCATTGGCAGGCTTTTAATCTTTACGGCCTGGAAAATATCACAGAAATACAAGAAAAACTGTCCTGAATAAAAGGTGTTCAGATCTCAATAGGGTATCATTTTTTTACCATCGGAAATAACTTGAAACGTCATCCTCATCATCCTTCTGAATTTCAAGTATAACCAATTCTAAATAACTTCATCATAATTCCTTTCCAGAAAGCCTACTGTCTCCATTGTCCTGGCTTACTTTACCCTAGCTAGCCTGGGCTCTGTAGAGGGACTTCTGAAGTGTTAGGAAGAAGTCGTGGGGAGAGGGTGGAGAAATGTTGGGGAACCCTTGATTAACAGCAGCACACATGGGTTGTACTTTTTCCCCATTTTCAACATGTAATACCCCAACAAGAATTTTGTTTAAAGAAAATATTCTCAGTTTAAGCAAGAACAAGGAAAGATTAATATCACTGCCCTAATTTTTTAACAAGCAAGTTAAGAGAAGAAGGGTATGAGACACCATCAGTGTAAACGTTGGACTTTTTTTTCTTTACCTGCTGCAACTAAAGGTAAGACAATCAAGGGAATAGAGTTTTAGCAAAAACACTTACTGTGCTCTAAAGTATGAATAGCAGAGCTGACTAAGTATGGAGTATTTTGTCCCCTGAAAGAAGGCCAAGCAACAACTAGTTCATTACTTAATGAGGTAGAAAGAAGGTGACCTCTTTGCCTCAACATCACTTCTCCCCACTACTCTGGTGCGGACTGATGTCCCTGTGCATGCAAGGTCCCCTGTACAACATCTGTCCTAGCACTCAACACACTTTGTTTCAGTTGGCTGCCCCCCACCAACACACACCTCAATAGCAGCTCTGTGACAAGATATATAAGTTTACAGTATTAAAATTATAGAATATAGCAAAGTATATGATTTATCTTAAGCAAGAAACATTTGTTGAATGAAAGAATGGAAAAAAAAGTCACGTGGAGAGGGGAAATTAGACTTCTGCACTTAAAAGCTGAGAGCTCTCGGGATTGAAGGTATCATCTAAAGACTTGCATAAATTCATTCCTTGACTCGCAATGGTCCCCTCAGTCTCGTGCCAGTCATCAGCAATCTAATAATGAGAGGACAATTGCCATGAGCTAGGTGTGTTACACACATTACCTTTGTAGCAACATTACCTCTAGAGCAGGTGAGCAGTACTGTCCTCACTTTAGGAGTGAGAGAGTTTTACTCAGATGTACTCCTGCCCTTAACTGGCCATTCCCAATTTTCAGTGCAGTTGTGTATACTTCTCAATGACGTTTTTTCCTTTAAGTGCCCCTGACCGCTGTTTCTCAAAAGCCTATTTCCCCCTTAACTATGAAAATGTGGATGAAACCTGCTTTAATTTTATTTGTGCATGGAATTCGTACCACCTCTTTCAGCTAATATGTGGCCACAACAATAAAGAAGTGGATCAGTGAGTAGAAGAGTAAATGATCAGAGAGTAAGGACGGGAGATTACCCCAGACTGTGAATGAAGACACATTGTTAGGAACTGTGAGCAGCATTGCTTCAAGCTCTTTCACTTGCTGAGGCTTAAAGCTGGGTGAATGGACGTACTCTCAGAGGGATTTGGGGCACCCTAGGTATTGGATCTCAAGGAAAAGTCAAGAATCCAATGCCCAAAAGTGCAGAGGGAACCCAGCTCTTTTGACTGAGTCCAAATCACCATGAGGGCTGGAATGAAGAGCTCATTAGTGATGAACCACACCGACCAAGGACGGAGGGACCTTCTGGAATATTCTACTCTGTATCCAATCACATGAGGCTTTGCACAATGCTTGAGGGAGAGACGGAGTAATCCCCAGTAACACAGAGACTAATTTTCAGGCAGATCAACAAGATGAGAGCTCAGAGTAAAATTTAGTTTGATAAATATTTGAACATAATGTGTCATTTTTCATCACAAAATTCTTACCTGGTAGGTAATGATGTGGCTGGTTGTTATTTTGTTCATATTGTCCCCTAGTTTCCATGTTCCCTTTTTTAGGGGTAGAGGGGAGCATTACTAGTCTTGGTCTCTTCCTACAAAAAACCCCAAAACATATATTAAACATGTTTGCTTTTCATTATTAAGATTTTGTGTTGTCTAGTGACTCTCAAACCTGACTAATATTCATGATTACCTGGGAGAGTGTTTTTTTAAATTTTACAGTGCTGTGTTCTATCCTTAAATATTCTATTTTTTAACCCAAAATAATGGTAAGGAGAACACTGAAACCCATTATGAACCTGGCTAGCTAAAACACGGGCTTGCCAGAATTCTGAGTCCACTGTTCATTGCTTAACATGCTATGATCCACACGCTTGGAGGCCTGTTGAAAGGAATCAGAAAAGGGGCAGCAAACAGATCAATCACTGAGCAGCCTTTAAAATCCCTTTTTTTTTTTTTTTTTGGTTTCATGGAATGGTTTCAGAACAAGATTTTTTCCATCAAAAGAAAATTATTTTCAGAAAATGGAAATTGGCAATTTACCCATTGAAGTCTGGAAGAAACTCAAATGTCTACATTTCCACTGGGAATGGATTCTGACGTCCAGGGGGGTAGGGAGTGCTGACAGGACAAAAATAACCACCTGTTACTGAACAGGAGAGGAAGCAGCCAGGTGGGACATACACCCCACAGAGGAAATTCGAGCACCTCCCGGTTCCTATGGGAAAGAGGGGAGGAGGAAAGCTGGCAGCAGGGAGGTTGAGCAAAGGAAATCTGAGCAGTTTTCTTAGCTGTCTCCCATGTGGAGAAGGCAGGATTGAATTGGAGAGACTGTAAAACAGGAAGATCGACAATAAAAGCTTATGTGTTTAAGGCACATTTAAACTTTTAGAATACTACAGAAACACATAATAACTCCTCTGAAATTACAGGTGTGTCTAAATGGATAAGAAACCAGGGGTTACCTCTGTCACTATCATTCTAGAAAATTAAATATATCTAGTAAAACACTCTTCTGAGAACATAGTATTTGCAGGAAAATCAAGTTTTAAACATAGAGGAAGCATAAGAACAAAGGAATATGCTCCCCCAAAATCCAAACTGTTAAGGCCTATCGAGATAAAAGGCTTTAGCCTTTTATGACATGTCTGATACCAAGCAAACTAGGTTAGAAAGAGTAATATTTACTTACATTTATTTTCCTCTTGCTTTCTGGCCTCTCCTGTGAGGTAAAAGGAGAAAATAAAATATCCTAAAGTGAACATCTAGGGAGAGAAAAAAAATGTGGAAACAGAATACCTGGGTTAATGGTTATCATTTAAATGACTTAAAGTATCCCGTCCATTTAGAAATTTACTGAGCCCTGGCTGGGTAGCTCAGTTGGTAAGAGTATTGTACTGATACTCCAAGGTCGTGGGTTCTATTCCCGATCAGGGCACATACAAGAATCAACCAATGAATGCATTAAAAAAAGTGGAACAACAAATTGATGTCTCTCTCTGTCTCTCTCTCTTTCTCTCTAAAATAAATCCATAAACTTTTTTTTTTAAGAAATTAGCTGAAAAGGATGTGGCATATGTAACAGGCAGCCACCACATGCCATGTCTGGTTTTGAAGGGCTTTACCTTTACTCCTCCTTGCAACGCAGTAAGGTATTATTGTACCCGCTCTGCAAAATGAAGAAGTGACATCAAGAAATATTGAGTAACTGTTTCAAATATGTAGCCTAAGTACGAAGTCTGAGATGTGATGCTGGGCTCTGCGCCGTGCTACAACAATTTGTCACTATCAAGAAGCAGGAGCTATCCAAAGTACAGCCAAGATTCTGGAAAAAGATTACAAAAGAAAGAATGTGTCTAAAAAGTTAAATACACGTGTCACAAAATTCTATTAAGCCTTCTCAGAGCATATTGATTCCTGGTAGGATGAGTAGCTTATTTCACTGCTAAGCCCAGAGCTGATTAATAATAGCAAATGAAGAGGGTGTTTGGAGGACTGTGGGGGAGAAAGCAAGGAAGTAAACTAAGAAAATGTAACAGTAACCTAACCATGGATAGACTATCACTTTCATTTCTATTGGTTGCAAGTGACAGAAAAGTTCATTAAACTCACATAAGCAAAGAGAACCTATTGGTTTATGAGCCTCGGTCGTAGGGGCTTTCAAGGGCTCAGAGACAGATGAGAGGGAGGGAGAGAGAGAGAGAGATAGAGAACGACTCCATTTTCCTTCATCTTCATTTGCTGCTTCCAGGAAGAAAAAGTACACACTTTGCTCCTACCAGTGCCCCCCAAGTCATTCTCAGTAAGTGTTCTGAACTCCAGTTGGCCCTGGGCACTGCTATGGAAGAAACACAGCAGCCAAAGGGAAAGAAACCTTGGGGTAAACAGGATGGGTCCTTAGGTGAAATATACATACTAAGGTTGTAGGAGGGTTGGTTTATTTTTTTTTTAAATCAGGGTGTCACAAAAGAAGAAAGGAATAATTAATTCTGAGAGGCAGAAAAAGAGAAATGAGAAATACAGATGAAGACAGAAAACTCCATGGCACAGCATGCAAATATCAGAACATAAAAGTCCAGCTAAAATATTGTTATTTACAACTAAGCAACCTCAAATAATGGAGTGTGTGGAGTAAACATTACTTCAAACCATTGCTCATCTTGAGTTTGCAAAAAGTTTAATGTTCAAAACATGGAAATGGTATCACCCAGGAAGGTCAAAATAGTATGAAAATAAAAAGGTTAGCATCTCTATATTGTTGTTTATATGGCAGGCATTGAAACATCACAACTCTGTGAAGGAGTGAGTGCTAAGACAATCCGTGTGTTACAGTGAAATCAGTGCAAGGCCACTCCCCATAGACAAATGATTACCTTACGCAATTTAACAATGTAACAGAATGATGATTCGAACTCATACAGCATGGCTCCAGAAACTTTCCCCTCCTAAACACAATTAAACACTGCTCTGTACTGTGCAAAATAGTTGAGATATATTTCCACTGCATATTGCTTTTTAAAAACAATTTGTACGATAAAGGGTAAGGTGTAATCCTCAGTTTTAAACCTATCTTGGTAGACTATCACATAAGTTGACAAGATATTTAATATGAGAGCTTGCCACAGAGTCTTCCAAATATAGTTTGCTATTCTTCATGTTCACTTCTTTTGATTTTGACATAATTAATGATCTTCTACTATGTTCCAGATATCACACTACACCGTTAGGATATCAGATTTCCAATCTGTACTTGTAATACATTCTTGAGTTTGTCTGGTATATATTCCCTGTTCAAAGTTTAATTATCTATAATGGCTATTAACTTTTTATTAAATATCTCATCCTAAATATTAAAAGAATAACAATAACCATATTCTATGACTGATGAATGGGAAAGAAGATGATTAGTAGCAGTAACAAAAAATTTATTTTTGTGCCAGATAAAACATTGGGTGCCAAAATATGTTAGCAGTTCAAGTTGCTAAATATCTGTCCATCACTGACTCAGTTGAGATTGGCAAGCATTTTTATTCAGCATTACTAAACAATGCTATGACTTTTTATGTTGGTGGTTAAGTGTCCGCTCATATAATATCTTTAAAAAGGCAGCAGAAATACTTCACAAAGATCTTTTATATAACCAAAGAATACTTCTTATGCAACTTAATAACAAATTCTGTTTAGTACAATAATTTACACATTTTTAATTCTAGTCTTGTTTGAAACTGATTTATGGAAAATAAATGCATTTATTTTCTTTACATACTTTTAATCCATTATTTTAAAAATCAAATAATCAGGACAAAGGGGAAAAGTAACTTGTAAAGGCAAAAATAGCAAAAAAAAAATTTCTGATTTAAGAAGAATAGCTGTCTATGGCAGATTTGGGAGATATGGGAAGGGGGACTCCATTAAGATTTATTTCAACCTAAAGTGCTTTCGACTTTCTTCTGTCCCTGAAGTCTAGGCTCTGTTCTTTTCAAGGGCATTTTCTTTCCAAGTTGAGTAACAACTTCATTATCATTTTCATGTTTCTGTTTTCATGCTGAAAACATCTTAGTTTTGTAATCAAAAGTCAAGGGTCTGGTGGCTCAAAAATTATTCCTTTTGTTTCATGGGAAGGTTCCAACTCCAGGTAAAACCCTTACCTTGGGCTTGATGGATTCACTGATTCTAGAGAAACGTAAGTTGCCCCAGGCAACTTGTCAAATACATTGACTACATCTGCTTACCAAATGGAATGCAGTGGGAACAATTTAGATTTCAGAGTCAGAATCCCTGAATCAAAAATCCTACTATGTTACTCTTTTATTCTTTGCTGACAGCTATAACAGAATTCCACAGATGAGTAGCTCACAAAGAACAGGTATTTGTTTCTCACAGTTCTGAAGGCTGGAAGACCAAGACCAGGGTGCCAGCATGGTCAGGTTCTGCTAGAAGCTCTGTCCCTGTCTCAGGTTGACGACTTCATGTTGCATCTTCACAAGGTGGAGAGAGGTCTCTGAGATCTCTCTTTATAAGACTGCCTCCCAAAGGTCCCAACCCCTAATAACATCATCTGGGACACTGGGTTATCAACATATGAATTTTGGGGGAACACAACCTTCAGACTACAGTAGTTACTTAGTGCGTTGCCTAGTACAGGAGAAATGTTCAATACGTTTTGTTTATTATGGCTTTTCTTAGTATCAATCATTATAAAATGCCTGTATTTTTCTGAACCAGATGATTTTGATGAATGACCTGGGTCCACAAGGAATAGAGAGGATTTCCACAATGGAAAATGGATTGCTGTGAGGAGGGGGAGGTGTTGAACAAAAGAAAAAAGAAACAAGAAACAGCAGTAGAAACATGGTAGCTAGAAAATAACGACTCATCCATTGAGGCTGGAACGTCAAACACATTCGGTTAGTGTTGGAAAGGAGACTGGAAACATTTTTCCTTCCCGTAGCCTGGATTGGTGGCCCCCTGTGTGTGCTCCGGGAAGCCTTGGCGTCCTTCAGTGCGTGGTGGGTGCGCTGCAGTGACCTCAGGCTTGGCAGAGGGAAGGAACCAGGTTATATTCCTGGTCTTGCGGCTTACTTTTATGCAATTTGGGGGAATAAAACCACTTAACCTTTCTGAGTCTCAGTTTTTAACAGGTAAAATGGAAAATGTACCACTATGCACAGTCATTATAATGATGAAAAATAATAACAATATTGATAACAATAACTACTGACTGAAAGAATGCCGGGCATTGTGCTAAGATCCTTGCATCCATGTTTCCACATTTTATTTAGCTCTGCTCCCCCCAACTTCTCCAGGATAATGAATGAAAACTGGTTATCACACCAGAACTACATGTGGATTCAGAATCTACAAACATAGGCTGCCAAGAAAAGCTGTTAACTCTAAGAAAGGAGATGGACTTCTTTGAGTTTTTACATACAGAAGGTGGGGCTGAAGACAAACTTTAACTAGAGAATTCCATTTTACATCTAAGTGATGATAATTTTATCCTACATTCCTCCTAGCATTGTAATTGGGATTTTAAAATATACAACAGAGAAGACTCCTTATCTTAAAGCTCATAGTAAATCAATTAGTCAGAAAGTCAGATAAAGAGAAGAACAATAGGAAAGATACATAAATATCTAATCTCACAACTTAAAAAAATACATTTATAGACCAAAATTTTGATGTAAGACCAAGACATTTTTTGAGTGAAATTTTCACTGATTTGAAATCTGCGTCGTTTCTCTTATGAAAACGATATGAACAATGTATCTGTGATATTTCCATGTTTGCTTCCCTTAAGTTGGAGTGGAATCTGTGAAAGAACACTTGCAAAGCAGCCTGGGTGCAGAGATATTATAATTTTTTTATAGTTTTTCCTCCACTTCTTTTTACAGTCATCTTATCTATCTATACCCTACAGCACTTTTAACGGTATAGACAGATCCCTCATATTTGGAAAAATATAGAGCTTATTTTTCTTAGAAACAACTCTCTTCTTTCAAGCTCATATTTAATTGGTTTTCTTGATATGTAACTAAATTACATAATGACTATGCAGAGTCACTGGCATAGAGGATTTGGGAACCTCGACACTTTGTCAATATTCAACTCATTTGGTGAGAACAGGGTGTGTGGTCATATACAGCAGAGCCTGCTGGGGGTTTCAGCCGGGATGATTAGTAGAAGGAATGAATAGAATCATTTATTCTGGCAGCTCTATTAAGGAGAGATTAGTTAGCAAGTCTACTCCTTGTTAAATATATGGCAAGCTCTTACATTAATTTGAGAGAAGACACCACAGTTCCCGAGATCATTCTCTTATGCTATAAATACTCTTCAACAGATATAATTTTACACAAAGAAGATAATTCTCCACCATATAAAAAAAATCATTTAGGTCTTAACAGCAAACATGAAAGAAGCAGCTGTTCAAGGTAAGGGTCCATCTTGAAAAGATTCTTTGTATTCATCTCACCTTAATCACCTGATTTGTATTTCAATGGTAGCACCACGCGGCCAGTTAGAAAGATGGTTTGGTTTCTGTGTTTCTGGCCCCTTTTCATTTTATATCCCCGTGTATGATGTTGCCCAAAGCTATGCAAAAACAAGCAAGTATTTTTTTTAAATCTTATTGTTATTCAATTACAATTGTATGCCTTTTCTCTCACCTTTAACTGGAACATAATCAATAGAAGAAAAAAGCAAACAAAATATAACCAGAGACACTGAAGTTAAGAACAATCTAGCAAGTATTTTTTTAACAAAAGGATTTTCTCCATTGGATTGCAAGGCCTGAAAGTGTTCCCCAGTGAGCCTTCCCAGTTCCCATGCTATCGGATTGGGGTTAGCCCAAGTTTAAGGCTTTCTGCAGGCAGGTCTCAGAGGGAAATAGCAGTTTACCATTAGACGGGGACAGGTGGGGTCACCTTGGGCCAGTCACCAAATCTGTTGTGTATTTATCCACATTTGCAATTCATTCTAGTAAGTCCCAAAATCTCTTATTTTCAGCAAAAGAGAGATAACGCTCATTCTCTCGATGGAGGAACAAACATGAAAGCAGGTTTTTCTTTTCTTGCAATAATGAATTTATGGAAGTCCAGGGCACAAAATGTCTTGGTCTCTCAAAAAGTGGTACAGTGATATAACCCTAAAACTCAGTATAAATATAGGTTATTATTCCCCCAAGAAATCTGGATCACCAGTGTATTCTTGCCATCCATGTAGAATCTGTGCATCAAATTGACATTCAAATACATTGTTAGAACTACAATTTATAGACAAAGAAATTAAGTAAGAAGTCAGAATTCCCCAAAATTACTGTGGGCTGTAAATCCAAGCCTTTTGTTTTGGTATGAATATGCTCTATTCATCCAGCTTTTGCAGAACTGACCAAGTTGTTTGTCAATTACAGTTGTGTACAAGAACTGGCATTATTTCTTTGACTTCAGAATAATGAGAAATACCATTATTCCTGCCACATTCGTGTCTGTGAGCATGCCCACTGGTGCTTAACTGTGCCTTTGCATTTACTAGAATGAAGAAGAAAGAACAGAAATGTATATCAAGTACCAACCAAGTGCTAGGCACCAGGCTAAGCTTTTTACATATAAAATGTCCTTTCTGGAATAAAACATTTATTTCTAAGAGGTAATTAGGTAGAGAATCTGAGCAGTATGTATTTTAGAAATTAACTAGTCAATGCTCACAATGAAAAGAAAATAAGTATTTCTTTAGTCTGGCACAGCAACAAAGGTTTGAATTACAAAGCTCTCTGAGGACAGTAACTTTAGAATGGCATAGGGGAGAAGTAAGAATAATTACCCAGTAAAATTGAGATTTTTTTCAGCATTACGAGGCCAAACAATATACAAGGAAAATTTCAGTGTCCCTTCTCCTTGTAGCTTACTTTGTCATCAGTGTTATCTTCACACTACTGTGATTATGGTGTCAGGTGGGAAATCAACTGAAAGTCTAAGAATTAAATAATAAAGCCACTTACTATTTGTTCCTTTTACAGTTTGGGTTTAAAGGGTAATGTCACTACAAAGAAACCAGCTGCCAGGACTTCCTAAAATAAATCATAACAGAAGGTCTAATAGTTAACATTAGTAGCTACCTTCAAGCAGCCAGGCAAAAATAAATAAAAAAACAAAATAAACCAATAAACCCAACTGTCCTTGTTTGGGAGATCAATATAATTAAAGTGGAAGCAAGCCAAAAGTTCATCAAGGAGAATGGATAAACAAATTGCATACTCAGCAATGAAAAAACCAGACACGCAAAATATGTATTTCAAAAACATTATGTTGAGTGATAGAAGTCAGACATAAATTATACCATGTATGAATTTATTCATACAAAGTTTAAGAACAGGCAGACATAAATTGCAATGCCAGAAATGAGAAGAGCAGTTTTCTTCTGGTGGCTGAGACCTAACAGAAGAGAGCATGAGGGAAATTCCCCAGGCGAGGGAAAAAAGGGTCTACACTTTCCTGTGAATTTCTTTTCACTCCGTATCAGACCTTTGCCAAGCCTAATAGCTTAGGGCAGCACTCACTTTATTGCTCATTGTTTTGTTCGTCACCTGGGTCGTATCTCTCATCTGACGAGCCCAGCTGACCTCGAGCAACTTTCATACCTACTTCTGTGTGACGTGGGCGATGTAGGACGGCCTCTCTCCCGCGTGGGGTTGTTGGCAGGCTCTGAGCTCGCTTACCCTTCTTCCCCCTCAGGTGTACTCCCATCGCCCAGAGGCCAGCTCAGACTCACTCACATGGTTGTCTCAGGATTCCAAGAATCTGTGGCCATTTTCTAATCTTTTCCAATGTTAATGGCAATGTTGTTTATATAGGTGTATATACATTGTCCAAACATATACTCAAAATCAGTGTGTTTTACTGTATGTAAGCTATATCTCAAGATAAAAGTACTAAAAAGAAAAAAAAATACCTGAGCACCTTTGAGGTGCAAACACTAATATATTATAATATATGGCATATTAATTACCTTGATTTTTGTAGTAAGAAATAGGTTTAAGCAATACAGAGGATTTGTTGATTTTTAAATGAAGAGATCAATTGTAGCTGCAGGTGTCTGATCCAGGCCCCAGCTCCACGGCGCTGCGGTTGCCTCTTCTTTGCCACCCTTCTTACCCAAGGATAGACTGTGCTTTCAGATTGGCACTTTCCATTATAGCAAAATGGCTGTTGCCCTCCTAGGCCTTACATCTGCACGTTTTCTAGAAAAAGCCACAAAGTCTCTATCAGCGACCAGTAAATAAAAGTCAAGGGTTTCACTGTGATTGGACCAACTTAGATACTAAGCCTGGACAATCACTGAAACTTGCCTTGGTAACAGGCTTATCTATGGTCCAATCACTGAGATAGGGAAGAGTGGCCACGATCAGCCAGGACCCACCGCTGAAGGCAGGAGTGGGTTACAGTAATCGTGCCCTGACCTCTGGTCACCTACACAGCGGACAAGGGGTGGAGTAGATACTGTGGAAGCAGTCAAAACACACAGAGCAGAGGGATTTGGGGGAAAATGACAGATAAGAAAAAATAATCTGAGTAACCAAGAAAAAAAAACAATAAATAGGAAGAAATTTCTGGAGTTGGGTACAACTCTCAACTAGAAAGTATCGAAGTAACATCATTCCAAGTAACATCATTTAACAGGGAAAATACAAAAGACTGACATGGCGTGAGCTGTTATTTTTATTTGTGTATGTCGACACCTAACGTACAAGCCCCTGGTCGAGGCTGTCCGCCCCCCTGCACCTGCCCTGCACCTGTTGGCTTCACTGTTACTATAGAGCTGTTTTGCGGGGAGTGTCTGGACTTTAGCTCACACTCACTGTGGGACACTAACCTGGCTTGTACTCAACCTGTAGGTTTTATTACTGCCCAATACTTCACACAGACTACTGCTGTGAGGGAATGTGCAGGGACCTGGATAACTATGATACGATTTTGGAAATCTGCCTAGGGGACAGGCAATGTCCTCCCCCCAAATATTTATTTTGATCTTGTGGCTCATTGTGATGGAAAATATAACAGGCAGAGAGTGCTTTTGGACACTCCCCCATTCTCTGGTATACGTACATCTGAACTTCGCCAGTCACAAATCATGTGTTTTGCTTAACATTCTCCACCTGAGAATGGCGAGTGACTACGGAAGAAGAATACACTAAGCTTTCGCAGCCATTTACACTTCCACGTCAGGGAGTGTAAGGGTTCTGAGGGAGATCGGAGAGGGAGAGGAAGGTGAGAGCGTGAGGACAATGAGAAATCCTCAGTGTTTCCAGAGAAGAAGAATCAATAAACGGGGGAGCTCTTTTTTTTTCCTTTTAAAAGAATTTTATTAAAGACCTTTACAGAGCAATATACAGACTCTAGATCCAGCTGCACGGGGGACCCTGTTACGCTGTGGTTACTGGCTGGCGAGTGACAGGAAGCTCTGGCTTCCCACCCCTCTGTTGCGAGATGGGGGTGGTGGGTGGTATGTCGTCTTTGGGTTCCACAATGCTCCCGGGGTCAGGCTTCGTAGGGCCAGTCTTACCCTTTGGTTCCCAAGGAAGCATATCTTCACTCTGAGGCCCAGCACACGAGCAGCACACGGCGCTCGGCGGTGTCAGCGCAGTAGTGCACGGGGTCCCCACCGTGGATCATCAGGCCCTCGGCAAACTTCATGGATTTAACCCTCTGTCCTTGTTTGCCAGACGCCATGACTCACAGCCTTTGGCCCCACCCGCCACGATGAACCTCAGCACGCTATACAGCCCCCCACACACACACAGCAAGGCCTGCCAACAATCTGTAACGCAGAGACTCTGCCTGGGCAATGGCACACAAACCTCTTGGTGGTGTAGACCTTTTCAGCACGAAGCTCTGCACTTTCCTTAGGGAAGCCCAACAACGTCTTCTCAACCACAGCGGTCAATTCCCGTATCCACTGGCCCTTCTCACCAGGAACATTCTGCGTCCTGGTGGCTGTGAGTCCTGTCCTGATTGGTGTAGCTTCGGAATAGCCACCTTCAGCCATTTCCTCAGTGGGAAAGTCGTTCAGTTCAGTTCAGCTTTGCAGATGCCATCAGCAACAAACTACTCTTCTTGGATATTTGCACCACCATCTTGCCCCTAAGGGGGAATGTTCTTGAAAGTAAAACATGGTGGCCGAGATAAACAACATCTACTGTAAATTGTGTGCCATCCGCACCTGGGCCTTAGCTCAGCATTTTTAATGTAAGTAGGGAACAGTTTATATAACGCAAACTTGTTTTGGGAGGACAGGAGACATCCAAGAATATAAATAAAGTGCAACCCTCAATATAGAGCTGGGCATCCTGTTTGCCCTAATAGGGCCCCAGCCAACTTCGTTAGTCTTTTTGAGCCTCCATTTTCTCATTGAAAGTTGGGGATAAAACCACTTGTCTCATAGTGTAACTATGAGGATGAAAATTTGAAGTATGTGAATAAACCAGTGTGATGTTACTCTAGTATTAGTCACACTGAAGCCACCGTTGTCACAGTGGGTGGGGGGAGGTGAATAAGAGGATAAAAATGAGGGAAAAGTTTTTTTTTCCTGTTACTAGAACCTTTGAAGCAGAGAAACATTGAAAGTATTCCATAAGCATTTGCTTTCACGTCCAGAAGCACATGAACAGTGATGTGAGGGATGTAGTTGCTGTCTTTACAAGCTTCACAAAGTCACCATAGAGCTAAGATAGGTACAAAAGACACATGCAAAAGATAAGCAATGAGAGTCAATGTCAAATAAACAACAGGGTAGAGCAGTGGACAGAAGAAGCTTAGGGAGGCCAGGTAGTGTTTCATGGAGGAAATGAACTCACGCTGTTTCTGCAAAGATGACTAGATACCTACAAATGTTGTGGTCTTCCCTTGGGGTCCCGGAAACCAGTAGAGCTGGGTAACAGTTGACCAGCTAGAAGGAGCAACAGGTGCTCTCTGGCCTCCTGCCTCTGCATGCCAGAAGAGCACTTGGAAGCTGAGAAAAGCAGCCAAGGAAACAACTGGAACCCAGGCCCTGAGGGACCTGGCTACACAGGACCATATTGACTATATACAGGCAGATCCTGAGCAGCCACCTTTCCTAGGCTAGGCTGATGCCTGATCTGGGACTTCCTCTAAGGATGGAGTGTCAAAGACAGTTTACCATATACACAAGCATCTTTCTCTCTCTCTCTCTATTTTCCCCTCCCTCCCTCCCTCCCTCCCTCCCTCCCTCCCTTCCTTCCTTCCTTTTCTCTCCTTCTGGGAATGAAGGGTTTGGCATTCTCTGTTTTGATTTCTTCATCAGTACAATGAAGAGATGAATGGCACTGTTACTATCACCATCCTCCCTCACTTCCCCACCACATTTTAATTATTCTCCGCATTCTGATTATCTTGTCCTTGGTTGACAGTTGGACATTAGACAGTCCTTGAGCAGTGACAGTGAAATTGAGGAAAAATGAAAACACATATTAACAGAGTTTGCAATCTCCCACACAGGGACTTTGTGGCAACACTGAGGGAAGTCTGATGACCCTTGTGAAAAAAAGATTCCATGCAGATAAAACAATCTTTCCGTAAATCAGGTGACTGGCTAAAATGATATATCACCTTGAAAGTGTACGTAAGAAATAAAGCTGTGTGAAGATAAAATTGATACTATTAAACTGGGAGGGCCAAGGGACTCAGGTCTTTGAATGTAGCTCTTCACTGGGTGATATCTTTGTTTTCTTTCTCTGCTCAAAAAAGCTGATGTCTGCCAGGTGCTATCAACTCCTCTGAAGACAAGCGCCTAAATAAAATATGAGGTGTCACCTGGAGTGGTGAGCTGTGACTGCCGAACCCAGGGAGCACGGGTTTAAGCTCAGGGAACGGGACACTCACTTGTTTTGCTTCGCAGTTACTTTCTCGGCATCTGACTTGCTGCTCATTTGAACAATGCAGATTGGAAGATGAGGCTTGTTTTACCCACAATTCAAGGTTTAGTTTTTCCTGTAGGAAATGATGGTATTTTGACTCTTGAACGGTTTTAGAGCAAAACGAACTATAACTTACCATGCGCTTGGTGGGGCTCCCTCTCTCTGCCCGCCTCTAGGAAATGCTGTGCTGTATCAGAAATCATTTCCTTTCCCAGCCAGAGCAACCTCACTCTTATCGGAGATCTTGATCTTAACCAAACGCCCTACAATAAACCAGACAGGCTGAGGTTTGATACCATTACCCTTTGACCCCTGAGGATGATCGGGCTGCAACAAAGCGTGGTCATCCAGAGAGGCACCGAAGCCAAAAGAATAGGAGGTAGGTGTCTTAACTTTGAAAAGGCAGAACATTTTCTTAGTCCAGTAGGTTTGAGGGAAGAGAAAATAAGTGAAAGGAGCCTCTTGAGAGTCATACTATCGTAGATTAAATATTACCTTATACCCACCTAACTCAGACAACCCAACATGTTTTCCTCAAGGCCTTAAAAGGCAGGACTACAACTATATTTCAAGATAGATAATTTCAAGTGTATACTAATGCTTCTTAGTAATATAAAGTTTGCATAATGTAACTAAGCACACACACAAAAAATGACCTGTGACATATACTCAGCTGTTTCCAGATGAGGAAAAGACGCTGTAAAAAATCTAGATTTTTCCATAGTAAACACATTTCAGGACAACCTAGTGGTTAGAACATTTGTTTAGACAAAGTATGATTACCCTATTGCATTTTCTTGTCAGAATAACCAATTCAAAGATTTTTTTTAAGTCTTGGCAATCAAAATTTAGATATATTTATGTGGAAATTTGGAAAGCTAAGAAAGCAAGGTGGATAAAATGAACTCATTGGTCCACTGTGAAGATTTTTTTCCAAGTCAGATTTAATAAGCAGATATGAGATGCAAAAAGCCCCCAAAATCCCAGACAGCAAACTTTGAAATTGGGTGGTATTTATCACTCCCCCCAGTAATTATCTCAATTGGAAAGAGCCAAGAATGGACTCTACCAATTTTACTGCGCTTGGATGTCGAGCTTGTTATTTTCTTTCTCTTGTTGCCAAAGAATGAAGAAAACCTGAAACCTGAACTGAAAGTTTTGAGCAATAGTGGAAAAAGCCTTTGCTTTCCTGTCACTCTTTCTTATTCTAATAAACTCCTTTGAGGAAAAAAATCATTTCGTTAATAATCAAAGCATTGTAAGTGGCAGATGAGCTGGCCGGAGTACTGCTGTGTCAGCTGCATCTCACCCAGATGTGGTGAGGTGCCCTGGCCAGTCTAGGGTAGGTGGCGGTCATTTTTACTGGAAAAGCACACCAGAAAGACGACCTCAGAGTGCTTGGGTGTCCAACCATTTGGCGTCTCAGGGCCACACTGGAAGAAGAACTGTTTTGGGCCACACATTAAATACACAAACACTAATGAAAACTGATGAGAAAAGAAAAAGGGTTTAAGTAAATTTACAATATTGTGTTGGGCCGCATTCATAGCCATCCTGGGCCACATGCAGCCCACAGGCTGCTGGTGACAAATCTTCAGAAGCCAGCTTAGCTGTGGATTTGGGCAAAAGATTGGCTTCTATAAGTGATAGAATATGGTGAAACACTAAGCAAATTCTTCCACACAGCCTGTAAGCATTAAGCAACCAGGAATGTAGGTTGGCCTTGTAGAACCTAAAAAAAATTAAAAAGGCAAAATCCCAATTTACAAGAAATTTATAATCTAGTAGAGGACGCAGGTGTCAACAACTACTTAATACAGCATGGCAAATGCCATGTTACTGACCTGCAAAAGTTATTAGAGAGCAAAAGGAGAACGAGAATGAATTCTACTTGAAAGTTCCAGTTCCGCAAATACACTGTTCATAGAGTGCCAATTCATCATGATAGATGTTGTTCTTTGAGATGTTCTTTTGAGACTTCAAAAATGTAATGTGTATTTATGGAGTTGCTATTTGTGAAAAAACTAAGCCCATTTGCTTAAGATCCATGTAACACTTGTGAAATGAACACTTTCTTTTCCCCATTTTTACAACTAAGAAATGAAACTTAGAGATGTTAAAACTAATTACATAATTACTACAAAGCAGTGTTTGGTGTAATTGCAGAACTACTTGTCCTTGGGTCCAAATTTTCTGCCGGCTTGATCCCGTTTCCTGATTAGACACAAACCACTCATAAATAAACATAAACCAGGATGGAATGGATTTTAGAGAAAAAGGAGAAATGGAGACTTAGAAGAGAGTTAGGAAGGCATTCACATAAAGTCTGGAACTTTCTAATTTTTCAGAGGTGACTCCCTTGAGGGAGCTTTTTAATGAGAAAAAATTATATATATGTATATGTTATATATAAAATATATTTGTATATATATATTATATATATCAGAATACTCAAAATAGTGAACAAAGCTTTGCAGAGCACAAGCTCCTTCCTTTCCTCATTGAAAGTTCTCAAGCCAAATATTGGGAAGGGATTATCTTCCCATCAGGCTACTTTCCCATAAATAGCACAGAGATGAACTACTCCTTCTGAGAGTCTCAATTATGTAAGAGATACAATCATGGATACAATTTTCCCTAAAATACAACGAATCGAGCAGAATCAATCAGAGCATCTTGGAGCTAAGGGGAACAAATGATTTACGGTCAAGGGTCAGAAAGCGGCCAATGGGGAGAAGTGAAGTAGGTCCCAAGACTGTGACAGGAGAAGGAGGAGGCATCCATGTATAAATTCATAAATCGAATCCCAGCACTATCTTCATTATTAACAAAACAAATATAACTGGATTGCTCCCTCTTCCCTTGGGCATATGTCTTCTGTGATTCCTTGTCACTTTTCAAACAAATGCAGTTAAATACATCTTGATCAAATCATTCTTTTTAGCAAGGAGAGAATAGAGGGGAAAGAGAAAAAAGTTACAACTTTTTAAACATGCGATTTCTATGGTTTCTTTGGTGAAGCAGGGACATTACTACTCCTGCAAATGATTAAATGAGATGATCTACATAAAATGCTGGCAAAATGACTGTCGTGTAAACAATTCTTCACAGATAGTAGTAATAATTGTCATGAAATTACTGGGTTTTTAAGAATTATTATTATCATGATTTTAAAAACCATTCCATCATGATTCGCCCCTGGACTTTTTGTGAATCTAATTTCTTCAAATGTGGGTTACTTTTCCTTTTTGTTCTAGTCCTTACTCCTTTGTTCGAAAGTATATTTCTTAAGATCTTTTTCTATTTAAAATGGTCCTTTAAGTACGTTCCAAATTATCTGTAAAATTTCCATCTTTTCCTATCCAATCCCTCTTCATATTTCATCTTTGAACAATCGCTGTAGTTTCCGAAGTTCCCCTTGGGCCACCTCCCCTCCCCCACAACACCCTTTCCTTCTCAGTTTTCCCACGTTGGCTTCCGCAGTCACATCAGCACCTTTGACCACTGACAGCTAGCTAATCACTGCCCATTTCTCTGCTGACGGCCAACTGGCCTTTGGGGAACATTATGTCACGGTGACATTGAGTCCTTTAGATGTTCACAAGTCAATCTGGAAACTCAAATCCTAAATTGAAAACATATTTCAGCAGAAATGAGATGCAGGTTTTCCTGCACATGTAGGGCTTGTTGGAAGCGTACAAGGTGCTGCCATTGTAGGGAACAGGGGTCCAGACAAAGGAAGCCCTGCTCTCAAAGGCTCATGACCCAATTCTTCCTCTGGGGGGGCGGTTCCAATTGATTATTCCCCCCCTTTTTCTGAGTCTAAACAGTTTTAGTCTAGACCATTTTGGGGTGGAAATAAAGAAAGCTGATAGTGTCTAAGAATATGCTTCATTGGACGGAGCAAACCACATTTAAAAAATGGAATACAGATCCCTTCTTCCATAATCCTGGACCTAACTCATACACACAGCAATCAGAGCTGCTGCACCTTTTTCCGAGATGTTCCCTGGGAATCCTGTGCTTTGCAAAGGGCCAGTCCTTGCCACAGGATTTAGAGGAAGTGCAAGCTAATGTTTTCTCTCTCATCCCTTAGATTTAAGACTCATGGGTCCCTCATCCATGCCAGGGGGTTCGGGGCTGGAATAGGCTCTCTTTTTACATGTGTTTTATTCTGAATCCTTCTCCATTTAAGGGTATTTGCTATCTTCAACTTCCCCATTATCATAAGGTTTACAGAACAGAGAAAAAAATGTAATTATTGAAATTAAAACAGATTTCAAATCAGTAATTAAAATAAGTAGGAGAATGTTTATCTCCTCCACTTCTCCTTTTTTTCACCAGAAATTAATTACTGGCTTACATCACACAGTTTTCCAGTATTCATTGTATCATCTACCATAATTCTCATCGAAACACAGAGTTGTGGTGAGGAAAATTACTACTAGTAACAAAAAGGACAACTAGCAATTACTCGGCTGCTGTTATGTTCCAGGAAATTTCCTTAATGTTCATATTAGTTAGAGTAATGATATATGCTATTAAAACAAGGGATCTCTAAAATTCAGTGATTCAGATGAGATAGAACTTTATTGCTCAATCACGTAAGAATCCAAGGCTCTCCTCCCTGTGGTCATTTAGAGGCCAAGGACGGCAGCTGTGATCCCATCTTTAGGATAAGGCTTTTCTGTTTGCCGTAGTGGGCTTCATTTCTTCATCAGGAAGCAGAGGAAAAGACTAAGTACAAAGCCAAAAAGGTTTCTTAAGCAAATGAAGAGGAACACAGCTCAGTAACTGGAGTAAAGGAGAGAATGGGTTTTGGTAAACAGCTAGCTATTTGGTTAATAACAGTTTACAGGGTATTATCTGATTTACTCTTTAAGAATAACCTTAGAAAGAGGAATTAAAAGATACATATGCCTGCAAGCACCTGCCATAATATCTGATATAATGCAAGGATGTCATAAATTGAAACGATTGTTTGTAGTTTCTTGTTGTTATTGTTATTTACAAGCAGATTTGATTTGAATTACATGAAATGAGATGTGTCTGAGATAGAACTCATAGACTTTTATTGGTGTTATTATTAATCTTGAAAGTGGAAATACTATGAATTTAAAGTTGCAAATAATCTGCTTTCCAAAAGGCAGAAGATTGAATTTGGGAGTAGACTATTTCTCCAGTTAAGAAGCAGGACTCAAAGCTTAAAAGACCCTTGCAATTATGTCATGCATAATTTAAAAAAGAAGGAGGAGGAGAAGAAACCTCTTTATAAAGGAGATATATCCCACAGCTTCAAGTTGTGACAATGAAACACATTTGATGACAGTTGAACTATATCTCTGCAGACTGATGCCATTGAAGACATAATTCTTTTTTATAAATGGAATCTTATAAAAGCCCAGTGTCTGGATTTACTGCTTGTTCACAAGGAAATGTGTATGTGTGTATATGTTTGTGTGATTTACCCCTTTGAGACTTTCCTGAATAACAATGCCCCTTATCGTAGAGAAAATCGTTTGTGGCTGGTAGTGTATGAATGAGTTCACTCCATCCTCTGTTATTTGCAGTTCAGATATAAGACGTTAAGCAAATAAGCTGACGTCTCAGAGTGGAACTAGGGCTCCGTAGCTTCAGCAAAGACAGAGGCCTATGGGCAGCAGTGCCATCCCTTAGAGCAGAGGACGACGCAGCCTTGAGTTAGACACGGTCATCGATTTGTGCAGTCTGAGTGGTTGTGATGCCTAGAGACGCAGGGCCCTCTTCACCCAAGAGTGAACTAGCAGGACACATGAGTGAAAATAAATACTAAATGGCAAATAGAGATTACAATAGTGACTTACCCTATGTAATAGCTTACTCTTCAAAAAACATTTTCCATGTACTTAACTAATGAGATCACTGCATTTGTTAGATGAATATTATTGTACCTCCTACACACTAAGGCCCCATTTTGTGTGCTAGAGACACGATACTAAACAGGTAAACAGGACAGGTAGGTCCTTTGCGAAGCCCATGAGGCAGAGTTTTAAAAAATAAAAGAATAAGAAATACATATAGTAGTTACAGCTTTTGATTAGTTCTAGAAAGGGTAATAAAAATGATGGTGCCATAAGGAACAATAGAGAGAAAAGGTTTTAACTTAGAAAGGATGGTGAGGGGAATTTTATTAGTTAAACAATAAGGAAAAAAGGCTCAGAGGGATTAAGTGACAGCCCGAGGTCACACAGGCAGCAGAGGCAAAACCAGCACTAGATTCCAGGTCCCACCCTCAGCAGAATGGAGAGGAAGAGACAAATGAGAGCTTTCCCATCTGCATTCGATGATCTGAGAAGCTGCAAGCCTTACACCACCCTGAAAACAGCTGAAAAAGAAACTCATCCTTTCACTGTCTGTAATCTTAGATGAAGAGGCCTTTGAGTGTGAGACAGAAACAAGAAATCCCTCTGACTCTCCTAGGGATTAGCAACAGCCAGGCTTGTTGACAGAATAGGTCCGATGGGATGTCTATCGATAGTGACAGATCCACTCATTGCTGCCATTGGCTCTCCCCACCAGCTGGCATGTCACCAGCATAACTGTAGACAAGACAGTCTCCATTCAGTGCCACTCCACAGGCAGCCCTCCAGGGTGGCAGGCAGTTACCAGGCAGCCCTCCTTTGCGAGCAGTTACCAGGCTCCCACGTGTCCACACTGGCTTCCTGGATAAGACTTCTATGCCGAAGAACGTCCACCCACTGTCATTTCAAAAGAGGCTCCCCAATTGCGCAATGCTATTTTTTCCTCCCTTTAAGATGGTTCCAGACATTTAAAGAATGGATTAAGACAGAGTGACAATAAAGAGAACAACTGCAGTTTCACCCCCATCGCTTTCCTTCGCGCATCCTCCTCTCCCAGCATCTTTGTAGAGAACGCCCAGCTGAAATTCTATCTCTACCCTAGTTTTCCATCCCTGACATAAAGAATCTCCCCCTCCTCCATTTCCATCTCATCCTAGTTTCTGCTACTTGTTACGACATTATTGAACACTTAGGGGAAAGAAGAGGGCAAGGAAGGAAGGAAGGGAGAAAGGAAGCAAGAAAAAAAGACGAGAGAAAGAAAGAAAGACTGCTATTTCCACACAAGCTAGTTGTTTCGTGATATTCACCAAGTTTATCCTCAGGGCAAATCTTTGAGGTAAATATTATGAGGATGAAAATAAAGGCACTGTTCACTGGGCATTTCTTACCCAGCACTGAGCAGTTGCGGGACTTCTTGCTTACACGCATCACGGCACAATTCCATGAAGTGGGTTTTCTTCCCTTCGCTTCCCAGGTGAGGACGCTAAGGATTATAAAAGGTCACAAGGCCACTGCTGACCCCTATGCAGGCTCATGTGGTACCTTTGTGCAAATTAGAAAACGGTCCCTCCAAGTGAATACATCCCAAGAGCACATGGTTTAGCAAGTGATGGATGTCTCGGTGCTAATAAGAAAAATAAACTTCCTCTTCCAAGTGGAAGAAGCTCTTTTTCCAGGGAAATAGGCATAAAGAGCTGACTGTGAAATCCAGGGACTGGATTTCAGATCCTGCTCACTTCTGGGCCCAATAGGCTTGGGCACTGAGCATCCCACACAGCCATGCCCAGCAGCTCTGCGGGGACCGAGGTGAGAAGTACCAGAGCTGGAACTTGAGTCTGTGCCATTTGGAGCTTGCCGTCTTATCAACAAGCCACCATGCCCTTTGAGGCTGTAGATTTCCCTTTGAGTAACAGCAAAGGGCTATTACTCAAATGCATTTTATAATGCCTGGAGGTTAAGAAGCATGTCCAGTGGGCCTCAGATTCCCATGATGTAATTTGGCACCTCAAAGCAACTCCAGAGCCACCTATTGCTGGATTATTTGATACCCTGAGATGGTGTTAAGTGTAGGACAGCAAACCCCACCTTACCAGTGCTCACAAGGCCAGGGAACCCGCACCCAAGCAGCCAGTTCTCCCCGCCTGCTTCCATCTCTTTTCTCTCCACTGCACACGGCCCCAGGGCCCGCGCCCATTTGTCCTCAGAGGTAGCGGCCCCGCTGGGACTAAAACACGGACACAGTAAGTGCCTGGCTCTAGCATGGTCCTCTGACTCGTGGGCCTCCAGTGTTAACTGATTCTCTCACAAACGTCATTAAATCAAACCTCCGGATGAGCAAATGCCCAGAGTTAATGAGACAAACCAGGAACAGATCCGAGGTTTCCGAGCCTCGCTCTCAGTTCATCGCTCACTCCCACGCTGCAGACACGGCCTTCCCGTGTCTCCTTCGCTTTCCCGCACTCACCGGGGCTCCGATCTTTAATGTGGAGGCGTCCTTTCGGGGTCAGCGTGGGGGCTGGCCCGATTTTCTCAGCTGACTCAGCAGGCCTTCAAAGACACAGTGCAGAAACCCTTTCCGTCATCATCTCCGCAGCCCAGACTTTCAGATTGTTTCATCAAGAGACATAGAGATCCTCCCGCCCAAGCCTTGCTGTCTCCGTGTGCGAACACGCTGGGGAGAGGGGCAGAGACGCGGCTCTGCTCTCCCACTAATGTCCTCCTTTCTATTTATTTCCCAGGAGGAGGTTAGCCCCAAACTCCACAGTGCTCCAGCTACACCTGGCTTCTACCTGTGGAGAAACTTTGTTTTCTTGTGAAGACTTCTTTTATTTTAGTCTTAAGCTATCTGCACTGGTTTTTCTTTTAACATAATTAAATAACAATTACTTTTTAAAAATAATTTAAAAA
The DNA here is from genome assembly GCF_022682495.2 of Desmodus rotundus. Classification (NCBI taxonomy): domain Eukaryota; kingdom Metazoa; phylum Chordata; class Mammalia; order Chiroptera; family Phyllostomidae; genus Desmodus; species Desmodus rotundus. The sequence continues at coordinate 12,407,566 of NC_071394.1, forward strand.
ATAACACATATCCTGAGACTGAGATCCAAGGCGCCTGTGTATGTGTATCTGTGTGTGTTTGGAGGGCAGCAGGGTGTGGGGAGAGAAGAAGAAGGAGCATTCAGAACGCGCAGGACCGCACAGAGCTAAGACAAGACAGGAGACTTTTTTTGTTTTTCTTTGTTAGAGCTTCTCTACTAAATCTGGCTGCCCTCATACCCCGGATCTCCGGGTGGCCTGGGCAGTGTCCTCTGCCGCTCACCAGAGAAGCTACATCTGACTGTGGGGATGCAGACACTTTGTGGTTCAAGGTTTGCAGACTGGAGATCTGTTCGTTTTGCTGGGGGCCAAGGGGTTTGCACCCCGCCTACCCACCGCCTTGTCTCCGCAGCAGCAGGGTCTGCCTCAGCCCTAGTGACTCAGCAGGCCTTCCCAGCCAGCCCCAGCCTAAACACTGCCCACTTGGCAAAGGGAGGGGTGTTCCCCCAATTGCTCAGTGACCTGGCTGCAACAGCCCGGGTCCCCTCCCTTGCTGCCTGGGGAGCGGTGCACGGAACACAGCAGCGTGCAGGCTGTTCATCCAGGGCTACAGACAGGACGCCCCCACCCAAATCCTTCACCACACACCCCGCCCTCCTGCAAAGCACACCATGAAACGTGAAGAACAGTGTTCTGGCCCGGCAGTCTGTTTTCCCCCGGGCCCCGCTAATCACAAACAAGGCCATGTGCACACAGTACACGGGGACCCCTTCATCCTCCCAGTGACGCAGCTGCAGCTGAGGAGGGTGGGGTCAGCAGCTGGGAGAGGCCACACAGCAGCGCACTCAGGGTCTGGGTGGGGTGGCAGGTGGGTCCCCAGTTTGGAAAGAGGTCCCAGACCACAAACGGTCACTCCCAGGAAAGAGTGCTCTTTGCTGGCTCATTTATTCAATCCACACACATTAGTTCGGCACATGGCTGGGTGCTAGAGGAATCAGTGCTGTAAGTGAGAGAACGCAGTAAAGGGTGTTATAAAACGCGTAAGCCATAGTCTCTGTGTTCAGGGAGTTCACGGTCTAGTTGGAAAGACAGAGAAAGGAAGAGAAAGATGATGACTAGCAATGCAAGGTGTGAACCCTTTGAAAGAGGTGTATGTACAGGGCCCCAATTCAAGTCTCTGATCTTCAGAAGCCCTTCAGCAACACTGCACGTGCATGGGATGTCTCTCCCCACTGTCTCCACCTGGATAGTTAGAAATCATCCATCCAGAGTCATTCAGGCTTGCCCTCTGCCATGCAGTCTTCCCGACCTCCCTCACCCATCCCTAGGGTGTAGAAGGGGCCTCTACTTTGCTTTTCTGCCTCTGTCTTTGCGCACAGATCATTCAGAAAACATTGGTGAGTCTTGGTCTCTCGCTAGACGAGGAGCTCCATGGGAGCAGAAAACTATAGCTTATTTATCTCAGTTGTCCTGACTAGCACAAGATCTCATCAATGACACTCTATTAATCTATATTAAATTAACGCATAAGAGTAGCTGTGGGACACGCACCCTAAGGTGGCCCCCCGATGAGTCATGACCTTGTCTAACCACCTTGAGCACAGGTGGAACCTGTGGCTGGCTTCTGACCAACAGAACATGGCCACAGTGATGAGGTGTCATGCCCGTGATTCGGTCACATCTGGCAAAGGTGATGAGATGCCATCTCTGTGATTACTCTAATATGCCAACTGCTCAGAATTTTCAATCTTGAAATTCAGATATCTAAATCTTTATTGCTGGCTTTTTCTCTCAGTTAAAGCTGTTGAAACTAACAACCACGATTGCGTATTGCCTGAGTCTCAGTAGTTCTATCAGTTTTTCATGTTTGAGGCTATAACATAAGGTGCATAAATCTTCATATTCAAGTGGCATATATTTTTGAAGATTTTATTTATTTATTTTTGGAGAGAGGGGAAGGAAAGGAGAACGAGAATGGAAGAAACATCAATGTGTGGTTGCCTCTCATGCACCCCCCACTGGGGACCTGGCCCGCAACCCAGGCTTGTGCCCTGACCAAAATCAAACCAGTGACATTTTGTTTCACAGGCCAGTTGCTCAGCCCACTGAGCCACACCAGCCAGGACTCCGGGTTACTATTTTTAAGATGCGTCCCGTGAAAGCAGGATTGTGCATTTTTTAAAAAAAAATCAGTTTTTTACCTTTGTTTGTAAAAAACACATGTTTACTACATTTTTACTTAGTGTAATTACTGACATATTTGGTTTTAAATCTACCATCATCCTTTGTTTTATATTTGTCTCGTTTGTTCTTTGTTGCTTTTTGTCCTTTTTTTTTTTTTTTCTTTTCAAAAAGGTATGAGCGGTAGTGGTTGTTTTTGCTTCTGTACTTGTTGAGAATTCTCCTCTCGCTTGTACTTCTGTTCTTTGGAGGCACTCGGTCCTGTTCTGGTTTAGGGGTCTTGTAATTTCACTAAGATGCAATGTTTAAACTTCCATTTCTCTTCTATTAGCTTATTATTTATTTACTTATGTAGTATTAGTTTAGTTCTTTTAGTACTATTTCACTTAACAATAATAAATGTGTTCTTATTACAATGTACATCAGATTTGTACTTTTATCAATTTCCAGAGAAAAGGAAAAGCCTGAGAACAGTTTAAATCAACTAACCAAATTCATTCCTACACCCAGTCTTTTATGATAATTTTGTATAGATTTTAAATTCCATGCATCATACATATTATTGTTTTAAAAGTCAGTATTTAGACTTATCCAAGTATTAGCTCCACACATCTATTCTCTTGCTTCTAATACTTTTGAGCTTCCCCTTATCCTCTGATGAGCAAAATCTAACGTTAACCAATACATGCACCTTCCTCTCTAGAAATGCAAGGAGCTTCGGATGCTTTAATACTGATCAGCTGCACTTGTCTTGGTGTTGTCATTAACCAATTAGGTACACATTGAATTTTTAAATTTCAGAACTAATATTTTTTTATGATTGTGCACCATCAGTGCTTATTTAAGATTACACCTGTGTTCATACATTTATTTGCTCACTACTCTTTCAGTCATTTTCCTCCCTTCTAGGTTTAACTCTCTTTTTTTTCTGAAGTACTTTTTCTTCAGCAGTTCTTTTCAGGGTTTAGAGTTAAAATCTCTTTGGTTTTATAGAGATAAAATGTATTTATGTCCTCCCACCCCCAAATTAGAAATATATTTTAGCTGGCTATAAAATCCTAGGTTGTCTTCTTTCTACCAACATTTTGAAAATAGTGTTCCATTCTCCGATTGTCTTCTGGCTTCTATTCTTATTGAGAATGATGTTCTCAGCCCAATTTTTGTTGCTTTGCAAATACCCTGTCTTTCCTCTCTGGTTGCTTTTCAGATCTCTGTGCCGGGTGCTCTATAGTTTTACCAAAAAAATATATCAGTGTGGTTTCATTGACATGTGTAAGCTCAAGACATTTTTTCTGAAGCTGAAGACTCGAAATTCGAGAACATTCTCAGCCATAACCTTCCAAACATTTCTTTCCTTCCCTACACATTCCCCATACCCCTGTTCCTCCCCAAATTCTCTCTCTCTATGTTCTTCTTTAATAATACACACACACACACACAGTCTTCTCCTTTTAGCTTTCCTAATTCTAACCTTCACTTTCATATTTTTCATCTCATCATCTCTCTTTGATGATCCCTGGAAAATGTTCTTATTTCTGTCTATCTTTTAGTGTACCAATTCACTGTTCAGTAGAGCCTATTCTGCTGTTTAATTCATCTATAATAATATAATTAGGTTCAGTTGTGTATAATAGTTGTAAATCCAATGAAAAGTGACTTACTGATATATGCCTGTTGTTTCTCCCACATAACAGATACCCACACGTATGCATCCGAAGAGCATCATGGCAGTTTTTTCAAGTTGTAGAAATCTTTTGCACTTGACATCCATTCTTATGGTTACAGCATGGTCCCTGGAAATGTAGCCAACAAATTCTGCTTGTATTTCATTGGCCAAAAAAATCACAAGGTCACGCTTACATAGGAGGCTGAGAGTGTTTTTGTTCTGCTTTTGTTTTTTTGTTTGTTTGTTTTTTGTGGGTAGGCATATTCCCCAGGATTCTACTAGGGAGAAAGAGAGAATGGAAGTGGAGGGAGAGGTTATAAATTTCTGTCATACCATTAATTCACTATTTATGTTAACAATATTTTTTCCTTCTAGAAATCCCATTTGACTCTGTTTCAATATCAGCCTAATTTGTTTTTTGTTTCTTTTTTATATTTAAACTCAATGACTAGAAGTCAAGCGTTCCTTTGAAGATGATATATTGCCTATGTTGAGTTTTTAAAATTCCTATCCTAAACATGAAAAAATCTATAAAAGTAGTTTTTTGTTCTGCTCAAAATAGGACTAGTGTGACAGAGCCTTAAATTATCATCATTGTGTCCAAGGAGCTCCATCCAGTTAGACCAGCCCTCTGCTAGGCTGCAATTCTAACCTTGACGAGCTTTGGAAGCTCAGTCTTGCCACATTCTCTATTTCTCTTCTCCTCCTACCCTACTTTTTGGGCCAACATCAGATTGTAAAGTTGGAGTGTGTTTTTATTTTGACTATAAAACTCACACTATTCTTTAATTCAAGTAAATAATAACAGTGCATGTGTTCTCTTTCTCTTGTGTATAATGCAACCTTGACATTTCACCCAGAGAATTCTGCCTGAGTTTTTCGCTTTGATGGTGATGTAATTCTACTGTTCAAATTCAGAAAGACAATTCCTCTCCAGAAACTAAATTCTTGATTAACACAAGATTTGCTTATTTTTCTCCTTTGTTTATTTTTTAAAACATGAAGACCCTTGTTTCCTTATAAATGATCCCCAGTTTCCTTCCTTTGGCCTCAGGTATTAGCCTTTGACAAGACCAGCTGGAGAAGATTCTCTAAATGGCTTGTGAAGGTGTATTTCGGGTTTTTGAAGACACTGGTATTTTCTATATTTTTTTCCTGTGGTTTCTTACCAAATAGCAGAGTATCACTTCCATGTTACAAGCTGCTGGAAAACTTCTTGGCAAGGCTCAATTTTAAGCGAAATGTTCCAATCAACTTACAAACACTGATAAATACTTAATTTATACTGGAAATGGTGAGCTCATCACTAGATTTTGCTGGATGAAAAAAGCACCCTGAACAATACTACTTTTAAAAGCCCATAAGCCATTTTGGTTTTATAACCATTAATCCTATATTTTTGGTTTCTCACTAGCCAAGGCATAGCCTATAAAAAGTTACTTTTAGAGCCAAGAGGGAAGAAGCTCTTTGACAAATGTCCCATTCAGGGGATAAAAGTATTTTAAACCTTGAAAAGAAAAGATTATCAGATTTTAGAGGAGAGAGGAGAGAATCTGGGAGAATGAAGTGATTTGCCGGGGATTGACTGACGGCCCCAGGGCAGAGCTACCTGCAGCGTCTAGGAGCCAGGTGGCCCGAGCCCAAGCCAGTCTTCTTCCCTTCCCACCGTGTTTTTAACCTCATTGCTGTGACAGTGTTTTAGCCTGTATGTAAAGGGTCTGTGTGATCTGTGCTACATTTCTCCTTGAGGAAGGAGGGATTCAGAGTGTTGACAAATGGCTCTAGGAAGGCAGTGGCACTGTCTGTCAATTACTTGTGGCTTACACTTTATTACCAACTCTGCCTCATGTAATTATCTATTTATGCAATCAGTAATAAATCATACTCCACAAACTCAGAACACAAATGCAGTTGGAGTTCTTTAAATCGCTTATGTAGTAACATAAAAACACAGGTTTGGGTTTTTTTGGTTTTTTGTTTTTTGCGGGAAGAAGTTTAGATCTTCCTCCTGAGGCTTTATTTGGATTTCCAAAAGAACTGTAAGGACTTGTAGCTTTCCAGTAAGGTATTAAGCAAGTGTCTACACTCATGCAGAGCCAGAGTTAGCATCTCAGCAGCCCACAGCTGCCAACGATTCTCTATAGTATATGAAGTTGAGGTTGAAAATTGGTTGGATAATCACGTAGCAAGGGTTGCCTACCAATTCAGATTCTTGAACTGACCATTGTCGTCTTTATAGAAAGATCCCACTCATTCAATTCCAACCCATCTTGGGATATGATGGACATGTGTTTGCAAGGTTGCAGCTTTTTGTATTCAAATTCACTCCACCTCCAAACGAGCAGGACAAACTCATGTATGCTGGGTCACTTATTTAAACATGTCATAAATACTTATTATGTGTCTGGTGGCTGTGTGGTGTCTACCTTGTTACAGGTACTATGTTTGGCTCTGAAGGTACAATGATCAACAACACAGACGAGGTCTCTGCCTTAGGATGTTTCTATTTAAGTCTGTAGAACGTGATCCCATTTATCATCCCATGGACCTAAAATGATGACCCCTTTCCCATGGAGGACCTTAGCCACCAGGAAGGAGTGTGGAGTCTATGGAGCAAGATGGTAACTGAAAACACTGCATAGGCAGAAGAGTTGAAGGACCGTTAAGGAAGGAGATACTCCGAAGTTAAGTGTTTGGTTTCTTGCCATGTAGGGTATGACTGAATCCCCTTCATAGCCCTAAACCTTCAGTAAAAACTAATTCCCCCAGGCACCCTGTGGAAGTGGTCCTGGGAAAGAGCGATAGAAAACAGACTACTTTTCACACCTGTGCCAGCGCTGTGGGGACCAGGTGCAGCTCTCACAGAAAAGACGATCATCTACATCCGGATTTCTCAACTTCAGCACTGCTGACCTTTTAGACTGGGTGATTCTTGGGGGTGGGGACTGTCCTGTGTGTTGTTAGACATGGAACAGCACCCCTGACCTCCAAACACTAGATTCTAGTATCTCCCCTCCCCCAATCTGTGACAACCAAAAAGTCCTCCCAACATTGCTAGTCCTCCCAACACTCCAAAGAGAGGGTGCTACCCCTAGTTGAGGACCACAAGTCTGAAGTGTATGTTGAAAGAGCATCCCCCAACATAGAAATAAATTAATTTTAAAAAATTTTAAAAAGAAAGCGCATCCCAAAAGGAGAGATCTTTCTCTAGGACAAACCAACCGTGGCCCAGTCAATGGGAGGAAGGACCTCAAATTGCAAACTGCACCGACTTGGGAGAGAACTATTTTCTTGACCCTGCTTGTGTAGAGAGTCAGATTCTTTAGAAGCCACAAAAATTAGCAAAGGTGTTCACCAGCAGATTTGTAAATCACTCTTGCTTATGCCATAGTGGAAGGAGAAATGGCCTATTACTTCATTTATTTCTATCTGACATCCTAGCATTCTCCAAGAGGCCAACATAATAAAAATAATAAAGATAAATCACAGATAGATAGATAGATGGAATCATGGGCTTAATTAATTGCACTACTATTACCGAAGTTAGGCAAGGGCGGTAACAAATTAACCAAGTAGAAAGTGTATCAGACTGGGTTTCTGTACTTGCTCACCCACCCTAACTATGATATTGATCAAATAATTTCATTTCCAGTGACTGTTTTATCACCTAAAAAATAAAGAGTTTGGACTAGATGAACTCTCTTGTTTGCTGAGGGCTCAGCAGCATCTCATCTGGGTGGAGAGAAAAGAAAACATTTTCCTGGATATTGAAAAAAAAATATCCCTGAGAAAAAGCTGTTTCCAAATGTTGGCCTCAGACGTGGGTGTTGAGGAACTTCTGCCAGAAACAAAAATCCACAAATGCAGAAGGGCGGGAAGGTGACAATGCACGCATTCTCCAAAGTTACTGCCTCAACATAGCAATTCCTCTGAGCGGAAAACGACGTGAATTCTGTGACAGTCATGTGTGAACGAAAGAAAAACGTGTTGCGTTTTGGGACAGGGTAAAAAGGTTTTGAGCTCAGTATCATAAAAATCACTGTTAGAGTGGGAAAAAATACGAATCCCAAAGCAACTGTTAAAACAAATAAGGATCCCTCCATAAATTTATTTTGATGGTTATACCTTGTGTTCCATCTCTTGCCAAACTGACAGCAGCAAGACAGGCAGACAAACATAAGTGTTAAACTATTTAACCCCACCTATGAGTGAAACTAGGCAACGGGCTCTGACTGCAGTGCAGCTCCAGTGGAGACGCCGCACAACCCTCCTCTGTGATGTCATGGTTCCCGTCTCATCGGAGAATCATCTCCAACTCCCCTGCGACGCCCCTTGTTTCTACAACTTTGGGTGGGTTTTACACACAAAAATCATACACGTGTGTTTCCCTTCCCCTAAGTCGTCATTGCATCACTCACAGGGGCCCCTCCCTGCCTCTGAAATCAGCTAGCCTCCTGCGTCTCACTTCCACAGGAACAAGACAACCGAAGAGGCTCCAGATAGACTACAGAAAGGAAGCCAGTTGATGTTCTAAATGAAAAGAACACCATTATAATAAATCTACAAATAAACCATAAAATTAGAAGAAGGCAGATGACCTAAGGAGATCACCAGGCAGGAAAGAATCTCCCATAAAAAGGAAAGTTTTTAGGGGGTCCTAACCTATCTGGGAAGTAATGCTGTGGCAGGTGCTCTTCATTCTGCTGAGAGCAGGGAACAAAATGGGTCAAGAGCTAGTGGGCTCTGAGTCTAGGCACTCTGGCTCCTAGGTAACTGCCACTCCGCCAGGGCCTCTGTCCATTTGCCTGTGCAGCTGCCTCTCCTGTGCCCCTCTGTGGGCACAAGCCAATGGCTAGTCCCATATTCCTGTTGCCAAGGCTCATAGGAGGGGAGAGGGCATTGGTCTAACCAGCTGTGTTCTGAATGTAAGAGAATGTGTGTGCTTTGGTTAGAAAAAGAGGAAAAGGGATCAAGAAAGACACAGTAGGGAAAAGTGGGTAAAAAAACAGTGACAGGCATGTTACAGGATTTACAGTCTAAAACGTGCTTTCAAACGCATGTTCTCATTGGCCATAATACCTCTGTATTTTTGATATACGCTGTGTTTACAAAGGAAATAATCATCTCAAGGAGAGTAAGTACTTTGTTCAAGATTCAGTAGAAAACCAAACACAAAATCTGGACTCCAGATCCTTGCTTTTTTTTTTCTTGGTTCCCAGAATACAGGGACATCTAAATCTTGTTTGGGGATCAACACTTTTTATGGGGTGTTCAATTGCCAGTTTTCTTAAATGCACAGACACCCATTTTTCTGGATTTTATAAGTCCTCTCTTTCTTAATCAGTTTTGACTCTGCCATTGGAGAACTCAACCACTTGTTAGCCCTGCTCTTCTCATCTCCAGCCTTGCTAGCAGAGCCCTGATGAAGACGCTGCAGGGAGGTACAGAGTCCTGATGAAGACTTGGGAAAGGAGTGACCCTGTGTCAATGGAGTGTTGTGTAAACAAAGTATCACTTCCAGCTAGTGGGGTTTGATGAGATTCTAATCCCCGAAGCTGAATTATCTCCCACTTGTGTATTAGCCATGCCCGGAAACAGCCTACTTTATTCCCATCTCATGCCATAATTTCACAATGATTCTGTGGTCGCTCTATATCTTACCCACCCCACCATGGACACAGCTATGTACCGTGGACACAAATCTCCCTATGCCTGGGCTCCCTATGTCTACCGCCTGATGCCCTGACAGCCCTCTGCCTCCTCAGTCCTGCTGGTTGCCAGTTATCAGCTTATTTGCCAATAATTTTGCCAAACAACAAAGGTAGTTGCTACTCTTTATTGGGCACATAAGTGCCTAGTACTGTGCTAAGCATTTTACCTGTATTACTTGTGTTACCTTCTTACACATCCCTGTGAGAGACAGGTACCAATAATTCTACATGGACCAGCAGAATATGTCTTCAGCTATGAAAGCAAAGAGATATGTGTTCAAAACAACTTGGCAAGGATATTTTATATAGTAGAAAATAGAGGTCTATGTGTTTAAATTCTTATAACACATGTTTAAAAACCATAAATTCTTAAGTTGTCAATAGAATGAGTACTCAGTAATCCCTTGCCCCTTCCCCATCCAGGAAAATTAGATTGGAACTACCAAGTTATAGGAAAATTTCCTTTGGGCCATATTGTTTCACTTTGGCAAAGTGGTGGGTGAGGGAGGGACAAGTTGTTTTTTTTTTTTTTTAAGTGTTTTCCTCTGCTTAGATAAACACACAAGTCTAAAAGCTATCCACAGTGATATTTGAGACACTGAAATGCATTGGGAGTTCATGACACTGTTGGAAAAGGATGCAGTCCATTTACTATTTAACCACATTAATCATTCTGATGAAATATGTTGTGAACTAATTCATGAACTTCATACTTCCACAATTATAGTGTTGCACGGGGTAATGACTTTAGCAGTGACAGGTAAACTCCTTCCATGTTGGCTAAAGTGAGTAAGTACTGACTTCCCCCTGCAGGGACCAGAGATTCTTGACACACCCAAATTTCTACAGATATCCACAAGTAATGTGAAAATGAGATCCATCCATTATTATTTTTATGTTAAAGACTTCATTTTTATCTTCTGCAAGGGTCTGACATCCTTGCCCTTGACAATTATAAATAAGACAGAGACAGAACCGGCCTACCCCAGGGAATCTAAAGTCACAGGAATTTATTTCACTGCCCAACCTTACGATACCACCAATCAAATGTCGGCTCTGAAGATCGTTGATTTAGAGTAGAAGACAGTGGATCTGCTTGTCAATGGATCAGTGGCTCCATTAGATTGGGACTATGTTTACTTTTTTTTTAAATCACTGTACCCTTGTTTTCAACACAATACCTGGCACTTAATCAGGGCTCCATGAATAATGACTATCTCAGGCCTTCAGATTTACAACTAATTGCCTGTGTGATTTTTGGGCTAGTCATTTAATACAATGAGGAATTTGGACTTAAAGGACCCTTACTATCTTGTCCAACTCTGATATATACTAGTCTTTGACTGGATTCCCTGGGTGTTCACCCGTTCACTATAATGACTACAGGGAAAAACAGCGTTCCTTCCAAAAACACTTAAAATGAAATAATCCCCATTTCCCTCATTCCACCAATCTGAGACTATTCCTCACTCAATCCATCATCTGCCAAGGGAACGCCCATCGTTCCTATTGTATAAAAAGAGTTTCAAAATCTAACCCACCATGGTCCTAGTACCGATTCCTGCCCAGAGTAGGAAGCTTGTATTAATCTGACTTAGTACTGTTCCCATTTCAGTTCTCAGAATTCCGTTTTCTTTTAAACCTGTATCAGTGCCAGTTAATTAAAAACAATTCCTCCTACACCTTTGGTTGAAAACATACCCGTCTTTCCACCACCAGGAGGCAGTGTTGAAGTAGCTCTGAGAACCATTAGCCCAGAGCACTGCAGTGGAACTGGGACTCTACAAGCTTCGAGGTTTCTCCTAGACTCTATGCTCTAAGAAATTAGAGAAATATCCTAACATCTTCCTCACAAAGAAATGACCGAGAGTCCTAAAAGATGCGTGCACCCCTTGGAATTCATTTTTTCAACAATGCTACAATTTATGATGCCATCATGTAGGGGGCATCTCTGAAGTTCTATTTGCCACTTACCATTCAAAACAATTCATCATTGTGCCACTAATTACATCTCTGTGATTAGCTATTGAATGACTCGTGAGTGTTGTAAAGGTCGTAGTCAGTAACTGGAGGATAGTCCTCCAGTTCTTTAGAAAAATGCTTTTATTTTTAAGTAGGAAATAATTCCTTAAGGTCATGAGTTGGAAGACAAGGGAGTACACAAAACCTTTTTTTTTAGTACTGGATACATTGTATAGATATATTGAAATCTCATAACAACATTAGAAGTACATATTACCATTTCTATGTACAAGAGAGAAGACTAAAGCCAACCCTTATTTAAGATCAGGTAGGTAAGTACCTGGGATGTAAACTGGAGCTTGTATGATTCAACAGTCTACTCTATCAATTGGACAAATAAAAACAGCATCAATAAATAAACTCTAAAGCAAACCAAAATTTGGTGCAACCGTCTCTCGATTAGGTGCTCTAAAATCTCAGTCGCAGCCTGGCCATTCGCCACTCACAAACAGGAATCACCCCAGCCATTGTAGGACCCTCACTGCATGCTCACGATACGCTGTTTGTATTTGTGCTGTTTTTTATTATTATGGGCTTATTTGATATTAGTCGTTCTAAGCCGCCTTTTTCTGATTTAGAGGGCCATCCCCTTGCAGCCCTAAATTGCCCTTTCTGAAAAGTAAAAAAACCATCTAAGCTCTTATCTCACCAATTTCCAAAGCCTAAGCCCCAGGAAGAGAATTTGAAAAGTAATTAGAGCCACAGTCCTCACAGCGGGCCTCACACCCTGTCCTAAGCCCCACAGAGTTAAGAAACTGGGCTATGTCGAGGCTTGTGAGGGTTTTTTGTCAGTTCTATTTCAGTCTTTTATGGACCATCACAAATGCCCAGGTCTCCATAATAACAAGTCTAATGGCTGAATCTTCTATTTGCTCACAGAATTCTTTTTCTCTTAAAACTATAGAAAATACAGGTAAGGGGACACAGAAAGAAAAAAAAAAAACCTTATGTCTCATTTATATGCAGAATCTAAAAGAGTCAAATACATAGAAGCAGAGAATAGACCAGTGGTGACCAGGGGTGGGGAGGTATTGGCCAAAGAGTACAAACTGCCCCGTCTGGTGTGCCCCAGTGGACTGAGTGCTGACTTGTGAACTGAAAGGTCACTGGTTCGATTCCCAGTCAGGGCACATGCCTGGGCTGTGGGCCAGGTCCCTAGCTGGGGGTGTGTAAGAGGCAACTGATCAATGTACCTCTCACACATCAATGTTTCTCTCCTCTTTCTCCCTCCCTTCACCATTCTCTAAAAATAAATAAATAAATAAATTTTTAAAAAGAATACGAAGTTATGTTTATGTAGGGTGAATGCTTAGAGACACAAGGTACAGCAAAATGGCTAGAGTTAACAACACTGTATTGAATTCTGGAAATTTGCTAAATGAGTAGATATCAGGTGCTCTTATCACAAAAGAGAAAAGGTGGAGTGTTAATTATCGTGACTCGTAATCATTTCATTACGTAGATGTCAATCCAATCACCATAATGTACCTTAAATATACACAATTTTTATTAAAAATAAAATTTCAAAAAATATGTGGATGAAAAATGGGTCATATACTAAACCTGACAAACTCAGAGGGGGCTGAATGGCGGCCTTATAAACCCAGAGACCTAAAGTAACCACATAGGATGGTCTGAAATTAAAACGTTCTAACTAAAAGAAGTTAATGGTGGGTAGACGAGACCTAGGCCAGTATTTTTCCCCAACAAAGGTCAATCTGTACATTAACTGAGCCTGTCCTTTTTTGCATTTACATAACATAACTGATAACATACCTTTGGAATATCAAAGTAATTTCCTTTCCCCTCCCCCCATGCCCCTCCACCACCCAGGGACCACAAATCCCCTCATTGTTATTATTATCATGTTGATTGTTCACTGTAAAAGAAGTACGGGTCCATCCACTTTTTCCCTAATCGCAGATTTCCCCCCTTGGCTTTCTCCCGTCTTCCCAGTCCATCACCAAGGAATTTTGCGTAGCCCCCTTACGTCTCCCCTTTGATTCTAATGTATAAATTAGTGCAAAACTAACGTATTTCTAGAACATTTTCTCAATCCCAGCAATTGTCTTCGGTTTGGCTCAAATAAACATAAAAATTCTCCACAGGTTTGGACATTTCTTACGTTTTATAAAAATCCACAATGCGAACGTGCAGGTAAGGGATCTCGGAACAGAGATGGGACTGACAGGACCGTCTCTGCCACATCTCTTCCCACAAGTGAGACAAATTAAAGGAGTCAGACAGTTCATCGCCAAGACACCCAATATGCAAATGTAAGAACGCTTCTCCTTAACCGTAGAATTAAGCGGTGGTATTCTTAGGAAGCATAGATGCTTAACAAGATTTGTAGAATAACAAATACAGCCATTGGTCTAATTGTCCCCATAATTTGCATTTGCTAAGACGTCTGGTGAAAACTGACCAGTACTTACTGAAAACAAAGAGCTCTAGAGCTTTGGAAAGATTTGGGGAGCCTGTAAATGGACCCTCAAGTAAACAGCGGAGTAGCTCTTGAGCGTTTGAACACCTCTTCCAAGAGAAGTGGAAAAAGCAGCCAGGAGATCATTATCACGGTGTGCTCTGGCGGAAGCAAACAAGGATGTAAGGCTCCCTGTCCACAGAGGGAGGGGAGGAGGGAGCGAGAAATAAAATGAGTGGCAAAGGGGTAGGCTCAGCCCTGCAGTAAAACTCTTTACACTCAGCAGGTGGGCGATCATTCGTAATCACCTCCCCCACTGATTTAGACAGTTTCCGGGGGCAATTTAAGGAAGAATTCTTAGGACTGGAGAAGGAAATTGGAGAAAAGAGAGCAAAAGCTATAGCTCCTTGCAGAACACACACAGGCAACATTTAACGTAATGGCGGCTGTACGGTGCATCTTGATTTCCAAAAGCTCAACGTGTGGCACGGAGTTTTAAGATGAAGAAAATTTGTACATTCCTCGTTCAGGCTCTACGCCACAGCCTCTCTCCTCCTCCCTCGGCTCTCATGGAAAGCACCAAAAAAAAAAAAAAAAAAATCATGGCAGACGAGTATCAAATCATGACAGACTGAAACTGAGGACTACATGAAAACCCTAAACAACGTCTTTGGGGAAATCCTAGAGCCATATATTTACCTACCGCATGGCGGTGCTTATGCAGTCAACAAAAAATGCCTATGACATCATTTTTCTTGCCAGATGGCTCATTCTCATTATACAAGACTATCCTGATGATTGCCAAATTAAATAGTCACTACAGTGCCTCCAATCTAAAAGTTAGGAAAGACCTGCATTGTGATAAAATGGTTCTGTGGGGGCTAAAATAAGTAAGTAAATACACATTTTCTCTCACCTTCTAAGTGCTTCTTGCTGAGCTAATAACCCAATTCACAGAGATGGATTAACAGAAAATCAAAGTTTTTAATACATATGCAAAGGGAGTTCACATTAGGCATGAAAATTCCAGCCAGTGAAGCAACATTGGTTATAAAAGACATTTTGGACAAAGGGGAAAGAGGGCGTGGGAAATGGGGTCTTAGACTGTAGAAGTAAGAATGGATGATTCACAGGTAGTTAAGTAAGAGCAGAACATACGTGGCAGGAAAACCCTTGCTAGGTGGCTCTGAACCAACGGGACACGGTAGGGGTGGTATCTAGCTAACGGGCCCTTGTCTGAAACCCTCTGTTTACCATACTTAATTCAAATTAGGCTAAGGCGAGCATCCTCAGATCTCCTTCCTGAAGCAGGTTTCTCTCTCTGAATCACTTGGGCAGGAAAAGGGGGAAGGGTCAAATGTTCTTTCTGAGTCTTTTGTTTCTTAATAAACAGCTTAAAAGCAGTGTCCCCAAAAGGCTGCTTCAGGGTGGCGAAACTTTGGTTCGCTTCAGTTTCTACATGATGGACGTCCCTGGACACCTACGATCCTCCAGCATTTTAAAGGCTGTTTGCTGAGAACCTTCTCTTTTGCACACCATTAAGAGTCCAGCAACGGGTCACAGTATAATTGGCCATTTGTGTTTTCCAGCAAAGGGGCCAGTGGTGAATGTGGCTTCTGAGCCAAGAGCAGGGCCCCACCCTGAGCAAATTCGACCTTAAAAGCAGGCCTTCAAAAAAAAATCTACTTCTCACTTGCCAAATACTCTAATATAAACACTATTCCTTTTTGGAAAGCGAAGATCGGAATTAGATTAGAGCACTATTGCTTCTTTTAGTCTCCAGGTCTGTTCTGTCAATGAACAGGAAAACTGAGGCTGAGACCAAAATGTATTGACTGACCAGCCAATCAGAAATGAATGGGATCACTAGAATTACACAGTAACAAAGGATGTAATCAGAAGTCCTTGGACATACATTTTTACATAAAAATACATTTATTTATATATATAAAAATTAATATAAACCTACATTCACACTTCTACATAAATAAAGTCATATGTATTTGTATACCTGGAAAAGATGCCAAAGAAAAAATGTAAACAACTATTTTTTTAAAAGTTCTTGTTCATTGATAACTATATGACCTAAATTATATATTTCATTAAAAAGAGATTTTTTTAAGTTTTTAAAAAATATTTGGAAAAGAAAGAAACAAGCTTTTATTGAGACCAAATTATTTCTTTTTCTCCCATTTTAAATTTTATATATTTAGTAAACACACGGCACTTACTATTTTTCAAGCACTATTTTGAGCACTCTGCAAATATTAATTTGTTTAATCATCCAACACCCCCTATGAAGTACATCCTATTATTATCCCTGTTTGACAGACAAAGACACTGAATACAGAAAGGTGAAGTAATTTGCTCAAGGTCACACAGCCACGAGTGGTCAACCTGGGATTTTAGCCAGACTTTGTCAGTGAAGCCTGTGCTCTTGACTCTGCTTCTTCCCTAGGTGAAAACTGATTTAATCTCATAAAAACCTCCAACGATGGGGAAGCAAAGGCACAGAGAATTTACAGAACTTGTGTTTTTAATTCATGCCAAATTTGAACAAAAGTATGGCAAATTAGAATAGTAACACTAACAAAGATATTTCCACATCAGAATTATTTTGTTTCTTCTTATATTGACCCATTTCTCTTCAATATGCCTGTTCTCTCCAACTGGCATTTCCCACAGTGCACGGGGGAATAACGTCGTCCCCTGCTTGTATCATCAGGGCTCCTCTGCACCTCCACGCAGTTAGAACAGCTGAATCACTTGCTGCCCCATTCCCAGTTAAGATTTTACAAGCACGTTCAAAAATGTAAACTCACATCTTGGCTACCAGTTCATTGTAAATGATGCAAAAATTAGATTGGTAATAAAACATTTCATTAGGCACATCCACAACACATCTGCTATATTATAAATTAACTAGGCTTTAGACAAAGACTTTTCTAGAAGAATGCTCATGGATAAAGTTTGCTGAAGAAAAAGACAATGTTAGCAAAGAGATATATTTTAACTTATTTAAAACACTGCTATAGTTTTATACAGAGCAGTCTCATTGCCCTAAAAAATCCTCTATGCTTCTCTGTTCACCCCATCCTCCTCTCTAATCCTTGACAACTACTGGTCTTTTTTTTTGTCTCCACGGGCTCACTTTTTCCAGAATGTCAGGTAGTTGGAATCATATAGCATGTAGCACTTTCTCATTGGCTTCTTTCAGTTAGTAATGTGCATTAAGGTTCATCCATTTGTTTTCATCTCCTGATTGCTCATTTCTTTTCATTGCTGAGTAATATTCCATTATCTGGAGGCACCAGTTTGTCTGCTCACCTACTGCAGGTCGTCTTGGTTGCTTCAGGTTTGAGCAATTATGAATAAAGCTGCTATAAACATCCATGTGCAGGTTTTGTGTGGAGACAAGTTTTTAATTCCTTCGGGTAAAAACCAAAGAGTATGATTGCTAAATTATATGATTAGAGTATTTAGTCCATTAAGAAACTGCCAGGCTGTCTTCCAAAGAGCTGTACCATTTTGCATTGAGCAAGGCACGGATGACAACTTCCGTAGCTCCACATCTTCATCAGTATTTGGCGTCCTCGGTGTTCTGAACTCTGGCCACTCTAACAAATGCCTTGTAGTATCTCACTGTCCTTTTAAGTTGAATTTCCCTGATGACATATGAAGAGTGCAAGATCTGTGTTTAGGTTCCTTTTTTTTTGTCTTTTAAACATGGATGTCCACTTGTTCCAGCACCAGTTGTTAAAAAGAATATTTTTGCACCATCAGATTGCTCCTTTGTTAAGGATAAGTTGATTATATTGTTCTGAGTCTATTGCTGGGTTCTATTCCGTTCCACTGATCCACTTCTCTATGTTTTCTCCAATAGCAATACTCAATACTGTCTTGGTTGCTATAGCTTTATTCCAAGCCTTGGGCCAGGTAGTCCTTTAACTCTGTTCTCCTTCAACATTGTGTTGGCAATTCTGGGTCTTTTGCCCTTCCATATAAACTGTAGATTCAGTTTGTTGACATCCATAAAATAAATAGTTGGGAATACTATACAGCTGTGAGAAGGAATGAACTATAACCACAGTTAAATAACAGATAAAAGGATAACCTAAGAAGAAGCCAGTCACAGAGATTGGACATTGTGTTTTTTATTTACGCAACGTTCATGAGCAGAACTGATCTGATGACAGATGACAGGGTATGGTTCGCCTCCACTAGGCTGGGGACTAGTGGGGGTGTGGGCACGCTTTCCTGACCCGAGAGTTGCCTCCATGCAGTGTTCACATTTAAGCATTTATCGGGCTCTAACCTCTGCTTTGTGAATTGTTCTGTATGCATATTTACACTCCAGTAAAAGGTTTGATTTAAAAAAAATTTTATTGTTTATTGCTTAATTTTAGAGAGAGAAGAAGGGAGAAACATCGAAGGTTGCCTCCCGCACATACCCCAACTGGGGATCGATCCCGCAGTCTATGCATGTGCCTTGACCAGGAATCGAACCAGCAACCTTCTGGTTCACAGAACGATGCTCCAATGAAATGAGCCGTGTGGCTAGGGCAAAAAGCTTAATTCTTTTGTATCCTCTTTCTACCCAGTTTCTTCTACTGCCAGGAAACACCAAATACATCTATGAAATATTGATTTTTTTCTTTCAGTTTCTTTTTTTAAATTTAAAATACTCAGAGATTAATTCTCTGTACCTCACTGATGTAGGTATGAGTTTGGCGCTGCCATCACTAGTTAGCAATTTTACAATTATTCCCCAAGGTCTGTTCCTCTTATCTCCTTCCAACTTCCTCAGAAAAAAAAAAAACAACAACTAATGACGTTGGGCCCTAGACTATTGCACAACTCTTTTATTGTCAGCTCTGGAATGAAGACTTTATGCATCACTAGCTGTGTGCACATATAGTGAGGTAAAATTAATATCCTCTGTGTTGTTTAGTCTATATTTCACTGGCTAGCTGCCTAGAATGACTAAGGAAACTGCCTGAAAAGTTAAGAAGTTTTCCCGTCCTCCTCAAAAGAGAAAACGAAAAGGCAAACTCTGGAATTACTTTTACCAGAGGGAAAATTAATAAATGATTTTTTAAATAAACGGAAAGAAGAAAAAGGATCTCTCACACTAGCAGATTCCTTCTTGCACAAAAGGAAAAGTACCTCATTCAGACATAGTTGTAATCAGGCCAAATTGTCGCCATGCTCTGGTAATTTACAAATTGAGACACGCTATTCCCAGGCAATCCTTGTATCACTTCAAATCTTAATGCAAAGTTAATTGTATACCTTGGGTTATGTTCTGCAGAATCTCAAGTACTATTGATGACACTGATAATACTATTGAAGCCAACTCTCTGGAAATTCATGAATATGCCTCCCAATTAAGCTGAGTTTCGGAAGACTTGCATACTGCTATCTATCGCAGAATAGGTCATGGTAAACCAGGTGTGAGCATAATGGGGGGGTGTGCACCCATGTGTGTACACACTCAACCATTCAATGTCACAGAGAAGAGTTAAAATGTATGTTTTCCCCCCAAACTTGTTTTAGACCCATCCAATGACTGAGTAGCAATGAGTCTCTTTTCTGCCAATGTCCTGTATAATTTTCACGTGCCTAAATCATCTTCTTTTAGAAAGTGACATTTTTTTATCCTGTACACAGTACAGCTTCTAGGAGTTTGATGTTTGGAAAGACATTAGTGCATGTTTTGTAGCTCGGTGTCTTCTGATTATTGGCTGCGGTTTCATTGTTTGAGATCCCTGCAACCCTCCTTTACCCGACAGGCGCTAAGAGACACCTCGGAGTGGTCATTCGGGCAACAAGCTTCAAGTCTGAGTGTTCCGACGACAGGTGCGGTTTAGGAAGCATACAGCTCACAGGAAGAAGTTAACCCGAGGACCACGAGTACAGCAAATACAGAAATGCTTGCTTTTTCATGCTGAATGTTTAGGTTTGTGAACACCAATGTTGGCGTGAGATATCTCACACAGATCGAACCTAAACGTCTTAGACGTTGAACACCTCAAACTCCCTGCCTACCGAGGCAAGATGGATGCATCATATTGAACGTATGGAATGACAGCAACAAGCTGTTGCCTGTCCTGCCTCTAGCTAGACCTCCTGGCTTTCCAGTCTGATTTACCGTGTTTATCTGATGGCTTACTTAATAGTTTCCTGATACTAGACACACTTTGTTTTCTGCTGGTTTATTTCCTCTGGCTCGCCAGATGGCTTTTTATCTCGTGTCCAGAAGGATCTCTATGTTTCTCTCCTTTCTTCAGAGACCACCCTATCGGTGGAGGGCAGATTCTTGTCTCCATCTCTAAATACATCTCTGGCCCACCGCCCTTGGCTTTTGCAGCCTAGTCCTCCTTTGTAGCCTTAGGTCTTACTGAGAAGCAATGCTGTCCAGTGTTTGCTCTGCCACTAGGCTCTCCGCATTCAAATCCTGGTCTTCTTACTAAGATTGCCACTTCAGGCAAGTTACTTAACTGCTCTCTGCCTCATTTTCCTCATCTGTAAAGAGAGACAAATAATATCACATATCTTTTTTTATATTGTTGTTTAGTGGATTCAATGAAACAAACATACAAAATGCTTAGGATGGTGTTGGGTATATAGCAAGTAGCCAATGAATATTGTCCTTAATCGTCTGATTCCCTTATTCAATAATCCAGGAGCACTCAGTCTTAAACTCTGTGGATATAATGAAATCTTGTACTTAATATAGACCATATATATGTTTGTGCAAGTAAAAGTCACATCAGGAAAATTAAAGAATGGGAGGATATGGAGAGAAGGTTCAGCAAGCATCAGAGTGGCTAATGTCTGAAAGAAGGTAACCAGGGGGAGGAAAGAGTGGTCCCGCCTGCTTTCTGTCCTCTTTATTATCAGCACCTTATATTAAAATCAACCAGCACTCAGGGATCTCTCTCAGGAATGGAAGGTACAGTACAGTGGGAAAAGGAGAAGACATAGAGTCAGCGGGGCCAGGATCTCAATTAAGTTACTTGCCTACTTTGTGGCAGGTAGATAAAATAAAATAAAAATGATAAAATTCATTTTATTGGGTTATTCTGAGAATTATCAGTAATGATCCAAGGAAATATTCATGTCCTGCATGCCCACATTCCATTCAACATTCATTCACCATCAGACTAATTTGATTGATTGATTGATTGATTTTTACCAGAGTCTAATTTTAAAGGTTCAGTTTGATCAGTCTCTTCCCCTTACCTCCTTACCTGCTGGGGTTTCCTCTGTCATCCTCATAACAGGGTTGGTTTTAGGGATAACCAGGTTTCCGGCCATGTACTAACTTTGAGAATTAGAGGCTGCCATTTCCCAGCTGTGATAGAGAAATGCTCACCATCGATTTGCCACCATGGTATTAGTGCTGGCAGGGCGAGTGTGGGGAGGGGCGGCTGCTTTAAAAGCAGTGAATTAAGACAATAGTCCAGCCAAGAAAGGCAGAGGGAGACAGAATCCTGGTGACACGTGTTAAGTTAATTAAGCAAGCAGGCCATTAGACCGAGGAGGCTGTAAGGCTGTGGTGACCTGCAAAAGCAAATCCGAATCTAAGCCTGTGAATGCCTCAAGGCTACAGAATCAAAAGGCTAGGGACAACCAATCACAAACAGCCAACTGGGCTTTAAGTTACAGCCAATCACATCATTTCCTTTCTTTGTTTCCATACTTTCTCTATGTAAGTCTTCCCCTGGGCTTTTGTAGGGGGAGAGCTCCTTCCCACTTCTGCTTTGTCCTTGCCTGAGTGAAATAGATTTTTGCTCAAATAGACTCAACACTTTTAGTACACCACATGGCTTGAGTGTCTCAATCTAGTCATACTTGAAGAAAACCCTAGCTGAAATTTACCAATACCTATGCCAGAAATTTCCCCCTTTTTAAACAACTTTGAATTGAATTTTGTCTCTTTCATGCAAAGAGGGCTGCCTAATACAGAAATCTACTAATAAAAACAAAGTGTTCTTTGCCTGCTATCTAAGCCCAGTTGTCTCATTTCTCTGAAGGTCATAGGATTCCCATAGTAGTAAAGCCTCTTTCCTAGTCTGTGACTTTGATTTATTCTCAGTAATATAACTACCCCATAACTGTGCCCCCTCCTCTTGCTTATCTCCAGGGCTAGGGGGAGAAGCCACCACTCATGAAAAGCACTGGTGTTGGTGTGGGAAGAAGGGGCACAGCAGGGAACCTCTGCTCTAAATCAAGTATATAGTTTTCGTCTGTGCCTTAAAACAACATTATCACCTAGGTCTTCCTCCTCGCTGACATTTCTTCCAAATACGTAAGTGCCTCGGTAGAGTGTACAAACTGTTAAGGTTCAGTCAATTGGGAATAAAAACAACCAACACCCTAAGTGGTAGTACGTGAATGTTTTCCTAATAAGACCTGAGAATTAAGTCAATGTAGCCAGAATATATTCTTGAACATGAAATGAAATTTAAAAACACAACAGAAGCAGCAACCTAATCATTTGAGTTAGAACTTATGCTCTGAAGGTATGATAAGTTTTGGAAAATGAGTAAGGAATGGTCTTTCAGAACAAGAAAATCCAGACACATGAGGTCTGACCAGAGAAAGTCCAGCCATTGTTAATATAACAAGAACTGTTTGAATGACATGGATGTAACCTGGCAGCCAAGGAGAGTGGCCTGGAATACGAATGTGTGAACAATGATGACTTTACTGTACTGGCCAGTGGGGGTGGTAGATGCTGGTGAGTGAGCATGTATACTGTGTGGCCATCACATTCAAAATGATTGAGCAAGTAGAACAATGAATCTGTGTAAAATTTTGCATTAAGCTTAAACATTTCTCTGTGGAAATTATAAAGATTCAGAAGGCTGCAGCTATAGGCAACGGTGACTGACAGCTTCATCATGAATGCTCTGGCTCATGCATCACGTCTTGTGCAGTTTTTTTGTGAAACATCAAATCACCCAGGTGACTCAGCCCCCTACAGCCCAGATCTGGCACTCTGTAACTTCTGGCTTTCCCCAAAACTAAAATCACCTTTGAAAGGGAAGAGATTTCAGACGATAGCTGAGATTCAGGAAAATACAATGGGGCAGCTGATGGTGATTGGGAGAATTGTGTGAGGTCCCAAGGTGCCTACTTTGAAGGGGACTGAGGCATCATTGTCCTATGTACAATGTTTCTTGTATTTTGTATCTTCTTCAAGAAATGTCTCTCTTTTTCATATCACATGGATGGCTATACCTTCTGGACAGAACTTGTATATACAAAGGAATTAAAATCAGTATCTCAAAGACATATCTGGACCCTCACTTATTATAGCATTATTCATAATAGCCAAGGTATAGAAACAATGGTTAGATGACAGTTTAGGCATTTGGGAGTGGGTAGTTTCTCCCAAGAAATTTTAAAAGGTGTGTCAGCCAAACGGTGTGCATGCCAATGGATTAGAAGAAGGAAGTCAGTTGCCTAGTTAGTACAGTCACTCAGGAGAGCAGTTATTAGCACTCCCATTAAGGCAAGTGCAGTGGGAAAAGGAAGGCAAATATTTATTCATTCATCCATCAACTCTTAAAAGGAAGTCCTCAAGAAACGTATGTTAAATAAACCTTGGGAAAGACAGTGGGGTCTGAGGCAGCTTCAGAGTATACGGCTCATTATCCTACACAGAGTAATTATACCAAGAACAATCATTTAGTGTTTAGAGCAGAAATATAATGTGCAGATTTCCACAAAACCCTCAAACTTTCCCTTTAGTCAATATATTTGTTCTCTTTTCCTTCGCAATCTTTTTGTTATGTTCCCTAACAAGTAGCAGAGACGACGGTTTAAAGATTTTTTTTTTTTCAGGTGGCATATGGCTGAAAAAGAAAAAGACCTACAAGGGAAGTGACTAGAACATGGCCTTGCTTAGATCATTTCTAGATTGAATGAGTCAGTTTTAAAATAATAAAGAGACTACAAGAAGAGAATTTCTTTTACAAGAAAACGAAAGAGAGCCTTGTTATAATCACTACCTCACCTGTTAGCCACAGGTAAATAAAAGGAATTCCTGAGTGAGTCAGAGGGCTTTTGTTTAAGAAGGAAATCATCACAGGAAAGAGGGGCGTGGAGCTTGCTTTTTTATTGTGCAAGTAGGGTTGACAAATCTATCACTGACGTGCTAATGTACTGCAGATTTGCTTATTAATTCGTCATGGATAGCATGACCAATTTCATGGATAGCATGACCAATTTTAACATTTGGGATGTCACATGGAAGACTTAGCAGTTATTCCATCAATGACTCCACAAATTATTCCATG
The DNA here is from genome assembly GCF_022682495.2 of Desmodus rotundus. Taxonomy (NCBI): domain Eukaryota; kingdom Metazoa; phylum Chordata; class Mammalia; order Chiroptera; family Phyllostomidae; genus Desmodus; species Desmodus rotundus. The sequence continues at coordinate 12,431,836 of NC_071394.1, forward strand.
AGTGACATGAAGGTTGCAGTTTTAGGCAAAACCTGTGGTAAAGACCAGGGAGAATTCTTGGTCTTACTCTCCAAAACACTTGCTACAGGTGTCTAAAACCCCATCAATAGAGAGCCATCCCCTTTTGTTAAAGAAGAAGGCAGTCCCTCTCCAAGCTGCAGCCTTACAAAGTTCCTGAGAGCTAGTAAGTCAGTAAGCATTAAGTCATTAACACTTGCTCATGCTAAACCATCAATCAATTCCTGACCACCAAGCATAAAGTTCAATCCTGGGCACCCCCTGCAAAGGGTTTACTTACACTGAATTGCATAGAAGAAAAGGCACAGAAAGCTGACTGTATTATTATATAAATCCCTTTATCAGGGAATCAAATACATGGGACAATTACTAAAAGCTAAAAGGCTACTCAGAGCACCCTTTATTAACTCTTCCCTCTGCCGTGGGATATCAGTTATTGCTTCTATCTGGAAACACGCAGTAATGTCTCCCATCTAAAAAAAAAGAACAAAAAACAAATAACAATAGTAACAAATTCTCCGAAGGCACTCATATCTCCACCATACCATGTCATTGTGACCTTACTAAATTTTTTGCAAATGTAATCTTTGATTTCCCTTATTCCCCTTTCTCTCAAAATCATTCTAGTCAGACTATAAAGCCTCACCATGCTCCCCCCAATATCCAGCACTAAGTCTAATTTTCGATGATAAATAGCTTATTTGGTCTACCAGTGGTATTTAGCACAAAGATTACTCTCCCTTTCTTGAAATATTTTCTTAATGTAGCTTTCCAGGAATGTACTCTCTTGGGTTTCTTCTTAACTTGGTGTCTCGCTTCTTTATTTCATTTTTTTAGATCCTCAGGGTCTACTAATAGTCCAAGATAGCTCTTGGATATATATAGAGTTAGCACATCTGCGTTATAGGCCATCTCAAGGAAGAATGTGAAAAGGTGAAAAAAGAACTCCCAGCTCAGTCAGCTTCCTTTAAGCAGCTTTCTAGATGTCCCACACTCATAATCTATTGGCCACCAATTAGTCACATGTCCACATCTAGCTGCAAAGAATGATGGGAAATGTATTATTCTAGTGTATACACAGCGTTATCCCAAATAAAATATGTTACTAAAAAGAAGGGAGGGGCCCTGACTATTGTGGCTCAGTTGATTGGGCATTGTTCCACAGAGTGAAAGGTTGCTGGTTCGATTCCCAGTCAGGGCACATACCTGGGTTTCAGGTATGGGACAAGAGGCAACTGATCAATGTTTCCCTCCCTCCCTTCCCCACCCTCTAAAAACAAATAAATAGACTTCTGGCCAAGATGGAAGTATAGATAGAAACACTTGGCCTCCTTGCACAACCAAAAGAAAGACAACAACAAATTTAAAAACAAAAAACAACCAGAACTGACAGAAAATCGAACTGTATGGAAGTCTAACAACCAAGGAATTAAAGAAGAAACATTCATCCAAAGTGGTAGGAGGGGTGGAGATGGGCAGCCGGGGTGGAGAGGACTCGCAGCAAGGTGGTGGCTGGAGGACTGCGGCTGGCAAGGCGGCAGCTGATGGACCAGGAGGTCCCACATTTGCATGTGGGTAAACTGGGAGGAACAACTGGGGAACAAGACAGACTGTGCAACCCAGGGTTCCAGCACGAGGAAATAAAGCCTCAAAACCTCTGACTGTAAAAATCTGTGGGGGGTTGCAGCAGTGGGATAAACTCCCAGCCTCACAGGAGAGTTCATTGGAGAGACCCACAGGGTCCTAGAATGTACAGAAACCCACCCACCCAGGAATCAGCACCGGAAGGGCCCAATTTATTTGTGGGTAGTGGGGGAAGTGACTGAAAGCTGGTGGAGAGCTGAGCAAGTTGCATTGCTCTCTCTCTGACCCCTCCCCCACAATGCAGCAATGTGGGTTGCCCTGCTCTGGCAAATATCTAAGGCTCTGCCCTTTAAATCATACTAGGCACAATGAGACAAAAAAATATGGCCCAAATGAAAGAATAGATGAAAGCTCCAAAAATAGAACTAAGCAATGAAGAGATAACCAATTATCAGATGCAGAGTTCAAAACACTGGTAATCAGGATGCTCACAGAAATGTTTGAGTATGGTCAAAAAATAGAGGGAGAAGTGAAGGCTATGCAAAGTAAAAATAAAGGAAAATGTACAGGGGACCAACGATGACAGGAAGGAAACTGGGACTCTAATCAATGATTTGGAGCAGAAGGAAGAAATAAACATTCAACCAGAACAGAATGAAGAAACAAGAATTCAAAAAAATGAGGAGAGGCTTAAGAACCTCCAGGACAACTTTAAACATTCCCACATCCAAATCACAGAGGTGCCAGAAGGAGAAGAGGAAGAGCAAGAAATTGAAAAATTATTTGAACAAATAATGAAGGAAAACTTCCCCAATCTGGCAAAAGAAATAGACTTCCAGGAAGTCCAGGGATCTCAGAGAATCCAAAAGAAGTTGGACCCAAAGAAGCACACCCAAAGCACATCATAATTACATTACACAAGACTAAAGATAAGGAGAGAATCTTAAAAGCAGCAAGAGGAAATGAGAGAGTTACCTACAAAGGAGTTCCCATAAGACTATCAGCTGATTTCTCAAAAGAAACCTTATAGGCAAGAAGGGGCTGGAAGAAAGTATTCAAAGTCATGGAAGGCAAGGACCTACATCCAACACTACTTTATTTGGCATAGCTATCACGTAGAATGGAAGGGCAGATAAAGTGCTTCCCAGATACGGTCAAGTTAAAGGAGTTCATCACCAAGCCCTTATTGTATGAAATGTTAAAGAGACTTATCCAAGAAGAAGATCAAAACTATGAACAGTAAAATGACAACAAACTCACTACTATCAACACCTGAACCTAAAAAACAAGAACAAAACAAACTAAGCAAACAACTAGAACAAGAACAGAATCACTCCCTCTTCCTCTCCCCTCTCCAAACATAAATAAATACAAAAGAAGAGAAATAAAATCTTTAAAAAACAAGAAAGGAGGGCGGACTGGATATTGGTGGGTGATGGGCATTCCTTGCCACAAATACAGTGTGCTATAGATGTTCAGATGAGGAGCCATAAACCCACTAGAAAGGCCATAGAAAGATTCCAAGGGGAAGTGATTTCTGCACCAATCCCAGGTTGCCCTGATTTAGAATCACATGTGTATGTATGTCTTCCCAGTGGACTGTGAGCCTTGAGAAAGCAGGCAATCTGTCCTTTTCATACTTGTAACCCCTGGTTAGGGGAGCTTTTCACATAGCAGATCCTCAGCCCATTTTTGGTGAATCGAGATAAAAGGTGATGAAGTTTTTGAAGAGGAAGACCGGAAGATGTGTCAGCACTGTTAGAACTTTCACCCTCTTTCATTTTCACAGAAAGACCTCAGGCTTTCGATCACACAGGAAGCTCGCATAAATTCTTTGGCAATGTATAACCTGCTCACCCATAAAAGGTCTTCTTACTAATGGCTGATTCACTGTTTAGTCATCTGAATGAGCAGACCTCCCCCCTTCCTATGCTCCTACCCTCACTCCCAGCCCAGAGGTTGAGCCTTGGCCCACCGCTCAAAAGACAGGCCAACTTCAAAAGCAGCCTAGATCATAGGTTTTTATGCAGGTAAGCAGCAGTGACTCAGGCGTGTAGAGTATGGCTTGCCATCCTTTCACAGAACACAGTTCTTAGAAGAGGTGTGACTCTAAAGCCAACATTTGGAAACACAGCATTACCACAACTGATTCCCAGATGAATCACATTAGCTATTTCAAGACTGATGGGGTTATCTGAAGTTGAACATGGCAACTGCTACTTTAAAGATTCTAAAACTCAAACTAAGACAAATCCCAACAAGATGGGGAAATTTAAGAGCAGCTGCTAACACACCTTCTCTTATTTCATCCCATTTTTTGAAGCTGCTTTGAGAGTATACCCAGAAAGAGTACCTCAGTGGGATGACTACTGATTTACCCGGAAATGAAACCCAAGCTCCAACAGCTAGTTAGTTACCTTCCTGTTTGGTTTCAAATTCTGTTACTAAGACAAGACTGTCTATGTGCATGTTAATTATGGCAAAGCTGATGGAATTTTGGCTGCCATGCCTAGACACTGGCTGAGAGGGGATCTGCCTGGAGACTTGGTCCGGCTCGAACCTAGATCATATCTCAACCCTCTGAATTGCCTCTTCCCACTCTCCCATTCTGAGACAGCCTGATACAGGCGTGCCGCCAGTTGCTGCAAGTCTGACATGTCTGCATTATCAGTTGGGTGTGGAGGAGAGAACGCAGACTGCACCCCCTTCAAATTCTGCTTGGCAGATATGGAGAGACATGTCGGAATGCGGATTTCCCAGGCCCCCTACGATGTGCTATTAAGTGCTCTTCAACAGACGGGCTTCCTAGAACTCTTTTTAATCTTAGGAAAACCAGATAATTTTCTCTGTGACATTTCCGGTTTTCCCATGTGATGATTTGTGAGGAAGCTCTCAAGACATGAGGTCCAATTTACTGTTTAGGGCAATAGGCTATCAAAGAGGGTGAAATGATAAGCTCCCGAAGTTGGGTAACCTAAAGATAACCAGGAGCTTTCCATTCATCTCTTTGGCCCGAGAAGCATTGTAAGCATAGCACCTTAAGAAAGGAAGGAGGAAAACTGCCTTTGCAGACAGGGAAATGACCCTGTATTTAGTGATGTCTCTAGAAATCACAGGATTTTGAACCTGAAATCCAGAACACCCCGTTGGTTGCAATGTTCAGCCCTGTGGGTAATGGAATATGGAAGCTAAGAGTCAAAGCATCACAGAACTGTGGCAGACCTAAGATTTCAAACCCAACACTCTCGTGTTAGAGATGATGAAACCAAGACGTGGAGAGGTGAGGTCAGAGGTTTAAAACCTGATCCCAGCGCAATGATGCTTTCACAAACGGAGTTGCAAGGTGAGGGTATAGCTCCTATCTCAGCTTTTCACTGGATTACATCAGTTCAGTGTGGTCCAATAGTTTCTCAGGGTGAAATGAAATAATAGTGTCTAATAAATGCTAGATAGCTTAATGGAAAGAGTATGAGTTTAATCCTGGCTCTGTTAATCTTTAGTAAATTGGACAAGGTGCTTAAAACGCTCTGAGCAACACAGCTTTTTTTATCTATAAAACAGATATAACTCTCACCTTACAGGGTTGAGAATTCCAGATAATATAAGAAAAGGACCCAACATGGTGTTTGGCACTGTTTGTGCTCAATGAATTGTTTATTATTATTATTATTATTATTATTATTATTGTCATTATTAAATATTAGGAGAGAAATTGCAACTTGAAGTTGAGAGAGCAGCTCATTGAGTCCTATCTCTGCAGATAGTCAAATGACTCACTGTCAGCTTTCTCAGAGAAACTTTTCTTTTCTGTTTGTAAGAAATCCTAGCTTTTCCACCTGGAAGTTCATATTCAGGCCTCCACTTAAGCTTTCAGTCCTTCGAGGAAGTACCCATCAATCCTTCCCGTCCTGAATTACTCTGCATTCTTGGACACACTTTCATCTCACATACATTTGTTGTGTTCCGAATGTCTCCGGGGTCGCCATGGTTTTGAATATTCATTTCCAATTTGTAGCAGAATGTTTAAACTAAGAAGTTACTAGTGAAAAGGAGGGAAGAGGCTCGGTCATGTTAGCCTTCAAAGCTTCCTATAATGTGGTCTCAAATTACTAGTCAAACCTTGTATTTTTCTTACTTATAAAACAGGATCTTTATACCTGTCTCACAGGTTCGTTGTGAGAACTGCATGAACCAATGCATGTAAAAACGTGAGGCTTGCAATATATCAGGTATTTAATACATGTGATTATTTTTTATTTCCTAGAATGTCCCATCAACAGCATTATAATCTTGCCAGGCTGGTTAGCTCATCCTACTTTTGACACAGAGACCTCTTTACCTCTTTCCTCTGTTTTCTTCTCAGGTAGTTCTCCTTACCCTCTTTTCCTTAGTTTTAACCATTTAATTACATACAGGTGTAGCAAAGAGTAAGGGGCCTTGTATTACTAGCTTTTTATTACTGGCTCTATTCCTCCATGTAAACTAAGCTGCTGAAATCTTTTGAGGAACAACAAGAGGTCCCAGAGAGGATGCGCTTGGCTACTCCTAGTTAGGCATGTAACTCCAGCGCTGGGCAAAGAGCTTGACATATGGTAGGCACTCAACATGTGTTAGGAGTCGGGCATGTGGCTCTAGAATCTGAATTTAAAATCTAAACTTGTCTTGCCTTTGAACTTCAGGCAAGTTACCAAACAGCTCTATTTCCTCATTTGGAAAATGGAGAGAACAGTAACATTTCCCCCCCCTGTTCTGTTGAGTGTAAAATGTAAATTACATATATGAAGTATTCAATGCATTTTACATATTTATTGACAGTTATAACTAAATAACTATTAAAATATCATTGGAGATAGGATAATTGACCAAAAAGTGCACGAGTAACTTCATATTATATAACCTGGAGATACCCAGTATTTCATACCAGTTAACAAGACAGAGGGTTCTGGAACCAAATCTCCTGGCCACACAAACAATGCTTTTAAACACTAATATAGTAGCTTAACTACTATATATATATATACGGTGAGAGATTGCGTCTACTCTGTATTCTGTGTCGTGGTAAGACATGCACTACCTTTTCTCTCTAGTTATCACAGTGACTGTGTATGTTGACTGTTACAGGTCTGCAATTCCTTACCTGCAATTTCAAAATCAAAGACTCTGAGAACCAGTGTCTCATAATCCATTGGATGACCTGACTTGAGCCCTTTCAGAGGCAAAGATAGGATTTGAAATGGCATAGGCTATTTACATTTATGGGCTTTATTCCACTTAGTATAAACATTTATATAATTCACTAGACAAATTTAATACTTTTTATAATAGAGTACCATCCCAAATCTCCTGTGATGTTAATGTAATGTATAATGTTTGTACTGCATTGCCTTTTATCATTCAATACTTCTAAATGCTGTCTTTTTAAGGTGATGGAAATGTTTTATAACTAGATTTTGGTGACAGTTGTACAACTTTGTAAATTCACCAAAAATCATTGAATTATACACTTAAAACAGATCAATATTATGGTACATAGAGTATACCTACCTTAATAAAGCTCTCTTCAAAAGGCCACTAAAATATATAATTATTAGGAATAATAAGAGTAATAAGGTACACCTGTAAACTTTTACGTTTGACATCGCCACTGCCTGTGCCGTTTGGCGTTCTTGACTGCAGCTGAACTTGGCTGATGGAAGTGAGACCCGTTCGGGGCTTGAACCCTTTGTGACATATCAGGGAGTACTGGACTATGTTTCCACAAAAGAGAAAGAAAGCCACCAAAAAGGGACTAAAAAAGAATAGAAAGGAAGTTCATGAAAAATAAATGAAATTGAAAATATCCAAATGTTACCTCTTTTACAATTTTTCCTGAATAACCCCATCCCCTAAGAATTTATTTTTTCCCTCTGAGCTTCCATAGAACTCTATGGCCCTATAATGAAACTTAATAATGGACTGTAGTTATCTGCATCTGTGATATAGACAGTAAGCCCATCCACAGCAATGATAATTTTATTCCATTATGTATTTTTACTCATGGTGTGTCAAAAAGAAGAAACACTTAAATAGGGGTCTAATGAATATCTGATTATACAGACCCTCTTCCTCAATAAGTTTATACATAAAAAAATATTTTTCTTCTAAATTCCAAAACACATTTGAGCCTGAGTTTTGATTAAGAAGTTATAGGTCATTATTATCACAATAGTTTTACAAAAAGGGAAACCGAAGGTTGGAATTGTTAAGTTACTTGCTCAAGAAGACGCAGCTATTTAATGACGGAGCTGGTATTCCAATCCGTGGCTGGCAATCTTAGAGTTGAAGCCTCTGTCTGCTTCTCTCGAAGGTATTTACAGTTGTGGGTAGGGTATTAACAATTAAGGAACCTTGACTTAAAAAACAAACTATTCTCTGATATATCAATATTCCAGAAATGAAAAAAATATCTAACATAATTAAAAACTTCTTTTAATTTTTTGAGTTAGAACATTAATCAACCTACTTTCTTTTCTTCAGAACCTACCTGCTCTATCAAAATCCTCAAAAATATTCAGCCTTTGCTTTGTGTACTCTTTTCAAACGTAACTATTACCTGAGCTAAACTCAATAGCCAGAATTAGATAAGCTAGTAAAGAGAACAAAAATGGAAATATTAACTACCAGTTGTGTTTTCTTTTATTATTATTATTATTATTATCAAACTTTTTAACCAAAAACTGTATCTCCCAAAGCTCATCTTCTGCTGATACATTTGGACCCCTTACCATGATGTGAGACCACAGGATGACCTGTCGAATTTGAAAAGCAATAAATACAGTGCAGTCCAGTTTCCTGGGAAAGATCAAATGTTTTGAGTTTGACTTCCTCTCTGTCCCTAAAAAACATTTCAGAAGGAAAAGACTGATGAATTCCTCATTGGTCTTTTTCCTTTGTATGTTTTGTTAGATTTTTTTTTAAAGCGGGCTGTGAAAAGTTGTTGTTCATTAATGGAACTCAGAAAGTAGTCAAATGCCTTTGAAGTTTAAGACAGCATCTGTTTCACTGTCCAAAGAGAGTAGAGAAATTAACATCTCCATCACATGGGTTTCCAAGTAATTCAAGTACTGCCACCCAGAAGCTGCAGGTGCAAGGATATGGCCAGCTTTGTTTTATGAAGCATATTCACGTGTGTGAGTGTGTGTGTGTGTGCACACTCACACACGGGCAAAATAAGGACCAGTTCTCATAAAATGCATATTATAAAAGGGAAGTTATGAATGCATTGATATTAAGTTACAACTGCTCTTCAGGTAAATTTTTATCAGTTACCTGCCAAAGACAGTCAGCGTTCAGTCAATAATGACCTAGGTCCTGTTGTGAAAAAAGAAATTTTAAGGGACAACTTAACTTTTCCAGTTCCGTTCATTGAAAGGGATATGTTTAAAAGTGAAAAATCAAATTCAAGGAACATATAGATGATGCTATCTCTCCTATCTTTTCCAGTTAAGATTTTAAAATTTGGAGTATTAAAAATAATAATAGCCCTGACTGCTGTGGGTTGGGCATCATTCCCGTAAGCCTAAAGGTCGCTGGTTCCTGGTTGATTCCCGGTCGGGGCATCTGCCTGGGTTATGAGCTAGGTCCCCAGTTGGGGTGTGTGAGAGGCAACGGATGATGTTTCTCTCACACATCAGTGTTTCTCTCCCTCTCTTTCTCCCTCCCTCCCCCTCTCTCAAAAAATAAATAAATAAAATCTTTGAAAAATAATAATAAATATAAACACATTAAATTGTCATTATTTTTACATACAGTTATGGCATTTTGGGGAGGGTAAAGACATAAGTCTACAAACCTGTATCATCTATCCTCTAAGGCTTATTAGTAATGTAACTTCTATAATTTCATGTTCTTGTTTTCTTAGAGTGAGAACTCTAGAAATGCTTGAAGCATAACCTCAATGCAGAAACCTCCCATATTTTAATAGTTTCTCACCTATACATTCATACCTGATAGAAATTATTTCAAACAATGTTAGTTTTTATGTCTTCATTAATTTGCCATGCATACCTTATGGTAATTTGTGTATAATTTAGTGAGGTAAGTAATCATCACAATAGTTGTCAAAAATGGAGTAAGCTTCAAATTCTAAGATAGAGTAGATATACTTTTCCATATTCCTGCTAGTAAATGCAACTAAAAACTTTGGACAGTGTATATAAAGAAACAAATGAGGACCTTGAGAGGTGAAGGAAAGTAGGCAGACTGGCTAGAGACCCTGGGGTCTGAGTAATGACACAATGGTAAGTTTCCTGCAGTCTGTTTTTATGTCACGTGTTTTAGACATAGAGCCGAAGATGCTGGCCACCTGAAAATGTCAACAAACTCAAACAGACACCTCCATCAAAGCCTCCTCTCTTTAGTAAAAGGAGTAGAAAAGGGCAGCCTAGTACGATGGAGAACTTTGAGATTAAAAAGAATTGCTCTACTGCAGCCAAACGCCACAGAAATAACTAAGATATGATCTCCAGTTATGCCACCAAATGTCAAGGGGCAGCCTTGACTTCCACCCTTACTAGGTTATAGCAAGATGATCCGATTCTCTCAGCCTCCTGCCAGGGTGACATCAAAGAAACAGCAGAACACCAGGACTGCCTACTGGGTGGCAATGAGGCCTCCTGTCCTCAAGGTGTCAGTGGAGATAATGTAGGAAACCTGGACCTCCATTCCACCTGCCATTAATGAGGCAACCCTTTACTCCATGCTGGAGTGATGTCAATGAGACCTAGTGGAAGTGTAGGACTTTCACCACTGTTCAGCAGTAAGGAGGCTGCACCCAACCCATGGTGTCAAGAGTGGTAACACACTCCTACTGCCCCCCACCCAAGCCAGGGAGGTATCAATGGAGGCCTAAGGATGAGCCCAAATCCCACCTGCACCAAGCAGCAATGAGGAAATAATCCCTCAAATGTCAATGATGGTCAAGTGGAGAACCTGAAGTTCTCGTCTAATCTGGCAGTAGTGACATGATATACCTTCTTTGCCCACCAGAGTGATGTCAGGAAAAAAACAACTAAAATAGGGTTTAAAGAAAGTGCAGTCTCATCACATAATACCCCAAGTGTTCAAGTTTCAGAAGAGAATCACTCCTATTGTTCCTGGACTAAGTGGGATTCAGCCACCTGCTGTCATACACAAGCATAACACGTGCTTGTGAGGTGAGGAAGGAAAAAGGGTCTTTATTAAAAGGGTGCCCAATTTGAGGGATTGGATACCCCCTGTATGCAAGCCATTCTCTTCTGCAAAACACAGAGAGAAGCCAGCCACCCCCAGGACCAGAATCAGTGTCCAGACACCCCGGTCCATTCTCATCAGTCCTGGGGCACAACGCTGTTATGCAAACAGGTCTCCATCTCTCCAGCTCCAGGCTCTCGCTCTCTCTCTGGAGTGCACACTTGTGGGGCCAGTGTCTCCGTTGCCTTTTCGCAGCTCCCTCTCACTCCCAGGGCCAGGGCACACTGCCAGATCACTGCAGCTGGTCATGCAAAGAAGCTCTGTCTGTGGAGCCCCAGCATCAAAGGCTGCTCGCAACCCTGGGGCCGGCGATAGTTCCCAGCCTGTGCCTCCATGTGTTTCTCTCAGAATTAGAGAATGGGTGTGGTCTGAGTCCAGTGCTGTACGATGGGGAGCCACAGTGCCCCGCAGGCTGCCACCAGAGAGGAGTGCATCCCGCACGAGCCCCCTGCGCCCAACTGGGAGAGGAAGAGCAAGGCAAGAGCAGCAAGCAGGACCCACATCTGATGAGTGCTCCGGACCCCCTGACCAGGCGACTGAGGGGAATGCAGAAAGGGTCAAGACTCCACACCTTCCATTTAAGTCTTCCACCCCTAAATCCTGCGCACAGTGAGAGAGTCCGGTTGCTCGCCAGTCTAGGCTAATGTCCATCATGCATGTCAGCCAGCAGAGCTTCTCTGCCCTTCTTCCTGCTGCCACCCTGCTACCTGGTTTCCTGCAGCATTTAAGAGACTTTGCATTACAACGGCAAGTGGCTAGCTCTGTCTTTCCTGAAGGGAAGCAGGCTGCTGCCCCAGGGCAAAAGGAGTAGTGACTTTCAGAGCGTTCACTGACTCAGCCAGGAGCTTATACAGTGCTTGCTTGAGAGGCAGGAAGGTAGGTGCTGGAGGCTCCTGCATCACTGAGTCATGCTTGCCCTGACTAACTATGGCAGCCAAGAGAAGGTAAAAGATGCGTGGGAACTGGCAAAAGAGGCACATGGTAGGAGGGGCCGGATATGAGGTCACGCAGGAAGGTCCGGGTCAGCATTTAAAGTAAGGGCCAGCAGAAAGAGAAGGTCTGGTCTGCCAGGAGGTAGTGAAGAAGCAAGAAGCAGCCTTGCCAGTCTGGAGGGAAGAGGGAAGCCAGGGGAGAGGGAGTTTCAGCCATGCTGCCTGTAGTGAGGGAGGAGCTACATTTGCTCCTCTGAGAGGCAGCCATGAAGAAGGAGCCATGAAGTAGGAATTTGGCCATGAGGTCTGAGAGAGGAAGCCAACAGGCAGCTCTGCAGTTTGTAGTCAGGATTCTGCCATGTGGCTGCGTGTAGTAAGGAAGCGGCAGCCGTGAGGAGATGCAGTTCTGCTGGCTGTAGTGTAGGAAGCAGCCATGCCGGTCCGTAGTGAGGATTAGGAGCTGAAGTAAGGAAGAGGAGCCCCATGGGGAAGCCTGCCTGAAGAACACAGTGGCAGAGCGGATGCAGCTGTGTGGGGAACCTGCCTAACCAAGCACGGATTCATGGGAGATGTCTGGAATGCTGACCTGTGACCAGGGAATGCTGACTTCTGCTACTCTGAAGGACATACTCTCTGGGGACATGTGCCTTCCTGGACTTCACCATGATCCCGTGTAACACAGCCCATGTATTCCTGGACTACTACTACATGAAGGCTGAGGACAACGTACCCCAGATCCTGAAGGAGAGAGCTGCAGCGAGAGGATGGTGGCTTAGAAACACCCAACTGTACCTTCCGGAGGGAATGGAGATCTGTTTGCACACACAGCTTAAGAACGGATAAGGGAAACTTTTGGGCATGTTTTTGGCTTGTAGCCTGGTGGGGAGCAAGGGAAGTGCTGAGTCTTGTGGGAGAACAGGGCTCTGAGGAGGAGGGCTCCCAGCACCCTGAGCTTGGAATCCTGTAAATAAAAACCTGTTCCCATCAACACTAAGTGTTGGGTCACGCACCAAGGTGCCATGGGCACGAGCCCTGGTTTCCTCCCGTACAGTAAGAGCTACCTTCTGTTTTTGAAAGGCCCTAGCTAACTTTTGTAGAAAGGCAGCAGTACCAAAATCTACAAAAAAAATTGTGGGCACATGTGGGTGCAGTTCATTCTGCTTCTGTAAAAATGACGCCTCGATGCCAGACTTGTGCTTACTTTAATGGCCTTGTAATACAGCAACACTCTGCTCCTGAATCAGAGCAACTAAGATGGGCAAACAATGCCTGTAAATTAAACAAATAGGGTTATGGGAAAACCAAGATGGCTACATTATTTTTGCCAGCTTCCGGAATGTGAAACTTCTCAGGTAGTTTCAAAGGTGGACCGAAGAGGTTCAGAATAGGCTTCTTGCACTAAACACATTACTGAGGTGTTGGAGAATTTTCAATTGAAATGACTTACACATTATGAAGGTATATTTGTCAATGTAGAGAAAACTAATTTTATTAAATACTTTAGCAACCTGATTTATGAATATTAGGCATTTAGATGGCCTAATATTCAACCAAGTAAAATTGAAGAGCTAATGGGTTTATTAAGCAATTCATGAATCGGGCAGCATCCCAATTAGCAACTAGAGGGACACTCTGAAGGGTTTTATAAAAGAGCAGGTTTTTAGAGGGATGCAGGTCAGGTAAGGGAGCTATAACAACAAAAATAATTCATTTAAAAGAACAAGAATGGTTTTTGCTTCTCAGATTGCTTCTTTGGGAAATGGAGAGGGCCCGCATGACAGATAACCTTACTGGTGCTTGGCCAGAAAATTCCAGACTAGTTGGTTTAAATTATATTTTTGGGAGAGGTTGAAATTGCAATTAGATCAGGTTTTAAAGTTAGGTTTCGTATCATGGGCTTTTAGCACAATTGATGCCATTTTGGGCCTGTGGTTATTTTTTTTAAAAAGACATATGATGTGTGGCCCTTTATTAGTACTCTCATATTGAGTACTATAAATATGCAAGGCAAGACTCTAGATGGTCCACAGTAGGTGCTCGATAAAACTTTGGCGAATAAATACTGGGCAACAAGAAACCCAATGACTGAAAATGAGGATGAATGGAGAACAAACTGGTCAGGATTTCCAAGAGAAAAACTCTTTTGCAATATTCCCAATTCAATATAATAAGTTAAATAGCATGAATTCAGTTATTTGGAAGAGCGTTGGGAAGCCATGTTCAAGTTATTATATTTAGAAATTTAAATAAAGATATGAAAATAGCAAATGTATCCTTCCCTTTGTGCTAAAAGTAGATGTGTAAAGATTTATTTTTAGGCAACCATTTATTTTTGGACATTCCTACCAATGAAATTTACCAGAAGTCCTGGCATAGGAATTCTTGATTCAGTGTGGCCCAAATACTGAGTCACTGTGTGTGACCTGGGGCAAGTCCCTCGTCCTCCCTGCATCCCAGAGCACTCAGGTGGAAACAAGGGTGTAAAGCAGGAGCGTGCTGAAAATCAGATGCCCCACCTAAGGTAGTTTCCCTGGGTAAATATGCTGTGGAAGAAAAAGAACATTCAACTCTTTCAAAGAAGTATTTTAAAATTGATTTTTAATTTTTCTTAAAATTTCTATAATTTAGGTAGATTTGGTAACTACTCATGCAGCAAATTCCTGCTGAAGTAAGTAGTTACTGCTAGTGCTCAGTGAGTACATTAAAGGGATTTTCCTTAGGGAAAAAACAATCTCTAGCTTTTAAGTCTTCCAGAAGACTTGAACAGGGCTTTTTGTTGTTGTTGTTGTTTTTAATTTTTGAATTCTGAGCGTCGAACGAATTCAAAATGAGTCTGGAGTCTTTGCTAGAAATAAATGATAAAGATTTATTCAAGGGCCTAAGGGTTCGGAAAGTGGAAATGCAATTAGGTAATACCAGAGGGCTCTGAGGAAGAAAGAAAAGCTAAGAAGTCTTATCATAAAAGGTACGTTCTGAAGAAGATTCAGTCCTACCTTCTCAGCCTCTGGATTGGTCCGATATGGTGAACCTCTGGAAGACAGCTGGCCCAGATAATGGCTGTCAGATGGCCTGGGTACACGGACACTCTTTCCTGATTCCTTCAGTGGGTAATCAGAGGACTATCTGGAGGTTTGATGTATATATATCCAGGCATTCATACAGGACTGCAAAGTTAAAAAGTTTAAGCTCCCAAGCTAGTTAAAACAAGAATAACATTGTTTCCTTATGTCTCAAGTTACTTGAGTTTAGTAAGTTAGCAGTTTGACTACAGTGACTTCATTTTATTTCTTTACTCTGCCTTCCTCACCAGGGTACTCTAGAAGAACAAGGGGGACTGAACAGCTCTATTGCAATCAAGAAGCGAGTTTTTAGGCACTTGTCTTCCAACATAACAGTGTCAGTAATGATGGTTGATGTTTTTTGTACACTTAGAGCTTTAGGTGAATAATTTTATTTACTCCCCCACGAACCTCTAAGGGCAGGTCTTACTACTATTCTTGTAACTATAGAACCAGCTCAGAATGGTCCTATCCTGTTTTAGCATATACAGAGTTGCTTTTCAGAGACCACAGGTCATGTAACTGACACCTGGGCAGAGGAGAGAACTTTTGACCTTCGGCTGCACCCAGAACCGAAAGACAGAGACACAATGGAACCTTGAACACTGAAACCTTTTCAGAAGCCAAAGGTCCATTGTCCAGGAAGAGCTGGTGTTGACACCCCTCTACCACAAGTGGCTAAGCTCCAATTAAAAATTTGCCCCTTCGGTGCTTTCACACACCTGTTCACCCCATACCCTTAAACACCCACCCAAACCCTGCATCCGGGAGTCTGGGCTTTTGAGCATTAGCTTCCCACTCCTGGGTTGCACCATTTACAATGAAGTAGCCAACCTTTCTCCGCTGCAATTCTTACTGAGTGTTTGGCTCTGCTGGCACCGGTGGATGAACTCTTTCTGTTCTGTAACACCCCGCTTTATACAGAGAGACACTGAAGTTTAGCGAGATCAACAAAAGGACAAGTACTTTGAATCTAGAACCTTCACTTTTATACTTCATATTGCCTCCTCCGCTGCAGGAATCACTAGATTAATAGGCCAGCAGATAACAGGATGATTATATAAACT
This sequence comes from Desmodus rotundus, assembly GCF_022682495.2. Lineage (NCBI taxonomy): Eukaryota > Metazoa > Chordata > Mammalia > Chiroptera > Phyllostomidae > Desmodus > Desmodus rotundus. Next base: position 12,447,766 of record NC_071394.1, read on the forward strand.
TCATGTTTACAAAGCTACCATCATTAAGGAGGGAAATTCTTTGAAATTCACAATTGTGTTTTGCAAAAACAAAAAAGAGGCATCGTAACTCTTGTTATCCGAGTTGATTGAAGTACAAAAGTATGATTTTAAAGAGCTATGGGTAAAAAGCCCAGGAAAGTAATTTCTTCATCTCCGACGTGTTTAAAGCAAAGCCTCAGGGTGCATAAGCATTACCTGGGGAAGCTTTCAAAACAGGTATTTCCTCATGACTTAACATTCCAAATTCTGACAAACTAAGGCTGGGGTTTGGACAGCAAGTCTGTAAAAGCCGCCAGACGATTGAGATGGAGGCTGGCCTCAGCCCACACTTTGAGAAATCCAGCTTTAAATTTCCTTTCACCTCTGATACTTGGAGCCACCTGACTTTTCAAAACAATGAGACTACCTCTCAAATTGCCTAATTAGAAGTCCAACAAACTTGGTGTGAACAAACCACAGGTGCTGCCTGCAAGAGGTGAGTAAGGAACAAAATCAGATTATGTCCTGGTTCTTGGAGTGAGCATGAGAGATACGGTAAACGGAACCATCACATACAACGTTCTCAGACCCACTCTGATCTGGGTTGGACTCTGAAATGTGCAAGTGCTCGAAAGAAAATGGTATGGGATAGAGTATTCCTATGATTCAGAAAAATGCAGTTCCTTCAAATAGCATCACAGTTGCCTGTTTTGATCCCCAAATTAGACCTGCCATCCCTGGTAGGCAGGATGTGACTAATGCAATGCATGGAGTCACACTTCGGAATGGCATTTTTAGGGCTGAGAGTGGCAAGACCAGCCCTCCGGTGCCATTGAAATGGTAATTCTGCTAATTTGGTTGTGGAGCTAAAGCCTCTCTTAGATAAGGGTAGGAAGTTTTGCTTTTCTACATCGATTCAGGGTCTTCCTCCTGAGGATTTCTTCCACTTGCATGTGTTTAAAGGCAGGCTGCTAACCTGAAAGCTCAGAGTAATTTGGATTTTCTTGTCCTAAAAATATGAAATCAATGTCCAAGGAAAGGAAAATGTAATGGATTTTTAAAATATCTTATATTCCCAGATTCCTATTTCCCTTGTATAGCTTTCTCCAAAATGCCTAAAATTCCCTTTATCTGAGATTCCTCCTCTCCCAAATTGATGTATTAAAAAAAAATTAGTGTGCATCACTAGAGAAAAAAAGGTTTTGCTTAGTTTTTCTCTCCCTTTGCCTTTTTAAGCTTTTACCTATATGATGTGATTTCTAATTAATTAAGAAGATTTAAGGTTTCATAGTATTTTCCAAGACTGCACAATGCTTCTCTCAGAAAGGAAATTTTCAATCTCTCCAGGAACAGGTTTAGAGAAAACAGTCTGTGAACCCTCTGAGATTGTATGGAAGTTTCTTAGCATATATTCACTTTTCTGGTAGCAAGGTCATTAAAAAAAATACATCAGCAAAGGATCCCTCTACCTAGAAAACTTTAACAACTCTCCCTCTAATCAGAAATAAATTAGTTTTCAGAAACTAAGAATATCTTGAAGATTTTGAGAAGCTGGAAAGTTTATTAAGATTTTCAGGAAGCACATGAAATGTCACATAATCTCCAAGGAAGTTTATTTAAACAATGTAATTACTTAATCTATTTCCACATATCAGCAATTGCTGTGGACAGAGACATAGCTTTCAAAATCTCTTTTGCCATTGCCGTTGAGGATACTAAAGTATCAAAGGACAATTAGGTTACAGACTTGCATCCTGAGTAGCATTTCTGCTTTTATTGATTTGTCACGTAAAATACAAACCCTTGTGGACAAAACTTGTTGGCATTTAAATCAAGGATAATTAGTTTTATGTTTTTCTAACATTGGGTCAGAAGAAAGTGATAAACCTGTCACTTAGGCTGAGTAAAATAACCCCCACCCCACACCCGCTGGAAACACACATAAGATATCTGGAGATAATTGTGAAAATTAAAATAGTGCAATGTTATGGAAGTAAAGCTCCCACATATTTATTCAATAATTTGAGGTGAATTTCTAAAATATACGGTTTACCATTTCCTTTAAAATAAACCATTCAAGTGGTTGTATTTGGGGATTTTGTCATCAATCAAATCACAATTATTTATCTCAGGTACTTTTGAGTATCCACATTTTAGGGTTCAGGCTAAGTCATAATATTTGAAAGTCAGTTTTCTTATCCATGGAAAGAGATGTTGAAAGACAATTAAAAAGTGAATCCATAGTGATGTTTTTCTCTCTTTCCTTTCATTTTGGGTAATCGCTAAACATAATTCTAATAATATCGAGTCTACTTTGCAATGACCAATAATTGATGTTACCACTCTATCTGATAAAGTGAGATCTTCAAAACCTATGATGAGAAATAAAATTATTCTCTCTACTTAAATCAGTGAAACAACAAGTAAGTTGATCTCTTCCAGTCTGTTCATTGTAATTGCCTGGGCATCTGATGCTTCGATATCTGACTCTATTCACATCTTCAGATCTAGTGATACACACTGACATGCCCTTCAAAACTTCATCTGAATTAACCCTAGAGCCTCGCCTTGGAATTAACACTACGTCAAGTAATGCAAGTCTGTATGTGGCAGGGGGAAGCCCTTTGCATTGTTCACACTGAATTCCAGGTCAATCTCTTTCCATTTTGGCACAGCTCAGATTCACAGAATTCTACCTTTCCTGAAGCTGGAATATGTGGTGTTTTAATTCCCACTGGCACATAGTCTTAGGTTATAGAGAATATGTTAATCTGACATATATATATATAAGTCCTATAAAAGTTTTCCAGTGCCTTTAGGTGTCTCTCAGTCTTCTGTGTCATTCTAAGCATTTCTATTTCCTACAGTTCTGCTCTATATGGCAGGTTTACTATTGATATCCCTGTTCTCACTACTAGACCTCAATATGCAACACTTTGTCTGTTCTTCTTCAAGTAAAACACCCAGATTTGTGCACTGCTACACATGATATGCTTAAGGCAAACCAGTGCTACCCAAATGGTGTTTGGTCTGTAGATCGATTATCAGCCTTTTGGCTAAGATCAAGGGCAAATCCTGGTCTGTTGATCCTTGGGGAGTCCGAGACCTTTTCAGGGGATCTGCATATTAACATTTTGAATAAGAATGTTAAAAAATTATTTGCATCTTTTACTTTGTTGACCTTTACAGTGATAGTTCAAAATTAATGACTGACTAATGAGCAGCTAGACCTTCGCCTGAAACCAGGCAACGGCACCAGTCTTTGCTCTACCCCCATGCACTCACAGGGAAATAAAAAGCAAATTTTATTGAAGAGTGTTGCACCCACTGACACAAGAAACAGACGTTCGGAGACTTTCAGGACGTTTACAGAGATGTTACTTTAATGGCCAACTCTTTTAACCTGCGCAGGGGCGGACTCTCGATGTGTCCCGGAGACACTTGCTCAGAAGAGCTGCAGATGAGAGCCGCGCCGAACGCCCACAGGCCAGCCCTTCCACACAGTGAGAAGCAAGCAAGCAAGCCACAAAAGCAGGTGCCGCCGCCATCTCTGCACAGCTCCGAGCTCCGGAGGAGTTTTGCTCTGGGCTCAGGAGGAACTATCTGTCTGTCTCCCGTTGATAAGCTTATTTCAGATGACGATTTGTTTCTCCTCCCCATCCACCCTAGCGACCCTCAAGAGGTCCTCCGCTCAGCAACGCCCACAACTGTCCAGCTCTCAACATTCCCCCATTTCCTTGTTGGCACTTATGAGTCAAATCCTTGAATCATACTAATGACGATGGGGCTACAAGTTAAACAGGAGTATAATTAATAAAGGCCTACTAATAGAGGAAATCAGGGTAGTCAGCTATGGGGACATCTTACAGATTCCTGTGTACTACGTTGGTTTTTCTAGCTTTTCCTGTTCTTTCAGTCTCTTGGTTAAGACCTTAATACTATCTCTAATTATCCCTAAATGATTAGCATAAAAGCAACAAGTTTCTTCTAATGCTGTGCATAATTCTTCTTTCCTTAAGAACAATAAATCTAATCCTCTCCGATTTTGGAGAGCTACCTCTGCCAATGAATCTACCTGTCTTTCTGAATAAGCTACTTGATCTTGCAGCAGAGATATGTCCTTAGAGAAAATCTGCAAAAGCTGTCTCAACTCTAATTCTCCCTGAATGAGGGCTGCAGCACTCAATGCGGTGGACCCTAAGATCCTCACAGTGGCTACTATGGGTATAAGGGGAACTCTCTTCTCCCTAGTCCTGGAGGGGAGAACAAAATCTGGGTTTCCTGCATAGATACACTTGGGGAATTATGTACCCAGTTACACAAAACTCTGGATAAGAAATTGGTGGCAAACAATGGTACACCTTGAGTTCTGGATCCCATTACAAATCCCTTCTTGGGGCCCTCCTCTTGGCTGCACCCTGCTTCAATCCTTCCTTTCAGATATATCACCCCTTTATAATTATATAAAGGACAATGGACGAAGGTCTCATCTTCTTGTAACTGCTTCCGGCTGGACATGGACGTTGTCCTACCTAACCTTGGGTCGGGGTGCCCTGAAAGGGGGTGCAGCATGGAGGGAGTCCTTTCCTGTAAGGGGAAGGACCTTACAGAATCCAAGTCAGTTGGCTGTCACTGCGAAGTTGCAGGCTCGGTGTCCAAAGGCTGGCATTACTGGACAGTTGGCATCCTCGTCATATTCTGGAGGTGACAGATTTGGCAAGAGAGTTGGAAGGCACAATTAAATCATAATTACTGAATAACAAAGGCAGGCACCTAGGTAAAGAATGGCTCATCTGGAGGAAGGTGTATGAGACATGCTACACCTATCTAAAACCCTGTGGCTCACTACACTTCGCTCGGGCTGAGGGGAATGTATCAGGATTTCCCTCCTTTCAGATCTCTGGGCCCTTTCTGTTTTGGCTATTAGGACAGAAAAGGGAAGATAAACTCTGAAGTGAAGCCTACAGACCGCCCGAACCCTTCACTAACTAAACTACCTAGTTTAACTAAACTAGTTGAGTCTTAGGGGGAGATGATGAAGGTGGGCTCTTTAAGTGAGGCCTATACTGCAACCAATTGCTCAGGTAATAAGGCCATAGTCCTACGCCCAATGAAAACAGAAGGAGGAACACACAGGTTAATTTACACAACCACTCCTAAGCCAGTCTCTGTGCTGGTGAGACTGTCTTTTGGGAAGACATTCAGTTGCAAGGCCCTTGCTGCAATGACATCTAACAATGGCAATTTGACAGGTCCTTCGTGCCTATAAATTGAACATCTTTGATGATATTACAAACCCAGTTTTAACTTTCAAATGAAAACAGACTTTTAAGACAGTTAGCTGCATGATTCTAATATCTAATACTGAGCATTGTGATTTTCCTTAGACTATGATTCCTCTCCCTAAGATCACCCTCATCATTATTAAAGAGACTACTTTGAGTCCAACTTTTAATTCTGCCTGTTTGTTTGCATAAACATACCAAGAGCAGCCTGGATTGCCTATGATCTTTAAGTTTTCTCCGCTGGAACTCACTCAGGGAACCTTTAGACTGACTTCAGTCTGCCCTTCAGGGCACAGAAGCAGAGCCACACATCTGCCACCTGGCTTCGCCTGTACCAGTCGTTTTACTTAAATCCTTGAGGCTTCCGTTGTGCCTACAGGTTCCTTTTTAGCCATCTTTCAGGAAAGCAACCTTCGTTCCTTCCCTGGAAAGACTGCCATGAACCGCACAATTAACCAAGGTACCAGGCTTCTTCTCGTGGGCTTTTGCTAGCTTCGCAAGTCAATCCCAGTTCCTCAGGGCTTCCTGGTGACAACCAGAACCCAGACATGCCTCCTTCAGGCGTGACATTCCAGTCAAAGTATCGGTTAACAAACCACTATTAATGACTGGTCTTAATGGATTTATGCAGAGAAACCTTATGTCATTACTCACTCCTTCAGAATGCCAAATTCTGGAGGGATCAGATAGGGAGAAAAATACCAAGTGCAAAGGAAAATCCTTTCCCTTCTGATATCCTTTCATACACCTTCTTCATTTATATATCTTGCACTTTCCCTTGTTCACTTTCCTACAGAGTGTGAAGTTTTACTATCCCTGGAATCCTTAATTTTCTTTTCAGAGAAGATACAGAACAAAATCTAAAACACAGACAGAGTTCTATAAGAACAGTACACAGGTAGAGGCATCCTCTTGCACCAGTGCGTCTACTGGGGCCTCCGCAGAGACATGCCATTCAGGTCCGGTCTCTTGGCAGAGACATGCTCCTTTGCCTCAGGCTGAAACACACATCAGGCCTAAATGACCCTTCCTGGGTCCCGAGTGGCAAAGGCATTCTCTTTAACCGGTTACAGGCGACCTTAGCTAGGTCTTCAGGTGACCCTAACTAGGTCTTCAGATACAGGGGGTTTCTGATCAGAAACGGAAGCAAAATGAAACTACATTCCTATAAAACCAGAAAACAAGTAGTTGAGGTTTCCTTTCCTCCAGGTTTAAAACTTTCACAACCTTTCTACATATTTTTGCCTATCTAGATTTAACTACAGTTTACCTTTAATCCCTGCTCCTTTCCCACCCTGGGAAGGACTGTACTTAAACTCAGTGGTTAAACTCAATCCGTGGTAGCTAAAAGTCCCTACCAGTACAGGCATCTTCTACTCAAAGTCCCTAGATATGCAGGGACATCCTGCAGCTTTCTGAAGATTAGACCTTGCAAACGCCCTATCAACTCCGCCCTCTGGGCTGAAGTTCCTTTTGGCAGGGCTTGCTGCCAAATGACTTCAGTTTCTGTGGTTACCGCAGCCCCCGCGTACAGCTGCCCCTCCCTGGGAAACTACTGCTATCCGAGAACAGAATGAGCTCTGGTTTTTCGTATGCCTCATCCCACAAGTCTGGGCGCACGCCTGTGACCCGCTCTAATATTTCATGGCAGCTCTGCATGATGGTTGGATCAGGGGCTGGCAGCAGGGTGGCTGGACTCAGGGCTGCGCTTTTCAGGAACTGGACTGCTGGGGGATTCAGCAACTGCACCTGGTACTGAGTTAGCCGTGCATTAGACAACCAGCGATCAGGAGAGGACTTCAGAATTCTCTCTATATGATGCTCCCCAATTATCTGCAAATTCTGTCCAAGGGTGAGCTTGCTGGCCTCTTTCACTAGCATGGCTGTGGCAGCTAGAGCTTGTAAGCAGGCTGGCCACCCTGAGGCTACTGGGTCCAATCTCCTGGACAAATAGGCTACAGGCCTTCTCCAGGGTCCTAAAGCCTGGCTCAGCACTCCCTTTGCAATGCCTCCGTTTTCTGCCACGGTTGGAACAGCTTTCCTAAATTTGGCAAAGCCAATGCAGGTGCAGATACCAAAGCTGCCTTAAGCGCCTCAAAGGCTCGGTTCTCTTTTTCAGTTCAAGTTATATTTCCCTCTTTTCCCCTCGTAAGTTCATGGAGAGGCTTAGCCAATTCTGCAAACCCTAGAATCCAGAGGTGGCAATATCCTACTGCTCCCAAGAACTCCCACACCTGCCTCTAGTAATCTTTCTAGGAAAGCAGCGGGAGATTCCTCCCTCCCCTGGATCACTTCACTAATCTTCCTAAAATTGGTGGGCTTCCTAGCGGCTGCCTTTAATCCCCTCAACAGAGCCCTGCGATACTGAAGGAGCGCGTCCCTTCCCCCGCTCGTGTTAGGGTCTCAGTCAGGGGGCTGACTGGGCAGGATATCCTCCACCTCCCTCCTTCCCGCCGCAGTCTCTCCCTCTTCCCCTATAACTGCCTTGGCGGCCCCTGAGAGTATTCTATCCCTCTCCTCTGAGGTAAAGAGGGTCTGTAAGATCTGCTGGCAATCATCCCAAGTGGGCTGGTGCGTTCTAAAAATGGTCTCCAGGAGGGAGATTAAACCCTGAGGTTTCTCAGAAAACGGGGGTTCCGATGTTTCTAATTATATAGATCACTAGTGGAGAAAGGAAGATATATCAACCGAGGGGGTGCTCCGGCAGGGGCACCCGGTCAGGGCGGTGCCTCACAGAGTGGCAGAAGTGCCGGAGGTGCTGGGGATACTGGAGCCTCCTCCCCTTATCTAGTTCCCCCTCGGGTGTGAGGAAGGCTCCCGAGTGTCCCTCCCTCCTCCAGCTGGATAGAATGCGGCACTTCCCTCCTAGGGTAGGGAGGGAGCGCATTCAAGGGGTCTAAGATGTCTTCCCCAGGTCCTGGTAGTTGTGGGGGGGTAGAGTTTAGGCACCCTCCGCCCTCTGGGCGCGGAGGGCTCCGGGAATTTCTTTTGTTTCCTCTTCCCGCGGCTAACAGAACCGTTCTTCCGCAGGAGGCACTCCTTCTTAGACATTTCTGAATATAGCCTGGCTTGTCTAGGGCTATGTCTACCCACACATCGATGTAAACTATCTGATCGGGGTGTGGGGCTCTATAAACTGTGGCCCAAACTGCAAACAATACCGGGAGGTCGAAAGTCCCCTCTGCAGGCCATCCGACACCAAAAGTCGGCCACTCTAGCTGGCAAAGAGTCTGCAGGAACTCCGGATCGAGCTGCACGCTCACGTAGCCGCGTGCACGGCGCTGGAAATCAGAAAAGTTATTCAAGATGCAATCAAGCGGGGAGTTTAGGGTGGACTCCCGCTGGCCCATTTTCATAAGGGTTAGTTTCACATAACTGAGACAAACAAACAAAACAAAACAAACAGAAATGACAATTTACTTTCACTTCGTCCGCCTGGCCTCTCCTCTCGCGAGGACTTAGGTCTGTCTTAGCTAAGGCTGCCCGCGTAGAGTCCGGGTTAAACTCCCAGCCGTTATGCCGTATGACAGACTAAGGAACCGCAGGTTAGGACCCACGCACGCTCCGTAGGCTGTTGCCCGTGGAGCCACACACTCTGTCCTCACACGCTCAAACAAAGCGGCCGCACTCATACTCAGACACACCGCTGCGCTTCGCTGCGAGCCCTGACGTGACCGGTCACAACCTGAACAGAACAGAAACCAGGCCCACGCGCGGCGTGGTCACAACCTGAACAGAACAGAAACCAGGCCCCGGGCGGCGTCCCGGCCGGGGTGGCCTGGGTGGGGTACAGCGGCGTCCCGCCTACCACCTCAGGCAATACTTCGCTCCGGAGCCCAGATACAGACAGAGGATCCTCCCAGATACTTACCAGGCTCGAGCCCGCGTCCTCCCCTCAGTTTCCGAACCAGACCTCCACCTAGGGAGAATCCCGCTGGGGCCTCCAAAATGTTGCACCCACTGACACAAGAAACAGACGTTCGGAGACTTTCAGGACGTTTACAGAGATGTTACTTTAATGGCCAACTCTTTTAACCTGCGCAGGGGCGGACTCTCGATGTGTCCCGGAGACACTTGCTCAGAAGAGCTGCAGATGAGAGCCGCGCCGAACGCCCACAGGCCAGCCCTTCCACACAGTGAGAAGCAAGCAAGCAAGCCACAAAAGCAGGTGCCGCCGCCATCTCTGCACAGCTCCGAGCTCCGGAGGAGTTTTGCTCTGGGCTCAGGAGGAACTATCTGTCTGTCTCCCGTTGATAAGCTTATTTCAGATGACGATTTGTTTCTCCTCCCCATCCACCCTAGCGACCCTCAAGAGGTCCTCCGCTCAGCAACGCCCACAACTGTCCAGCTCTCAACAAAGAGAGCCTTTGATAAAGCAGTAAACGTTTAATTTCATTAAACGTCAACTCTTGAGTATAGGTCTCTTTGATATTCCGTGTGAAGAACAGGAAAGCACACAGGTTGCTGAACACCAGGCTGCCTTGGTTGTCTGAAGGGCAAGCTTTCGTACGATTGAGCTGGGGCTGGCCTGGCCACTTCGTCATGGAATATCATTTCTACTTGGACAAACAAGTGGTGGACAAACTACTGTTATTCAGACTTGGGTATTTGGAAGACATTTTATTTTCTTGAAAAATGAGTGAAGTCACAACAATAAAAACGGACAGTTTTTGTTGCTTGTGATACCACCTGAGCTTTCAAGAGAAAATTAAAAATTTGGAAAATTTTATTGGCCGTCATAACTGGGACAGCTTCCCGATATTTGAAGACTTTTTGCATGAGATTGGTGGTGATTTTAATGATTGTGATTTTTAAGTATGGAATAAGAAATATATTAACTTTTGGGAAGTCTGCATGACTCAGTGAACAGACACATTTACCAAATGATCTACATATATTACAAATTCATGAACAATTGTAAAAGATGCATTTAAATAGTAAGATAGATGAATTTTAATGCAAGAGTATACATACAGTATTCATTCTTATTGTTTTAGATTCAACGTGGCTACTTACCTTTAAAATATTACTGTTTGTCAAATTTTGATGTAGTATGTAAGAATATCTAAAAAGACTATTAAAATACTTCTCCATGTCTCAACTACATATATGTTTAAGGCCAGATGAGATATATGCAGCAGATGGCAAGTAGAAGATATGTGCAAAAATAAAAAACACCACACTTCACAAAAAATAATGTTATTATGTTGCCAAGTCATTGCATTTATTATTATTTCAAGTGAATTAATAAGATTTAAAAACTTTTCATCAGCTTTTATTTTTTAATATGGTAAATATTGATAGATGTATCCTTTACACACAAATTTTTTGAAGTTCTCAATAATTTTTAAGGGTGTACAGAAGTCCTTTACACATACCAAAAAAATTGGAGAACTACTTACACAGAAAACTAGGAAGGTACTAAATCCTGTGTCAAAATCCTTCGTTCGGACGTCTGCACCCATGGAAGGAGAGGAGCAACAACAACATACTGTGAGCTCACATTGACTCAAGTAACCCTCCTGCCTCTGAAGCTCCTTGCTATGGCTTCTGGCAGAGTTGAAACAATAGATAGGTATAGCTTGGATAAAATATACTTCCGGATGTCAAACCCGAAAACATCTATCATCTTCTGATCCAAACAGCTCACGTTTAAAATAGAAGTTACAACATAAATTGACTATCCAATGTTATTTAATTGGTCGATGCCATAGTTTGCTTGTGAAACTGAATCTCCTACTGTGATGCTAGATGGCTAGCGGCCATAATTCAGGCCTGGGACTCAGAAAGGAATTTTGGTTAAATGTGAAGGTTTGGGGTGTATCCATGAGCACACGGAATAATTAAATCTATGAAACTCAGCAAGGAAACCGTAGAAAACTGAAGTAGGTCAAATAAGAGAGCACAGGATGAGACCTTAGTTAATGCCTATCAAGCATCGAAAATGGAAGCCAGGAGAAAAGTACTAACGCTTTTTGAGTATCCACAGTGGTTATATTCAAAACCATTGCATTATATCAGGAAGAGCTACGTAAGTGTAGAGCTTAGGCACTATGCTCTTAACATAATTTAACACATTCTGTTGTCATAACAGCTCTGTAAAGCAGGTATTTTCTCATTTATCAGGAGGAAATAAAGGTCTAGAGAGGTGAAATACACTTCCGGGTTCACACAAACAGAGCCCACATCACACAATCCCACATCAAAGGTGGGATTTGAATTTCAGGCCTCCCTAAGAAGATGTGATAGAAGCAGTATTTCACCTCCGGTTTTAAATTCTGCTAGCCTCTTCCCTATTCTCTTTTGGGGGGGTTGGGGCTGGAATTGATAGAAATTAGTGGATGTGTAATTAGCTTTAAAATTCATCCCCAGTCAGGGAACATTTTACTGTGGCTTTATGGGCCATAACGTACAGGGAGGCAAACACCAAGTGTGTTTTTGTTTACTAAAGAAACCCAGTTTTAATAAAAGTTCTCATTGTTTGAACTAATAGCACAAGACGAGTTACATACAAGCCAGGAATAACCCGCATTACATATCATATTCATGGAAGTTTAGAGCTGAGGTTAAGTGTCCCCGTGGGCTCCCACAGCTGAACACTCGACATCCGCAATTTCCACCCTACCCCTAGACCTGTGTAATCCACGTGATATGTAAGAGTACCTAGGTTAAATATAGTTTATATTTTAAATTGTAATTTAGCATTTAAAACTACCATAAAACTAAAAATTTAAGAAGCAAGAATCTGATTAAATGGGATGAAATTAAGCCAGTTCTTTAAGAGTTGAATCGCTCCAAGCAGGGTTCAAAGGCTGAATGAAGCCCTGAAGGTTTGAAGGGGGAAATTGATAAGTGGGTCTCCCTGGGCGATGTGAAGTCTTTAGGCCAAGGTAATGCTTGCCTGAGGTGTAACCGCCCTGTTGGGGGTGGGATGGGGATACGGGTGGGGGTGGGGAACGGAAACGGGTAGTACTTTGCAGGTCGGCCCCTGAGGACTGGGTTGGTTGACTACCTGACACAGCAAAATACTTGACCTCTAATCACATCCCCCCACCCCCGCAACACCACACCCTGCGCGCGACGTGTTAAAAATCATCGCTCCCAGTTGACGGGACTTTTCTGTTTTGACTTAGTCATTATTGTCCTAGATAGGTGATAAGGAGCAAGAATCCAGCTTTCAAGGCTTAATCGAGTTTGCAAGAAGGGTCCATAGCTCAGGGGAACCTTGAAAAGAAAAGAAAGAAATCTTTTTACTCTGCAATAATTTCAGTGAAATCACCAAAGGCCACTCACTCATTTTTTCCTAAACAGTGCCACCTACTGTCCATTTTACATCATCAGGAGGTCTGTTGGCGACGACCAAAAAGAAATAAAGGCGGGGGGTGTGGGTGTGGGGAGGGGCGGGAAGTAATCGAGAAAACTAGCTCTTTTCAGTTGGGGAGCAATAAGAGAAAGATGAGGAAAGGCCATCTTGAACCAAAAATAAGTATTTTGACTCGTCTTCATAGAAGGCTCACAAGAAGCAATAGCCACTTAAGCCATTCCTTTATAAGTGGCTTTCTAAAGCGCGCTATGTTCGAGTCCCCCCGAGGATTACTTTTATTTTATTATATTCTATTTATAATGCACGCCGTTAGCGTGTTTTTCCGTTAGGGCACCAGGTTAAGAAAAAACCCCTATTATTTTCCCAATTTTCCCGCCCACCCAAGGCGGAAACGTAAGAGGTACTCGGACTTGACATCGCTCAGCAGCTTCGGACTTGGAGGGAAGAAAGGGTTAACAAGTGGTGGACGGACCCGTCGCGGAGTTTTTCGTCTCAGCCGGCTTTCGGAGACCCCCGGGAGTGCGCGCGCGCGCACACACACACACACACACACACACACACACACACACCCCTCCAGCTCGTTCTCCCCACGGCGGTTACTTAGCCTAAGGGCACCATTTGGCCTTAGAGCAAATTAGTTACACACCGCGGGGAGTGAGATCGCAAAGAGGGAATCCTCGTAACTAGGGCAGGGATCAGGGATGCCCACAAAGCATGGTCCCCCGGCTCCGCCGCTGGAGAAGGGAGGGACTCAGGTGGTGGCCAGCCTGTGTGCCCTGCATCTCTCTGCACACGTTAGCAATCAAGTTAATTGAATTCATTGGAGTTTAGAACCGGCCTGGAGCTCAGAGAGGGCTTTGAATGGCCAATTTCTCTCCCCCTCCCCGCCTCCCGCCCGCCCGCGCTCCCAGTTCCCTCCCCTCCGGCCGGGTTCCCCAGTCCGCACCTCCCTTCTCCACTCCCCTCACCCCCCACTCCTTCCTCCGCCCTATTAAAACACCCACCAGCTCACTAGTTAAGACCCCCTTAAGTTGGAGGAGGCAGAAAGGCAACAACTGCGAGGAAGGAGAAGTCAGGACGTCTGGAAAGAATTACCCAGTCCTGGCTTCCAGCAGCCCATTGAACCAGGGACTTGAACCAGCCCAGCCAAAGACTTTCTCCCCATTCTGCGCTTCCAGGGTTCTGCTGAGTCTTCACCGGGCTTTTTTTTTTTTTTTTTTTTTTTTTAATACGAAAAAGTGAAGAGACTTTCCGATATCAGGGGGCAAGGACTGGAGCAAAAGAAATAAAAATAAAAATAAACTAATTTATTTTTAAAGTACAATTTTTTCTTTTAAGAATCAGGAGACCTAAGTGCAACGGAAATATCAGAGAATAGTGGTGGAGAATTTCCTTTTAAAGTGGGGGAGAATCAAACCTTTAAGATCCCCCCATCCTTTTTTAAATGTTGTTTTTAAATTTTTTATTTTTTTTGGCCGGTCGTCTCAAATTCATCTGATTTCTTATTACCTCAATTTTGGAAACTGCCCGCCACCGGCCCTCCGGGACCACACAGACAGGCTGAGGACAACTTTATGACCAAGAGCTGAACAAGGTACGTTACACTGGCGCGATTTGGTGAAGGATGAGGGTCCTCGAATAGGCCAAGGAGAGGGAAGAAAATTATCCACATAAGTGTTAAAAAAAAATCTTTATAGTCAGTTCTCGACAGCAAAGTCTGAGGTCTGAACATTTCCAACAGACTGGAAAATAAAGCAGTGGATATTCCAGGTCACTGTCAGGCTTAGCGACATCTTTTCCCATCCCTGTGGCGCTCTCCCGCAGTCCGCTGCCTTGCCGGGAACACAGGTAACCTCTGTGCCCGGGAAAGACTGCCGTCCCGAGATGTACTTTTCCATTCCGCATCTCCTGGAGCTGCAGCGGGGCTCCCGGGTTAGGAAACATTAATTTCCACTGTGCAAGGGAAGTGTATCCGCAACAGCCGCCTTCTTCCCCCTTCCTGTCCCTTTTCTCTCTTTCTCACACTGTCGATGTGGGGAGGGAAACCCTGGGACAGCCCAGCGTGTTTAACTTACGAGTGGGAAGTCGCTTCTTACTTGTAATGCAAAGGGTTAAAGCGTTCTGGGCTCCTAGATGGGACCCCAAAGAAGGAGGGTCCTTTCCCCACCTCCTTGCAGCTACCGGCCTCGTTCGGCCACACCCCCTCTCTCCGCAGCCTCTCTTCCCTCGTACTCCCCGCACCCCATTGAAGTGTCAGGCTGGGTCTGTCCCAGCCCAGCTCCGGAAGCCTCACCCAGGCCCGGGGTCCCCGACGCGAGCGGTGGCTGTCCCGGACCCTCGCGGAAGGGGGACGCGCATCCCTCCGCTCGGCTCCGGGCCCGCCCGCCGGCTGCCCCGGGGCACGGCTTGCCTGGGGACAGCGCGCCGCTCGCCGGCAGCTGCAGAGTCCCGGGAGCCAATTCCGACGTGGCACCGAGCGCGCTGCAGCTTCTTTCCACAGCTGCAGCGGGGGGAACGGCCGGGCGGGAGTCTGGGGGCGCCGTCCGCGTCGCCCGGCCCGAGGGTGCGGGAGGGGGTCGGCGGGAGCCGGGGGTGGCGGTGGGAAGCGAGCCAGAAGCCGGGTTGGGATGGATAATCAACACCTTGGGCGGAATTCGTCACGCTGGTTCCCGCCCTGCGAGAGCCCGGGCGCCGCCACGGGTCCCTGCGAACAGGAGGGCGGGTCTGAAAGGAGGGTCTGTGTGAGGGCGAGAGCGGGGAGTCGAGGGAGGCTCTTTCCTCCAGCCAAGGAAACGCAGCCGAGGGGAAACGGCGCTGAAAGGATAATTAAGGCTGGAGAGAGGAGCTGGGAGCGGAGAGGCGGTGCCTGGGGAGGAGGCTTTACAAGACCCGGCTCCTATTACACAGTCTTAGGTGCCAGCTTCCCCGGTGCCTCTCCCTCTGTCCCCCAAAAGCCCGCGCTCAGCGCTGGGACTCCCCCGCCCCGTGCGCCTCCTGGGCGAGCGAGCTGCTCGAGCCGCGCTCCCGGGGGATGCGGAGAGGAGCCACCCGTGGGAGCCCTGGCGGCCCCTCCCTGCCCGGCTCACCACCCTTGGGGAACGCTGCTGCGGGTGTCTACCTAACAGCTGCGCAGAAACGCTGCGTTCTTCCAACCCACGTGGCTGGCCTGGGATTGCCTTTGACGTCACGCCCCGGGGGGAAGTGTGACGCAATAGGTTGGGAAGTCCTCATTGGCCACGAAGGGCTTCCCCAAACTCGAGGTCTGAGTATATATACTCACAGCTCCGTGTTACAACGAAGGAAGTTGGTAGTTAGGTTTTGCTGACAAGTGAGGAGGTTGATCAGTGGGAGACAGCAGCTTCTCTCCCCATTGCTGATTTCAGG
Source organism: Desmodus rotundus (assembly GCF_022682495.2). Taxonomy (NCBI): domain Eukaryota; kingdom Metazoa; phylum Chordata; class Mammalia; order Chiroptera; family Phyllostomidae; genus Desmodus; species Desmodus rotundus. The sequence goes on from NC_071394.1 coordinate 12,463,759, forward strand.
GTTTGTTTTTCTTTCCCCTCTTGCAGATTCTTACTGCAGTGAAGGCACATGATAATGTATTTTTAGAGATGTTAAATGGAATTATGATGTTTTAAAAAAGTCATTAATTTTAAAAGATCAACACATTCAAACATGCCAACAATAAAAGGTTTAAAATTAAAATGTGTATTTCTGTAGAATTGGCTAGAACACATACATAGGCCCATCAAACTATTTGTAGATACAATTTAAAATTTTACAGAATAGGGTTGAAAAGAACTTTAAATTCTGCAGTTTTTTTTCGAGTGTGTGCAAGTTGACACATTCATTATATTAGTTTTCACTGCATTTTTTAAAAGGCAAAATAAGATTGATTACTCATACAATGGAGGTGGGTTTAATACCCATCATAACCCATCAAAGGTTTTTCTAGTATTTTGGCAATTCTTTTACATTTTCAATAAAAGTTTAACTATTTAAAGTACCTACTTTAGTGTGTATATTATGCTGTGTATATGATTGAAAATTCAAAACAATTTTAGAATTCTAAGTAGACATTTCTGCATTATAGGATTGCAATTAGGATATCATTCTTTTTTTTTCTTTTAATTTATATATTACCCAAGTTGAATGAATAGAAAAATGTGTTGTAGGTATATTGATAAACATTTGTGATCTGACTTGCTTGTATTGCACCTAGAACTAACTCCTTACTTTACTAGAGAGTTATGCAGCTTATAGAAATTCAAGGTGTGGATTAAAAGAAAATTTGAATGTCATTCTCCGTGAAGCAAAGATATTGAGTCAGTTATCTTCCTGGAAAAACAGGTATTGTACAATGAAATAAACTGTTAGTAGGAAGTAAGTTAGATTGCGTAATTATTTTTGTTAAGTCTATAGAACGGCCCCGCTATTTGAATTTCATGAATACTTTTTCACACGTGGTTTCCTTACCGTCTAAGATTTCTTTCAAAACAATTTTTCTTGAATTTTAAACACACTTTTCACTGTTTCATTTGTTTTCTATTACTGGCACTATGGGGAAAGCCCTTATCTCCGGATCAGCGTCAAGACTCCCCTTTGGCAAAGTTACATTACAGTTTTATATCTTTAGAAGTCATTACCTGAGGATTTGTTTTGATTCTGGAGAGTGAGGGAGAAGCATCGATCGGTTGCCTCCCTGACAAACATTGAATGGTTGTCTCCAATATACGCTGCAACCAGGGATCGAACCCACAACTAGCTATGTGCCCAGACGGGGATCAAGTCCGAAGCCTTTTGGTGTGCAGAACAATGCTCCAACCAGCTGAGCCACCCTGCCAGGGCCACAGTTACATTTTAATTAAAGAATAATTAGTCTGTTACATCGGTTGCTTCCTGACTTTGCATAATGTGTGGGTGTGGGGAGGGGAGGGGAGTCAATGAAGTTGGAGAACCCAGCTTAAAGCTCGCTGTTCCATTCTGGGTTCTCTCTCTCTCTTTTTTTATCCATGCACACCAAGGTTGTGTTCCACTGAGAGGCTGCAAGGACAGAGTCAGTGGCAGCTGGTATGACAGCTCAATGGGGGGACAGGTCCATGTAGAAAAATCTTTCCATCACCCTACCTTGGCTTTGATCTTTTCCTGTCTAGCAGCAATTGGCATAAAATAAGTGTCATCCCATTGGATATACCTTAAATCATTCAAGTCTATTTTGAATTCACCGATGTGGACATCATATACTGCCTCACCCAAAATGTAGAGAAATATTACTGATACAGGAGTCAAAATAAGTATTATGGGGTCATACTGTTAAATATTGTGTAAAGAAATATTTACAAGTGAATGCCTCTTAAATGCATGAACCTATACTGCACATTGAAAGGAATAATATGCAGTCTGTATTTTAATGGAAGTCACTGGACAGAAAATCTTTAAATAGGAGCCTACCTGTAAGAAATGTAAACTAGCTACCGGTGGTCACATGTCTAACATCTGAGGCACTGAGTCGGGCACTTCACTATATTATATCTCACCCCCTCTCTGCCCCTCCTTCCCCAAAGAAAACTATAAATACAGGAGCCTCGCTCAGAAAGATTAATCGAGTCACGCGAAGTCACAGTGCTAGTAAGGAGTGTGGATGAAATTTAATTCAAGAAATAGTAAATATAATGCTCCTGAAGTAGACGTGCTACAGGTGGGTTAGTCAAGTTTTATGGGGCTTAAATCAAGGAGGAATCATATCTGAGAGATATTGGGAAGATTTCCTGAAGAAACTTGGCATTTGTGGTACGTGTGGCCCCATAGGGTTTTGATCGATAAAAATAGTGCCCAGGAGCCCTTGAAGACACATAAAACTAAGATTCCGTGTCAAGTCTTTTTGTAATGTTCGCCTTTGCCACACTGAACTTCAGGATGAAGTTCAGGAACCCACAGGGCAGTTGGGAAAATTGGCATCCCAGGAGCAGTTGATCACCATTGATGGTACAAATGAAGAGAAATCTAAAACTTAAAAGGTCTGGATGCAGACACTGCTGTGGGGGGCAAGGCCTTTGAAAGGCTTACTGCTTAGCTCTGCACGCACAGCTCCAGGGTCTCCGCTGGAATAACTGCAGTGGGGCTGGAGAGAAGAGGGCCGACTTCAAAGCCCATAGTATGGGAACCAGAGTGCACTCTTCCCATAGGTCAAGCTTAGCTGCTGCATTTTTATCTTAACTGGGCATTTTGATTTCTGGACTTTTAAATCTGTACCGACTCTGATCTGGATGAGATTTACTTGTAAGGACGGCTGTGTAACATCATGGGTTTTCTTGATCTGTTATAAGTAAGTAACCCGCCATACCTTAGACTTCAGTCTCTGACTGACACTACATTTATCATCCCTCCCTCTCACACCCAAATGCAACCTTTATATGGATTGACAAGGTAGCATTTGACTGAAAGGCATGTATTTCTAAGTAAGATTTTTTTTTCTCTAAATTTTACCTAGAACTTAAAATTGGGCATGAGTGAATTTAAAAAATGTATGGATGCATGGTTTTACTTAATCTTTTATTTTTCTGTTAGAAAAGATTTGTAACCAGTTATTTAAATTAGTTTAGTACAAGTATCTATAATGCATATGTACAAAACAAGTTGCTTAATAGATTGTCTTGAAAGATCATGTTGAGCTCTTAAGAAAAACTTAGCAGAAAATGAAAAAATGCAAAAGACAAATGCCCTAATGTTCTGCTAAGGTAGTGAAGGAGGGATGCGAAATGACTGTTTTGGAAAATATTCGAGGAAATTTATGTCTGAGGGTGTATTCTTAGAATTGGGCATCTAGTTACATTACAGAGGCTTGCTAGCTGCCCAAGGAAACACTCAAAAGAGTCATTAAGTTAATCTGTTTAATGCTGGAGAGAGGATTCAACACATTAAGGTTTAACTCTCATTAGGTTTCTATTATTTGAGACTTTGGGCGATAGAAAAAAAATCAAAAAAGATAATTTAGGTTTTCCGTAATTATTGCTACCTAACAAAGCAAACTTCATTTCCCCCATTTCTCAGAAACTTAGAGGAAATCAGTTCCGTCCAGAACAGTAAATGGCATCATTGCTCATATTTATAAGCATATATTTATTAAAAGATGTAATAGGGTGTAGTGGTCAAGATCATAGTCTCCAGGGTCAAATAATCCTTGGTGTGAATGTCAGTCCCACCATTAAGAAGTTGTATATTTTTCTCGGAGCCTTAGTTTTCTGATCTGTGAAATGGGCTGGATAGTACCTCCCAGTTTGGCTGTGAAGATTAAATGAAATGTATTGCCAAAGTGCTTAGCAAGGTGCCTAGTATGTAGAAAGTGTTTGATAAATATTATTATTTCAGACTATAGATGCAAAGACAATTTCCTAATCATATCATAATAGGATATTATGATATTTTAAAAATTCAATTTATTTAAGCAAAAACCATAAAAAACAGTTCATCCATTTCCTCTTCCCCCAACCCTTCCATCTCTGTCAACCACAAGTCTGTTCTCTGTATCCACGAGCTTGGTTTTTATTTATTTCTTTACATATTTTTGATTCCATATAAAAAAAGAGATCACATAGTATCTGTCCTTCCCTGTCTGACTCATTTCACTCAGTACGATCCCCTCGAGGTCCATTCATGCTGTCACAAAATGGCAAGATTTCATTCTTATTTTTGGCTGAATAATATATATGTATATGTGTGTGTACACACACACACATGCACACACAGCAGTCTCTATCTGCTCATCCATTGATGGCCACTGAGGTTGTTTACATATCTTGGCTGTTGTAAATAATGCTGTAATGAATATTGAGGGTTCATATGTCTTTTCAAATTTTTTGTTTCCTTCTTTTTTTTTTTTTTTTTTTTTTTTTTGCCTTTTCTAACTTTGTTTCCCAAAGGTAACCTAGAGCTGGTATGATAACCCCCTTTTCCCAACCATTATCTTTAGATAGCTGGGCAAGAAATTAGGGAACATTTTTTAGGGAGAAAAAAACTGCTGGATGAGAGGTGGCTGTAATGGCTCGTCATGTATTCACTGCCCCAGAGATCGGGGAGGGTCCTGTGCTCGGCCAGTCTGCATGGGCTGCCTGAGTCCAAGTGGACTTACTCATTATTCAGAAAGTATTCCTAAGTACCTACTATGTGCCAGGATCTGATTTTTGGTACAGGAAAAACAGTTGATTGAGACACGCACATCTGTATAGCTAGAGTGTACATAGTGTGATTTTAAAAAATCAAACGGTCAGGGAAGAGACAATGACAGAGTCGGAGAGGGCAGTTTGGAGAAGTTAGTTCAGAAGGGAGCGGTAAGCTAGGCCCTCTCTTGGACTAAAGTCTACAGCTTTCCCCAGCTGCTGACTTGATTAATCTGAATTCACTTCAGCTTTTCCCAGATGCACAAGGAAAGGGGAAGCTATGAGAACTCATTTCTCACCACTGCACTAGGGCAGTGAGAGCAGCTGTTACTCCAGTGCAGCATTTGCCCTTGGTTAATTCAAGGAGGTCAAGGAGCAGGAAAGGGCTCTGATGCCCAATGACCTGTAGAGTTCCACTTAGGGTATATGAGCTAACAGCAAGGCTTGTATCTGCCCTACCGCAGAACCAGTGGAAACAGGAGCGCCTTTCTTACGGTAAAACAAGACTTTGGCAGCGCTGCTATTGCATAGATGGAACCATCAGCTTCCTTTAAGCCAGCCTCATTCCATGCCCCTTTGGACTGTACCCACATAGGAAAGTGTGTAAGCCAAATACCTTCTGTGTATTGGCTGGTTTTGTGTCTGTACCTGAGTGCATGTCAGTTCCTCATTTTCCATAACAGCAGGAAAATACATTTCAGTGTTATTTTCTAACCTTTTCTTATATAACATTTTTATTGGCCAGGACAAAAGGATGCTGCCCGTTTTGTCATGAGAGTTCAAATCTATTCCACAAATACTTTCTGAGGCTAGTCTAATCACCTGGCATCATGCCACTGGGTGGATCCTACTCCTTCCTGGTTTTGTGACTTGGGGCAAGTTACTTAAATACTCGGCCTTGGTTTCCTAAACATATGTATGTTATTTGTAACACAAGATTAACTATATATTTACCACTTATGTTATGAAGATTACATAGAATCACACTGTTCAACAAAACAAACTTGCCCCACTGCCTAGAACCTAACCAAAGATGAATAAATGTTAGCTGGTGTAACAATGATGCCAGTGTGATATTGATGAATGAATGTACCTCCACTCACTTAACACATATTTACTGAATAGCGGTCGTAAACCAGGTTGGTATTCAGTAAATATTTATTAAAAATATAACCCAGTTTATGTCCTTGGGGTACATTAGTGAAACCAAATATTTTGTAAAAATCTTGGCTTTGTGGAGCTTATATTTTGGTGCATCAGGCCATTCTCAAACACTTGGTTTGACCTAGAATTCTGAAGGAATAGTACTTAGTAAGTCATTATGATTAAGTCCAGTAACAACTTAAAAATTAATAGGCTAAACTCTGTACTGGGCAAAAAGAAATCCAAGTTTTCCATTTTAAATATTTATGAAAGGTAGATTTCTAAATCATCTTTCTATCTAGCAGTAAGCTCTATGATCTAGGGCAAAACTAACCAGATTTTCCAATTTAACTATAAAGCCATATGTCTGACAAGGAGAGTTCGCGTATGAAACGGAGCATTTGAGTTGGGGATTGTCTCCGAAAGCCTCCCACATGTGGTGCCCATATCTATGAAATCACCCAAGGGGATTTGTAAAGAAACACATCCTGTGTGTCACTCCCTGAGATCAGCGTATTCCCTCCGTAAAGCTGGTTCCGCCATGCGCCTTTTGCCCTTCAGCCTGGACTGAGATGCGGCGTGTGGCATGTGAGGCAGCAATGTGGCACCTTGAAGAAACATAAAGGATCAGTTCTAGCCACATTGCTGCCAGTTACCAGCCACTTTTCCCAGGCTTCAAAAGGACATTCTGTAGACTCCTATGATGTCAGACGGCGTTCCCACTTCAGCTGTGGCCAGCAGATGCTTTGTGAACACCCTGTCCACGTGTGCTGATAAAAGCAAGGAAAATGTGAATAATGGAAAAAGAATAGCAGGCAGTTCGTTTGCTGGCTGTGGTGATTTTAAACACAAGTGAAACACACACTTCAGCTTCTCCCTGGCAGAGGGTTGTAGTCCCCTTGAAATGTTTCACTCTTGTGAGAATGACTCACGTCTTGGAAACGGACGCGTTCCAAGTCTGGTGCTCCCAGCACCTTCAGGCATTGGCTAATGCACCCTTTGGGAGGTTTAAGCATCCCAACAGCTGTTTTAATTAGCAAGGGATGTGGTGCTCTCTTGCCTAGAGCAGTTCACCGTTCCCCAGCAGCTTGAACTTGCCATTTCTGTTGTGATCACCTTTATCAGGCTCACATGTTACCTATTAATGGTGTCCTATAAGTGCTGGAAGTGGAACACACATTTGTTGGTTTGTTTTAGCTTCCTTGTTAGCTGAATAGTTTAAAAAATACACTAAAAACCACTCTTACAAACACTGTGCTTTTGCTCCTCAGTGCAGCCTGGTGCAGGGTCATTGACAAGTACTATCATCTGTATTTAACAAAGGAAAATACTGTCCACACCCTGAAATCCTGGTCTCTAAGCTGCGTTGCATAACCTGTGTTATTCTTCTGGTGAACTAAGCCCAAAATTCAGAATGGGTAAACAAACAAACAAAAACTCTTATTTCTTGGTATCATGAGACTCCAAGGCAGATATTCCTGATTGGTGGCTGGCTCCTTCCGTTGGGAAGTTTAAGGACTAAGCTCCCTCAATCTTAGGGCTCTGAAATTCCCTAGGGCCTTGTCAATAACAGCATCAGCCTGTGGAGGGAAGAGAGATTGCTGGAGGCCCACTCTCTTAAAAGTCCCTATTTGAAGTGACTCATCTCCACTTTCCAAAGGCTCAACCCCATGGCCAGCAGCATCAAGCTGTTTGGGCTCCCAAGCAGAGGAAACAAATGGTGAGCAGCCACACTGAAGTTTCCCAAAAGTATAATGCAGATCCACTCGGGACCACCTCAGTGTATGATGACCACAGGGACTGGAATGTGAATGGTGGTGCCTCTTGGAGCTGAGAGCAGTGTGGTGGCCACACAACTAGTAACAACCAAGATAGTAATACAAGATAATTAAGTGCTATGTGGACGTTCAATTTTAAGTCTTAATGTGGAATAGGAAAATATAGTTAGCATATCCAACAAGAGATTTTGCAGAGATAATCACTTAGCCTAAGTTCCCATGTAAAATAAGTTGACGTAGCTTTCAAAAACTAGTTGAATGAAACAAAGATTAAGCAGTAATTATGTAAACAGAACAAAAATCCTGAAGTTGGTGTGTGTGATTAAAGATGCGGACACTGCATTTATATGAATATCTCATTATTGTTCATGGGAAAGGAGGGAAATAAGCTTTAGGGGGAAAAAACCTTGTGATTTATAATAAGATCTTGATATTGATCAAGATCACAGTTGATCTTGAACAATGGGGTTAGGGGTACCTACGTCCCACTCAGTCAAACATCCCAGAATGACTTGAATGGGCCTTCCACTTGCAAGGATTCCCCATCTTGGATAGAAAATCCACATATAAATGGACCCACACAGTTCTAGCCAGGGTCATTCAAGGGTCAACTGGCACTTAGCTCCCAGAATCCTTGTAATATCCTAAGTGAAGAGAACCAGAGGTGTCTTTTGTTATGTTAATGAGGCGATTTTTGGAAAGCTAAGGATGGGGACTGGTTGCCAGTGGAGCCAGCCCTGTGATTAGAGGGTTGGAACTTGCACTTCCACCCCTAGACCTCCAGGGAGAGGAGAGGAGAGGGGCTGGAGACTGAGTTCCATCACCAATGGCCAATAATTTAACCAATAGTGCCTATACAATGAAGCTTCCATAAAAACTCAAAAGCAGAGTGTTTGGAGTTCTTTCAGGTTGGCAATTTGGAGAGTAGCAAACCCAGCGAGAGTAAGGAAGCTCCACATCTGTCCCCCACACATTGCCCTATGCATCTCTTTCATCTGGCTGTTCTTCAGTTATATCCTTTTATAATAAACTGATAATGTGGTGGGTCAACGGGTTTCCTGAGTTGTGTGAGCCGCTGTAGCAAATTAAACCCAAGGGACGGGGTCATGGGAACCTCTGATTAACAGAAGTACAGTAAGAACCTGGGCTTGGGGCTGGGATCTAACGGTGGGGGTGTGGAGGAAGGACCATCTTGTGGGACTGAACCCTTAATCTGGATTCTAACACCATTAGGAGCTAAAATGTGTTTCAGGTGTAATGTGTTAGAGCTATTAAGAGAATCTCAAAAACTTACCTATTGAAATTAGGCATGATTCTGTTTCTTTAATTTGTGATTTATTTCTACAAGCATTTATTGTGTGCTTACTGTTACTGCGTTCCAGTAAGGCTCCTGATCCCCATTTGGTGTTAGCGATGATGGATGGAAGAGCCATCGGAACAAAAGAATGCAGTGCAGAGATACAGGGGCTTTGATAGATGTCTGTCAATAGAGCTTTTGGAAATAATTGAATGTAAACTCAGTCATTTAACAAATTAAAAAAACTGAGGCCTTGAGAGGCAGAGTGATCCTTTAAAGGTTACACAACCAGTTGATGGAAGAGCTAGTACTAGAAGCCAGGTAGGTATCCTCATCTCCAACCTCAGCTGGCTGCATGGAAAGGGTGTGAGCTGAGAGATTTGCACTAGAGATGAGATGAAATGACACACGAGCAATTTAGCAAATTGTCTTCTGGATTTGTTGCTGGTCAGTGTTGGAGAAGGAGAGAACATAGTGTAGGAAGCAAGATGACCTTGCTTGCTAGGAAATTTAGGTTCCACACCTAGTTATGACCACGGATGTAGGGTGCAACCTTAGACAAATGATCTAACACACTAAAAATAATGCTTCCATGTATTTGTTTATTTAACACATGGTTTTCAATATTGCAATGTATCATCATGCCATCGATTCTTGAAACAGCCCCCTGAGATGTCATAGAAGGACATCCTTATACTCCCATTCTGCAGGTGAGCAACCTGAGATGCAGGAAGTCACACAGCTATCTAGTTAGTGAGAGACTCAGGGTTAGAACTCCCGAATGCTCTTAGTCCAATGCTCAACCCATAATACCATGTCTATAACAGGTGCAGGACAAGAAGCATTAACCAAGAGTATCTTTGATTACATTACAGATGCATTGTGAGAGGTTTCTATGCATCCTGAGAATAATTGGAACCACACTTTTTGGAGTCTCTCTCCTCCTTGGAATCACAGCTGCTTATATTGTTGGCTACCAGTTTATCCAAACAGATAATTACTACTTCTCTTTTGGACTGTATGGTGCCTTTTTAGCATCACACCTCATCATCCAAAGCCTGTTTGCCTTTTTGGAGCACCGAAAAATGAAAAAATCCCTAGAAACCCCCATTAAATTGAACAAAAGTGTTGCTCTTTGCATCGCTGCGTATCAAGAAGACCCAGACTACTTACGGAAATGTTTGCAATCTGTGAAAAGGCTCACCTACCCTGGGATTAAAGTCGTCATGGTCATAGACGGGAACTCGGAAGACGACCTTTACATGATGGACATCTTCAGCGAAGTCATGGGCAGGGACAAATCAGCTACTTATATCTGGAAGAACAACTTTCACCAGAAGGGTCCTGGTGAGACGGAGGAGTCACATAAAGAAAGCTCCCAACATGTCACCCAGTTGGTCTTGTCCAACAAAAGTATTTGCATCATGCAAAAATGGGGTGGAAAAAGAGAAGTCATGTACACGGCCTTCAGAGCGCTGGGACGCAGTGTGGATTACGTGCAGGTAGGTTTCCGAATCCCCGCCAGGGCAAACATACATTCAAATAAAGCAGCTTTTGTATCTCCAGTCATATGCTTATAGCCCATCCTTGTCGCTTCTGAACACAGTGCCCCTTTCAGTTCATTGGAAAACAGCATGACTGTTGAAAGCACATTTTGAAAGAGAGTAAAAAAAACTCTTATAAAACTGTTAAGACTATCTATGAAAATGCTTAACTTGTGCAATGCTGTTGGTTGGAAACCAAGATTATTTTGAACAGGAGACCCTTCCTTCTTTTCTCTCTCCCCTTCCCTTCCCTGCCCGCTTTGGTTCTGCCAAGTCAAATCCAGCGTCATTTCCCACACTCTTAAAATCCTCCAGCCTTGTAAGGAAATCGTGTCTGCTGAGCAGAGGGTCTTGGGAAAAAAATCTGCAGGCCCAGAGGAAGGCTATAAAAGGGTTTTCACAGAGACCCAACAAAATGGGGGTGATGAGGACAATTTTGACTGAAAGGGGAAGCAATTCACAACAGAGAGAGAAAGAAATATGAAAAAGGGAGAAAAAAAATAAAAACCTTCCCAGAGCAAAACCAAAGTAATGTTTATTTCACTCCCCAAACAGCATTACCTCACTCACTGCAACTTGACCTTTGAAAGCATTTGTGATGGTGTTTGCTTGCATGAAAATTAGACGGGGCTGTGTCTCGTTAATTTCCTGACTGCTCACTCTAGGCCTCCTTTTCTCCTGGTTCTCACTGAAGCTTTGTTCTTCAGGATGTTAGTTAGTAGGGTCCCTGTGCATGTTTTAGGTGTCATTTTCTGCGGATACACTTCAGTTAGATTTTGGCTATGATGGTTTCAAGAAGGAAAACATGTCTCTGGTTTAAGAAGTCTGCTGGGACCATTTTCCTTTTCACTGACAAGCACAATCCTGGGTTTCAGAGGACCCATCCTATACCTTGTGGCCTTTATTGCCACAAAGTCATGCCTAGTGGGTCCCTCTGTATAACAGGATTGGCAAGGGCGCTGGCATTGGCCTCGGTTGACTGAGGTGCTAATCCACATAGTAGTGGTTGGATGACCCGAGCACAGCTGTTGCTGCTGAGCCTGTTTTCTGGGTAGAATAAGCCAGTCTCACCACAGGGCAATGATTTCCAAACATATAACTAAGGTGTACAAAAGTTACAAAGGTAACAGACGTTGCTAATGATGACATTGTTATATTATTAAGTTTTCTGTTATTATTACATAATCATGTAGTCCTTACCTAAAAATTGTAGTACCTGCCAATTGCTGTGACTGTTAATTTTGCCCAACGTCTGAGGCATTTCTTCAGTTGATATCTGTCTGCACATCGATCACTCTGTCAGGGAGTTAATAGCGTTTCATCCCCAAATTTGCTCTAATTTCTAGAACTTTGACAATTAAGGTCGTTGCAGCTAACTCAGGACATTTTTTTTTACTTATTTACATACTGCAACTTCACACCCAGATGAGGCATGAAATGACCCATTTAAAGGGAGGGATGACTGGGGAACTTGCATAGGATTTGAAAAATGATGCTCTGGGCCTAAAACGAGAAAACATCTGTTGACATTTTGCTTTTAATTATAGTGAAAAACAATCGCTATACTTGTCATTTCTAATCAAGACATGATTGTGTGGGTTTTCTTCTTTTTTTTAAACCTGCTCCTCCCAAACCCCCTTTTCCCATCATTCTTGTTTTGAATTTGTTTGTATCCTTGACAACCTGACATTGAGTCCGTCCAGGAAAAAATAATAAAAAATATAAAATTTTGGAGTAGGCTTGCAGCTAGGACCCTAATCCGGCTGGAAGACTTTTCTTCTTTCAGGCTGAGGCCTCTGGAGAGACTGACTGAGCAGCAGCTGGTCACTGGGCCCTGCATCCTCCTGAGATGATTGGTCCATTCTAAGTGCTCAAAAAAGGGTAAAAACCACCACAAACTGGTGGCACATTCTGAAAGCAGGTAATTCCATCCTGCCATCCCTTATCAAACCGCCAATATTTAATCATGTGTGCCCTGCAAAAATGAACATGTCAATAAGGTTGAAACTAAAATACTGTCACCTGATGCTTTGACTGACCCAGGGTCTGAGAGCTGCAGAGAAGCCAAAGGAAAGACAAAGGAGAAGGGGGTGGAGGATGCTGGCTGCTGCTCATTACAAGTTGAGTGCAGGTTGATGAGGGAAGGAAGGAAGGAAACAAGCAACCTTCAGGTGCTAGCACATAAGCGAGAATGGGGGCTGGGGAAGAAGCTGACCATCTGCTCACATACTTGCTAACCTGGCTGGAGAACACTGCTTCACTGTGCAGAGAACTAGCCAAAATGGTTGGTTTCCAGCTGCAGCTGGGTCTTTGTCACTGGTCAGCATTCTTCACTTGCTCCTGAATAGATAGATGTGTTTCTTATTGCTCTCATAACCTATTATTTCATACCTTCACCACTCTCCCAGCTCCCTACCCAGACTCCTCCCTGCTTAACTACTAACAGATGATCTTGCCTCCTATGCAAGAGAAAAGCCCAAGTACAAAGCCAAAGTACACCCTGAAGACCTCCTTTCCTTAGTCTCTTCTGCTTTCAGGTTCCAGGGTACCCAGCCTCACTTCCTATCTCCAGGGTAACCTTTGTGCCTGTACTCCTGGGCTCTCTCGGTCAGCTCCCTCTGGTCTCCTCCAGAACAGGCTTTTTATACCAGTTACCACCTCTCGCTCTGTCAGCTGTTGACTCGACTCCTCTCTGACTACTGTCTCAGCCTTAATCCATTCAAATAATTAATGCTGACATGGAATATGGAGGGAAGTTTTAATCTAGGAGAGAAACCAGTGTGTTAACAAATTTATCAAGGATACTAGTGGCTGCTTTCAGAGACGGAGAAAGGCAGAAGACAATAAAGTGAAAAAAGAAGATGAAGGAAATGAGAAAGAGAATGAGGAGGGTTTTCTTGATTTTTTTTTTTTTTTTTTGCATCCAAATATTTTCTGGGGAAACTTTTTCAAAGTAGGACAGATTCTTCTTTTTTAAAAAATATATTTTGTTGATTATGCTGTTACAGTTGTCCCATATATTTTCTCCCCTTTATTCCCCTCTGCCCTGTACCCCCCACCCCATCATTTCCCCACCTTAGTTCATGCCCATGGGTCGTACATATAAGTTCTCCAGCTTCTCCATTTCCCATACTATTCTTAACTTCCTCCTGTCTATTTTGTACCTACCATGTATACTTCTTATTCCCTGTACATTTCCCCCCATTCTCCCCGCTTCCCCTCCCCAGCAATAACCCTCCATATGATCTCCATTTCTGTGATTTTTTTCCTGTTCTAGTTGTTTGCTTAGTTTGTTTCTGTTTTTTTAGGTTCGGTTGTTGAGAGTGGTTTGTTATTTTACTGTTCAGTATTTTTGATCTTTTTCTTAGATAACTCCCTTTAACATTTCATATAATAAGGGCTTGGTGATGATGAACTCCTTTAACTTGACCTTATCTGGGAAGCACTTTATCTGCTCTTCCATTCTAAATGATAGCTTTGCTGCATAAAGAAATCTTAGATGTAGGTCCTTGCCTATCATGACTTTGAATACTTCTTTCCAGCCCCTTCTTGCCTGCAAGGTTTCTTTTGAGAAATCAGCTGATAGTCTTATGGGAACTCCTCAAAGTAGCACAGATTCTGATCTGACCATACATGGTTTAAAGTAGGGCAAAAGTCTGCTTTACCTTTTCAAAATAGAATTTATATCAGCTTTTTGTTTACCAAAGTAACACATTCTTATGGTAGTGCTTTTAAAAAAATAGAAAAGCACAATGAGCAAAGTTAAAATCATCTGTAACAAATGCACGTTCCATAGATTATCACATTTAATTCTTTCTGATATATACCTTTCTATTTTCCCCTTATTTTTAAAACAATTTTGGGGTTACATTATATTTACTTTTTGGGTTTTTAAAAATAATATCAAAAGACTTTAAGTATCCTTTGATATCTAGAACATATAATTGCTTAATTCATTCTTACCTCTTAATCACCAGACATGGGTAAGTGGCTGCTAGTCTATGTGAAAAAAGGGAAAAAAACAGTATCCGTTGATGTGTGCATAAGGGATTACTCGGGTAGAAAACAGACTAGTATAAGCATTTACTAAAGGGAAGAATATAGGAGGCAACTTTATTAATTTAATTTGGTAGCATCCTAGGTATCCAAGATCTACATCATTCATAATGGTAGAGGTGACCCTCATTATTCATGGGTTCTGTATTTGTAAATTATGCTGCTCACTAAAATACACTTGTGACCCCCAAATCAATACTTGCACATACTTCTGTGATCATTTGCAGACACGAAGAGTGACAAGTAATTCGATTCACTTGGTGGGCGTGTCCCCAGCTAAGGTCAAACAAGACCATGCTTTGCCTTCTTGTTTTAGCTTTTATACCATAAACAAGGAACTTCTTCATAGTCTATTTAGTACTTCATTTTTCACATTCTTGTGCTTTTTTTCTTTGGTGAGGTAGTTGTTTAAAATGACTTCAAGTGTAGTGCTGAAGGGCTTTCTAGTGTTCTTAAGAGCAAGAAGGCTGTGATTGGTGTATGGAGAAAATGTTTGTTCAATGAGCTTTGTTTAGACATGAGTTATGGTGCTGCTGGCCATGAATTCAACATGGATGACTCATAGTGCATTTAAACACAAATAAAAAACAAGGTTAGGTATTGATCAATAGACAAAAATGTTGTGACCAGAAGCTTGGAGGAACCTAACCCTATATTTCTGCTAGAAGCAATTTTTTGGTATTTTTCGCTAATTCAGTGCTCAAGGAAACTGTAGAACATCGACTACCATGAGAATGTACTGTATACGGTACTTGATTGCTTTCTGTTCTATAGAGGAGGCCTAAGCACCTGAAATATGCTGAGGGCCAGTGTTAAGAATGTTATGTGTCTCTTCGTACTCTTCATCTTAGAGGATAAGATTAATGGCACCCTGAAGAAGAAATGGAGAAATGTGAATTCTAGACTCAACTCTGTGTTCGTTTGCTGTGGGCCTCAGTTGGTAAATGCTCTCTGATGCTCTCAGATACTTTCTGGGATCACTCCCAGCTCTGGACTCTAACATAGTGCTGTTTAATTTCTCTGACACTTTAATCTCTCTTTAGCAACGTACCTAGACTTTGTAAAATTGTGAGCAAAACAAAAAGGGGGAAGTATCAGAATTTTCTTTTCATTTATCAATCAGTATTATGTTTCTCGTGTTAATCTACCCTTCCCCCATACATTGGGTTCATGAATATAAACCATTATGGGCCACCATTATGGGATTTCCTGATTCCTTTCTTTAGAGTGAGAATTCCTATCATTTGGAATGAGGATTGCATAAGCCTTAGATTTGACAACATTTGGTTTCTCACTTTTCCAGCTGGCTTGTCCCTTTTCTTTGTACCTTCTTTAACTTTCACTAATGTTTAAAGCCCCACTAAAGCCTCACTAAAAAGGAAATGAGTATAACCAAATGGCTCGTTTTTTTTAACCTTCATGTTTTGAAGATGTTCTAGGCTGACCATAGTTAAGAATTATTTTATATCAGTTTGGGTCATTCATTCTACTGTGTGTTCAGGGTCTACCCTCTGCTACATGATGAAAGTACTCATCGTACCCAAAGGGTACATTCCAGGCTCTACACCAGTTGCAGTCCCCTCTACTTTTGCTATTTATTTTCTCTCCTAGACAACCCAATCCAAGGACTTTTACATTCACTGATCAGGAACTCAACTTGCTTAGTGTATATTTATCAGGTATTGGACCTGACATTGGTTTCCTGCTGACTGAGTAATAGCTTTTTCTTTTTTAAACAGTGATAATAAGAAGGATTCCTTCTCCCTTTGGACTAGTGTCTTTATTTAGTTTTTTTGCCTCTGGTTTTGGTTTATCCCTTTTTAGTATATATCTTCCTTTTATTGAACATTTACTACAAGCTATCCATTAAGTGCTTTACATATGTTATTTAATTAGCTTACCATTACAACAAACTTATGAGGTAGAGATGACCCTCTATGTCTTTCACCTGCGGGATGGAGACTTAGGATGGTGAAGGAGCCTAAGGCCAAGAAGCTAGTTCAAGTTCATATAACTGGTAAATGATGGATTGGGACTTAGATCTGTTGGATTCCAGCATTTGCATAGTGGTTTCTTTTCAGTAGTGTTTGTTCTGGTATTATTCTATTAGGAGTTCAGGGAGACTGGTACCATCTTGTTTGCTAGTAAAGAACTACTTGTGAATTTGTGTTCTGGTTTATCCCTTTTGCTAGAGGAATCTGGGTCGGGGGTTGCAGGAGATGAGTAAGGGGAGCTTTCTGTTACCTTTATGGGAAGCTGGGTAGTGGGAATCATGACCAAGAGTAAATTCCACACACTAGCAAAAAATTGTCTCAGAGGGTCAAGGTTAAGAAGGGGTTGAGGCTTACAAGCAGGCAAAGGGTGAAGGCAGTAGCAACAGATGGGGTCTTTTCTGATTTATTTTCAACCTGTGTCCTCATTGAAGGCAGCCAGAGCAATTAAGATTTCCTCTTGCTGCTTAGGTCTCAGTGCCCTTTGAAGTGGTATGGAGTGGAGGGGGGAATCCATCAGTCATTCTGAAAAACCACACATTAACAAAAAGCAAAACATGAAGACTAGGCATTTTAGACTTAGATTAAAAAGCATGTGGTAGAATAAGCAATATTTCTAGATGAGATTTTTATTTAAATTACAGGTAGGTAGATTAAGGACTTAGTCTAATAACATATGTAACAGACTATAGACTCATAGTCTGTAACTAATTGTTATAGATAGTTCCAAACACATGAGATTCCCGATATGTAATCAATCCCCGTGTTCCTTTTAGGGATTTCTCTCCACTGAGCCACTTGTTTGTAGCAAGGGTCCTCATGACTCTAGGTATCGGTTTCCTTAGGGAGTATAAAAGTTTAAAGATCATTCCTTAATACTAATGGCATCCTTCCACAGTCCTTTGTAATTTACAAAGTACTTTTAATAGGCTGTGTCTCATCTGGTATCACAGTGATGGTAAATGGCTTGTGCATGGTCCTAGAAGTAAGATACGGGACTCAAGACTTAACTGAAGATTCTCGGTTCTGAGGGCATTTGTTCTTAAAATTAGCATGTTGGCTAAACAAAAACTAATTTATTAATGTTGTACACTTTTTATGCAGTTACAGTTATTTATAATGTGGAGATGGAGGCAACCTTTAAAAAACGACTAGAATTCAAATCGGGACTTAGAACATATTTAATCTCAATTTATTATTCTTTATTTTTATTTTAGGAAAGAGAACCCTCCCTCTGCAACCAATTATTTTAGTCCCAAGGCAAGCTGTGCTTGTAAAGGCCTGGCAGTAAATATTAGGCTTGTTAGGCCATGTGGTCTCGGTTGCAGCTCTCCAGCTTTGCTGTTTGTATGTGAAAGCAGCCATAGATAATATAAAAATGAATGAGCGTGCATGCCTGGGTTCCAATAAAACTTTATTTATGAACATGGAGATTCAACTTTCATGTAATTTCCATGTGTTAGAATTTTTTTTGAATTTTCAAATATTTAAAAATGCAAAAGCCATTTTTAGCCCACAGGCCCTATCAAAACAGGTGGCAGACTGGACTTGACCTACACACCTTAGTTTGCCACCCATTGTTCTAGATAGGAAAGGGGAGACTGACTCTTGGCTAGTATAGTAAAGGAAGAAGAGAGATGGCCTCTTACTTTATTTATTTTTAGAGAGAGGAGGGGAGGGAGAAAAACATCCATTGCCTCTTGCGTATTTCCAACCGGGGACTTGGCCCATAACCCAGGCATGTGCCAAGATACAGAATTGAACCTGCAACCTTTTGGGTTGCGGGATGACGCCCAATCCACTGAGCTACACCACCAGGCAGGACATCTCCCACACTTTAGTTGATGATTTTGTGGTTAAAAATGAGGTGGCTGGGTCCTTGCCACAATATCTTTTTGTCTTGAGGTTTTCTACTTATTTTAGTCAAAATTCGGTGACTTTGCCTCACTTCTGTATCTCCTGGTGAGAAATCTTATGACTTGATTGTGTGGTTGAGACAAATTACATGGATGCATTCAGTGTGGACAGAAAGATGCTCTGATTTGTGCCCTAATAGTTTCCGGTGTTTTCTCCGTGTGAGGTCAAGTTCTGTGTGAACTGGTGTATGTCCTCCCCCACACCTTCTAGCCTAGAGCTAAACAGCCAACTGACAGTAAAGAAATTACATACTTGTTTTAAATTGGTGAGGGGACGACTGGAAATCATGTTCTTACTATACTGACTACACTCTTCACACACTACAAATGTAAATTCTATTAGGTCCATGAACATACATGCTTTTACAGACTGTCATGGACAGTGGCTTTCTAACTGGCGTTCTCTCACCAAATAACATACAGAAAATGAACTTCTTAAAGCTACTATAACAAAACCCCTTTCCAAGGCAGTTCTGAGAGCTTTCCCTTCCAACACAGTTAAACTTACCATGCGTACAGTCTCTGAGAACTCCTGGCACTTTGCTCTTGGAAACTGGGGGTGGGGAGGGCCAATTTAAATATGCAGAGCCTCAAAAGTTGGGTTCAAGTTTAGTCATTTCAAAGGGGTAGCAGCCTTGGTCTGCTTAGGCTCACAAGCAGGCAGAGTTACTTGAACATTAATTTTAGATTGCCCCCTTCCTGTTGTTTTTAGTCTTATTTTAGCTTTCTGGTTTTACCTTTCCCAGCTTGAGTCAATAGAGGGGGGTGTGGCCCTAAACTCTCAGGATCCTGGATTCTAAAGGTGGCCTGGACTTCTGCCCCTGCTCTCTCCACCCTCCCTACAGGCCTGCCTTCCTGTAGCCACATACAAACCAGTGATAGGCAAGGCATTGCAGAGGAGGACCATTGCTTTGGAGGACTTTGTTCAGGCTTCTGAGGCTTGGGATGATTGGCTACAAATCCAAATGTTTGTAAAATCCTGTTTTCTGCAATGAAAAACGAATGCCTAGCAGCTGACTGAATTTTTTTCCCTCTGAAGTAAGTGGGACCATGCTGGACTGACTGACTGACTGAATGGGTTTTATTAAGAAATGGATTCTTCTAAATAAGTTAAATAAAATTAAAAAATTCAGAAATTAATCCTAAAATTGTTATACGTAGTTAAATCCAGTGAGGTGATAAGTTCATTTTTTTTATAACTAGATTCCCCCATGTGCTCCGATAGTGCATTTAAGTTGTTGTTTTCACCAATATTCTTACTTAATATTATTTTCAGAAAAGAAGCTATCAGTAAAATTGACACATTTTTTAACATGTTTGAGATTCCTTAGCTAAATTATTTTCTTAGTTTTGTTGTTGTTTGAAACTGGTACATCAAGTCCCTATTATTTTTATGAAGTCGTTTGGAGAATTGTAAAGACAGTTACATTTGATGTGAACACGTTAATCTTGATTAAACAAATTCAGAATAGCCAGACTCGATGGCTATAACGAGAGTTGCAGTCCCTGCCGATCATGTCGTTTATTGTTTGGACGGGGGTGTGAAACTGGTTCTTTTTGTCACACGTCCCCTCTGTTCACTTGCTATCTACTAGGACCTTGCATCCTTCAGAAAAGAATACTGTGTCGTCTTAGTATCAGTCAGGAATAGAGAGGTGGCAGCACTTTGTCTACTTCTGATTTTCTTTGACGTGTATTAGGAGAAGCTCTATCCACAGGTATAACCCACCTGTGAGATAAGGTAGGCTCACTTCCTCTCTGAGAGAAGTGACTTAATCTGATTGAGTATGGAAGGCCTAAGAAGTAGCCTCCTCCTTTCTCCTGGGAGTGGGCTATTGCCAAGGAGCATCTGTCATACCTTTACAAGGAGTATGCACTGTATTTGCAGGAGGAGGCTGCCCCTCCCCCCCTTTCATGCTGTTTACTATCATAGATTAACTGTCTGATACTGGAGAACATCATTACGAAGCCTGCTATTGCACAGATATAAGGCCTATTATTGATATCAGCTTAATGGCTATACAGGTGATATTTTGGTGTCTTACTCCCTTGTTCTTTATTTTCCAATTGGTTCAGAAATCAGGCTGCAAAAAAAGTACTGTTTATGACCCTGTCCACTCGGGCCTCCCCCAGGAATGTCTGTCAGGGGTCCACAGGCCTATACTAATCCGAATAACCTTAAAGTCATGGTAGTTTGGTTTCAGAATTGCTTTTATTTTCTTTTTTGATCCATATAAGGATTGTTTGTAAGAACAATTAGCATTCCTAGAAAGGCTTAAGATAATTTACGTCTGCATTTATATACACAGGGCTAGATTTCTACTCAGTACTCTAGAAGATAAAGGTGGTCTGAACATCTTGCTAGTTCCCTTTTTGGTGCAATGTTACCTGCTAAGCCCAGGTCATGCACGGATGCTTCAGCATGCACCCAGCTGTAGGAGGGTTTTCTGTCTTTTATCCATCATATTAAAATTGGGGGGGAGGGGTAACTGTTAAGTGTGCCTCCCTTTTAATACTGTCATAGGGGTGTGCCTAGCATCACTTGTCCACCTGCGGGACAAGTTGCCTAAAAGCCTTATAGCAGAGGCAATTGAAAAAGAAAAACATCTAGAGTAACAACCCAAGATACTTTGCAAGTCCTGGAAAACTGGGATGTTACCTGGGTTATGAGATCTTCATTACCAAAACTGGGACCATCCTTGGCAAATTGGGACAAGCTGGTCACCCTCTCTATAAGACACCTAGCACATCATTTCAGCCGTTTTATCCAACACTGTCATTAATTTAAGTATTGAACCTGGTGGAAAACAAGCTCTTTGTATTGGCCGTAATAAAACGAACTCTCATTCCTGTGATATTCAATCGCTTATTGAGGCCTTGTGACAAGAAGGCTGAAGACATAATACAAGGGGTCCGGCGGAAGTAACGCCTGCTTGAGTGTGGTTGGTAGGGTAATAATATGGGTGTAATCATGTCTAGTTTTAATTTGGAGATTTCACCTAAAATGCCATATGGTGTGCTTGAGTGTGATACTGTTATTTCACACTCAAGCTTTAGAATTGAATTATGTGCTTATGATTTTGTAGGCAAAGATTTGGTAATAAATTAGGGGCGTTATCTGTGCCGGGCCCTGTGTGTGTTCAATTGTGACAGTGTGGATCACACAGTTTTTCCTTTTCTTTAACTCACGTTCTTCTTTGCAGGTTTGTGATTCAGACACCATGCTCGACCCAGCCTCTTCTGTGGAGATGGTGAAAGTTTTAGAAGAAGACCCCATGGTTGGGGGTGTCGGGGGAGATGTCCAGGTGTGTATGGCTTTCCTTTTGCCCGAGTCACTTTAGTAGCCCCATTCACTACACGCCAGACTCTGGGCCAGGTATTACACATCAGAATGTGCTTTGGAGCCAGCTTACTGGCTCTTTTTTTCTAATTGCAAAGAAATTAGAATTTCTTTGATTAATCCTGGGGCATAATCCATGTCTGCACTGGCTGATAAGTCATGTTCTTGAGCCATAACTTAATACTCTGGTAAAATCCGTTGTTGGAGTTCACTTAGTTGCAAGTGAACTAAAGTATAGCAGGAGGTGGATTTTCTTCCACATACCTATGTCTTTAAAAGCTAACCAATATGTGCTGGATCAAAAAAATCTGAACTGGAAAACAAAGAAAGAAAAGAAACAGCAACTCACATTTATACTTGTGAGAAAGGCAAAAGAGCAATTAATTAATAAATGAGTTTTCCAATCATTTTTTACTAATTATTATTTAATTAGCAAAATTAATTTGCTATTAATGGAGAAATAATTCATGAAACGAATATTGGAATGGGAAAATAAATATGCAAAAATTGTGAAGATTAAAATGAGTTCTTTGCTAACGTGAGATTAGATTTTAGCAAAATGTGAAAAGCACATGAAATTTTACTTAAAGTTTAGGTATTGTGTTGCTGTATAACTATTTTGTATTTTCATGGCGATAGTGAAGACAAAGAAAACACACTACAATGGACAAAAAATAACCTGGGGGGTAAAGAGGAAGCATGCAAAATCCAGATGAACACAGAACAAAATTGAGGCAGAGGGGAGAATTTAGAAATAGTGCCAAGAAAAAGTTGATAATTTTGAATAGCCTTTACATAGAGCATTATTTCAGGATTCAAGTTTTGGAGGGAGGCCAAAGCAAACCCTTTTATCACTGGCATTGTGAAATAGTAGGAAAGAGAAGGAAAATTTATAGCCAAGGATTGGATGAGTTGGAAATTAACCAGAACAGGAGGCAATAGGACTTAAAAACCTTCAAATCCTAGATGGCAGGAAAGAGTGTCTGGAAGAAGAATTTAGGGACTGAGAACTAAAGCCTAAAAAAAAAAATCTCAATATTGTAACATAACAAGAACAAAAAGCAGAGCAAAAAGAGGACAGAGTGATAAAGTAGAAAAAACTATCATCATAAAGACCCTACACAGGCACACAATTTCTCAAATTAATTAGTAACGCAGAATCAGAGTGAAAAAATAGTCATGTCAAAAAAGGGAAGGTAAGCCAAAATAGGAAGACGAAATAACAAATCTTGCTCTATCTACTAACCTCCAGATGGCATGGACTTTGCTGATATTTTTAAACAAAGGCTTACCTTTTATTTTTTCCTTTTTGCAGATTTTAAACAAGTATGACTCCTGGATCTCCTTCCTCAGCAGTGTGAGATACTGGATGGCTTTTAACATAGAAAGGGCCTGTCAGTCTTATTTTGGGTGTGTCCAGTGCATTAGCGGACCTCTGGGAATGTACAGGAACTCCTTGCTGCACGAATTTGTGGAAGACTGGTACAATCAGGAATTTATGGGCAGCCAGTGCAGTTTCGGTGATGACCGGCATCTTACGAACCGAGTGCTGAGTCTGGGCTATTTAACAAAATACACAGCTCGATCCAAGTGCCTTACGGAAACGCCTGTAGAGTATCTCAGATGGTTAAACCAGCAGACCCGTTGGAGCAAATCGTATTTCCGAGAGTGGCTGTACAATGCCATGTGGTTTCATAAACATCACTTGTGGATGACCTACGAAGCGGTTATCACTGGATTCTTCCCTTTCTTTCTTATTGCCACAGTAATCCAGCTCTTCTACCGTGGCAAAATTTGGAACATCCTCCTCTTCTTGTTAACTGTCCAGTTAGTGGGTCTCATCAAATCATCCTTCGCCAGCTGCCTTAGAGGAAATATCGTCATGGTGTTCATGTCCCTGTACTCAGTGTTGTACATGTCAAGTTTACTTCCCGCCAAGATGTTCGCAATTGCTACGATAAACAAGGCTGGGTGGGGCACATCTGGAAGGAAAACGATTGTTGTCAATTTCATAGGACTCATTCCAGTCTCAGTTTGGTTTACAATCCTCCTGGGTGGTGTGATTTTCACCATTTATAAGGAATCTAAAAAGCCATTCTCCGAATCCAAACAGACAGTGCTAATTGTTGGGACGTTGCTCTATGTATGCTATTGGGTTATGCTTTTGACTCTGTACGTGGTTCTCATCAATAAGTGTGGCAGGCGGAAGAAAGGACAACAGTACGACATGGTGCTCGATGTATGATCTTACGTTGTTGGACGTTTGCAACCACACATGCAGACACAAAACCTTAGTTCCTCTGGGGACTCTAGTATTGTGGCATCAGATAATGCCACCACAGGAGACATATCACTGCTGCTGGGACTTGAACAAAGACATTTCTATGGGTGTTTTTTTTTTTTTTTTTGATTCTGCCAAAGTAAAGTGATACATCAACAAGAAACTCAGATTTAACCTGTTATTTCTATGAAAATGGGAAGACTTCTTTGTTTATGCACTTTTTCCTTTACTGTACATCCGCCTAACAGTGTCTGCCCTATATATACCTCACTAGCCATGCTTTATGTGGGTTATCGTGGAAGAAAAGGATTTTGGAAACTCAAGGAAAAGTTCTTACAACGTATACAACCTAACTTATGGACTGTGTTGATAGCTAATTTTTTTTCTTTAGAAAGGATTTTCTGTTTCAGACTACCAAATGAAATGCCAAAGGAAATTTTAAAGGCCATTGGCTGTGCTGTATTTTTATATAATTGTACTGTGTTTTAAAATTTTGTATGCCAATTTTTAAAACAAAATTTTGCATATTCTATATTTTACTTCTCTGCCAAAATACACCTGTTCTTCCTTTTAAAAGAAATTAAATAAAATAGGTTCTGAAAAACTTCAAACTTATAAAACCTACCCAAAATGTGAAGCTTGGTTGACTGTTGTTCATGATAGAAAGAATAAATGTTTCTCTCTCTTCTCTACCTTATCAAATTGAACAGTTTATTTCTGTGAAAAGTATTTAAACATCCAATATATTAACTTCATTTCTTTTTGAAAAGGCCAATATACCTGTCATACTTTGGGAGTGAAAAATCCATAATTATGTGTACAAAAAAGTAAATAATTGAAAGTCAAGGCCAAAGGGGTAGAAAAGTGCAATTTTTTCATAAGGTTAAGAGAAGGGAATGCTAGTCCTCCAGAAAACACTGGCCATCCAGCACTGGACATAACACGCGTTGTCAAAGACGAATGACCATCAGAGATTCCGGCAGTGTTTTCTCAGGCCGAGGAAAATGGGAAGTGGAAAAAATTATCTGTATAATTTGGACAAATGCAGCACAGTTCCTCACATTCCATTCTGTGGCCTGAATTCACCTGGTCCTATCAATATACTGATCATATTTAAACTGTCTTTCCAGCTCGCCAGTTCCCTTTCCATGTTAGCATGAAGTTCCCATGATCAAGTTGGATCAATTACTGTAAATCTGCCACACAGATTGAAACTGTGCTCTTTTACTTTCTAGTGAGGCTTTTTCCCTGAATTATACAGATAATTTCTTCATCTTTTTCTGTTGGCCAACATAAACATGTTTACATAGGAGAAATGCTATCAAGGTTTAATAAGTGTATCAAGAATTGGCACATAAAAAAATTAATGAATCAGGTACCTGTAGTCTAGCTAATTTTGCTTCTCCAGATCCTCAGTTATCCAGTCAGACTTGACCCGACCCATCTTGCCTTGTAGCTGGTGCTGTGTAGACAGACCTATGTTAGGAACACAATTGAACACATGAATAGTTGCCTAGAAAGTATTGTGAGGAAGCAAAGTCATGTGGAAAAGTCTTCCTTCATGTTCTTCCTGCCTTTCTTCTGCTTCATGCAGACATCTCTGGTCCATTCTTAGAAAAAGCACATTCTACCTTCGTAACACAAGGTACATAACGTTCTGCCACTCCGACTCTCACTGATTGGACAGCTTGTGGGAAACCAACACCATGCCAATAAATGAGACTAAAACTTGAGTTTGCCTTTTTAACTATTTATGTTCTAAGTTAAACTTTGATAACATTCAAATGTCAAATTCTCTCATTCTTATAAAAGATTGAATTAATTGCCTGTATTTATTTTAGCAATTATTCAATGTATTTCCAGTATAGGATGTATAGTATAATTAATTTTTTGTAAATAAAATATTTTTGATAAGATTATTGCGTGTTTTTCTAAGGGAAGGGGGCATTTCAAACAAAATATTACCTGATTGTAATGATACGGATTTAAGAGTGGGTTTTAGGATAAACATGGTCAAAGATAACAGAAGTCATTTCATTTTACTATTCATAAAAGTAGAAGTCCCCCCAGATTGGTATGGTTTGGAGATCTAGGAAATTGAGAAAGACTGGCACATCCCTTGTCTCAACTCTTCCCTCTAAAGCAGCCCAGATTTAGACCAATCTATTTTATTACAGTAATTTATCATAGCGGGAAAGGAGATTTTCAGAAAATTTTTATAGCATTATAAATAATACAATCTTAAGAGAGCAATAATTGAGTGGCATTTGCGAACTGAAGCATACCCCATTAAAAAGGTGCTCAGAATATGGTATGAGGCTATTAGAGAAATGGCACATTAAATTATATAACCCACTTGTACAATAACATCTCAATTTTACGAAGACAAGTATTTAAATATGGTTATCTACTATTGGGAATATGGCCAATTGATATTCCGTATACATTATTGTATTTTCCAACTTCCCTGGTCATGTATTACCTTTATAATCCATGAAAGGACAATAAATACTTTTTTATTTAACAACAAAAAAGTGGGTTGGGGCATCTAATAGCATTTCCTGGTTTGAGATGCTTTGGTGGTAATTATTTCATTTTACCACTTATACCTCAAATTTATCTTATTTCCCAATTTTTACTCCTAAGAATTCATTATATTGGTACAGTTACATTATTAAAACCATAGCCACTGAATAGCCTTGCCATCAGAAATTGTGATGGGTCTAGTCGCAATAATTCACTGATGAAGTCGGTGGGTGCTGTATTAGAGACTGGCAGACTTAACATAAGGAGCCACACGCTCCTTTGTCCATTGCAGGCTCTCCTGGCCGCACTGTCACCTGACTGACCAACCCTCCTATTGTAGCACAAAAGCACCCCCAGGCAATATGTAAGTGAGCTTGTGGCTGTGTTCCAATAAAATTTATGAACACTGACATCTGAGTTTCATAAAATTTTCACATGCTATACAATATTTTGATATTTTTCAATCATTTGAACAATTTAAAACTTCTTAGTTCATCAGCATTACCAAAATGGGCAAAGAGTCAGATCTGGCCTGCAGGCCATCGTTCAGTGACCCCTGCTCTTCAGGCATCTGACTTATTTGGACCACGGTGCACTGATGGGTACCTAATCTTTGGGCACATACTCTACCACAAGTGCTGCCAGAAGCAAACTTTATGGACCGTTTATTTCTCATATCAGTCTCAAGGGGTTACATGATTATTATCAGCACTACAGGTGAGGAGTCTGAGGCTTAGAGATTTGGTACTTTCGGACCATACAGCTGACGAATTCTGGTGGTAGAGTTTAAGTCTAGGCATTGCGATGTCCGACTTCCCCTTTGACTGGTGCTGCTCAGGATGCTGTCCACTGCCTGGCAGCATCAGTGTCACCTGGGAATTTGTTAGAGACACACATTCATGACCCCCGACCCACTGAATTAAAATCTCAGGCTGGGACCAGAAATTAGTGTTTAATAAGATCCTCAGATGACTTTTACTCACTTAAATTTTGAGAAACAATCCTCTAATCTAGCACCTTATATTGTTCTCCTTAGACCAAGTATAATTTTCATGGTAGATTTAGAACAATTTAAATATTTGTATTTTCCTATTGCACTTCTCTACTTCTAGCATCATATATGTGGGTAGATATTTAGTTTCAATTAAGTTTACTAAATACCTGTTATGAACAAGAAGTCAATAGATTTATGTGTTCTCTATACTCAATGAGCTTACAACTAAGTAAGAGGGATAAGACAATTACACAAACATTTGATGCAAAATGGAATAATGGAGTATATAAAGCGGCATGAGATTACAAAAAGAAGGAACGAAATGCACAATTAGCTCTGCAAAGGTAGATTCAAGATAGTGTGGGGCTGGGGTGATTCTTCGCGGATGTGCAAGTTTGGATGGGAACTGAAACTTAACGAGGAGGTGTGATTTTGATATGTCATCCTTTAAGCAGAACTAAGAGGTATAATTAAGGTGTGGGTTGTATTTAACCGACAGTTTGGACGGACTTAGCTATAGAATGTACTCTTGCACATAGATCGTAGACCAAGTGCTAGAATGAGGTGTTTAAATTTGACAGGTCATAGTACGCACAGATATTTTTGCACATGGTCGTAGCGTGATTATAAAGCCAACTACTTTATGGTGGTTTGGATCTGAACATCTCACATAAACTGATATTTGGAAATATGATTTGGTTTGAATGTTATAATAAACTGGAATTGCGTGCTTCTGACACTGACCACTTTCATCACAGTCCCTCCAACACTGCCTCCTGTTCCACATCCTGTTACGGAAGGGCAGCAGACGCGCCCTTCAGCTTCTTTTACTTGCCCTCTAACCACTAGTCACTACAACCATACGATTTCTCTTTTGCAGTATCTTCAAATTCATCCCTCACCCCCATTAAGATGTTCTGTATCTCTTACCTGAATTGTTAAATTGTGCTTAGAAAAAAGACCTGTGAATACAGTAAGTGTTTGCTATGACATTGCTTCAGGATGTTGGAAGATTGTCCATGATATAAAAGACTTCTGCTCTTAGGCATGTTTAAGAAACATTGAGTAAATCAGGTTCTTCCCTGCAGAAGTTCTCAGAAACCTCCTGATGGGCTTTCTGAGTCTGCAAGAGGCACGTCACATTCGGAAACTCATACATTTAGATGATTGTGGTGCCTTATCCACAGAGATGTGGGTTAACATCTGGATTAACATTTTTATCCTGCAGTACGTAGTTTAGGCAATGCTGGTATATAATTCCTGACACCACAAATTCAATTTGTTTTCACTCAAGGTCTAAAAACAACACTCACAGCTTAGCCTCCTTATTACTTGAGTAATCAGCTCCAGGTGCGGAGACCACAGGGTTAGAGGGAGGAGCCTTCATTTGGCTCAGCCTCTGAGCTACGGGAAACAGGTTCTTCTCAAAAGAGTTCAGTTCACCCGTGTGCTGTCAGAAAAGCACACTGGAGCTCAGGAGAACCTAAGTGACTTGTTTTACCTCTGCTACGCAGGGCTAGGAGGGGTTCAGTCCTGATATGCTGAGGAAATGGACAATGTGTGCCTGAGCCTAATCTTTGAGACGACTTTGGCAATGTTATGCGTGCCCTTACTGAAAGGGAGACCGATTGCTTTATGAACTAAGAAGAGGGTTGTGTTTTATTTTCTATCTTTAGATGAGTTGACTGTGGAGTCACAACATCAAATGCAATCATTTTTTTTAATTGAGTCAGGATAGAATCACAGTACAAATGTTCACTCTCAGGAAGAACAGAGGCCTGAGTATGTCATCCCACCACTCCAGATAACCTATGATGTGTTTCTTCAATTAAAAAAAGATAGACGGAAGTTTTAAGGGAATAAGATGAAGGTTTTAAGAAGAAGGATCTCTGGAAGAAGGATCTTGAGAATCAAAGTTGAATGACTGTTGTTCGTGAAGCTATTAGTAACATCATGGTAAAGGGGAAAGGAAACAAAGTCCTTTTAGTCCAATTCGGATGCCTCACATCTTTGTTGGAATGTGGCAAGTTACAAAGAAAAAGAGGGAGAGTGGAGAAAGTCTGGGTTCCTTATCTCAAAGGAACAAACTACAATGCAGGTGATTTGAGCACCTTGTGCAAAGCTTCACAGCTGGCTCCATACCCTGGGATCTCTTTTACCCACATGTTTTGGGCTTGCTTTTTCTTCATCTCCGTCTCCTACCTCAGCGATGGAGAGTAAAGGATTGCACTTTCTTATTCAACACGAAATAATGTAGCCAACTATACAATTTAATATTTACTATATGCATTGTATATACATTATTTTTCAACAGCTGTGCATTGTTAGATGTTGCTAGGTACAATCTTAAAAGTTTGCTGATTCATAGTTTGCCAAACAAAAACCTTACAAAACTCATCAAAACTTGTAACCCAGGCAGAAAAGTTTTTGGAAGACCAGAAGAAATATTTTACTGTCTTAACCATGCATTACACAAACAAAATCTTTACTTACAACATAAAATTAAGCACATCTGAAAAAAATAAAACAGGGAAAACTAGTTCAAACACAACACATTTCTATATACTTATTCAACTATTTTGGTACCCTATTTGTAATGCAGAAACCTCAATATTCAATTTCTGGGTAACCTACTTTACTCTTAAACCTGACATGCTGAGACTATGCTGAAATCCATCCCCCTGCAAAAAAGTTGTAAATTATTATCTCTCAGGGTTATAGGTCTTTGATATTTAGATTTCTAAATAAAAAAGCCACCATGGGTAGTCTACCAAAGTACCTGAAGATTACAGCACCATTCAGAAAATATCACATAAAAAATGGAATTTCTAAAGTTCTTGCCCTAAAATAAATTGTTACCATGTTTGCCCACTTTGGATGTTCATGAGGCCAGAGGATGTTTGGATCTCTGACTCATTGTGAATTGGGGTTTGGCTGCAGAATGATTTGTATTCAAACACTGGCTCTGCATAAACTTGAGAAAATTACTTGCTTGAGCCTCGTTTTCATCTGAATGATAACGAGGACGACAGGCCCCTCTCAGAGTTCTGGTCTAATCAAGGTGGTATATGTGGGCGCATGAGAGTGCCTAGGAAAAGTACACGCCACATGAGAGGGGTTAGTAAAATTTTCTTCTCTTTCTCTCTCCTTTCTACACAACAAACTTCATTAGTGTTCCTTTTTCCCTTTTGTTCTTTTGTTCTTTCCTTCCTAAATTTTATTTTTACTCAGCAAACCACTGGACCAAGGGCTGGGACACACTCAAATGCCAAGGACTTTTACTTCTTAAAAATGCATGTTTAGACCAGAAGGGAGGGGGGAAGGAATAACGGGGGAAAGAGGGAAGGGGCAAGCCAAGGAACACAAACAGAGGACTCACGGGCATGGACAAAGCGGGGGATTGACTGTGGGAGTAGGGGGGCAACAGGGCAGGGGAGAGCAATGGGGGAAAAGACAGGACAACTGTAACTGAACAACAATAAAAAATTTTAAAAAATACATGTTTATATGTTTATCCATCCATTTGCTGGTTTCTTTATGACCTTGAGATTTTCTCTAGAATAGGTGTCTGTCTTCTCCTTTAGACATGAAGCAGGTAAACTGTTTAATTGTCAAGTATGTTCTGACTTTCAGT
This sequence comes from Desmodus rotundus, assembly GCF_022682495.2. Classification (NCBI taxonomy): domain Eukaryota; kingdom Metazoa; phylum Chordata; class Mammalia; order Chiroptera; family Phyllostomidae; genus Desmodus; species Desmodus rotundus. Next base: position 12,494,872 of record NC_071394.1, read on the forward strand.
TGAACACAACTCACTACAGACAATTTTGTGGCAGACAAAATAAGTGTGTTGGAATGTCTAAAACGAGGTAGATGGGCCAATAGGAAGAACACGGCATTGTCATCCAGGACTCCAGATGGAGTGTTGTGGTTGACTCTTAGCAGACACCTCAATCTCTTCACTTGTAAAAGTATAAGAACTTCTGTGCTATGTACCTCACAGGGCTGGTGTCAGCATCAATAAAACTAATAGAAGGAAAGGCCTTTGGAAATTTAGGAAAACTCTTTAGAGTTGTGTTCCTGTTATTAGTTATGAGCATCAGAGGAAGATATCCAAATTTTTACCCTGGCTGAAGACAGCTTTGTTACCTGAGTCCTAGTGAACATTTCCCTTCATCCTTATTGCTACCAACCGAGCCACACTGCTATCATCTGGCGGCTATTGTCAGGAACACCTATCTACATTTCTTCCACTCTTAGTCTTCTATATTTTTCTGTGGAACAGTCAGTGTGAGATTGTGCCATGTGTCTGCTTAGAAACCTTCAAAAAGCTCGCCTCAGGATACCATGCTCCACAAGGTCCTACATCATCGGCTTTCTGCCTGTTTCCAGGACTTCCTGTTGAACTTCTTTCTTCTTTATTACACTATCCACTGGCATCCTTTGTGTTTCTGAGCCAAGAAAAGGCTGTTTCACTTCAGGATCATTACCTGCTGCTCTTTATTTCGCCTAACGCACTTTTCTCCGAGAAACTAGCATGCATGGTTTCTTCTTGTTATTTAGGTCACTCCTTCTGTGAGGCCTTTCTGGCCATGCTGTCTAAAGCGATATCCTCATCTCCTAGGCACTTTCTATCACATCATCCTGCCATTTTTCTCAAAGCTTTGTCATTATTGGAAATCATTATATTTATTTATTTATTTGTTTAATTGACTGGTTTCCCTCAGCACCTAGGGTATAAATCAAAGCCAGAGAACAGAGGCAAAGCAAGCTTTTACTGTGGCCGGGGCCTGAATTCAGGTGTCCTGAAAATACAAATCCAAGAATCCTTTTTACCAAGTAGTCAGGTGTAACTCAGAAATGGGACAAACCAAACTTGGGCAGGAAAATCCTAGGTGGAGCAAGATGGCTTACTTCAGAGAGGAGTCAAGAGATTCCTTTCCCAGATAAGATAAATCTTTTTTTTCTGAAGAACATTTGATATTAGAATCAATAAAAGCATGACTAGAGTGATCGCTGCCTGTCACCCATAAAACATTATTTTTGGGCCAACGTTATTTTTAAAACTTTTTATTTTAAGCTACTTGTAAATTCACATGCCATAGTAAGAAATAATACAGAAAGATCCTGTACCCTTTACCCTGTCTGTCTCGTTCCCCGAATGGTAACACCTTGTAAAACTATAGTATGATATCACAATCAGGAAATTGACATGGATACAATCCACCGATTTCGTTCAGATCTCCCCAGTTTTGCTTGTAATTTTGTGTTTCCATGCATGCACACACACGTGTGTGTTTCTGTATGCATTTAGTTCTATGGAATTCATGTATCCACCACTTCAGTCAAGACACAAAACCATTCCATCACCACAAGAATCTCTATGTTGACCTTTTATAACCACACTCATATACTGTCTCCATACACCACTTCCTTACACCCTGGCCACCACTCTGCTTATTGCGTAGAGAGTAGATTGCAGAAGGGTGAGTACAAGCATACCTTATTTTTATTGTACTTCACAGATCTTGCATTTAAAAAAATATTTTATTTATTTTTAGAGAGAGGAGTAGGAAGGGCAAAAGAGAGGGAGTGAAATGCAGATATGTAAGAAAAACATTGTTTAGTTGCCACTTGCATGTGCCCCAATCAGGGACCAGGCTGCAACCTAGGCATGTGCCCTGACTGAGAATCAAACCAGCAACCATTCTCCCTGCAGGGTGACACTCAACCAACTGAGCCACACTGGTCAGTGTAAAGATCTTGCTTTTTCTTTTCTTTTTTGTTTTAACAAATTGAAGGTAAGGCCTTCCACCAGCAAAAAGATTAGAACTGGCTAAAGGCTCTGATGATGGCTTGCATTTTTTAGCAATAAAGTATTTTTTATTTAAGGTCCTGTGGTTTTAGACATAATTCTATTGCACACTTAATAGACTACAGTCTAGTGTAAACATAACTTTTATATGCAGTGGAGAAGCAAAAGATTTGTGTGGCTCACTTTCTTGGGCTACTTGCTTTATTGTGGTGGTCAATATCTTCAAGGTGTGCCTGTATAGAAGCAGGATTACAGTTAGGAGGCTGTTGCCACAATTGAACTGATGAGTGATGATGGTCAGACTAGGAAGTTTGTATCAGAGTAGGCAAGCTAGAGTTTGAATAAACCTTGAAGGTAGAATCAATAGCATTTTCTGGCATGTTGGATAAGCATTGTGAGAGAAAGGGAGGAGTCAAGGATGTACCCAAGGTTTTGTTGTAAGAATGGAGCTGTTATCGGTGGAGGTGGGAAGACTGTGGGCAGATCCAACTTGGGAGAGAAGATCAGACATGTTGATTTTGGGAGTTCTATTAGACAACCAGGTAGAGAAATTTACTGGGCAGCTGGGGTTCAGGAAACAAGTCAAAGCTGGGAACATAAATTTGGGAGTTATCAGCATACAGACTGCTTCAAAACTTGGGACTGGATAAGATTCAGCAGTGAAATGAAAGCAGGGAGTGTAGATAGAGAACAGAGGAGTAAGGGCTGGGTCCCAGAACACTCCAGTGTTAACTGGCCAGAGAAAAAAGAGTAACCAGTAAAGAAGGCTGAGCTCTTGCTTCCCTTCCTGACTTAACTATACATTCAGTTCTCTACTTGGTTATCTTCTTATTTAAAAGTTTCTACTTCCTTCACGTGTTCATTTCTTGCTTCCTGCAGAAGATTAAAACTTAATTTACGGAAAAGCATTATATTCTTTTTTTTTTTAATCGCCCAGGGTATGTGTATCAGTTTGGGTCTAATCAAGAGAGAGAGAGGCCACACAGTAATTAGCACAGGGAAAGTTTAATGTAAATAATTATTAAATATAATTGAGACTGGAATAATAAAAGATAGGCTAGTAAGGACTGAACAAAAACTGTAAAAAATATAAAAATGGAAAAGAACAGCCACTCTTCTTAAAGCTGAGATAGAGATCCCCCCAAAAGCTCACATCTCTCCTTACGCATTAGGCTGAGACCCCTATCTTATTGAAGAGGAGGACATGGCTGTGTCTCATTAAATGGTTGATAAGTCACCGTGAAGTCACATTTCAGAACTTGTTGGAAATCCCCAATCTGGCACTTGCCAGATATCTGCCTCCTAGAATATTCTGGAAAGCTGTTCATAAGGAAGTGTCTTGCCAAGGGCACTCTACTAGCAGGCCAGGGAAAGTTGCTAGATGGTTGGTGTTAGTGGCTGTCATGCACCGTAGGACCAGGTTACTGGAGAAGCTGTTCGAGTCTATGGTGAAGGGGCCTGGTGCAAGAGACACTGCATGCACTGTAGCAACCAGTGCTGAAGAAGGTGCCTGTGTCATGGAGGTTGGGCACTGGAGAGGAGGTTCAGTGAAACATCAAACCCTGGAGAAGTCATGGGAAGGAACCTACCAAGAGGAGCATACCACAAGCAGAAAACAAACCTTTACCCTCCTGAAATGGCTCTACTGAGCCACAGCACCCTCTACCCACAAAACTTAAATGTCATCCAATTGCCAAAGGAAAAACATTTCCAGATCCTAGATCCATGTTCACAGGGCGGGAAAATGTGTGAATTTAGAGCTAATAGTACACTAGCTAGCACAGTATTGTATTCAGGTTCAATTCTGAGCACACCAATATTTAGTGTTGATACTGTTTAAAATTGACATTAAAAAATAGGAAAAGAGAGGAGGGGGGGAAAGTAGAAGGGATGAGAAGGGAAAGAACAGCATTGATAGGAAGAAATGGAAGGAAGGTAAGAAAAGGAAGATCTTGCACTTTTGGCCAAGATGGAGGCATAGGTGGATACACTTTACCTCCTGTCACAACCAAAAGAAGGACAACAACAAATTTAAAAACAAAAAGCAATGAGAACTGCCAGAAAAATTAAATTGTATGGAAGTCCAAAACCCAAAGAGTTAAAGAAGAAACATTCATCCAGACCAGTAGGAGGAATGGAGACAGGCAACCAGGGTGGAGAGGATGCACAGGGAGGTGGCGGCTGGAGGACCAGGGTGGGCAAGGCAGCAATGGGTAGCCCAGGTAGTCCCACATTTGCATGCGTATAAACCAGGAGGAACACCTGGGGACTGAGACAAACCACAAAACCCAGGGTTCCAGTGCAGGGAAATAAACCCTCAAAACCTCAGGCTATAAAAATCTGAGGGGGTTGTGGTGGTGGGAGAAACTCCCAACCTCATAGGAGAGTTCGTTGGAGAGACTCACAGGGTCCTAGAATATACGCAAGCCCACCCTCCCAGGGATCAGCACCAGAAGGCCCCAATTTTCACGTGGGTAGCAGGGGAAGTGACTGAGAGTTGGTCAAGGGCTAAGGAAGTGGTATGTTCCCTCCTGGACCCCTCCCCCACACACCACACCAGAACGCAGCAATGTGGGTTGCTCCGCTCTGGCAAATACCTAAGGCTCTACCCCTTACTACATAACCAGTGTGCCGAGACAAAAAAATATGGTCCTAATGAAGGAAGAGATCAAAGCTCCAAAAATAGAACTAAGCCATGATGAGATAAACAACCTATCAGATGCAGAGTTCAAAAAACTGGTAATCAGGATGCTCACAGAAATGGTTGAGTATGGTGGAAAAATAGAGGAAAGAGTGAATCAAGTTATGCAAAGAGAAATAAAGAAAAATACACAGGGAACCAATAGTGAAGGGAAGGAAATTGGGACTCAAATTAACAATTAGAAGCAGAAGGAAGAAATAAACATTCAACCAGAACAGAATGAAGAAACAAGAATTCAAAAAAGTGAGGAGAGGCTTAGGAACCTCTGGGACAACTTTAAACGTTCCAACATCCAAATCATAGTGGTGCCAGAAGGAGAAAAGGAAGAGCAAGAAATTGAAAACTTATTTGAAAACATAATGAAGCAGAACTTACTCAATCTGGCAAAGGAAATAGACTTCCAGGAAGTCCAGGAAGTCCAAGAACTCCAGGAGAGTCCCACAGAAATTGGACCCAAGGAAGCACACACCAAGGCTCATCATAGTTATATTACCCAAGATTAAAGAGAAGGAGAGAATCTTACAAGCAGCCAAGAGAAAAGGAGACAGTTACCTACAAAGGAGTTCCCATAAGACTAGCAGCTCATTTCTCAAAAGAGACCTTACAGGCAAGAAGGGGCTGGAAAGAAGCATTTAAAGTCATGAAAGGCAAGGACCTACATTAAAGATTTCTCTATGCAGCAAAGCTATCATTTAGAATGGAAGGGCAGATAAAGTGCTTCCCAGATAAGGTCAAGTTGAAGGAGTCCACCATCGCCAAGCCCTTATTATATGAAATGTTAAAGGTTCTTATCTAAGAAAAAGAAGAAGATTAAAACTATGAACAGTAAAAATGACAACAAATGCACAACTATCAACAACCAAACCTAAAAAAAACAAAAACAAAAACAAACTAAGCAAACAACTAGAATAACAACAGAATCACAGAAATGGAGATCCCATGGAGGGTTAACAGTGGGGACGGGGAGGGTAGAGAATGGGGGAATGGTACAGGGAATAAGAAGCATAAGTGGTAGGTAGAAAATAGGGGGGGTTAAGAATAGGACAGGAAATGGAGAAGCCAAAGAACTTATACGAATGACCCATAGACATGAACTAAGCGGGGAGGGAGATGCTGGTGGGAGAGGGAGAAGAGAGTGGAGGGGAACAAAGGGGTGGGAAAAAATGGGACAACTGGAATAGCATAATCAAAATATACTTAACAAAAGAAGCAACCAATGAATGCAAAAAAGAAAAAGAAAAGGAAGATCCTTGGTCTTTAAGCCATAGATTGCTTACTACTAATAATGAGGTGGATTTCATGATAAAATCAGAAATATTCTTCTTTCCTCTTCCTGTATTTTTTCAGGTTTTGAAACTTTTAGTTCGCATGTTGAAAAATTGTGCATTCCAATAGTTAAAATCATTTTAACAACAACAAAAAATAGGCACTCTGATTAGACTGCATTTTACAGGCTGTAGGACACTTGGACCCGCTTGGTTTTTACTCCAGATTTCACTGTTGTCCCACCCAGCTTTTTCCTCCATCAACACACCAGTGCTGTTCCTTCCCTACCAGCCAGCCAGGTAGATGGGAGAGGCAGGTGCAGCCTTCATAGTCAGTAGTTCTCTGATGTGAAAAGGGGCAACACAGTCATTTAAAGTGATCCAATCCCTTTGCATCTTACAAAATCAAACAGCTAAAAGAAGTAAATGCTTGTGGAATGTACAGTGCATATTGAAGGTATGGGCCTCATTATGATGGGCCTGCTTCTTCTCTGTCCAATCATTGCTTTGGAAGTCAGTGGATTTTTCTCTTGCATTTCTGTCTTCTTCAATTTTGAATTACTGAATTTCTCAGTCTCGGCCATATCAGATTTGTCAGCCATGGTTGTGGAGGAAGCTGAGCGAGGTGCACGAAGGAGAGGAGTGTGAGCTGCTCAGTGATCACGCTTCTTCTTTCCTCTTCTTAAGCAATAGTATCATTGCTTGCTTACAGTCCCATTTCTGAGTAATTGCCCTGACATTTTAGGGTTTTACAAGGCCTATGAGATTGATCATTAGTTGGAAATTAAGAAGAACTCTAAAAGCTTTGCTTCGTCTGCTCTGTCTCCTTATTTACAACATTCTTCCATGAGGTTAAGAAAGCTCCAATGCAGGAAGGAGGCACTAAAATATCAATCACAGAAACATAATAATTTCAGAGTCAAAGGAAACATTGAGTATAATTGAGTCTAACACCAACATTTGAGACAAAAATAAAATAAAACATTGAAGCTCAGACAAGAACAGGGGCTGGCAAAGGATAGTTTGTAATCAGAGGACTAGATCACTTCTATGGAGAATTGGGAACTACAGGCCAGAGGAACGAGGTAACCTATGCAATCCTTTCATACCTGAGATTCTTCACGTCAGCGTGGGCCATGCTCTTTTGTGAGCCTGACTCGTGGCCTGGGTGTCCGCAGTCAGAGCTCTAAAAGCAGTGTACAAAAACAACATGAAGCCAGTGCTTTGAAAAACTGAAAAAAGAGCACCAGAAGGTCTGGTCTACGAGTTGTGGAATGAGAGCCAGTGAAAGCAATGGAGATGTGGTCTGAGCGACAGACAAGAGTTTTAGTTGTTCAGAGCTCGCTATTAGGCAAATGGGTTTCTTAAAGATACCTAACCCTCTGTTTTCATTTTCGAAAAACAAACAGAAAAGTTCTCAGATTAAAAAAAAAAATTCAAGGAGCCATATGCCATGGACACAGCTCTCTGGAAGCTTCGCAGAGAACACGGCATTCTGGAACACCTAATTGAGTACCCTGCTCTCCTTACAACACAGAGGAGGGTCCCTGGCAACCTGCCCCCATTACAGAGCTTGTGCTCAAACTTTAGGCTTCCCCAGGGCTGGCCAGGATGGTTTTCATTTAGACCTGGTTGGGCCCCCCAAGTTGAACGCTTGGAGATTGCTTCTGAATCAACTCTGTCATGCAATACTCGGGGTGCCAGATTTGAGGGGGGAAAAAAAAGCCAAACAAGAAACACTCTTGAAGTCCAGAAATGCTTGGCTCAGCCTGTGCACATAATAAAAAAAATAACAAAGAGGAAAAAAGTGTGTGTGTTCTTATAAAATATGGAGTCGGTGTTTTAATTTATTATTAAACTTCAATGTCAAACCTCAGTCACAGCTGTTGCTAAATGCATCCTGAGAAAGAGCTGGGAGGCACCGGTAAGTGCCTACGTTGGGATTAGCTGAATTAAATTGCTGTTGGACAAAGAAAGCTGTGGATTTCAAAACCCAGGCTAATTACCCAGACAGGGCAGCCCGACCGACCACTGGCTACCTTCAAGAGAAAGACTGGATTCCATATTCAGTTTAGTAACTTAAGCCACCCTGGGAGTCCAATCTCTACTGACAACCCACACTCAGAACAGGCTGTCCTCAGGCTTAGTCTACAGAACTCAAGAGGAAGGGGAGGCGAGGAGAAATTTCTGTCTGCCCTTTAAAAGTGCAGCTGAGCTCAGGCCTTAAAAAGACAAAGGAAAGATTCCCATATACTTGTTCTTGACCTTTTCTGCAACTCAGGCTCCAGGATTTAAAGGGTTTTAAATCAGAGTGTCTCCACCCTGTTTGGAGAGTGTCATGGAAATCTGCAAACGAGTCATGTTTTACTTTGACTGCAGCCTGTGAGGATGCAGGGTGAGCCTCTATCTTCTGTGCCTGTCCCCCACCCTTATTTTGATGGCACTGTGCCAGCTTTTCAATGGTTGACAGGTTTAGTGATTAACCTCTGTTTTGATGTGGGTGTGGAGGTTTTGAATGCAAGCTGTAGAAATGGATTGCTTACAGCCTGACCTCACTGCCACTGTTAAAAATTACACAAGCTCAGTTTAGCCCGAGTCTATCCCTGCATATGAAAGACAGATAAGAAAGGGGACTGGATGAAAGAAGGTGAAGGGATTAGCCAAAGGACATATATCTATAACCTGTGGCCACAGACAACATGTGGTGATGGCTAGAGGGAAGGGAGACTGGGGTGTGGGAGGAGGGCAATGGGGGAGAAAATGGGGACATCTGAAATAGTATCAATAATAAAAATAAAGAAAAAAGAAAAATATCAAACATCTGTGGAATTCTTACTCTATAAAATATGAAAGCACTGTATGCTAATATTTTTATTCTTATGAAGTAGGTAGTCTTCCCATAATCATCACCTCCCTTTTACTGAGAGTAGAGGACAGAGAGATTGAGTAATGTGCCCCAGTGGACAAGGATTTAAACCCAGCAAGTTTAGCTCCAGTGGTGAAGGGCTTAATGACTATGCTACGTGGCTTCTCCAACTTTGATAGAAAAGAACAGTACCACGCTCCAAGGAGATGCTGAAATGAGCTCTACATATGCAGGTTTTATTTAGCACAGTGCCCGGACTATAGTAAACACTTAATAAATAAATGCTAGCTATAATTACTCATGAGGGTGATGAGATATGACAGGAGAACTGGATGATGGTGATAACGACAAAACTTGGGAGAATATACAACCATCTTTCATAAGTATATGTCACTTTTTCGGGGTAGGAATCCAGGACAATGAAGGGTTTTTTTTTCCCACCTTGAGCTGATAGAAATGGAATGGTGCTTCCACCTCTTTTAAAAATCAAACCTCTGCCCTGGCTGGTGTGGCTCAGTGGATTGAGTGCTGGCCTGTGAACAGAAAGATCGCTGGTTTGATTCCCAGTCATGGCATGTGCCTGGGTTGTGGGCCAGGTCCCCGTCGGGGGGTGTGCAAGAGGCAACCGATTGATGTGTCTCCTGCACATCAATGTTTCTCTTCCTGTCTTTCTCCCTCCCTTCCCACCTCTCTAAAAATAAATAAATAAAACCTTTGAAAAAATAAATAAAATCAAACCTCTATTTAGGGTCCCACTATTGCTCCATTACTGTAAATGGGAAGGGAAGAAAAACAAAGAAAAAAAGTCAAAGCATGAATTTCTCTAGCATCTTTCCCCAAATATGATTTATATCCTGGGCCCTGGACTAGGTGATTCCCACAACAAATTCGCTAAATCGGTCTTACTTTACAGTGTAATAATTAAGATTTTTGAGCATTAAAGAGGCTGAAAAACCTGCTGAGCTACCACAAGCCACAACCTCTGACCCAGGATTTATTACAGTCCCATGGTGCCATGCTACTCTGGTGGTAATCAGTAGTTATTGGAGGAAAATAATTGAAATAAAATGAACTGCATAGTGTCCTAAGGTTAAGAATTATCCCTGCTGCTTCACAGCATTCTCTCATTTGACCAACGTTTGTTGAGCATTTGCTGGAGAGGAGGCCTGGGCTGTCCGCGAGCTTCCCTCAGCCCTGGGCAGCAGGTGTTCAGAAAGTGGCCAGTGAAAAGCAGGGCTCCTGGGCTGTGATAGGAGGAGGCAGCTGTTCAGGAAGATATTAAACAAGGACCCGGATTCATAATTCCAAACAGTTGGGAATCTGTTGTTTTAAATACCCTTCAGTTCCTTTTTATTTCTCTGTAGGTAAAATTAGCTCAGTTGCCAAGAAACCTATCAGGGGTGATAAGTTCTTTACTAAACAGATGCACAAATTTGTTGTGAAATGAATCTCAAAAAGACTGTTCCTTAAAACTTCAACTTATGTTTGCACAATATAAGATGGGTCCATTGAAATATCCCCAAAATGTTTTCACGTTGAAATAATATAAATTAAGAGAAGAACACACAAAGATTTAAGGACTAAACATAGTCCCTAGCATTTTCTCCTACCTTGCTAATGGCAGCAGCAAGGAGCAGGGGAAACACCATGGATTTGGCATTTGATTCTGATTCAAATTTTCATTCTGCCAATTGGCAGCAATGCAATTTGCTTCAACTGATATAATTTCTAGGGACTTTGGTTTCCTCCTCTACAAAAATCATATTTTTACCACCATTAAATACTATAAAGTATACAGAAGTTACAGGTGTAAAGCAAGGTAGCATTCCGTGATCTTTCCACATTGCCTTCTCGTGTTTTTTTCTTCTTCTCTTACTCTCCCTCCTTTTGTCTTACATCTCCACTCCCAGGATTTGCTTTTATATATGACCTGGATATATGTTTTCTGACACTAAGAGAATAAGACCCTATTGATTAATTAAACAAATATTTATTAGTACTAACTTATGGCTGACAAATTCTTGAATGCAAGGGAAGGAGTCTTAAAAAATATTTCCTATTTTTCTCAGTCCAAACTCCTTGCTACAATTGATTCTTGAATGTTTTTGCTGTAGTCTCCATCTTCTCTGTGTAGCTGCAACGTAACAATTTCTTGCCATATGAGAAGTGAATTCAACCTCAAATTCAACCTCTGTTTCTCCCCTTCCTCAAACATTCTGTGCCTATGTCTTCCTTCCTCAAAATGTTTTCTCACATGAAATGCACTGACCCTCCGTCCGTCCTTCAAGGCTCACACCATGTGAGCACGATATCCTCCACGATACCTTCCCCCCATGTCCCTTCCAGGGCTCTATCTTTAAATACCCAGAGCGTCAACAATTCCTATTATACATTTTGCTACTTGATTAAACTGGAGAATATTGTTCATGCATATTGGGTTTCATCCCAATCAGATTGTCTTAATTTACCACATACCCTATGATATTCCATTGGGCACACAGTAAGAACTTAATAAATTCATGGTGATTCATTGAAAGTTACTGGTTTGATAGGCAAAATTAAAAATGCTTGACCATTTCCTGGATACTTATTAATTTTTTTATGACTTATTGAGTACTTATCATGAGTTTGGCATTGTTCTAGGAACTAAAACCAAAGTAAGCACACTACCTCATTTATCTTCCCTGCAGAGCAAGTGTCCTTTCCTCGGACTTTTCTCCTGAAGTTGGCTGCTTTCTGTGCATTGGCAAGGGACAGCTGTATGCTTGGTTGAATAGACTAGGCCTGAAACCCAGACACTCTGAAGGTCAAATCCTGGCTCTTCTGTTTACTTTCTGTGCAACTTGGGACAATATTCTTATTCCCCCTGTACCTCTAGTTCTGCCACTATAAAACAGAGGGAGTCATGTATAACTTACAGAGTTGTCATGACAATGGAATAGATAGCATATGTAAATACAATGCCTAAATCTAACTAAACATATCAGACGCTCTGAAAATGTTAGTCCCTTTTCCTGGGGCCCAGTGATTTGGGAAGAAGAGGGCATCTCTCCCAGGGGAATGTATAGACATTTGGAATTACATTCGAAGTGGAGCAGGTGAGCAGCCTTAAAGGCTGAAGGTACCTCTCTGCCTTGTGTTTAAGAATTCTCCAAAGTTCCTCAGCTGGGACCACTACAGAGAAAATGTGGACGCAGAGACTTTGATTATTATCTTTATTCAGGAGGAGAACAGAGAAAACTGTTGATTTATTCTATGGGAGCGGGGAGAAATTGACATTATTTCTAATTGTCTGTATCTCTTTCTAATTGACTTAGTCCATTAGCCTTAAAGGGCAAATTAATAACAGTTCAAGCGTGTTTCACCCCTCTGTCATAAGGATTACACAGTGTGCGAAATTTCTGTAGCTGTAAATGAGACGATTTCAGGGAGTATGAAAACAGAGCATTGAGGTTCTGCGAAGCCCTGCACCAGGCCAGGATGGGGGAGATGTAACCAGACAGCTGCACGTGTGAGAGAAGATTAGCAACTTCAGTTGACTGCCAGCCCAACATGACTCACCAGTGCAGGGAGGCTGCCAAGAGGATAATTTGATCTGGGGCTGAATTAACGGGACTGTAGTGTCCAGACCAAAGGGAGTGATCCTCCTGCTGTCTCGACATGAATCAGACCACACCTAGTGTACTGCAACTCGTTTACCCCAAGCACCCCATGTCTTTACGGTGTACAAAGAGGAATTTACCGTATTACGGAAATGGATTGTCTAATGCTTGTATTAAAAAGCATAATCCTTTACCTTACCTTTCCTCTAGCATTAACCACACGAGTTGTGCTGTTATTTTATAGGTGGATGGCCGTATCTTTGAGGGCTAGAAATGTGTCTTTCTATTTTATGTCTGATTCTACCTTTTCAAGAAAATGGATCAGGTTCTGGAAGCAGTGTCTACGGATGGAGATTGAACATTGTAGTCAGACAGACCTGAACTCAAATCCTGTTTTAAGATATTATGAATAAAAAAGAAACCAGGCAGTTGGCTCTTATAATGTCCAGTTTTATGTTTTGAGGTGAGAGTGTTTTTCTTCAGAGTTCTCTGAACCCCCAACTTACCAGACACAAACCCATAGATATATGCCATTCTGGTATTCCTTTCATACGGAGCAGTAAGCATGGAACCCTGGGAGTTATGCCTCCATAATAAAGGGATTTTGGAAGTTAGCTAGGTAAGGAATGGGGCAATGCAGAGATGAGAAGATTCCTAATCTCTGGTAAGACAGCATACTAAAGATTTTAGGCAGAGTGATAATCAGGTACTAGGGATCAGAGAAAATCCCTTTTCAAGTCAGCTGAATTAGAGCAGATGAATTTTAAAAACTATCAAATTATCCCCACTACCCTCTCTTTACAACCCGTTGTAAATCTGAACATAAAATTGAACTCACAGCCAGAGGAGCAGAGAGAGAAGCCAAGGGCAGTTCCCACAAAGATCTGTTGGCAAATACCATGTCTGGAGAGATCTTTCCTTCTCTCCAAATTAATAAAGAGCAAAAACTAGTCCCAACATCAGAAACCACGGGGCCAATAAATATAGGAAAGAAAAGATGATGTTTTTCTGAAGACTCAGAAGAATGACTTACTTCTAAGATGTATTTATATAGGAAGCAAAGGAAATTTTAAAATAACATGTGAAAATAGTATGTGACAGATTCTTTAAGGAAACAGGAGCAGAAATTCTAGCGCAATAACATCTGAGAGAAAGAAATGATGGAATAAGAAGAGACAGCTCGCACTAAGATAATAAATGAAACAAGGTGAAATATGCAAAGAAAATAAGGACAGTTACATTAAAATACAATAGAAATAGTAGAAAGTAAAACAAATATTTGAGAATTTTATCAGAGAGGTTCCAACCAGGATAAATCAGTGATGAGGAAGACAAGTGTGAAAAAAGCTTGCAAAAAAAAAAAAAAAAAGGAAAAATGATTAAAAAAAAGGAAAGAAAATGATAGAAATAGCAATGATGGCCATGGAAGACATAGATCACAGACACAGACTAAGAATTACAGGTATTAACACAGAAGGTAACAGGACGATCTTACGTGGGTTGAAATAATAATGATACAATCAAAGGAAAACTTACTTCACTGATAAAAGACTTGAGTGAACAGTTGGAAAGAGACCGCCACATCCCCAGAGAAACTGATTATTAAAACATTCTCATATATATACTCTCTGAACAAAACTTTATACTTTAAGGATAAAAAAATAATACTAAAAAATATTATTGGTTTATACAGCTCAGGTTAAAGCACGATTTTTTAGATAAACCAAATGGTTGGAAGCCTATGAAGGAACTCTACTGAAAATGAGACTGATAAGTGGGATAGGAAATGCAAGGAAAGTAAAAAAAAAAAAAAAAAAGGAAAGATCCACCGTGAGGTATGAGAGAAAGGCCTATGTAGAAATACATGAAAGGCCTACCTAAGCCTTTCTCAGTGTCCTAAGTCAGTCAAATACTCTCGTAATAGGTTCCATAGTATACATATCTTGGGTTTTTTTTTTGATTTTTTAAAGGCTTATTTAATTTTAGTAAGTTAATTTTATATGTCATGAGCTTTTCTTTTTTTAACTTTTATTTTTTATTGTTATTCAATTACAGTTGTGTGCCTTTTCTCCCCATCCCTCCACCCCACCCCAGCTGAACCCACCTCCCTCCCCCACCTCCACCCTCCCCCTTGATTTTGTCCATGTGTCCTTTATAGTAGTTCCTGTAATCCCCTCTCCTCACTGTCCCCTCCTCACTCCCCCCTGCCCATTGTTAGATTGTTCTTAACTTCAATGTCTCTGGTTATATTTTGTTTCCTTTTTTCTTCTATTTATTATGTTCCAGTTAAAGGTGAGATCATATGGTATTTGTCCCTCACCGTCTGGCTTATTTCACTTAACATAATGCTCTCCAGTTTCATCCATGCTGTTGCAAAGGGTATAAGCTCCTTCTTTCTCTCTGCTGCATAGAATTCCATCATATCTTGTTTTAAAAATATTTCAAAGTATCTTTGCTAATTGGAAAAATACTTATATTGTCATAGAAGATGGGCTAAATCCTGGAAGAAATAACTCACATAATTACTCCTGGTTAACACACTTTGAAAATATTCACCACTGTTATTAGACAAGGCAAATAAAAACAACATAAAAAAAAACATTGATTTTGAAGAAAACTAAAAATAAACACCTGATGACCTGTAAACGTGACCGGCGTGTTGCTGTGGCAGAGTCTCCGCAGCCTCCTCGGAAGGCAATCTGGAAAAAGCAACACTCGTCAGCGCCTGACTACGATTCTCACACCTTGATCCCAGTAATCGCGTTTCTTGGAGTGTGTATTGGGGGAAACGTGGAGATTCTGATGAACATGCACGTGCAAAGCCTTACTACTCACAGTATTCTTCATTATAGGAATGACAGAGATAGACTGACAACAAGGATATGGTCAATGTATGATAGCCTATGTGACATTATATAATCTATAATTAATTACATTGGAAGTATTCACATTATAATATGTATTCAAAGCAAAGGAAAAAATAGGATTATTGTAACCTTACTTTTTTCAGTATATAATTTTGTATTTTTCCAAAACATCCACATAAGCCTAGATTAGGTATATCAAAAATTAGGTGTATCTATTTCCTTGGGGTGTAGATTTCCTGCAGCAGCATCTGAACTAGGAACAAAATTGCTGTGATAGCTTTACTTTGTAGGTGAGATGATTTATGATATTTAAATGTTCTGTGTTTATTTCCGTTTTTATACTTTACTCTTCATTATAATTTTTTTAAGAAAGCCTACCTTCAGTAATTCCCCAGCCTTACTGATATATACATCCTCGTATATTCTTGCTGAAGATAAACTTGGCACTAAAAAAATACCAACAAAAACAAAGCATGCAAAAAACAGTCTTTCTCTGTTAGGCGCTTTGGAAGACATAAGCCTGCGGGCAGTGCTGACTGCCCACCTGAGGGAAAAAGACAGAGATGCCTAAGGAAGGAGAGGACACCTATAAAAAGTAACGTATGAGTGTCACTGATGCTGGGCTCTCCTGTTGTTGTTTTGGTCCACCAATCTTTGCACAAATACTACTCTGTTTATTTTTAAATTTCTCTAAATTTTTTCCTGATTATATACCATATTTTTGGGACCATAAGACACACCCAGGTTTTAGAGGAGGAAAATAGGAAAAAAAATTTTGAAGCAAAAAATGTGATAAAATATTTAATAACATAAATAACCCCCTCCCGTCCAGTGAGCCAGGTAAGCTACATTCGGACTATGATACGCAAACCCATTTTCCTCCCAAATTTGGGGGTGGGGGAAGTGCATCTCATAGTCTGAAAAATGCGGTAAGTAAATTGATGGCATAGCCAGTAATGTTTCTAAACTCTCATAAATTATATTTTGTAGATTACTTTGTGTTTCCTACATAATTATCTGTGTTAACTGCCAATTTGAATCTTTTCAATCTTTATAATTTTATTTATTTTTCTTCGTTTGTGAAATGGGTAGAATTTGAAGTAGAATATTAAATTAAAAGTGATAGCATGTTTCTAATGTATCATCATTAAATAAAATGTTTATTTAATGATCACCATACTCATCAGCTGCCCCATCATATTTTCCTGAATCTCATTGATGGTCTGAAATCTCCTCCCTTTCAAAGGGGATTTTAGTTTTGGGAAAATCCAGAACTCACTGGGCATCAAATCTGGGATGTAGAGAGACTGAGTCACCTGGGTGATTTGATGTTTCGCCGAAAGCTCTGCATGAGATGTGGTGCATGAGTGGGCTCATTGTTGTGATGAAGCTGCCAATCACCAGTTGCCCATAGCTGTGCCCTTCTGAATCATCTGAATAGTTTCCACGGAGGAATGTTAAAGCTCAATGCAAAGTTTGATGGAAATTTTTTGTTCTACTCTCTCTGTCATCTTGAATGCACGGCCACACAGTACACACGCTCACTCTAAGGCATGTGCCGCTCCCACTGACTAGTACGGTGAAGTCATTATTGTTCACACATGTGCATTCCAGTTCATCCTCTTTGGCTGCCAGGTTACACAGATGTGGCGTGAAGCATTCTTATTATATTAACAATGGCTGGACTTTTTCTCGATGGACCTCATATACTGAACTAGAGTCAGAAAACTTTATTCTCATCTTATTTCTGCAACTCATTATATGAGACCTTGGTCAAATCACTTAAATTTTCTCTGAGATTGTAACATAAAAGTGATCAGAAAGGGCTTTCTATAAAATAGCTTCAAGCACCAGGCTGAAAAGTCATCATTAAAGACATGTTGGGAGTGAGGATGGGAGGACTAGAAACTTTTTCAGCTTTTAAGACTTGCCTTGAGAAGCGACTTTTCCTTTGTGGGGAATATGGTACGTGATAAGAGCAGATGATTAAATCGCTGGAGATGATTGAGGTCATGAGGGAATTCCCTTGTAGGAGTCTCACATCTGTGTGTGTGCGTGTGTGTGCGCACACACGTGCATCGGCCATGGGGGGAGGTTGGTACCAGAAGAAAACACACCTAGTGTGTTTCTCCAAGCCAGTCTTTTAAATAAAGAAACGGGTAAGATGAAACGAAACAAAACAAACAAACAAACAAACAGAATAACTGCCATAATAACTACAACAAAAGACAACTAGCAGAATTTAGCAAGAAACAAAACAAAAAAGGCAGGCATTCCATTCTTCTTCAACTTAGTATCCACACAGTACTCTCCCACGTCTACAGCAAGAATCTTGAATAATGAGAACCAATATTGGAAACAAAGGCTATAAGTGTCTGAAAAAAAGCCATCTGTATCAATCGACTCACATTAACTGAGCACTTATTATATATACGTCAGGCAATTTGCTAGGTGTTGAGGATACACCTATGGGAAAGGAAACTGACCCTGAGGCCCTCTAGAATTTGCTTTTGGCTCTGAAATTCTATGAAAACAAAACCCTCTCCTTAGAATTGCAGTTTACGATTGAGTTTTCTCAGATGTTAAATCAAGTACAAGGAGGCCACAACCTGAAGGCCTCCTCCAAAAATCTCAGTTGGGTTATTTCTCTGGTGGAGGAAGGGAGAGGACAAAGTTGGCTTTGGAGGATGGATTGGACATGTTAGTCATGGAAAAGTAAATGTACTCAAGAATTTAGGCCTTGGGAGGCTTTTGTGAGGTGGTTACCAATTGCTCGTGGAAAGAAAATCAAAGTCTCTCCAGAGTTCTACATCACACATGAAAAATAAAGGCACAGCTTTATAATTGGCAGGAGCAGTTCTCGTCATCATGCAAAGTGAACACGGCAGAGTATGACTTACTTGTTTTCCTTTTTCACCGCTCCTTCTGAAGCAACTTAACTTCTAACTTTGAACACAATCTCTTGTCTTATCACACATGCCTACTGTATGGTGGAAAGATAAAGCCTGCTGACCACAAAACCAAAAATCTCACCAATGAACAGAGATGTTTTAAGTGGATCCCAGAGTAGGAGAAGCTCCCGGAATAGGAGGCCTCACCATAATATCTGTGACAGTACTGTACCTCGGGTTTAAAATAATCCCTATGGCATGCTGCATCTTGTCGCTTCCCGATGGAAATAGCTCACACCAGCTGTTTCTTTCCACTCCCAACAGCCCTAAGTGAGTAAATACGAGACAAACGGCTGGCTATTTAGTCATCTTGTTGGCATCTAGGTTCTACACTGGTCTCCTTCAGTTAGAAAAATATTTGGTGTATCCTGGTTCAACCTGCCACACTCATATTTACAGTCCGAAAACACAGCCCTCTTTCTTAAAATATCCTGAAATGAGTAGTGCAGAAAGGCCAGGAGTACCACGGGCCAAGGGTTAACACAAACTCCGGCTTTTGTCCACTGTGCAGGCAGTGTTCGTCCTTGGCAAGTCTGAACCCTCTCCAAAAGCAGTGGCCTGAACTACACCTACCTGCCAGCAAATCCGTGAGCTACAGTGTGCGTGTTTCATTTCCCAGACACTAGGCAAGTTCAGCTTAACTCGGAGGGGCTTTGCTTAATGGTGAGGAGAGGACTCCAGACTCTTCTCCACAGGCCTCCGCTTTGAAGTTGACAGCCTGGCCAGAGTAGAGAGTAGGGCATTTCCAGTCTCCCTTGACAGTTGCAGCCTCCGATAAAGTAAATAAACCTCATATGGGCACTTTCTTTCCTCCTTATCTCCTGCCAGCAAGGGCTGTTTAGTGTGGCTCACATTTGTGGTCGCATGAGGCTATGGAAAACTCTGCCGTCTGGCTAGAAAACGGGATGGTTGTTTACATTATGATGGAAGACAGGATAGGATCATTAAAATAAACGCTCCGACTTCCTGTCACTTCCTTTCTTTATCTAGTGTGGCTAACACGTCCCCACACAAAGGACCCTTGGTGTGGGCTGCTCCGCCTCGGTCTGTCATCTGGATCAATTCTTTCCTCTAAAACAAATAATTAGAGTGTAGTGAGCCTTCCTCTTCTTATTTTAACCTTTTCTGTCGGACTTGTAAATTCACATACTTAAGTGGGAAACACTCCTTTAGTGAGGCTATCACCATCATTTAGGGACCCAGGTTTTATCTGCAACTAGAACAATCTTTTTGAAATAAAATAAGCATGAACTCCAGTGATACATGAAACCTCATAAATCCCAGGTATTTATGACAAAGGACAGAACAGTTATAATGACAAAATCAAACACTGTTTTCTAGCAGAGAGATGAAGTAGTACCCCCTACCTTCTACTGCAACCTATGAGCCATTCTTAGGGTTTGGGGTTTTTTTTTTTTGCAAGATGCATGTGTGTGCTTGTGTGGGAGCATGCTGTGTCTCAGCACTCTGTCTATCTGCATGGCTCTCATCAGTGCCCTTCCCTAAGGAGCTCAATGCTGTTCCCAGCTGAACCCCACAGCCCATGACAGCTGGAATGACAGCTGGAACCTGTAGGACACAGGCACAAGGAGAATAAGCTCTCTCTCTTCTGGCTGTGCTCTGCCCCTCCGAGTGACTTTCCTGGTTAGTGACAGCCTGTCTGCCCAAGGCTAAGATCACTGTACTCACCAGGAGAGTGCACTTTGGTTTTTGTAGTTTCCCATTCTGACTTATTTTAGCATCTTTCTCATTCATTCTCAACAGTCCTTTTCCTGAGAGTCTAGTTTGCTCTTATCTGATCCTGGGAGAGTTCAAACCATAGTTGTTAGAGATGTTTAGAGAAGGCAGTGAACAGGGAGAAGGAGGTGTCAGGGAGATAGGAAACTTGAGTCGAACCTTGAAGTGTGAGTGGGGTTTATTGTATTCTTCTTCTAAATCCCCTAGTTTGTGGGGTTTTTTTTTTTGAAAGCTTTCGAAATTACAGCCCCGTAGAATGTCAGAGCTAAAGGAAACTATATGGTCCTGATATAAATCATCCTCCATGTGAGATGGCAAGATTTAAAAAAGTATTTAGCTTAGAATAAATCTATGAAAGAAGACATAATCTCCCGATCCCGGCGGTGGTGAGCTGTTGGAACGCGTCATCAAGCAGAGCTGCCACATGGCATGAGGAAGGTGCCATTGTCACGTGCCCAGGTAAATGGAGCTGCCTGGAGTAGGGCCATGCCAACCCCGTGTGACCACACATGGTGGTCCTCCTTCCAGGGGCACCTGGTGTCTCTCAAGTTTCTGACAAGGAAGTCGGCCTGTGTATCAGAGAACCCTTGCGTGTCTCGGACAATGAACAGATGTAAACCTGTGACTGATTTGTTTGACTTCAGTTGCCCTGTATCCTTGTTTTGTCCCCTTTCGTGACTCCGAAGCTTCCCTTTCTCCCCCATATCCCAGCTGGTACCTCTTCTAAGACATCTATATTTTTATTTTCACGTGCTTTTATCTCCAGGCTAATCTTGAATATTCTTTCTAAATATTTTTGGCCATCAACAGGTTTTTCGTTTTGTTTTGTTCAACATTGTAATCCTAGGTTGTAAAACTGGGTGCTGTCCAGTAAATGTTAAATATTTACTAAAAAAATGATGTTAGCTTCCTTTCTCTCTGATTCCTCAGCATCTTGACTAGAAATAGATGTGATAATGGTGAACTGGATCTTATTTTTTATGAACTCCTAGATTGAGGATTATTTTTTTCTCCACCCTAACAAGAATCCCCACATTTCTAGCTTCCTTTAACTAGTTCCATGTTCTAAAACAGAATCTCTGTGAGTGAAATCTTGCAATCTGCATATCTACTTATCTCTAGCAAGCATCCTAGGTGAATTTTTATATAACAATTCATCAAAATTTTATAACAATTGAATAGAAAGGTGGCAGAAAATGAAAACTGGAATTAAAGCATAATAATTAATAGAATATATGGTAAACCATAAACTGTGTTGAAAAAATATGCAATGGAGAAGAGTCTTCATAGTTTAGTAGAGTTTAACTTATTCACAGTGAAGATAAAATATGTTCAAATATGAGCACTTTGAAAATGTTGGAAAGGCCATATCTCTTCAAGGTAAAAATAATGAATTCTCAAAATAATAACTGATTCGTGACCAGAGCCTTTCTTATCTGAGGGGCAATGTTTACAGTATTCAGGGGTGGGGGGAACCCTGTAGAAATTGTTTCCATCTTTTATTTCTCAGAGATATGATCCTTCAAGTTAAAATTAGAAATTGCCACTAAAGAAAGAGCTAGGTTTGAAATATAACTTACTACAACTTCCTAAATATTTAAAGCTTCTGTATCATTTTAGGAAAATGTTGACTTGTGATATTTGTGTGTTGCCTCTAAAATAACCTTCTTGCTCTGACCAGTGTGGCTCAGTCAGTTGGGCTTCCTCCCACAGAGTGAAAGGTTGCCAGGTCGATTCCCAGTCAGGGCAAATGCCTGGGTTGTGGGTTCAGTCCCCCAGTCAGGCATGTACTAGAGGCAACTGATCAATATTTCTCTCCTTCTCTTTATCCTTCCTTTCCCCTCTTTCTAAAAAAAAATTAAATAAGTAAATATTTAAAAAAATAAAATAACCTTCTCTTTGAATTAGGAAAATTTCTAAGTATTAGTCAAGACTGATCCATTTAGAAAGTGAATTTATAACATCAAGGTCTTTTGTAATACAGCTGCTTCAAAATGATGTACTTGAATTGCCGTGAGTGGTGTGCCGGTAAGTATACTCAACTCATTTGTAGCATTTGTCCATTTCTAGAGTACAAGTACTCCCACTATGGCCAATTTCAAGCCGCCAGTGTGACTTCATTGAACATGGTGTGGAGAAGAAGTGACCAGTGGTTCTCCATCATGTAGTATATCTACCACCCAGATATGACAAATAGGAATAACTTCGAAGCATAGATGATAGTAAAATGTTGTAACAAATTTAGCGAGTGATTCATTTTGAGTATAAACTTTGTTTCTAATATCATTTATTTAATCACCAGTTAATATAATTCAAATTGTAATAATGGCGATGTTAAACAACAGCCTTGCAAAATTCCTGAAAATCTGTTGGTTGGGTTTTGTGATTTGGGATGAAGTGGCTAAATCACACCAAAGAAACTCTCCAAAGCTAAATGTGTTGAAGCCAGGGTCCAAGTTTTTCACACAGACTTACTGTCCTATGTCCCAAACAAGCGGATGTTTACTGCTGTGTACAGCTATTAACAGTGTGATAATGATGATATTTCAGTGGACAAAAATTGAAAGATTCTATGTCAGAAGTGCTGGCAGAGGTTTTACATGGCCACAAATGATGTTTTCAATAAAAAGAAAAAGAAAACAGAAAATTTCTTTTTTTTTTTTTTCATGTTTTAGGTAACTAGTTGCACTCACGTGAATATTCTTCCTTCAAGCTAACTTAGATAGACTTAAGCACAACCAGACTATGTGGAGGAAATGAGAGCTGTTTCATGGGAAACTGTTAAAACTTGGTGCATTCTGTGTCTGTGGTAAAGTCATGACATAAAAATTTCCTTCTGCGGCTGCTTTGAGGCCTCTGGGACATCTGTCCTTAGCTCTTCCCTTCATTTCCCAAGTTGTTCCTAGGCCTATTCCCAGAATGACTATCCAAGGAGATTCCTGCCACGCAGAATGGAAAGGAGAAAATAGGTACATCACAATAATTGCGTGAGAAATCATTCTAATCGAACGTGTTCAAACTGGTCTGTAACCACCTGCTTACCTGGTTAGCTCACTCTGGTCAACATTATGTCATCTACCAAAATACAATCAGAATCTCATGATTTCTTAAGTATAACTTGTCTTAGTGTGTTTGGGCTGCTAGAACAAAATACCATAGACTGGATGGCTTGTAAATACAGAAATGTATTTTGTCACAGTTCTAGAGCAGCAATTTTAAACGTTTTCCATTTTGTGGCATGCATAAACTAATTACTAAAATTCTGTAGCACACCAAAAATATATTTTCTGCTGATCTACCAAAAAGTAGGTATAATTTTGATTCATTTACACTGAACGGCTATTGTTGTGTTGGCTGTTGTCACTTATTTATTTGATAATCTAAAGGAAAGGAGGTCAGTGCCCCTCACTAAATAGTCAAGCATTGCATGTTTTAAAAATTCTTGCAGCACACCAGTGTGCCAGGGCACAGTGGTTGAAAATTGCTCTTCTAGAGGCTGGGAGGTCCACGGTCAAGGTGCCAGCGGATTTGGTGCCCAGTGAGATCCTGATTCCTGGTTCATGGACAGAAGTGTTCTTGTTGTGTCTTCACATGGTAGAAGACGCTAGGGAGCTCTCTGGGGTCTCTTTTTAAGGGCACTAATCCCATTCGTGAGGGTCCCACCCTTATAACCTAATCACCTCCCCAAAGTGTTACTTCTTAAATACTGTTACATTGGGGGGTAGATTTCAACATATAAATTTGGGGGGGGTCACAAACATTCAGTCTATAGTATACCTGATGGTTACTATTATTTCTATGTCACTGTAAACCCTAAAAACAACTAAATGATTAGTTTAAAAAGCATAAATTCTGTGTGTATATATAAAATAAGTTATAAAAAAATTCACATGAAAAACCAGAGAAGGATTTGATGTCAACTCTCAACCCAGCCCCATTACCGAATTGGAGTGTTACATTTTATCTGGTGGTTTTTGCAGGCATTGATGATTATTGCTCGATTAGCTTACTATCACTGCTGTAATAAATGACCACAAATTTAACAGCTTAACAACAACTTGTCTTATAGTTCTGTAGGTTAAAATTCCAATAAGTCTCACTGACCTAAAATCCAGGTGTGACCAGGGCTGCATTTTTTCCAGAGGCTCTAGGGGAGAATGTTTCCTTGCCTTTCCCGGTTGCTGGAGGCCACCCACGTTCCTTGGCTCCTGGCCTCTTCCCCCACTTTCAAAGCAGCAATGTTGCATCTCTCTGTGCCCTCTTGCCATTTCACCTCTTCCACAGATGTCTCTTTTAAAGACCCTTGTGATTACATTGGTCCCACCTGGATAACGCAGGATATGCTCCCTATTTTAAGATTGGCTGATTGGCAACCCACATTTCCTCTGCAATCTTAATTCCCCTATGTGATGTAACTGATGAAATTCACAGGTTCAAAAGATTAGGACATAGATATCTTGGAGGAAAATTATTCTTCCTACTATAACCTGTGGGTCAGAATGACCTGGAAAGCTCATTAAAACACAGATTTGGAAGCCCTGTCTCCAGCATCTCTGATTTAAGAGCTATGGGGTGGCTTCGAAGAATTTGCATTTTAACAAGTTCTCAGGTGATGATGCATCTCAGATAGTGATGCATCTACTCAGGGAACTACACTTAAAAAAATAACTTCTAGGTGGATTATTTTATTAGGGAGTGCAAAATACTGATGTTGTTTTGAAAGGAATTCCTGTTTTCACTGGTGTTGCTAAGTTAAATACAGGGTATGCAGTGCGATTTGAGTTTCAGATAAACAGGAGTAGGTTTTTAGTATAAGTATATCCCATGTGATATCTGGGACATACTTACACTAAAAAGTTATTTCTTGTTTATCCGCAATTCAAATTAAACTGAGTACTCTTAGTTTTTATTTGATAAATCTGGCAGTCCTAGTTTTTGCCTAGAAGGGAAAAACAGGGCTACTTCTATCGGTGAATATTCCATGAAGGACAAACATTTTGACATACCTTTCCCCAACCCCTTTTCCTCCCAAGTCAGCTAGCAATTCTCTACTAATCACTTGCAATGAAAAGTATAAATCCACTTTATTTTTCCCTTGTTAATAGAAATGAAATACCTAATAGGACTGACTAGATATCTTTGATATAACTTTCAGAGAATTTAGCAAGAAACAACATTATAGCTTCCTTTTTGTATGATTTCTTTATATTCCTTTTTAGGACTTCGCACAGGTATTTGTTTAGTAAGCATCTGTGTGATTGTCCCAAAGGCGTTGGTGATGTAACCGTGGGAAGTGTGCTGACACAGACAATGGAGGCAAGCTCTTTTAAAGGAGGTAAACGAGAGAATATACTAAACAAGCCAATACTCAGGCTTGATTCCCAGACTCTTTTTTAATTGAGGCAATATGAGTTGGATTATCTGTTTTTGTTTTTCTGGGGGATTTTTTGTAGCCAAAAGTTTCCCAACTTTCACAGAGGAAAGAGAGACAAGAAGAAAAAAATTGCTTCTGAGCTGTCCTTTCACTGGTCTGATTTTACCCTGAAGTTAAGAAAATCACAGTGTGGGAGGCAAGACAAATATCAAGGCCGGGCGTTTTCAAACTCTGTCCATTATTGCTGATTTTAGCATCTAAATATTTTTTTCACAGCATCCATAGACCAAAAGAAATATCTGAAAGTTTCCTTTATCAGTTAGGCCCAAACTTAAGTATTTCAGTCTTAACAACTCAGCAGCCACTTGAAAAAGATAGTATCGCATACATCGAATTAAAAAATATTTCTGTTTTATTCTTAAATAGCCACAATGGCATACTAATGAGATACGTGCCCTTGTCAGGCTTGGCAAAACTCGAAGTTGGGAATCAGAGTGGACATCCTCACCCTTAATTCCTGTTCTGCACTGATGTTTTGCCCAGTATTCGCTCTTTATATATATGGCAACCATGGAAAACCCAGCTTTGCAAATTTATGATGGCATTGAAAGGAAATGTGGTATAATCTAACGGAAAAACTGAACTTTCTGGAGCTAGAGGGGTTTTGTTTTTTTTTAGTGTCTGACAGATACAGACTATTACTATGTTTCCTTTGAAATTTTAAAATAGGTACATCGTGATGCTGAGCATCTTTTCATATGCCTCTGGGCCCTCTGTATGTCTTCCTTGGAGAAGTGTCTGTTCAACTCCTTTGCCCATTTTTTAATTGGCGTATGATCTCACCTTTAACTGGAACATAATAAATAGAAGAAAAAAGGAAACAAAATATAACCAGAGACATTGAAGTTAAGAACAATCTAACAATGGGCAGGGGGGAGTGGGGAGGGGACAGTGAGGAGAGGGGATTACAGGAACTATTATAAAGGACACATGGATAAAATCAAGGGGGAGGGTGGAGGTGGGGGAGGGAGGGGGATTCCGCTGGGGTGGGTGGATGGATGGGGAGAAAAGGCACACAACTGTAATTGAATAACAATAAAAAATTAAAAATTTTAAAAATAAAATAAAATAAAATAGGTACATCGTGGGACTCCTATAAGTTTGTTGGGGCACCTCAGGAGACTTCCATACACACTTAAAAAACTCTGGATCTAAATAAGGATTGCAATTTAATCACTCTAGACAAAGCTAGATAATAAAAACTTTTTTTCCTGCAGTGCAATAGTTATAGGCCTTATGTAAGTTACTTAACATCTCCAAGTCTCACTTGAGAAGATCTTTAGAAGAAGAATACTGGGGGAAAGGCAGAAAAGGCTGACACACACATGTGCACTATTTATATATATATTATGTTATATATATAACGTATTATAGTGTGCACCACAGATGTAAAATAATATATTGTTATGTTACATAATATTATGTCTGCATATGTACTGTGTGTGTTGTCCCAGGGCCATTATACTCTGAATTATTTTTAAAGTTTGGATATATATCCAGGGGTCAAGAACACAAGCTTTGAATTTGCTCAGACATGGTTTTTGTTTGTTTTAAACTTGTACTGAAATATGTTGTATTTCCCATGTATGTACAGGAAAGTAAAAAAAAGAATTTTAAATATACCAATGTATGAGTTTTCATAAAATGAACACACTTATGTATCCAGCCCCAAGATCAAGGAAAATGTGATCAGAACCACAGAAGCTCCCGTTATGATTACTACCCTCCTCCAAAAGAAACCACTATTCTCTTGGACGAGGGTAGTAGATTCGTTTTAGATGAATGAAATGACACCATAGATTCCTTTTGCTTGCTTTTGAAATTTATATAAGTGAAATCACAATACATCTAACTTTCTCTCTCAGGCTTCTTTTTTTTCCTGTATTTGTGAGTTTTTCTATATTGTTAAACTTACTTGTAATCAGTTCATTTTCATGCTGTGTTCTATTATTCCATTGTATAATTACACTGAATTTTACCTATTCTCCTGTTGATGGCATTTGAATAGTTCAAATTTGGGACTATTACAAATAGTGCAATTAACATTGTATAAATCTTTTCGTGAACATATACCTGCATTTCATGTGTGTCTATATACACTGGAATTGGTGCTATGCTTGTGTTCATCTTTAGTAGGTAAATATAAGTCTGCTTTTTGGGGGGAGGGATGTCTAAATACATACCTTGGAGTGGAATTACTTGTATGCCTATTTTCAACCCTAGTAAATGCTATTAAACAGTGTTCCAATGTGGTTCTACCAATTTGCACCCCCAGCGGCAATGTATGAGAGTTTCCTTAATCGTATTCGGTGAGCTTTGCAGTTTCTACCTCAGCCTTTTTAGTTGGTGGGTAGAGCACAGTTTTTGCACTTGCCATATATCCTGGGCAACATACCCTTCTGTGCCTGAGTTTTGTTGCTTGTGAGACGGGGACAGAGAGAGCACTATATTTTTAGAAATAAATGCAATACCCCATGCAAAGTTTTCAGTGCAGTGACAGGCACTGAGTACAGCATTACAAATGTTATATACCACTCATCATCATCACCACCACCACCATCATCATCATCACTACCATCATCATTGTTATCAGGAAGGATTTTGAAGCATTCGACAGAGAGAAAGCAATCTTCTAGACAAAGTAACCAGCTTGTGTAAAGGCAGTAAGGCAGAAAAGAGCCTTCTGTGTTGGAAAAACAGTGAGAACTTTCTCTCCAGGGATGTTTGGTCGGGGTGAGAGACAGAAATGTTTGACTAGCAACTCACTCAATTGTTCTGTTTCAAAACCAGGGTGATTGAGTGCCCATTTCATTGAGTAGATTATGCATCCTGACTGGGAAGCAAATGGTCAGTTATTTAAAACTGTCTGTCATGGGTGTCTCTTTCACAAGAATGAAGTCAGAACAGGGCCTGCACTGTGCAGAGGACAGACCTGCTTTCTGTCTGACCAGTGGGGCTTTTTCTTACTTTCCTTTTCAGAGAAATACATAGTAGTGAGAAACCCATGGAGAGCCCCATTTCTTTGTGGGTTAGAATATTTCCGTGTCCCTTAGCACCGAGAGTATCCGGGGCTGCTTCCGATGGCAGGCCCGATCGTATTAGTGTCTCACTGGATTTCCCCCTGAGCGGCGCGCCAGGCAGCCTGCAGCAAGCAGAGGCTTCCAGAGCAGAGCCTGATTAGGTACAGCTGTGCCGCGCAGCTTAGCAGCAAAGCTCGTGTACTGCAGAGCCGTTTCTCCAAACTGTAGTTGGGTGGGCTTTGCATTTTGAAATTTGTTGTTTCCTTTCATGCCTTGGCCCTGTGCTTTTGAGTAATGGACTCTCTCGCTCACTCCCCCTGCCTCCTTTCTCAGGGGTAGCGACTGTAGTCTCTGGCTTGTGAGCTGTTAGAGTGAATGGTGGTGGCTCTGGTTGGAAGAGCTTTATGTAGGAAGCTTAGAGGCCAGTGTTGCAGCAAAACATCTGCATGGATCTTTTCTTGCTTCAGGATGTTGTGACCAATAATTTGGCCTCCTACCATCTGGCTTGCCTCTTATTCTGAGCACAGTGTGACACAGCTGTTGAAGGTTATTTCTACTAAAGCCAGAAAGAAATCCCCATCTGCAGGAAGATAGGAAAGTGATGATGAGTTTGGGAAAGGACTCTTTTTTTCTTCTCAACAGCCTGCGACTTTGGTATCCACAGTGTGGCCTCGAAAAAAAGAGAGAGAGAAAGAGAGGGTACATTATAGTACAGTGGCTGAAAGTAGGTTTGGGCTCCAACCACCTGTCTTCTGACAATCAACTGTATGGCTTTGGGCAAGTCACATAACCAAACTCAGCCTATTTCATCATCTGCAAAACTGGGACAATCCTGACTTCATATGGTGGATGTAAAGGCTTCAGTGAAATATTACAGGTAAAGCATGCAGTGGCTGGCATAGAGCTCAAGTTCAATAACCATTGTCTATTATATTTTATACTCTCTTTCCCCACCCCTCCCCTCTGTCTGTCCAGCTAGCTTTCATTTTTGACATCTGCAAAACACAGTTCTTTCTTGTCCCCCAAGTCTTACTAGGTACCTCTTCTGACCCACCTAGTAGCAACTTCCACTGTCTTCATTGCAGCACTATTTAATGTCACGTTATAAATGTAATTGTATGTTTGGGTTTCTTTTTTTCTGTAAATGAGTCCAGGTGAATCTTGCTTGTCATTGTCATAGTCACTGACACAGTACATAGTCAATGTCACAGTACGTTGCCATAGCGATGTACTGTTTATCACAATGGATGTCAAATTGTAAGTAGTCAATAAATATTAAATTTTTTTATTATCAGACACAATACTTATCTGCTGAAAATAAGAAAGCAGACTTTCCTAGATCTTCTCTGTTACCATCAGCCCCGCCCACACTGCACCCATTTAAGCCACACACCAGGAAGGCCTAGGACAATATTTGCATCTGAGGCTCCTGGACTTCTAGCTCCCTCGAGTCTACTGGTGGGCACTTCATCTTGCCCATCTCAATATTTGGCTGCCCAAAGTTATGACCTAGTGAGTCAATCAACTATGGCTGCATAACACTACCAAACATTCTATGGCTTGAAAAATCATGGATTATTACAGGTCACACGAGTACAAGTTGGCTCTCCTACTCTGAGCACTTGTGCTTAGCAGCTGCCTGGCACAGAGTAAACAATAAATGTATACTGAAATGAATGAACGATGCTGGAAATGTGTTTATGGCGCTGAGCTTCAGTGTCCTTCCCCCAAAACAGAGAGTACTTTATGGATACTAAGAGGGTTAAGAACTTAGCCTGGTTTGCCCCAACTTTTCCTGGTTTTAGCAGCAAAGATCCCATATCTGGAGAACTTTCTCCCTCTCAGTCCTGGGCACGCTGAGATAGCTTGTCACCTTACTTTCTAAGAGCTCCGCTAGTCTGAACTCACAAACTCAATGCCTTCACAGAGTGTCGGGTAATGACAGTGAGAGGTAACCTGGCTTAGGGTCAACTGGAAACCTTCCAGAAAGTATTTGAGTATGAACAAAACCTGTCACGGGGCTGGATTAGCTGGATGGCCAGCATTGCAGCTTGTGACACAGTAGTGCCTGCCCAGAGTTCACAGAGGAGGGAGCACAGACAATTCCACTTCATAGTCCACAATGATTTTTGTGCCTTTACAAAATCGAAACCATTAATTTTGAGATTACTAAAAATTTCCTTAACATCTCTGAGCCTCTGCTTTCATAAATATGAAATTAATATTTTAAAAGTACCTACTGGATACATAGAATTGTGGGAATGAAATTTGACCTAAAACACAGCGTTTTAATAGTTTTTAAATTTTTAAAAAATAATATATGTGGTAGAAAGGACATTGAACTGGGAATTAGGAATCTGTGTTTTCCTCTAGTTGTAGAGCCATGAGACATTCCTTTAACATCTCTGGGTCTCAGGTTTCTCATCGGCAATATAAGCAGAGCTGATGGCTGATTGCGAGGGTGCATTATATTATTAGGATGTGTTGCCTAGAGAGTGCTTTTGGAAGGAGAGTTGGTGCTAGGGATTAAGAACTCCGGCTGAGGGATCAGGGAGACTGAGCCTGGCTCTGTCATCTGATAGAGGCGTAACCTTCAGCAAACTCTTTAACCTCTTCCTGGCTAAACGTCCTATGTACGTGAGGATATTAACTGTGCCCA